>NC_064619.1:121418198-122093555 GCF_023898315.1 Schistocerca nitens | reverse complement strand
ATTTCAGCTACAGTAATGTAAATATGTGATCCATGTGTATCGATTGCTGTTTGATTCTGGAATCATACCATTTTAAATTGCATGAAAATATTTTTATGATATCTTATACATATGACAGGCATCTGGAATGTATTGGGACATAATACTATAGCTTTCAGGGTGAATGAGATTACCATCTACTCATGTGCACAGAACTAGTGCACATTTGACAGTTTCATTTTGCCACCAAGTCTTCCCACTATTAAAGCACATGTGGTGTCTTTCTCCTCCTGCAGCTAATCATGTTCGCTCCTCTCTACTGATTTCTCCATTTCTATAATGTTTTTTTTTCATTTCTATGTGTATGTTGTAACGCCAGAAATGCATATCCTCCTATTTCCATCTATTGCACTATAATTTTTTTCTTTATTTTGTTACCTGAAGATACGAAATTTCTGTGTCTTTATATATTGTAATTGTTTTACTATATATATATATATATATATATATATATATATATATATATATATGTGTGTGTGTGTGTGTGTGTGTGTGTGTGTGTGTGTCGAGGCAAGGTATAATTGGTTTGTTTCATAAATATTATTTGTATTTTTACACTGGATCTTGCCCAGGGAAAACTATGCTATCGGACGATTACATCGTTAGGTCGTGTGGAGAACCAAAGTGTTTAGGATCATTGGCAGTGTTAACTCTGCCGCGTGGGGCGCGGGCAGAGCAGAGTCTGGCTGGAGTAGGGCGGTGGAGCAGTTGTGTTGAGTGACGCTCCCGCGAGTTGCCGCGCTTCCGGGATTTGACAGCATGTAATTGTGCTCGACTTGCTATGATTGTTTCTGGCACGGTGTCGCGGACGGGAAAGATTTGCAGGCACACATCAAGAGCCCGTTTCGCCTGGCGACCGTGTCGAGAAGAAGGCGCGCCAACATCCAGCTTCTGCAACAGCTACGGCCGACAATGAGTGATTGCCGCCACCTCCTCGATCGACGACTTCAAACCTTCAATCAGCCAACAAGGAAGACTGAAAGCACGTAAAGTTTTAGAACTGTATGGCAGACCTCAGCTTTTCAAACTATTCCATTAGCATCACTAAAATACAGCAACATAGCACGAACCTTTGTTGCTCATTGTCCCAATTGCATTACCAAGCAGGGCCCCTTCCTTTTACGAAATGAACTCGAGTGTCGTTGAAATTCAGACGCCAGCATTAAAGTAATATCATTCGATTTCACTGCTTTAATTTCGAAGTTCAGTTAAGGTATTCATAGCTGGCTACAATATTCAGATTACACAAGCACAAATTAAGAGTGCGAGTTTTGTTACCATATTTTAGCTTACCTGTGACTGCAGCTCAGCTTGGTACGTACTAAATTTTACTATTGTTAATTGTTCAGAATCATTTAATTCAAGTTCAAAGTTAAATCTCTTATTTCTAAATTGCGTAGATTCAAGTAGCTTTTGAAATGATTGTTGAGGTAGCCCAAGACTAACCTTACTTTATTGAATTTCGTAGTGCTTCAGAAACAAAGTTCACTATTAATTTCAGTCACTAAATTAACTTTCAATTTTCCGCTTTTATTGATTCTTTTGCTAAATTAAGTCAGAATGTAGCGAAATTTATTACTTCTGACAAACATTCAGTTTTCACACAACACGTGTCAACCTTTTAGTGCTAATTATACAGTATGTGCAATAACTTTTCTTTTTCAGTTATTATAGTAACTGTCCATAGGACTGGCGACCGTAATTTTCCCCAAATCTGAAATATCTAATTAACACCAGTTAATTGTTAACGTAACGACCGCACATTTACTTTCTTTATTGACTTTACCCCTTTTCAAAATTAATTTCCACCAGTTTCATTTGCATTTTTCCTTTCATTTAGATGAAACCCTTTCCTCCCTCTTTACTGACAGATTAACTTCGGTGACGATTGCTTTTCCCAAATTACCATTAGGTACACGTGGTTTAATTTTTACTATCATTAAGGTCGATAAGTGAGGGGCAATGTGTGTGACACCATGTCTTCCCTCCTCCCCTCTTTGTAAATATTTTTTTTTTCAAAGAGAATGCATGCTCTCTCAGTCTTCACCACAAATTTTGCAGTCATTTCTCTTTTGGCGCAGTTGGTGCTTTCATTCATTCTAATAGCTCTCTCTCCTTGGTACAAACTTGGATCTTTCTAGGATATTATCCAAGATATCTGCAGACACTTTGATCTAGTGCTTACATCACAAAAAATTTCGACTATTTCCTATGTATAAATACAGATATCCTGTATGACCATGTCCTATACGGATTTTACCGTTTTTCGGCATTTTTAGCGCTTTTTCCATATTTTTTCCATTTTTCATATTTTTCAATATTCTATATGTAAATGTACAAGTGTGTATATGTTATTATAGCTTATATTATTAGTTGTGAGTTGCTATTTCTACCATACAGCTGTGATTCAGAGTCCCAATCCAGCTAAAACCACACACCTACATTTTTGTGAGAGTAGAGTGTTGACATTATTCTGTTGCAAACACACCGGCCAGAGTGGCCAAGCGGTTTTAGGCGCTTCAGTCTGGAACCGCGCGACCGCTATGGTCGCAGGTTCGAATCCTGCATCGGGCATGGATGTGTGTGATGTCCTTAGGTTAGTTAGGTTTAAGAAGTTCTAAGTTCTAAGGGACTGATAACCTCAGAAGTTAAGTCCCATAGTGCTCAGAGCCATTTGAACCAGTTTTTGTTGCAAACACACACAGAGCTCAGTTACGCTATTTTGTGTGATGCCTTCCCACAATGACCCCCACTCTACTTCCCAGACCTACCATAGGTGGATCAGTTTCTGGACGCGAACTGGAATTTTTGCACAGATGCATCCATCACGAATATCATCCTGGAATTTGTGCAGATCAATCCACCCAACCATTATCCCAGAATTCACACTGATGGATCCACCCCAAACAATATCCCCAGATACAGCGTATGGTATATTCATCCCAAATAATATTCCTGAACATAATGCATTATGGGTCCACCATGAATAATATCTCATACCCAATGTGGGCACATCCATGTTTCGGACGCTACTTCAAACCCACCCCGGACAGTGGGGATCCCCACCAGGAACCATCACACAAAATAGTGCAAATGAGTTATGTGTGTGTTTGCAACAGAATAATGTCAACACTCTACCCCCTCAGCAATCCATGTATGTGCATATGTTTCAGCATTGGCTTGGCGCTTCGTTTTGTGTGTGTTGACATTTGGAAGAAGTATAGTTTGTTGTTATGCTGGCTGGGTTGGCACACGAAACCACAGACGAATGGTAAAAATAGCAACACATACCTAATAATGAAGCAATAATAAAGTATACACATGTGTACATTTACATATAGAATGATTCTATTCTCTTCTTTTCCAAACTATTTATCGTCCATGTTTCACTTCCATACATGGCTACACTCCATACAAATACTTTCAGAAACGACTTCCTGACATTTAAATCTATACTCGATGTTAACAAATTTCTCTTCTTCAGAAATGCTTTCCTTGCCATTGCCAGTCTACATTTTATATCCTCTCTACTTCGACCATCATCAGTTATTTTGCTCCCCAAATAGCAAAACTCCTTTACTACTTTAAGTGTCTCATTTCCTAATCTAATTCCCTCAGCATCACCCCACTTATTTCGACTACATTCCATTATCCTCGTTCTGCTTTTGTTGATGTTCATCTTATATCCTCCCTTCAAGACACTATCCATTCCATTCAACTGCTCTTCCAAGTCCTTTGCTGTCTCTGACAGAATTACAATGTCATCGGCGAACCTCAAAGTTTTTATTTCTTCTCCATGGATTTTAATACCTACTCCAAATTTTTGTTTTGTTTCCTTCACTGCTTGCTCAATATACAGATAGAATAACATCGGGGAGAGGCTACAACCCTGTCTCACTCCCTTACCAACCACTGCTTCCCTTTGATGTCTCTCGACTCTTATAACTGCAATCTGGTTTCTGTACAAATTGTAAATAGCCTTTCGCTCCCTGTATTTTACCCCTGCCACCTTCAGAATTTGAAAGAGAGTATTCGAGTCAACATTGTCAAAAGCTTTCTCTAAGTCTATAAATGCTACAAACGTAGGTTTGCCTTTCCTTAATCTAGTTACTAAGATAAGTCGTAGGGTCAGTATTGCCTCACGTGTTCCGATATTTCTACGGAATCCAAACTGATCTTCCCCGAGGTCCGCTTCTACTAGTTTTTCCATTCGTCTGTAAAGAATTCGCGTTATTATTTTGCAGCCGTGACTTATTAAACTGAGAGTTCGGTAATTATCACATCTGTCAACACCTGCTTTCTTTGGGATTGGAACTATTATATTCTTCTTGAAGTCTGAGGGTATTTCGCCTGTCTCATACATCTTACTCACCAGATGGTAGAGTTTTGTCAGGACTGGTTCTCCCAAGACTGTCAGTAGTTCTAATGGAATGTTGTCTACTCCCGGGGCTTTGTTTCGACTCAGGTCTTTCAGTGCTCTGTCGAACTCTTCACGCAGTATCATATCTCCCATTTCATCTTCATCTACATCCTCTTCCATTTCCAAAATATTGTCCTCAAGTACATCGCCCCTGTATAGGCCCTCTATATACTCCTTCCACCTTTCTGCTTTCCCTTCTTTGCTTAGAACTGGGTTGCCATCTGAGCTCTTGATATTCATACAAGTGGTTTTCTTTTCTCCAAAGGTCTCTTTAATTTTCCTGTAGGCAGTATCTATGTGACCCCTAGTGAGATAAGCCTCTACATCCTTACATTTGTCCTCTAGCCATCACTGCTTAGCCATTTTGCACTTCCTGTCGATCTCATTTTTGAGACATTGGTATTCCTTTTTGTCTGCTTCATTTACTGCTTTTTTATATTTTCTCCTTTCATCAATTAAATTGAATATTTCTTCTGTTACCCAAGGATTTCTACTAGCCCTCGTCCTTTTTCCTCTTTGATCCTCTGCTGCCTTCACTACTTCATCCCTAAAAGCTACCCATTCTTCTTCTACTGTATTTCTTTCCCCCATTCCTGTCAATTGTTCCCTTATGCTCTCGCTGAAACTCTGTACAACCTCTGGTTCTTTCAGTTTATCCAGGTCCCATCTCCTTAAATTCCCACCTTTTTGCAGTTTCTTCAGTTTTAATCTACAGTTCATAACCAATAGATTGTGGTCAGAGTCCACATCTGCCCCTGGAAATGTCTTACAATTTAAAACCTGGTTCCAAAATCTCTGTCTTACCATTATATAGTCTGTCTGAAACCTGTCAGTATCTCCAGGCTTCTTTCATGTATACAGTCTTCTTTTATGATTCTTGAACCAAGTGTTAGCTATGACTGCGAATCCATAATTTTATTTGCAAAATATAACATTTTCCTTTTACTTATGTATAACACATGAGAGCTAGAAAAACATAGACTGCCTGGAAGTCTGAAGTGAGTAATGTCTTAGTAATTCATGCCAATGTAGGCACACTTGTGTTACAAATACTTTATATATAATTAAAATAGAGTTTCGTCATAAGGTAATTGTGTTAAGCTGTATTTCATTTATATTATCACAATGTACAGTATATTTTAATAGCGTGTTCCATTAGTTTACTGAATATAACAGTAAACATCAGAGAGAAATTAATTATCTACAATACAAGTTGCCCCATGAGGAACGGTCAGAACTCACAAATATGACATGAAAGATCATTCCGTTCAAAACAGTCTAATAAAGAAGGGCTCTAAGATGTATACATTAAGAGCTGTGAGCACTCCTTAATCTTCAATGCTATGAAACAAATGATCTCTTCTATTGCAAGCTCTTAGCTTTCCAAATTTTGGTAGTATGGACCAAAAAACATAAAAATCCGGTAAACATGGGGCCCAAACTACGTACATTAATGGTACGAGCACTTATTAACAAATTCCTGGGTAGTTTTTTTTGTGACATCAGTAGAGTGCCATTTTCATAGTAGCAACACGTGACACAGTTTTGTTTTCTTACACTGCGACTGAAACGTGACTGACTTGTTGACAACTAATACCATTTTTGAGCCACCACATGAAAAATATTGTGTTGAAACTGTCTTTTGCTCGAGTATACGTTTTTTGTTAGGGCTCAGCTGTCAAATTCTTCTTAAGAAGTTATCATAAACACATCCTAACTTGATTTAAAGTGTGCAGTACTCCTAAACCCAATTTCTGAATCTTGGCTTTTGAATGCAAATGTAGCACGACGTTTTAATAGTCTCAATTCATCGCAAATGCCAGTTATCGAGACCTTCTGGATGTTGAAAATCATTCATGGCAGAACTACCTTTCTTCAAACAAGAAAATCTTATTACGTGTCTGGCTTGAAAGCACCAGCCCCACACACAATATGAAGGATTCCAGTTGTCACTGCTGCCTTCACCTCTCTATTAAACGCAAAGCGAACGATTTGTCACAAATGTTAGGTTTTTTTCCACTTTTGACTCTATTTTAAAACACTTACGCAATGTTGATATGTTTCAAGTATGGAAAATCAAATATGTAACTGCAAGATAAATATTGCAACTTCATACAAAAAATGAAAGTTGATAAACACACTCACGATACCACACTGCAATCACCTGACCCAACGGCACTTGATGTGAAATGGTGGGTGTGGGGTGGTCAGCTGTTTCTTAGAATTCTTTGTGGAAGTTTTTGCTACTACTGAAGTAGATTATCTTTGAGTTTGTATGTGACTGACAACTTCAGCAGACAGCTAAAATACAGTTTTAAAGATAAGAGAGTGAGTGGGAACGAAATCGAGACATTGTGTCTACATCTTGCGACGTTTACCACTTTTTTTTGGGCTACAATACTTCCTCCAGATACTCCCAACATTTACAACGTTGCCAAATTGTGCATATGGCCAGTCTTAGAGTTCTGAGGAGCGACTGGTTTTATTGGCCCCCTTAAGTGGACGACTCAGACAGGCTCTATGGCTGCCAGGTTTTATGTCTAAGACATACTGTCATAATGTGCTACAGCTGGAAGTAGGGCAGTTGCATGATGATGACAAATGGTTCATATGTGAGTATGGGATTGGCACCCTCTTGTACTCATACTGTGTCACTGTGTCATTAATTTCTTTGTAAATAGTGAATCATGGTTAAATGATGACGATGAAGATGATGACAGTGAATGTATGTGTGAAATAGCTGGAAGACCACTTGTCATAGCAGCATTTGTGTATGTTTGTGCGAGTGAGTATGCACGCCTGACTGCACACTAATATATATATTATGTGCATAAGTAATATGCATGTAAATATTGTGTGTATTTGTGTGTGTGTGTGTGTGTGTGTGTTTTATGTTGTCTGTGGTTTTTTTCACTGCTGCTGCTGGACCCCCCCGCCCCCCATATATATATATATATATATATATATATATATATATATATATATATATATATATATATATATATATGTGTGTGTGTGTGTGTGTGTGTGTGTGTGTGTGTGTGTGTGACCTGAATGAAGTGATTACAATGCAAGTACTGTGTATATGTATAGAAACAAATAACTGAATTGGAAATACTGTATATAGAAATAAAATTATTAAACTGTAAATACTGTATGTAGAAAGATAATAGGAACTGTAGTATTTAATATCTTCTACCTTCTACCTGACAGTCATAAGTTATCAGAAAAATAACTTTGTAAGTAAAAGTAATGGCTGTGTAAGTACACCAAAACAAATTTTGACTGTAGATAAAAGAATGTTGTGTGTACAAAAAATAGCCTTGTAAAAGAAAAAATTGTTAACAAACAATAAATGGTTGTGAAAAAAAATTGAAAAATTGTTCATAATAAACTGTTAGCTAATTTATTATATCACTGTTATTATTTCTAAACCCTGTCATTGCCAATGTTAGTAACCATTTGCTTATAACAAACCTGATCCTCTCCCCCATGACGTACAGACCTCCAATGAAGAGCCTTAAACAGTTGAGTTAGTTATAAAGGATGATAGTGGGCAGCCAACTCGAATCTTATTGGTCCATAGGGATTCCCGCCATTTTAATGTGCTTTCATTTATCCAGAGATTTACCACCAATTTTGTGTCATACGACCAATGTCAAGCTATGTCATAAACTTGACAATGTGTGTGGAGGTTGCCCTGGATGGCATTGATCAATTGTTTCAGGGAGAGAGGAGCATGACCTTGATTATGAGTCATTAAAGTGTGTAACCTAACACCAGAAGTCCTTATCAGTGAACTTGTGGTAAGATCCTCATCTGTTCCCATTCTCTATTTGATAACTTACTGATTACCAGTTACAATGTTATCATATCAAAGGATGAGCAGATTGCCTATCCCTCTTGTCTCTGGACTCGTACCCATCCTTGATAACTACTGGTGTGCCCTGCTGATGTCGAAGTTTGGTTGAATATTTAATCCAGCACTAGTAATCCAAAAATTATTGGGATAGTAAATTTGTAGCGCCGTGGCTATGAACATAAATTAATATTTTAGTGACGCCTTGTGTGCTGGATGGGCCTTTGACGCCCCCGTGGAGCCAGCACCTGGATGCAGTGTGCCCCTTGCTGGCAGATGCTACAAGACGGCTTGCATCGCGGGGAGGCTTGAGCAATGCTCATGCAGGGCCATGCAGCTAACCTTGACGAGAACGCGGAAGGGACTCCTGATTCACGAGACACAGCGCTGCCGGCCCACGGGGGCGACTTGGTTTACGTCATTTACGCTCTCACCGTCCTCCAGCAGCAGCTGCCAGCTTTATTTAGCTTGCAAACCACATAGTTTGTTTACGAAAATAGTCATGCGTAAAATTTCTACATTAACTGTATTAAAACGCCCATTTACTTCCATTTCCATACGCCAGTCATGTTGCTCTACCCGTAGTACTCATAAATAAAAACTTCAATACCCATCACGTGTCATGAGACAAAAGGGAAAGTTCCATGTCCTGTCAATAAGGACATCAGCTTGTAGAACGTTACAAAATCAGGTACTTGTGTACTTATTCCAGAGAGACAGCACACTTATGTCTGATGAAAAAAAAAAAAAGAAAAAAATCTGGATACAGAACGATGGAAGCCCGCTACATATCTTTTCGCAACGCGGCGACTCTACCAACTACATTATGCTGAATTTCTATAATGAACGACCTGGTATTTTATGTTACGATCTTCTGAAGACTTTAATCGCCCATATGTTATTAATTATAACAAATCACACCAATAACGACGAGTTTTCGATAGAACCTCAATATGCTGGAGCTTACAAACAGCATATAGTAATAGGTTGTAAGTGATATTATAAAACCCCACAAAGTATGTGCTTCAACTGAAAAGTGCACATACAAAATAGCGTCTTGCAAGTTCTGCTTTTGACATAGGAAGCTTTCTTGCCTCTTATTGGTCTAGTTTAGCGGCACGTTGCCAAAATATCACAGAACTTATTTTGTGTTTCACGTGACGAAATGGCTCCTCAACATTTAATAGCAGTAAGTGACTTCACAAAACTCGTTCAGTTCCACGTCAACATTAGCTAAATCATTCCGTGTGAGGATGTCTTCACGCTGCGGTCACAGCGGCACCGACGACGCTTCAGTTTTTGGCGGGATCGGTGACGTTAGAATCTGTTACATCGGGGGGATTTGAATCTATTCTATCCTCTGTGGACGGGATGTGTGCCACGACGCCTCTGTGTGCCTACTTGGAATCGAGTGCTTACTAACGACTTTTGCTATTAAAATGACGCATAACGCTTGTGAGTGACCTATATCTGTCTCGAAAAGAAACTGGTGAGTACTGTCCATTCTTTCTTCAGTTATTGGAATAATCAAACAAGTTTTACAAATATATTAAATGAAGAGAGGAACGTTCTATACACTGTCGAGGTAACTTGAGGTGACACTGAAAAGCTAGATTACGAACAGCTTCAAAAAATTTTGCAAAACAGACATACACTCCTGGAAATGGAAAAAAGAACACATTGACACCGGTGTGTCAGACCCACCATACTTGCTCCGGACACTGCGAGAGGGCTGTACAAGCAATGATCACACGCACGGCACAGCGGACACACCAGGAACCGCGGTGTTGGCCGTCGAATGGCGCTAGCCGCGCAGCATTTGTGCACCGCCGCCGTCAGTGTCAGCCAGTTTGCCGTGGCATACGGAGCTCCATCGCAGTCTTTAACACTGGTAGTATGCCGCGACAGCGTGGACGTGAACCGTATGTGCAGTTGACGGACTTTGAGCGAGGGCGTATAGTGGGCATGCGGGAGGCCGGATGGACGTACCGCCGAATTGCTCAACACGTGGGGCGTGAGGTCTCCACAGTACATCGATGTTGTCGCCAGTGGTCGGCGGAAGGTGCACGTGCCCGTCGACCTGGGACCGGACCGCAGCGACGCACGGATGCACGCCAAGACCGTAGGATCCTACGCAGTGCCGTAGGGGACCGCACCGCCACTTCCCAGCAAATTAGGGACACTGTTGCTCCTGGGGTATCGGCGAGGACCATTCGCAACCGTCTCCATGAAGCTGGGCTACGGTCCCGCACACCGTTAGGCCGTCTTCCGCTCACGCCCCAACATCGTGCAGCCCGCCTCCAGTGGTGTCGCGACAGGCGTGAATGGAGGGACGAATGGAGACGTGTCGTCTTCAGCGATGAGAGTCGCTTCTGCCTTGGTGCCAATGATGGTCGTATGCGTGTTTGGCGCCGTGCAGGTGAGCGCCACAATCAGGACTGCATACGACCGAGGCACACAGGGCCAACACCCGGCATCATGGTGTGGGGAGCGATCTCCTACACTGGCCGTACACCACTGGTGATCATCGAGGGGACACTGAATAGTGCACGGTACATCCAAACCGTCATCGAACCCATCGTTCTACCATTCCTAGACCGGCAAGGGAACTTGCTGTTCCAACAGGACAATGCACGTCCGCATGTATCCCGTGCCACCCAACGTGCTCTAGAAGGTGTAAGTCAACTACCCTGGCCAGCAAGATCTCCGGATCTGTCTCCCATTGAGCATGTTTGGGACTGGATGAAGCGTCGTCTCATGCGGTCTGCACGTCCAGCACGAACGCTGGTCCAACTGAGGCGCCAGGTGGAAATGGCATGGCAAGCCGTTCCACAGGACTACATCCAGCATCTCTACGATCGTCTCCATGGGAGAATAGCAGCCTGCATTGCTGCGAAAGGTGGATATACACTGTACTAGTGCCGACATTGTGCACGCTCTGTTGCCTGTGTCTATGTGCCTGTGGTTCTGTCAGTGTGATCATGTGATGTATCTGACCCCAGGAATGTGTCAATAAAGTTTCCCCTTCCTGGGACAATGAATTCACGGTGTTCTTATTTCAATTTCCAGGAGTGTATATAAGATAACCTTCAATTACTGTCACTCAGCAAGTGGGTGAAAGACAAACAAAAATTTTAGATTAAGATACCCTAAACACCTAAACCACTGAGAAGAGAAAACATACGCTACATTCGCACACCAACTCATATGACAGAATCATCATCCTTCTGGCATAAAAACACCAGTAAGCGCTAATACACGGAAGCACAAAAGAAACTGGTATAGGCTTTCGTATTCAACTACAGAGAAATGTGCCGGCCGCTGTAGCCTAGCTGTTCTAGGCGCTTCACTCCGGAAATGCGATGCTGCTACGGTCGCAGGTTCGAATCCTGCCTCGGGCTTGGGTGTGTGTGATGTCCTTAGATTAGTTAGGTTTAAGTAGTTCTAAATCTAGGGGACTGATGACCTCAGATGTTAAGTCCCATAGTGTTTAGAGCCATTTTGAACAGAGATACGTAATTAGGCAGAATACGGTGCTGCAGTCGAGACACCTATACAAGACAACAATTGTCTGGCGCAGTTGTTAGATCGGTTGCTGCTGCTACAATGGCAGGTTATCACGACTGAAGTGCGTTTAACGTGGCGTTATAGTCGGTGCACGAGCGATAGGACACAGCATCTCCGACACAGCGATAAAGTGGAGATTTTCCCGTGTACCGTGAATATCAGGAATCCGTTAAAACATCAAATCTCCGACTTCGCTGCGGGCGGAAAATGATCCTGCAGGAATGGGACCAACGATGAATGAAGAGAATCGTTCAAAGTGACAGAAGTGCAACCCTTCCGTGAACTGCTGCAGATTTCAATACTAGGCCATCAACAAGGGTCAGGGTGCGAACCGTTCAACGAACCATCTCCGATATAGACTTTCGGAGCCGAAGGCCCACTCGTGTACCCCTGATGACTGCACGACACGAAGCTTTACGCCTCCCCTGGGTCCGTCAACACCGAAATTGGACTGTTGATGACTGAAAAAATGTTGCCTGGTCGGACGAGTCTCGCTTCAAATTGAATGGAGCGGATGGACGTGTACGGATATGGAGACAACCTCATGAATTCATGGGCACTGCATGTAAGCAGGGGATTGTTCAAGCTGGTGGAGACTATAATGGTGTGGGACGAGTGCAACGCCCTCTTCAGAAGAGATCCCCACCCCTCGTACTCCCACGTATTTATGCACAGCCCTGCAGGATTCATGGTGTCAGTTCCCTCCACCACTACTTCAGACGTTAGTCGAGTCCATACCAAGTCGTGTTGCGGCGGTTTTGCATGCTCGAGGGGCCGTACACGATATTAGGCAGGTGTACCAGTTTCTTTGGCTCTTCAGTATAGTAATTCATAGTCAGCTAATGCTCAGCTACCACAAAGCGAAACAGATCCACTGCTGTAACTTTAAGCAACTATATTAACATAGTCACCTTTCTCACTTTAACACATCCTAATTTTTTGAGGTTGTGATCTAGGTCTAAAATTTCCGATGAAGATTTTCTCTGTGTTGCAGATGACATTGTGCAATAACCAAATGCGTCAAGCTCAGATGGGTAGACAGTCACAGAATACACTTAAAGTAATACAAGGAAATGTTCAGTTAATTACACAGACCAACGATGGGAAAACGTTTTTGCTAAAAATACCTTATTCTTATGTTTTTTAGGGTGGGAAATCCAAATATGATACTTAAAAAACTGTATCACCAACCATTTCTTCATATTTTACATTTGAATTTATTAAATTAAGCGATTTTTTAAAGAATTTAACATCTTTTATACAGTTAAAATAATTTAAAAAGGTAGTGTAATGAATGTAGCTGACGTTGGTAGCACTGCTGAAAAACATTTGCTGGCAAAAAAAGTCGATTCTATTTTTGTGTTAACAAATCATGTTTGTTTACTGTCAACCTAACCTCACTTTCCCGTTTTCTGTACATGTGCTCAGTACAATGTCTAATTGTGGTTGTAAAAGCTCTGCTGACAGTTTTTGTTATATTTGTGGTGAATTTGTGATTAAAAAACAGCAAAGAAACATTACAGACTTTGTGAGAAAGGTTTATCTATCATACTTTGGATCTTGGTGATCAAGATAAGTCTTGGGCGCCACATAAGGTATGTTCTGTGTGTGTGGAAGATCTGAGAAAATTTTCCAAAAAGGAGAAGATTTGCGCCTTTAATTTGCTGTTCCTATGATATGGAGGGAGCCAATAAATCATTCAGATGATTGCTACTTTTGCAGTGTTGATATTACTGGTCATAATTCGAAAAACAAGAAGGTAATAAGCTACCCTAACCTTCCGTCCGCCATCTTACCAGTTGGGCATGGTGTGCCAGATGATTTAAATTCTACTCCAACAGAAGTATTTTCTGATGTACGATGTGATTTAGATGAACCAGATGATGATGAATTCCATTGTAATAAGGAAGTCTAGAGCCCAAATTGTTTACTCAGACCGAGCTTAACGATTTGATTAGGGATCTGGGCTTAACGAAAGAAAAAGATGGATTGCTTGGCTCTAGATTAAAAGAAAAGAACTTACTGGCAGTTGGAACCAGCATATACATGTGTAGAAAGAGGGAGCAGCAATTTTACAGGTTTTTTTAACAAGAGGGTGATTTAGTATACTGCTCAGACATTCCCAGTCTGATGAATGAGTTTTGTATTGAATACAAACAGGAAGACTGGAGGCTGTTTATTGATTAACCCAAAACTAGTTTAAAGTCTGTTTTATTACATAATGGTAACATGTAGCATCTATACCTGTTGGACATTCTGTACATATGAAAGAAAGCTATGAAAACCTAGAAACAGTGCTAAATAAAATAGGCTATTCTGCTCATGGTTGGATGATATGTGGCGATTTAAAAGTAATATTCATGCTCCTTGGTCAGCAAGGTGGCTTCACCAAATTTCCACGTTTCTTGTGTGAATGGGCCAGTAGGGCTAGGGATCAACACTGGTGCAGAAAGAACTCGCCTGTGAGGGAGTCTTTAAAACCTGGTGAGAAGATTATTCTACGCAAAAACCTTGTAGATGCAAAAAACGTACTCCTACCACCTCTACATATAAGTTAGAACTAATGAAACAGTTTGTAAAGCCTTTGCCTAAAGATGGACCATGTTTTAAGTATCTCTGCTAAAAGTTCCCACACCTTACAGGGGCTAAACTGAAAGAAGGCATCTTTGTCGGACCTGACATTAGAAAATTGATGTTTGGCATTAACTTTGAATCCAAAATGACCTTAAATGAGAAAGAAGCATGGGTATCATTCAAGCAAGTCGCTACAAAGATCTTAGGACATGAAAAAGACCCAGAATATGTTTCTACTATAGCTACAATGTTGAAGAAGTTTAAAACTTTAGGGTGTTTTTAATGAGCCTGAAAGTTCACTTTTCACTGGACTCGCATTCGGGAGGACGACGGTTCAATCCCGCGTCCGGCCATCCTGATTTAGGTTTTCCGTGATTTCCCTAAATCACTCCAGGCAAATGCCGGGATGGTTCCTCTGAAAGGGCACGGCCGACTTCCTTCCCCATCCTTCCCTAATCCGATGAGACCGATGACCACGCTGTCTGGTCTCCTTCCCCAAAAAACCAACCAAAGTTCACTTTTCGAACAGTCACCTTCATTACTTCCCGGACAATATGGGAGGTGTTAGTGAGGAGCAACGAGAGCGTTTTCACCAGGACATTAAAGTGATGGAAAAACGCTACCAAGGCCGCTGGAACACCAACATGATGGGGGACTATTGTTGATCACTTCACCGAGAAGTTCAGCAAGCGACTCATCGTAGAAAAGGTTACACACGGAGCTTCAAAGAAGAAAGAGAAAGAAAATTCAAACCAATCCGAGCTGACAAGTGAAACCTCCATTAACACATATCATTGTTTTAAGTAGCTCACTGTAAATACAGACCATGCTTATGTTGTAACAAAGCGTTTCATTAATTTCCCCATTTACCGTATAGCATAGGATTTTTATACTATATAATAAAAAGAATATTGTTCGAAAACTATGGGTGATACAAAAAAACTAAGGCTAGATTTGTATTCAGCTCATAAAAATCTATAAAGATCAGCTATCAAAGTAAAAAAGTTTTTCAAAAAAAATTTCGTTGGCCTGTGTTATTATCAAATTTTTAAGTTGTTCGAAACTCGTGGTTTCCAATAAAGTTACGATTACAGCCCGCAGGTTCCGAAATATATAACTGTTACTACGTTTCTCATCCTCAGGACGCCACAAACTCCTGTCTTGTTCTAAACTCCCTAGTTTCTCAAAATTCGTGTTCTACACGTGAACACGTCGCTCAATTCGACAGAAGAAAACAAACCGAATCGAATTCCGCCAACTGTTGTCGGAAGTCTGTACGTTGGCCCATTGAGATCGGTTGCACTAAGACCGCGCACGTGCTGACAGGCTGCTTTGGGAAGAAAGGCCCACTTCGGCTGCTGTAGGTGATCGGCGTAATCCGTCGATGTCACCGCCACTGTGACACAGCCTTATTCAGGAATTCGGAGAGCACCTGTTGCAGCGTAAATCAACAAATGCACCACCTCTTCCAATACATTCCGCACATAATGACCGCGCCGCTAAAGTTCTGACCCATACGGAGAGATAGCGTTAGAATTTCTTTGCGCCTACCATCTGCAGTCGGAATAGGAAGAGGCGATAAATGAAAGTGGTAGAGAATGCGCCCACCGCCACACACCTGGCGGCGGCTTGACGGAGTACAAGCGTATAGCCCGGTGAAACGCTATCACGTACAAAACGATTTTCACATGATTCACAGACACAGCTGGCCCACATGAGATGGCTCCCGTGTGGGTGACTTACGATTAGACCAACAGACGGGCCATCCGGCTACTGAAAAACAAGTAGTAAATCATGGATGGATTACTGCTCCTCATTACCGATCCTTGCCGTAATGGAAAAATCACTGAAGAAAGGAAGAAAGAATTATAGTGCAAATAATGGTAGTGTCACACATGTAAGAGAAGATGCGAGCATTTGCTGCGTTCACTGACAAGGTCAGTTACATCACAGAGACGCGCTGAGCCGTCACAAAGGGCAAAGTTGTGTTCGTTGACGTTAAGAAATCGCGTCCGATAAGAGGAAGATAAATGAACATAAAACGTAGTAGCTGATAAGTTCTCTTAAACACAGCAAATTGTAGCAGAATGTAATGTCACTGAATATCTTATTTCATAACTCGCGGGAAAAGACAACAAGAAAGTCAGTACGAGTGCGCATAGACTCCAGTAGTAAGATGGTGGCAAGGACCACGGTGGTAATATTAGAGAGATTCGAGCTCGCACAGATGTTTACCAAAAATCGTTCTTCCCTCGCATCATTCGCTACTGCAACAGGAAACCGGGAGAGCGACAATGCTGCATATATGAAAAGGTAGTTTGCGGACTATATTTATTTATTGCTTCTTTGCCGTGAGCAGAATACGGCCTTAAGGCACTTTCTCAGATCTAGCCAGGAATAATACATTCCAAAGATACTACAAAACCTCCCCAATAATAATAACAATAATAATGATAATAACTGACACTAATAACAACGACAATAATAATAAAAGCAAAGTGCGTTTAGAATGCTATGGACTAGCTTAGCACATTTGAAACCATGTTTAGTATTATCAGGCGATCTGTGCGAAATGTTCGCATTTTTATATTTTTAAATAATGACAGTATTTGTAATAAATGTAAATGTTGGTATAAGGGTAACTGTGGGAATGATCAGAAAACATCTTTAAAAATGAACTGAACGTGCCGGCCAGGGTGACCGAGCGGTTCTAGGCGCTACAGTCTGGAACCGCGCGACTGCTACGGTCGCAGGTTCGAATCCTGCCACGGGCATGGATGTGTGTGATGTCCTTAGGTTAGTTAGATTTAAGTAGTTCTAAGTTCTAGGATACTGATGACCTCAGAAGATACGTCCCATAGTGCTCAGAGCCATTTGAACCGAACGACGTGAAATAATAGTCATGAATATATGATACATCCTTGTATATACATTTTCATGTGTCTGAAGTGTGTGTCGTATTTGGAATGTTTTTCCCGGTTTGTGCGCGGGTAGAGATCAGGGACTGTCATTAGCACCACATGTTGTTGTTGTTGTGGTCTTCAGTCCTGAGACTGGTTTGATGCAGCTCTCCATGCTACTCTATCCTGTGCAAGCTTCTTCTTCTCCCAGTACGTACTGCAGCCTACATCCTTCTGAATCTGCTTAGTGTATTCATCTCTTGGTCTCCCTCTACGATTTTTACTCTCCACGCTGCCCTCCAATGCTAAATTTGTGATCCCTTGATGCCTCAAAACATGTCCTACCAACCGATCCCTTCTTCTAGTCAAGTTGTGCCACAAACTTCTCTTCTCCCCAATCCTATTCAATACCTCCTCATTAGTTACGTGATCTACCCACCTTATCTTCAGCATTCTTCTGTAGCACGACATTTCGAAAGCTTCTATTCTCTTCTTGTCCAAACTGGTTATCGTCCATGTTTCACTTCCATACATGGCTACACTCCATACAAATACTTTCAGAAACGACTTCCTGACACTTAAATCTATACTCGATGTTAACAAATTTCTCTTCTTCAGAAACGATTTCCTTGCCATTGCCAGTCTACATTTTATATCCTCTCTACTTCGACCATCATCAGTTATTTTGCTCCCCAAATAGCAAAACTCCTTTACTACTTTAAGTGTCTCATTTCCTAATCTAATCCCCTCAGCATCACCCGTTTTAATTTGACTACATTCCATTATCCTCGTTTTGCTTTTGTTGATGTTCATCTTATATCCTCCTTTCAAGACACTGTCCATTCCGTTCAACTGCTCTTCCAAGTCCTTTGCTGTCTCTGACAGAATTACAATGTCATCGGCGAACCTCAAAGTTTTTACTTCTTCTCCATGAATTTTAATACCTACTCCGAATTTTTCTTTTGTTTCCTTTACTGCTTGCTCAATATACAGATTGAATAACATCGGGGAGAGGCTACAACCCTGTCTCACTCCTTTCCCAACCACTGCTTCCCTTTCATGTCCCTCGACTCTTATAACTGCCATCTGGTTTCTGTACAAATTGTACCACATAGCCTACTATAATTTTAGCTCGAGAAACATTTTCAGTTGCAGTAAGTGCGATAAGCCGTAGTAGCAATACGTAAATAACAATTCAAGCCGGCAATCCGTTTGTCGTTTCGGAAAGTACATTCGTTTAGAAAAGTCAACTTATACGACGAGAAGAGATAATGGACTACCGTTGTGGTCGCAGGTATTATCTTTGACAGTGTCGTAAAGAAAGTATCCAGTTAAAAAGTTCTTTAAAACAAATAAAATAGTATTTGTAGTGTATGAAAAGGGAGTCTCTTGTTCGTTATTAATGCACTGAGGTGACAAAAGTCATGGGATGCCTCCTAATATCGTGTCGGACCTCCTTGCACCTGGGGCGTAGTACAACAGCTCGACGTGGCGAGCACTCAACAAGTCGTTGGAAGTACTCTGCGGAAATATTGAACCGTACTGCCTCCATAGCCGTCCACAAGTGCGAAAGTGTGGCCGGTACAGGATGTTGTGGATGAACTGACCTCTCGATTTTGTCACAAAAATGTTCGATGGGATTCGTGTCGGGCGATCTGGTTGGCCAAATGATTCACTCGAGTTGTGCGGTCTGTTATTCAAAGTAATCGCGAACAGTTGCGGCCCAGTGACATGTTATGGAACATGAAGTCCATGAATGGCTGCAAATGATCTCCAAGTAGCCGAGCATAACCATTTCCATTCAATGTTCGGTTCAGTTGCACCAAAGGAGCCAGTCCATTCCATTCAAACACAGCCCACACCATTATGGAGCCAAAAACTGATGATCTTCTAGAGGGAAAACATGGAGTATTTCAGAGTCTTTTGGCTTTTAGAGTCGATGCTGGAGATGAAGAGTTAAAACATCATTTCAGTACATGTGGCCGAAACAGTTCTATGATAAGTAACGCAGTCCAAAACGAAGTCATACATTGCATTGGTGACGCTATTCGCGCCTCAATATCGAGGGATGTGAAGAAGGCTAAATTTTAGCATTATGTGTGACGAAACAACTGATGTCACCACTATGGAACAGATGACATTTTGTATTAAGTACATTGACATAGAGACCTTTGCTACCAAAGAAGACTTTCTGGGTTTTACTGAGCTTAAATCAACTACTGGCACTTCGACTGCAGAAGCCATCGATGAAGAACTCAAGACACCGGGGCTGAACTATCAGTATCTTTGTGGACAGGGCTATGATGGTGGCTCAGACACGGATGGAAGATTTAAAGGAGTTCAAGGTGTTATTTTAAGTAAACAACCGTTGGCTATTTATACCCACTGTTTTAGCCACTCTTTGAACTTGTGCATTTTGAAGTCTTGTGATACTCCAATAGTTAGTAATATGATGGGAATTGTAGGATCAGTTTCAGCATTCTTATCTGCCTCTGCAAAAAGAGAAAGTTCCCTAGAGGAAGTTATATCACGACTACCGTTCACAGAGACAAAGAAAACAAAGTTGAAAGCAATGTGTCCAACACGATGGGTGGAAAGACACGATGTGAGCATGTGGGTGCTATTCTGTCATTCTGTGCAACGGATTAATCTGAGATGTACCCTTTACCCTGTGGCTCCTGCAAGATGCAATTTCCACCCCCACACTACTACAGAAGTCAGACAGACGCTCCTAACGTTCTAAAGAGAAATGCCTGAAAAACTTTCAGCAATAAATATTTTCTGGAGTAAGGAAATGACACAAAAATTCACAAAATTTCTTACGTGACTAGTGGGATACTTGGGTACTGCAGTAGTGCTAGTTAGTGTAAGAAAAACATGAAACTAACGAAAATTATTATTTATTTTGCAAAAATTCTGAGAAATCACAATGGCACTTTCAGTTATGAACTGAACAAGTTATTTCCGGGTTCTTTTCGGAATGGGAAGTTACCTGTGAAGGATAGGATTCGCTAATGAAATTTCTATTCAAAGTTTAAGATTGTTATTGACTTGGCAGAATGGCTGAGAGCCACGCCTACTCAACATGAATAATTATCCGTTACAATGTTGCTAGGTACGGTCGAGGCTGTCGCGTGTGAAATGCAGTGAAGTGTACTGTTGTGGAGGAAATATGGGTCTCGCAAGAGCTGTAGCGCACAATACCGTAAGCTGCGATGACTTCTGCCTGCACCGCTCGCTGCTGACAAATAAGATAACTCTCGTTCTATCTGGATTGACCTTCGTCAATCAAACTCTCCCTATGCCTTGATGAAGTCAGGGACTCCTATTCGCCCCTAGTCTAACTATTGGCGTGGTACACTGGTCAGATAACCAGTCCACCACGATGCCACTCAAAAATTCGTTCTCAGGCGTTTAACTATAACTCTGTCCATTCACACCGGACAATAAGTGTGGCGGCCAACACAGTGAACAATGCTTAATCGCAAGGACTCAATATAGAGTCGCACTCCGATTCACTCTCGACAAAGGTGCTCTCCCAGTGAAGTACTGAGGAGAGACTTGTTCCTCGCTCTTTGAGTACACGTACGAGCGCACACGCTCTCGTTACGTGTTCTCGCTCCAAGAGCGACAACGGAACGGCCCCTCTCCACGCCAGACGTGAAGTGGTATATCTTTTGGTCTCTTCCATTACTCCTTCAGCTCAAGGCGTCAGGAATATCGTCTGCCAATCAGCATTGCTCTTCTAAAATGGGAGAATGACGTTTCGTATAAGGCGACCAATCCTGAAATCTGTAGCATCGGCGTTTGGCGTTTGCTGTCTCCCTGTGAAGACCTCTGAAACTGCGTGCTATGTTTGTAAAGAATGCATAGGCTGGGCGCTCCCACACAATGTAGCGGAATTTGCTTTTAAGCTGAACAGGGGGTCGTTCTTCCTTTCACTCGGGCAAACGCTGTCTGCTCTACAGGCGGTCGCCAGCCGACGTAGATAGGTTGTCTCGTCCTCTGAAGGGACCGGCGCCCCAGTGTGCAGTTTGCATCTCCCGAACTAACAGCCCCTGCACCCGTCGTGTCTGGAATGTGTGTGTGTACGCCAGCCTCGAGTATTTCAATCTCAGTGCGCATTTGCGATTTACTAGTTATTTGCATATCGTTTACTTGAATTCATACAACATTGCCTTTATCTTACCGAGTTTGGGTTCGAATGAAGCGTCTTGATGTGCGGAATATGATTGTGAGGGCGGTATATGTAAGCAATGAAGGTCAGGAGACCACGACGTCTTACAACGATACCCTTATTACTTTCAAGGAGCTATTTGTCCCAGCCATGACCTTGCTTGACGAACTTTCAAGTGGTCGTGAAACCAACGCAGAAACGGCTAGTAAAGCTTGTATGTTTAGTTCTGCTGTCCGAAGAAGAGACTTCGTAGTAGCTTTTGCAGCATATTGCTTCTCTTTAAGACCAAGCGAACAGCTCCAAAGTCCTAAAATGGATTTAACAACTGCCTTAAAAAATGTCAATGATGTGCTTGAGGTGTTCAACAATATAAGGATGGATTTGGAAATAGAATTCGGAAGTATTTTTGAAGACGCTGTGAAACTGGCAGAAGATATTGGAAGTGTAATAGCAATGCCAAGAACTATTTCAACACAAACCAAAAGAGACAATGTTCCAGCTTCAAACTCCGAGGAATACTTCAGGCGAACAGTATTTTTACCTGTTGTGGATCGTTTTATTGCCGATCTAGAAACAAGATTTCCCCAAGATTTTCGCACCATATTACCACCTGAAGGTCTTAATCCTGCATAATGTTTAAAATACAGTGAGGATGAAGTGATCCTGGCATCCGAGAAATATGAACAGTTTTTGGAAATTTCTTCGCTTTTAATGAAAGGAGAGCTGAAACTATGGAAGAAAAAGTGGGTTGGTGAAAGTAAAAGACCTGAAACAGTAACTGAAGCATTAAAGAACTGTGACAAGCAGTTTTTCCCAAATGTATATGTTTTACTTCAAATATTTGGGACTATTCCTGTCACCACAAGCACTCCTGAACGAAGCTTCTCTACTTTGAGGCGAATAAAGACGTATTTGCGTAACACAATGGAGCAGGTGAGACTAAATTGATTGGCTATTGCAAATCATTGACATATTCACTAAAAAGAAACAGAGGCAAATGAGCAAGACAAATTGGGCAGAAGACGGAAATATACAGTGAATTTTGTTACAGAATTTTGTTTATATTCATGTCAAGTTCAAGTTTTTACATTCATGTCACCTTCTGTATCCAGAAAATTAATGAACTCTTATTTGTTGTAAGTTGACCTTTTTCATGGTTTATGTAATTTATAAAATCTCCCATGTGAAAATAAGTTTCTTTTACCCTTAACTCCAAAAGAGTTACCAAAAACTACTTTAAGCAACACCAAATTTTACCAGTTTGTCGGCGCAGGACCCTAACTCTAACTCTCCTTTTGTTAAGATGTATTCCACTCCCCCAACCCCCCCCCCCCCCCCCCAGCCCTCAATTGACCAACTTCTAGAACCGCCCCTGTCCACAGTTATACACTGTTTCGAGACTGAGGGACACAAAAACTGCTAACTCTTTTGTTGTTAACGTGATGGGTAGGAGGTGAGTGAGGTACAGTAGTTGATCATTGGAGGAGCAGGTGTGAAGTTAGTCTCGGTGATTATTTTTTGGAGGGGAGAGGGAGGTTTATGAAACAGAATTTGATGAAAGAATGTTAAGAATTGTACGAAACTAACGTAGATTTAACAATACACGAAGTGAGTCTAAATTGTGAGCTGGAGAGAATCCGAACTGATCTTTTAAAATATTTATAAGTCCTGAAGTAGGGTAGCGAAGTTCACAAATGGGTGTCAATAACATGAACTTAACATGGATGCAGTCGCTGCGTCTGGAGTAGTAACGGAGCCACACAGCAGCAATTGCTAAGTGAGGTGATAAGCTATTGCCACAATAAGGCTGCTCATGACGCAGAAAACAAGCAAATCCACTTCCGAGTAGCACGTCGCGCATGCTTAGGCAATTTAGTGTGCAACTCTCAACCCGAATACTTATCAGTGATACAGTATTAATAATCGATGGATAAAGATATATGATGCATATATATAATGTATACATCGCCTTAGCCGTATAAGAAGTATAAGAGTAGTAAGGTTGTGCGGGTTATCTTCACAGCTATGTGTTTGTGTCCATAAGGTTTTGGCTAATAGAACCCAGTACGTCGTACTGGAGGGCGAATGCTCCACAGAAACAAAAGTTATATCAGATGTACTTCAATAAAGCGTAGTAGTACTTCTGAAGTTCTCAATGTACATAAATGATTGATTCGATGGAGTGGGCAGCGTTATAAGAACGTTTGCTGGCGATTTTGGTGTTTGCCCGACAGTACCGTCGACCAGACGATCTTAAGGAAATGGAGAAAAATCTTGGAAAAACTTTACACTTGGTGTAATGGAGGGCAATTTTCTTCAAATACTGATAAATAGACGACAATGCCGATACCAAAGAGAAAGCAAACAATCTTGCTCAATTACAAGATTGGTGGCGAACATCCAGAGTACGTGACATCGTTTGAATACACTGAGGAGCAAAACTTGAGGGCGAAAGTAGCTTTCGCATGATGTGTAGCTGCCAAGTAACGTAGGTGGATGAAGCATAGGAAGAACTGCACAGTACAGCACGAAAGGTAACTGAATGAAATATGTAATGGAACGAACAGAAATGACACTTTGATGCAAGGACAATAATTAAACTGAAGCCACAGCGATTTACGATGGTCCCCTGCACGTTACAAAAGGCGGGAGATGGTTCTTGAAAGTGTGTGCGATCACCACGGACGGCAATGCACGATGTAAGCCGGCCGCTGTGGCCGAGCGGTTGTAGGTGCTTCAGTCCGGGACCGCGCTGCTGCTACGCGGCTGTGGATGTGTGTGATGTCCTTAGGTTAGTTAGGTTTGAAGCAGTTCTACGTCCAGGGGACTGATGACCTCAGATGTTAAGTCCCATAGTGCTCAGAGCCATTTGAACCATTTTGAAGCACGCTGTTCAATGAGCTCCCACGCTGGCCACAAGGTTAAGGAGTTATTGCGGTAGGGCCTTCCTGTACTATACCGTAGCACTTCTGAGTATGGCCCAAATAGGTCGACAATGAGCTTGCAGGAACACATCAGTTGGAAATTTACTTTCGTCCTTAATTTTTGACACCAGTATATTTATTGGTAATAGAGAAAATCGAAACGAAATGGAACGAAAACATAAATGGTGGGAAAGACAAATGGAAAACACATGTTGGAAATGTTCCAGGTAAGTGCAGTGCGTTTGTAAAGGAAATCTTATGTAACGCACTCCGACATCTCGCGTAGGGACAGTGAGAATAAGGAGAGAGAGAGACTAAGGCGCGTGTAGAGCCGTACAGTCATTTTTCCCTCGACGTAATTGTATATGGATGTAACGAGGCCAGCCGACAGACAGCGTCCAGAAGACGTACTGGATTCTCTCAAAGAATATCGTAAAAAAAAGAAATGATAAAATACTGATTTTGGTAACACGTATTGTATGTCTTTGAGTCAATGTTGCAAGTGTTAGAAGCATATTTCTTGTAGTACACGGCGTTTTTGTCTGAGTGGTAGAATGACTTGTGGTGAGAAGAATACATTTTTAATCATTGACGGTAGTAATATTCAGAAGTCAAATTATTATTCACGCCATCCTATTGAGAGCAGAGTGAGTGACACAAATAACGATTCTATTAGTCCCAAGCAATGGCTGATATTAACAGTGTTAAGAAAGGTATTACGGGAATATTCTGGAAAACATTGAATAGTATTACCTTCGAAAAGTCTTTATGAAATATAGTAGGAATTGTTACTATTGGAGTCAAACAGTCGCCTTGTTGTGTGAAATGATCTATTTTCTTCGGACTGTTACAAGGAAATGACGGCCTTTACTTACATTAATAGTGAATCAAGAAATAACCAGTTGAAAAATGCTCCTATCGGAGCGTTAATAGGCGAATATCCTCCTGTTTAAAAGACTCTGACTGAAAAGTGAGATATCTTCTGCCTTATTCTTCCGTCCTCAAGACCTTTAACAATTTAGCAAAGATTTTGGATGCGAAAGTATTCGCACTCTTTCTAACGTGCAACTCACCGCCCTTTTAATTGTAACTCGCTCACATCCCCCAAGTCGACATTGCAAGTCGCTCATACCTATCCACTCTCACTTACCCCCCTTTTCACTCGCTCATGCGTCCAACTCATTGTCATTGTCTCTTTTTGTCTCTCCGTTACTGTCTTCTGTCTCACAGCCGCAGTCTCCTCCGTTCTGTTTTACTACTACTGTTTCATCTCGCCATCACTGCCTCCCTCTCGCTCTCTCTCTTACTGCTACTGTCTCATTCATTCCTTTCCATTGCTGCGGTCGCTTTTCACTTTCATTGTCTCTCTCTTCTGCGTTGTCATTGTGACAGATTCCGTCTCACATTATCACAGACTCTCACCCTCTTCCACTTTCTCCTTCTCTTTATTCCTCTCCCAGTGGCACTGTCTCTTTCACTCTCAGCATAAGAATGCGACAATATGTTCGCATGCTAAAATATTTGGGAAAATTTTTGAACGTGCTCAGGAAGGTAGAATGAGGCAGATGGTGCCACACATTTCAGTCTCTTAAACAGGAGCATATTCGCCTATTTTGTGCTCCGATTGGAACGTTTTTCCGCTGGTTTCTTCCTTTCCCCTCGTACAGCAGAGCACATCACTCATATCAAAAGAAGTCTGTGAATCAGTAAAATTTTGATGCTTACTTACGTAAAATTGAAAAACGCAAAAGCTATTTTACACCTCAGAGCGGATTTTACATGTACAAAAATTCTGCATGTTGAAATGTCTCTGTTGGATTCTTTTCATGTTAATTTCTTAAATCTGTTGTCATTTACGGCATACATTCCACTTCTAAATTTACTGTGGCGTTTCTGACTCTATCTGGGAGCAGACTGAGCAGTGGAACGTGTTACTTTTACACATAATCAAGAACGATCTGTCACACTACTACACTTTAAAACACAGTTTATATGTAATTCATGTCACACAGTCTCATTCGGAACCTACATCCGCTTTCTTTTATATACTCTATACGATAAGATACTGTCATCCCACTTCCCTTCTGTGTGAAAGGATGAATGAGCAAATGTATTTCTAGTTGCATGCTTGATGGTAGCAGACAAGCCTGTCTGCTAGGGAACAGTAAGACCAACGTGGGAAGAGGTCGCTATACTCTCTAAAAGCAGAGAGGTTTCTATTCTTAGTATGGTCCTGTCCGTCTCTTGTCATGTTGGTATAGGAAGCTGCCTCTCAGGTCACTTCCGTTTCTATCTGTGAAGCATCCACAGTAGGGGCCCAGGCCAGTCTGTCCGCGGCGAGCGTCTGAAGTGGTAAGATCTCTGGCTAAGCACGTCTCTGCTAAGTCCGTAGGACAATGGATTTCTTAAGTTCAGCCTAACTGAAAATTTAACCACCTTTATTTCAGGTTTAGCTCTAAAATATCTAATGTTATCTTAAGCTGCAACGCAGTGTAATTCGAGTGTGAAGTTCAGAATATCTTCCAGTAGTTGCTTTGTCACTACTTTGTGAGTAAAGTGGAACCACATGCTGACTATCAATAACTCTAGCTAAGATCATCTATCTTAAATGCGAATGTGTGTGAGATTATAACATCTCGTCTTGACAATATTTTCCAATATAGCAACTTTTCTTTATGTTCAACCCACGTGGGGTGTACTTTGTCAGACCAGTACCATGTGCTTATACAATTGTTTGACCCATCAGGTTAATAGTAAGACGATAGTAACCAGTTCGAGGTTTTTCTTTTGTAATTTGTGTTTCGATGTAATTTATTTTAATTATAAAAATTATTGTGGGGTTACACTCTTTGTGTAAACCAAATTGACCACGTGAAGCATGTAATGTAACCATCAGAGTAGCCCTCAGCTATTCTTTTCGGGAAGATTTCACAGAGAGTTAGTATGAATTTAGTATACCAGTGTGTGGTAATTTCATGACGGACAGGATTGCGCTACGAGCGTAACTTCTTTGGCTGAAAATTGAATTGGTTGGTTGTAGTTAATTTCCTCTTGCATATGTTTCAACGTTCTTCGTGTGTTATTTTATGAATGCAGTGTTGTATGCAGTCTCCCAATCTTGGCTCCATATTTGATGTGTTCCGTAAGATTACAAACTCACATTTTCACAATCCTAAATAAGGCACCAGTTTGGTTATGAATCAAGTTTAATATGCTGAAATTTTAACGAAACAATGATCAATGCTAAAATAAATGTCCAAATATAAACTGATTTATTTCTTTTCATATATATATCACCGGTTATCGTAAGATGACCACTAAAAGATTATAATTAATGTTAGTCTGGTTGGGAATTTGGTAAGCTAGACTGGATACCTGGTGAAACAGTTGCTCAGTAATGCAAGGTTAACTTCCCCAGATAGCTCACAGCTTTTAACCCGCTTTTATTTTCTTGAACATCAGCACCGCTTTCAGAGCAAATTAAAGCAACAACATTACAATGTGCTTCAGTGGTACATAGGGGTTCCGAGAACCATTCTCATGATAAAGGTGACTCTTTAGAGCATATTTCTCCGTGCTTCGTGCTACGTCACCTTATAAACTACGGCTTCGCCTCACACCTGATTTTACGTGTACAGTAGGATAACTTTGAACGTTTGTATTACGGAAACGCATGAAGACATCAAGAAAATTTTCAAGGCTGTTCGAGATCAGGATCTTAGGAACACATCGTAAAAATTTGAACCATTAGCTGCGTGTAGCCGTCTTGGTATCCGCGGCTCGGTTTTAGTATCCAAAAACCATGTAACTGGGTTCTTAATCGCTAAAGGATAAAGATTTTTGAAAACGAGATAACACTTCTAGATGAACGCCTAAAAAGTACACCGTTAAAATTTGAGCAATTTTCTGCTGTTAGTTATTTAGATATACGCCGCTGACGGTTAAAAAATCATGAAAAGCGCTTTTTCCGGGGTTTGTCAGGAACCGTCTGTGAACTAAATAGTGCCCTCATAAACCCCTTTAGCGCATCGTAGACCACACCTAATGCAAAACGAACCAACAGTTTGTTCCTTTTGCCTAAGCTGGAGGAAGTGTGTAATAGTCAAACTTTGACCCTGCACTATAGGATAGTTACAGTAAAACGATCCTTGTGTTGGGTACACAAATAGTACGTAGCCTAAGGGCTATCCAAAATACTTGACCCTACCATTCCATCACCAATAGAAGCCGAGGTATGAGTTCCGGAAAAATCTCGTTTATATGTACGGCATTTTGGAACAAATTGCTAGTGCACGCTGCCGCACGCGTTCTGATTACCAATTTAATGCCGAAGAAAATCTTTGGAAGTTATCGATATTGAAGGCGACGTGTGACTGTTTCACACTTTCGATAAAATTTGCCAAACAGTTACATAATGGTCTCCTCTTCATTGGCAAAATGAATCTGGTATTCAGTTATACAGTAACTTACTGGAAGAATAATAAACGAATAGTTATAAATAGCAGCAGATATACGAAGCTAAGAAAAATGTAATGCATTCGGTTTTGTGTCGTGGCGACAGTAGCCATCCAAGTAACATAGACAACTTCAAGCAGGAGCCTTATCCAACCGATCTGAATATCCGTTCTTCGTCGTGAACACCACAGCGTCGCAGTCCGAGGAACGCACTGGAATTCCATGCGGTGATGGGGCGTCCTCTGCTTCGTGGTATTGTTCCCCATGCAACGCCGCTGCCAGAGCTCGGATTGTATGTGAAACACGTTGCGCGCAATTGATATACGGCTGACATTAACGTCGCAACATAATATATGTAGCACGAACACAATTTTACCCAGACAAGTGACCTGTGTCTACCTGTAACTGCCGCACCTTCAGATGAGTGAGTTTCTTGTATCACAATGGCTCTTGACATCACAACTTTACCATCGAGCGAACTGTACGTCATAATGTCAGCACGTTTCTTAATCCAGTTGGTGTATCAAATATTACACTCCTGGAAATGGAAAAAAGAACACATTGACACCGGTGTGTCAGACCCACCATACTTGCTCCGGACACTGCGAGAGGGCTGTACAAGCAATGATCACACGCACGGCACAGCGGACACACCAGGAACCGCGGTGTTGGCCGTCGAATGGCGCTAGCTGCGCAGCATTTGTGCACCGCCGCCGTCAGTGTCAGCCAGTTTGCCGTGGCATACGGAGCTCCATCGCAGTCTTTAACACTGGTATCTTGCCGCGACAGCGTGGACGTTAACCGTATGTGCAGTTGACGGACTTTGAGCGAGGGCGTATAGTGGGCATGCGGGAGGCCGGGTGGACGTACCGCCGAATTGCTCAACACGTGGGGCGTGAGGTCTCCACAGTACATCGATGTTGTCGCCAGTGGTCGGCGGAAGGTGCACGTGCCCGTCGACCTGGGACCGGACCGCAGCGACGCACGGATGCACGCCAAGACCGTAGGATCCTACGCAGTGCCGTAGGGGACCGCACCGCCACTTCCCAGCAAATTAGGGACACTGTTGCTCCTGGGGTATCGGCGAGGACCATTCGCAACCGTCTCCATGAAGCTGGGCTACGGTCCCGCACACCGTTAGGCCGTCTTCCGCTCACGCCCCAACATCGTGCAGCCCGCCTCCAGTGGTGTCGCGACAGGCGTGAATGGAGGGACGAATGGAGACGTGTCGTCTTCAGCGATGAGAGTCGCTTCTGCCTTGGTGCCAATGATGGTCGTATGCGTGTTTGGCGCCGTGCAGGTGAGCGCCACAATCAGGACTGCATACGACCGAGGCACACAGGGCCAACACCCGGCATCATGGTGTGGGGAGCGATCTCCTACACTGGCCGTACACCACTGGTGATCGTCGAGGGGACACTGAATAGTGCACGGTACATCCAAACCGTCATCGAACCCATCGTTCTACCATTCCTAGACCGGCAAGGGAACTTGCTGTTCCAACAGGACAATGCACGTCCGCATGTATCCCGTGCCACCCAACGTGCTCTAGAAGGTGTAAGTCAACTACCCTGGCCAGCAAGATCTCCGGATCTGTCCCCCATTGAGCATGTTTGGGACTGGATGAAGCGTCGTCTCACGCGGTCTGCACGTCCAGCACGAACGCTGGGCCAACTGAGGCGCCAGGTGGAAATGGCATGGCAAGCCGTTCCACAGGACTACATCCAGCATCTCTACGATCGTCTCCATGGGAGAATAGCAGCCTGCATTGCTGCGAAAGGTGGATATACACTGTACTAGTGCCGACATTGTGCATGCTCTGTTGCCTGTGTCTATGTGCCTGTGGTTCTGTCAGTGTGATCATGTGATGTATCTGACCCCAGGAATGTGTCAATAAAGTTTCCCCTTCCTGGGACAATGAATTCACGGTGTTCTTATTTCAATTTCCAGGAGTGTATTAATTTAATCCTAAGCCCAATTGCATGTATTGTTCAGCGCATTACGTTACAAATGAAGTCTCTACAGAGTGTCAGTTTTGTACGCAGGCAAATCACGATTATTCGGTAGAGATTGAACGGGATGGTGCCTAATGACCTTAATCAAAATTAAAAATTAGCATTAGGTACTGAAATAAAAATTGACCGAAACGCCACTTCTTTGTGAAGGAGAACGAATCTGGGACCAGTTAATGTCAAGACAAATTATTTTAACAGCAATCAATGTACTCTTACTGATGATTTAATTAATCATATTACTTTAAGTATCATCTTGTATGAGAAACGATTCATCTGGTACGCAACATACACGAGGCAAGCGAAATACCTCAGACTTCAACAGGAACGTAATTTTTCCTAATCCTCAGAAGACAGGCAAATCAAGATTATTCGGTAGAGATTGAACGGGATGATGCCTAATGACCTTAATCAAAATTAAAAATTAGCATTAGGTACTGAAATAAAAATTGACCGAAACGCCACTTCTTTGTGAAGGAGAACGAATCTGGGACCAGTTAATGTCAAGACAAAGTATTTTAACAGCAATCAATGTACTCTTACTGATGATTTAATTAATCATATTACTTTAAGTATCATCTTGTATGAGAAACGATTCATCTGGTACGCAACATACACGAGGCAAGCGAAATACCTCAGACTTCAACAGGAACGTAATTTTTCCTAATCCTCAGAAGACAGGCAAATCAAGATTATTCGGTAGAGATTGAACGGGATGATGCCTAATGACCTTAATCAAAATTAAAAATTAGCGTTAGGTACTGAAATAAAAATTGACCGAAATGCCACTTCTTTGGGAAGGAGAACGAATCTGGGACCAGTTAATGTCAAAGGTGAAAGTATTACAAAGTCACCAGTTTTATAAGTCGTGGAGCAAAATACTGACACGAATTGTTTATAGAAGAAGGGAAAGCTTGTGGAGATTGACCTCGGGGAAGTGGAATTTGATATCCAGAGAAATTAGCAACTCGCGAGTTAACATTGGCCCTACAATGTATCTTAGAAGTTAGGGCAAAGAAGGACAAACCTAGATTTATATAATTTGTTGATTTAGAGAAAGACGTTGGCAACGTTGATATGAATATACTTTTTGAAATTAACAACACAGAGCGAAAAATTATTTGCAACCTGTACAAAAACCAGAGCAGAGTGCAATTGTAACAGTCGAAGGACGTGAGAGGCAAACAGCAGTTGAGATTGGAGCAGTACCGTCACTCTCAAAAGCATCCGAAAGACGAATTGCGTTCGGCCTGATTTGCATGTAGCTCGCATAACGTGAATGTCTTGTAGGTCCTCTAATCACTTTCCCTTAGACAAAATGGTTATCACGGGTGATCACTAGAGAATAATGCTCTGTATGGCAGTAACTCCTGATGTAAAAAAAAACAGGGATACTGCAGATATCAGGAAACCCCTTATTAGCCCTTAACGCTTGTAAACTCAAGTTTTTTTTTTACAATAAGTAACGTTTCTAAAATGTTACCACTCTCATTAGTAACTGTGACAAATAATGCCCGTAACCCTACCATATAAATCATTCCGTAATCCTTACTCAAAAACTAATTTCATTTGCGAATAAGACATTTTTCAAGAACGTCTGAATCAAAAGTCCACGATAATTTGGAATACTCTTGCTCTCTGCCTGGCCATGATTAACAGCGTCAAGATGCCTGTCATTACCATCAACATCGTGTCATTAGCAATTTCACTGTATTCATTATGACTCTGGATCCATGTGCAGTCCAAAAGTCACCTATCGCCCTTGTTATCTAACACATAGAGACCTTAAAAATCAACGTAATTCGTGAGAAACTAGTTGTGCATGTGCCTAAACTTTAAGTGGCGTGACGAATTCATCCCGATTAGAACACAGCACATATAGGCAACGCAAGTAACCGAAGCTTTGTACCTGACCGAGATGAACACAAAACTGATTTGCATTGGTGACTCGGCATAAAGTGACTGGATATAACACATTTTAGCCAGCATCAGTTAGGAAATTTGAACTTGATATTCCATGATGAAAATATTTGTACTGTACAGGAAATCCTATCCAGCAACTATTATCTTTGTTAAGTAATCTCGAAAGATATTAAAAACTGCGTGAATCATAAGTTAACAAATATGAAATGACATGACGTAAAGTATTGTGTTGGACGGGTTTTGCAACCCAGCACCAGAAGGACTGTTAACTAGACACAGTCAAATGCCAGATATTGAATTTTCTCAGCAGTAGGGAAATGTTTAAAACTGGAATGACGAGACAAGTAAATAATTTTTGCCTTCCCGGGATTCGATCCCGTTGTTTCCTAGCCACGAATGGACCTTAAATGTACGTTTATTTCACCAGCAGCGAGATGTGCGGATGTTTGAATTGGAAATAAAGTGACGAAGAAGTCAGTGCTGCGAATCGAACCACTTACGTATCGTCTTTGAATCGAATTCTTTTTCATCATTAGCTAGGAGTGGATGTTTGAATTTGTAATGATGTGACGAAACGTTCTGTGTCTCACTAGGATTCGAAACCTTCACACATCTTTATTGCGTCCACGAATGGAGAGACGTTAAAAATCAATATTATTTTCCACCAGCAGTTAGATGCGTCCATGCTGCAGCTTGAAGGGTCATAATTCAAATGGCTCTGAGAACTATGGGACTTAACTTCTGAGGTCATCAGTCCCCTAGAACTTAGAACTACTTAAACCTAACTAACCTAAGGACATCACACTCATCCATGCCCGATGCAGGATTCGAAACTGCGCTCGTAGCGGTCTCGCGGTTCCAGACTGTAGCGCCTAGAACCGCTCGGCCACCCCGGCCGGCTTGAAGGGTCATAATGAAAACTTTTATGCCGGACCAGAGTACGAACTCATACACGCAACTCACATTGAGACCTTGAGGAGTTTGAAATTTTGAGCAAACAACGAATTGATGGAATTGTTTCGTGACGAATCTGTCAAATCCCGTGAACAGAAAGATGCTGGTTAGAATCCCAGTCCGGAACCAAGATACTCAATATAAAAAGCTCAAATAAAAGATGAAATAAGTGATCTGTGACCTTACATAGCGTGTGGTTCATTAACTAAAATAAAATTACAAGTGTAAGAAAGGTTACTGATTACAGCTTTTCTACAAACCGCCACTTCCGGCTCTGTCGTAGCCCAACGTCGTAGCCTAGTTGGTAGTGAAGGGACATGTTTCATGTGAAATAGGAATCTGGGTACAACCATACATGGTTTAGTTTTCAGAGCTGGAGGTGAATAGGATTTGTTTGAGCTTACAAAAATTACCGCCTTAGGTAGGAATTGAACCCAGACCTTAAGTACACCATCCTAGCAGCACTCCGCCACCCCACCGAGCTCCTGATGTCGCATGGCCATGGTTTTGTAGTAATGCAAATGCGCCATACTGGGTAAGATTTCTGACTCCCTGGAGTGGATTACAGCTTGTTCAATATATTCATTTTCCTTGTTCGACTGCCTGGCGGGGTAGCTGCCCCGTGGTCTTAGGCGCCTTGCCACGGTTCGCACCAGCTCGATTCGGTAATCACTGAAATAAAAATCACATAACGGCCATTTGCACAAGCTGCAAACACGGTAGGATGCGGAAGTTTCCACAGGAAGTGTGGCATTCCATTCCGCTACTCTGCTGCACAACCTGTTCGTGGTAAACGTCGCGCAGCGTAAAAGAAAAGCAGGGTTCCTGAACCCGATTTTCCCTAATTTAATAAACAAAACCTCGTCTGTGTGTTAACGTTATCGATCTGTTGGAAGCTCAGGGTAGTTTATTTCATTTTCTAGGCCACCAGTAATAACAAAACGTTGGAAAAATATTTCTACGAAAGAGCTGGTGGCTGCCTGTTTTGATCAGAACAATTTCTGCGAGACGGCCTTCGGCCCAGGTGATCGCAACGCATTGTGCCTTGAGCGTACGATCTACAGTGGAAGTTTTTGTACTCACATTGGCAAGCATAAGATTATTTAATATTGTAGTTTGGTTTTCAGCGTGAAATATTTTCGGTAAATTAAGCTTTCAAAATGCAGTAACAACAAAATTGTAACCAGTGCTCATGCAGCATATGATGCGGGGAATAGAAGTTAGTAATCTACCGTTATGCTCAAAATTTACCTGTCTATTTTGTGTGGCGTACTGGTACTCAGGCTTCTATAAGTGCTATTTTTCATCTGAAGTTCTAGCATTGTTCTTGCAATGACATCTTGAACGTTGCTGCATATTTGGAGGTAAAATGGAAATGAGTCCCGGCCGCCTTGGTGCAGGTGTTATTACATTCGACGCCACATTGGGCGACCTGCACGCCGGATGGGGATGAAATGACGATTAAGACAACACAACACCCAGTCCCTGAGATGAGAATATCCCCGACCCAGCCGGGAATCGATCCTGGGCCCATAGGACAGCAATCCGTCTCGCTGACCACTCAGCTATCGGGGCGGACATATTTGGAGGTTATGGGTAGTGTTGTTTACGGGTTAAAAAAATGGAGTGTTAAATGGAAAAAGTTTAACATTTATGACATTTTGTTCTCTATGGATTTAATAGAGGGGTGGAGGAAGTGGAGGATGGCTCTGAGCACTATGGGACTTAACATCTATGGTCATTAGTCCCCTAGAACTTAGAACTACTTAAACCTAACTAGCCTAAGGACATCACACAACACCCAGTCATCACGAGGCAGAGAAAATCCCTGACCCCGCCGGGAATCGAACCCGGGAACCCGGGCGTGGGAAGCGAGAACGCTACCGCACGACCACGAGCTGCGGACGGAAGTGGAGGAAACTCCAACATTTGTGCCATGTATGAGTGAGTGCTACCGGAGAAATCACGTCAGAAACTAGTTTTCTCGCTTAATGTAGGATAGTTTTGACATGAATTATTCGCAGTGTTCAGGAAGGCGAATGGCTGTAGCTCTGTCATGTAAGAGATGCAACGCTAGTCTCTTGCGAGACTGAAACCTAGAACCAACGCAGCCAAAGCATGATGGCGTTTCCGCACGCATAGGGAGCACCTGCGGCATTCAGTGCTCCCTCAGTGACCCAGTGATGGCTGAGACAGACAATCTGGAATGGAAAGTGATGGCAGAGACAGACAATCTGGAATGGAAAGACGTAGCTGGTTGTAGTTTCTGTGTGGACTAAACACATACTGAACTAAAGCCATACATCTGATAGTTAGCTATCCTCACAGCAGGTAGGGATACGTTTCCATGGCCGATTTGATTCTTCAGTGGACTGGCAATCCAGGAGTGAAGCTGGTGCTTCAAAGACGCACCTGAGAACACTCCATGGTCTCGCTGTGGCGTCTGTTCGCTTTTCAGTTCATAGCCTCGTATACGTTGGTATTTTTACAATTACATATATTTATTTATGTATTTCATACAACATATTATTTTAAGTATTGAACATTTTAATTATGAATCAATACTCTTTGAAACATAATGAAGTAAGAAGTAAATTATTTGCAATTTTTGTCGCTAGGTGGAAGCACCTTGCAGTACCATACAGTCTCCGTCTGCCATCCTTTACTTCTTACTACTGCCGCTAGATGGTGTAAGAGTATGCAGAACTCATAGCCATACTGGCGTCTGGATCACGACAGATACTCGATCTGCTGATATATGTAGCCAAAGCAACAAATTGAAAATAGGTCTTACGTAACGGTTATTATCTGTCACAATATTTCTTTAAAAAAATTGGAGTCTCTATTTCTTTTATAAGAAGATGAATATGTGATATGGTGTCATAGCCGTATAGATAATAATGTGGGAATGTTATGGGCTACATAGTACAGAACACATATCTGTGACTCAAAAAGAAAAAAAAATCATTTTTGTTGCACCCATAGCATCTAAGTAACTACAGCGCCAAGTTCATATTTGGATTTTATTGGGATGTTGTGTAAGGTGGATCGAATTAGGAAGCTGGAACAGGCAGCTAAGTAACCTTGTAAGTGCGGAACGAGAAGGCAACTTTTTGGGTGAATCGCCTCCGAGTTTGTAATCGTGCATGTTGTCCCCATTACCATATATTAGCCAGGGCGAGGTGATCACGATGTCGACAGTTGCCTGGGTGAGCCGTAATGTTCGCTTTGGATTGAGATCTCGCATTAAACTGCCACCACTGATAGTATGCTTGTAGATGTTTGGACGCGAAGCACACCCATGAAAAACGCTATAAATAGATCGAGTTTTGTGGTGTGTATATATAGCTTTACTGGGCAATGACGTAACACAGCTGCCACTTTACTGATATGTGTTTGAAAGACAGCTACGCTGCTTAAAGCAGCGCTAGTAGAGTGTAGCGAACTACAGAAGATCGATGATCAGCACAGGGACTGAGTGTTTAGTGTATGTGACAATATGCGACGTCAAGACTATTTTGTTGCCCAACTTGAGAGCGTTGCCGGCCGCTTTACAGCGTTCGTAACCAGCACAGCGCTGTGGACTCGTCCTGGTATGTGTGATTAGCTACTGCATACAAAATGTAGATCGTGCCACTAGTAACCACGCAAAAATCAAGTGCAGTACAGTACACCGCACTTGAGTAGCACGTGGGAAAAAATGTACAACGCGCTTATTATAAAAACATGTTTCTGAACCATCTGGAAGGCTGTCTATGCATGTTAAACAGTAACAAGCAGTGGCTAAGTGTATCTAAGAAGCTCAGCTGACAGTTTTGGCGGGCAAGGTGACCGTGACGTCAGCAATGTGTGCCCTATGAGTCTGGTGGGGCTGTCATGTGACAGGACGACTCTCAACCATCAAAAAACATTGCTGATACATGGAACTCTGTTGTGGGTATCGCTTTACTGCGCAAGGATGTAATATAGGTGGCATGTTCACTCACAGAAATGTAACGGAAAAAGACGAAATTCTCACGAAACACTATTGACAGCCTGCGTAGCGAACATAAGAGGGATTAGGGTATGCCGTAAAATGCCTAGGTGTAAGAGACTGGGGCGACCTAATGTAGGATGCATGAAGAATATTCCGGGTTCGGTTTTACTTGCAGGAATGCACTTCATCCTCCATCCCATCAGTCTAAGACTCTTACCGATTTGGATTAATAAAAAAAGGTGCATGTTTAGCTAGCATGAGAATTTTATAGGGATGGTCGACAACAACAACAACAACAACCAGAGTACAACATTTAAGTTTCTATGGCCATGCTACACAAGCTGTGCTGTGCATCATGAAGTTTTTACTGTATTAAAATAAGATTTGAGAGCGAATGTGTATTACATCCTTCTAATACATCTCCCAAAATAACTATGATGATGAATTGCAGATGATTACTAATATTTATTCTTTCCTTTCACATCAGCTCGAATAATGGCTATTGTACTCCCCACCACATGCCTTAGGGCTGCATGCAAGTGTTAAACATCTCGTTTATGGCATGGGCACTAGCATCTAGCATCATCTGGGCACGAGCATCATCAAGCTGTACTTCTTCCATGGAACCCTGTTTATGTTCCTGTAGAATGTTATGTTAGGTGATTGTCGTAATACACTACTGTGATTAGAAAGCACGGATCTCTGTGGTGGTCAAAAAGAGACGTGCTGACTACAAATGTTTACTAGTACAAATTGCTTTCCCCCCTCCTCTGCTGGTGGCTCCTCATCGCCTTCTCCCTCCATCAGATGGAGGGCGTGGACGTATGGAGTCTGATGGAGCGTCCTACAGCTGTTGCCTGCTGCTGAGGTGTGAGGACAGCAGTCTTTTTCAGGCCAGCTTCCCATTCAGTCATTTGTGGATACCAGAGGGACTGCATTTTAATAAAGTGCATTTCCTATACCATTTCCTATGCTATACCATACTATCCCCCCATGAACCATGGACCTTGCCGTTGGTGGGGAGGCTTGCGTGCCTCAGCGATACAGATGGCCGTACCGTAGGTGCAACCACAACGGAGGGGTATCTGTTGAGAGGCCAGACAAACATGTGGTTCCTGAAGAGGGGCAGCAGCCTTTTCAGTAGTTGCAGGGGCAACAGTCTGGATGATTGACTGATCTGGCCTTGTAACATTAACCAAAACGGCCTTGCTGTGCTGGTACTGCGAACGGCTGAAAGCAAGGGGAAACTACAGCCGTAATTTTTCCCGAGGACATGCAGCTTTACTGTATGATTAAAAGATGATGGCGTCCTCTTGGGTAAAATATTCCGGAGGTAAAATAGTCCCCCATTCGGATCTCCGGGCGGGGACTACTCAAGAGGACGTCGTTATCAGGAGAAAGAAAACTGGCGTTCTACGGATCGGAGCGTGGAATGTCAGATCCCTTAATCGGGCAGGTAGGTTAGAAAATTTAAAAAGGGAAATGGATAGGTTAAAGTTAGATATAGTGGGAATTAGTGAAGTTCGGTGGCAGGAGGAACAAGACTTTTGGTCAGGTGATTACAGGGTTATAAATACAAAATCAAATAGAGGTAATGCAGGAGTAGGTTTAATAATGAATAAAAAAATAGGAGTGCGGGTTAGCTAGTACAAACAGCATAGTGAACGCATTATTGTGGCCAAGATAGACACAAAGCCCATGCCTACTACAGTAGTACAAGTTTATATGCCAACTAGCTCTGCAGATGATGAAGAAATAGATGAAATGTATGACGAGATAAAAGAAATTATTCAGGTAGTGAAGGGAGACGAAAATTTAATAGTCATGGGTGACTGGAATTCGTCAGTAGGAAAAGGGAGAGAAGGAAACATAGTAGGTGAATATGGATTGGGGGGAAGAAATGAAAGAGGAAGCCGCCTTGTAGAATTTTGCACAGAGCATAACTTAATCATAGCTAACACTTGGTTCAAGAATCATAAAAGAAGGTTGTATAATTGGAAGAATCCTGGTGATACTAAAAGGTATCAGATAGATTATACAATGGTAAGACAGAGATTTAGGAACCAGGTTTTAAATTGTAAGACATTTCCAGGGGCAGATATGGATTCTGACCACAATCTCTTGGTTATGAACTACAGATTAAAACTGAAGAAACTGCAAAAAGGTGGGAATTTAAGGAGATGGCACCTGGATAAACTGAAAGAACGAGAGGTTGTAGAGAGTTTCAGGGAGAGCACAAGGGAACAATTGACAGGAATGGGGGAAAGAAATACAGTAGAAGAAGAATGGGTAGCTTTGAGGGATGAAGTAGCGAAGGCAGCAGAGGATCAAGTAGGTAAAAAGACGAGGGCTAGTAGAAATCCTTGGGTAACAGAAGAGATACTGAATTTAATTGATGAAAGGAGAAAATATAAAAATGCAGTAAATGAAGCAGGCAAAAAGGAATACAATCGTCTCAAAAATGAGATCGACAGGAAGTGCAAAATGGCTAAGCAGGGATGGCTAGAGGACAAATGTAAGGATGTAGAGGCCTATCTCACTAGGGGTAAGATAGATACTGCCTACAGGAAAATTAAAGAGACCTTTGGAGAAAAGAGAACCACTTGTATGAATATCAAGAGCTCAGATGGCAACCCAGTTCTAAGCAAAGAAGGGAAGGCAGAAAGGTGGAAGGAGTATATAGAGGGTTTATACAAGGGCGATGTACTTGAGGACAGTATTATGGAAATGGAAGAGGATGTAGATGAAGATGAAATGGGAGATACGACACTGCGTGAAGAGTTTGACAGAGCACTGAAAGACCTGAGTCGAAACAAGGCCCCGGGAGTAGACAACATTCCATTAGAACTACTGACGGCCTTGGGAGAGCCAGTCGTGACAAAACTCTACCATCTGGTGAGCAAGATGTATGAGACAGGTGAAATACCCTCAGACTTCAAGAAGAATATAATAATTCCAATCCCAAAGAAAGCAGGTGTCGACAGATGTGAAAATTACCGAACTATCAGTTTAATAAGTCACAGCTGCAAAATACTAACGCAAATTCTTTACAGACGAATGGAAAAACTGGTAGAAGCGGACCTCGGGGAATATCAGTTTGGATTCCGTAGAAATGTTGGAACACGTGAGGCAATACTAACCATAAGACTTATCTTAGAAGAAAGATTAAGAAAAGGCAAACCTACGTTTCTAGCATTTGTAGACTTAGAGAAAGCTTTTGACAATGTTGACTGGAATACTCTCTTTCACATTCTAAAGGTGGCAGGGGTAAAATACAGGGAACGAAAGGCTATTTACAATTTGTACAGTAACCAGATTGCAGTTATAAGAGTCGAGGGGCATGAAAGGGAAGCAGTGGTTGGGAAGGGAGTGAGACAGGGTTGTAGCCTCTCCCCGATGTTATTCAATCTGTATATTGAGCAAGCAGTAAAGGAAACAAAAGAAAAATTCGGAGTAGGTATTAAAATTCATGGAGAAGAAGTAAAAACTTTGAGGTTCGCCGATGACATTGTAATTCTGTCAGAGACAGCAAAGGACTTGGAAGAGCAGTTGAACGGAATGGACAGTGTCTTGAAAGGAGGATATAAGATGAACATCAACAAAAGCAAAACGAGGATTATGGAATGTAGTCAAATTAAATCGGGTGATGCTGTGGGAATTAGATTAGGAAATGAGACACTTAAAGTAGTAAAGGAGTTTTGCTATTTAGGGAGTAAAATAACTGATGATGGTCGAAGTAGAGAGGATATAAAATGTAGACTGGCAATGGCAAGGAAATCGTTTCTGAAGAAGAGAAATTTGTTAACATCGAGTATAGATTTAAGTGTCAGGAAGTCGTTTCTGAAAGTATTTGTATGGAGTGTAGCCATGTATGGAAGTGAAACATGGACGATAAATAGTATGGACAAGAAGAGAATAGAAGCTTTCGAAATGTGGTGCTACAGAAGAATGCTGAAGATAAGGTGGGTAGATCACGTAACTAATGAGGAAGTATTGAATAGGATTGGGGAGAAGAGAAGATTGTGGCACAACTTGACTAGAAGAAGGGATCGGTTGGTAGGACATGTTTTGAGGCATCAAGGGATCACAAATTTAGCATTGGAGGGCAGCGTGGAGGGTAAAAATCGTAGAGGGAGACCAAGAGATGAATACACTAAGCAAATTCAGAAGGATGTAGGTTGCAGTAGGTACTGGGAGATGAAGAAGCTTGCACAGGATAGAGTAGCATGGAGAGCTGCATCAAACCAGTCTCAGGACTGAATACCACAACAACAACAACAACAACCATATTATAGCAAAGAGACTGTTTAGGGTGCAGTTTATTGTTTGAGTGCTACGGGGCAGTGGCATGGCAGAGGCTCTGCTGTCGCGCGGTGCTGCCCAGAGCAGGGGCAGGCAGCTGCTGAGGCTCGCCAGAGAAGCAGTGGCCTGTTGATTGTGATGTCCCTCATGCAACGGACTTTGCGTAGTGACTAACAAGGGGAGGCCACGACGTTTGGAACGCGGATTTACTGCAAACTTTGTACACTCGTAGTACTCCACGAGGACAACAAAATGTGTAAGCAGTAGTGCGTACTTCTCAAGCGTTATTGAGAAACACGCTAGATAATTTCCGTCGTCAAATATGCGTAGCCATTTTTACCAGAAGCGGCTGCATCCGAGCGGTGCCGGTACGGTAGCTCAGCGTGCTCCGTCGGAGTGTTAGCTACCCTTTCTAATAAAAGAACTGAGCGAACTGATCATCGAACAAACTGAACGGGTGTCATCGGACGTCCGCCCTGAACGAATTCAACAAAAAATATAGAACAAAACTTTTTTTTTAAGTGGTTGGCGTTCAAGCCGCTGGATCGCTGGATGCAGTTCCGTTCGTCAGTTTTTTTTTATTTTCAACACAGTCATTTTCTTTACTATTTATATTACAATTGATATAATGGGAAAAATACGTGTAATCGGATAAACTTTTATTAAATTTACAATGTTATTTGGTAGTTACTAATTTTTATTATCACAAATAATGTAATATTCAGAACTATCGACTAGTAAACGACCAAACGCATAAAGTGATACTAAAAATGTATGCTTGTCCGTGATTTGAGAAATCCCTTATACCTGGATGGAGCCCGAAACGACTTGTTACTTCCAAGTTTTGACCGGCACAGACGGCTTTCGGAAGACGTACAATTAATCGTCGCTTTCAACATTACGAGTACAAGTTGCAGGATGGTATTTTTCGTAAAAACACGGAAAACAAAGTTAAACGGCACCAGCTGCACTGAATAAATGCTATGTTTCCGCATACGGAAGGTCTTTTGACGTTTTCGGTGGAGAAACAAACCTCGTTAGCATTTTCAAAAACCTCTCTTTCAGACGATAATTTGGAAGCAAACCATGCATAACGCTGTATTTCCTTAAAAATCGGTGCTGATAATTGGTTATGCAGTATCGAGTGTATTTTAATAGCGTCTTCCGAGAAGAAATTTCTCGTTCTCTTTCGTTTAAATACGAACAGTTTTGAAGACATGGACAAGCATACATTTTCAGTATCACTTTATACGTTTAGTCGTTTACTAGTCGATAGTTATGATATTTTTGTTTTTACAATCGTATTGACCACCTAGGATCAAGTTATCAACTTCAGTTCCTCTTCTTCCTTTGGTGTTGTTTCCTATTTTTCCAGTATTCCCTCATTTTCTCCCCATGCAGTCTCTTCCTTTCTTCTGTCCACGTTGATTTCGATTTTTTATTTCTTCTGCTTTGAAAGCCTTCCAAATTAAGTATTTTGTTTTTAAAACGGTTTCTTTCTGCTATTTCCAATTCTTTGATGTTGTTTCTTTCAAGATCTTTTCTTACTTCTGTAATCCACGCTACTGTCTATTTCTTCTTCCACAAATATAGGAGTATTTGTTTTGTTAGTCTATTTCCATCCATTCGGTAGAGATGTCCAAAAAAGGTTAATCTTCGTTTGGCCATTAGTTCAGATATTTTCTCTATATTTTTGTAGATCTCCTCATTTCTTCTTATTTTCCAACCATCTGCAGTTTTCATTGCACCCATTATTTTTCTAATAATCCTTCTTTCCGGTACCTCTAGTTTGTCAAATGGTTCAAATGGCTCTGAGCACTATGGGACTTAACTTCGGAGGTCATCAGTCCCCTAGAACTTAGAACTACTTAAACCCAACTAACCTAAGGACATCACACACATCCATGCCCGAGGCAGGATTCGAACCTGCGACCATAGCGGTCGCACGGTTCCAGACTGTAGCGCCTAGAACCGCTCGGCCACCCCGGCCGGCTCTAGTTTGTCCATCTTACAGTTCATCGTTAGGCATTCATTATTTGTGATAATAAAAATTAGTAGACTGCTAAATAACATTGTAAATTTAATAAAAGTTCATCTGATTACACGTATTTTACCATTATATCAATTTTAATATAAATAGTAAAGAAAATGACTGTGTTTAAAATAAAAAAAAACTGACGAATGGAACTCGATCCAGCGGCTTGAACGCCAACCACTATGTAAAAAAAACACCATCTTGTTCTATATTGCTCATTGAATTTGTTCAGAGCGGACGTCCGATGACACCCGTTCAGTTTGTTCGTTGATCCGTTCGCTCAGTTTTTTTATTCGGAAGGGTAGCTAACGCTCTGACCAAACACGCTGAGCTACCGTGCCGGCACCACTCGGCTGCAGCCGCTTTATGATAAAAATGGCCACGCATATTTGACGGCCGAAATTATCTTGCTATTTTCTCAATAACGCTTGAGAAGGACGCGCTACTGCTTACACATGTTGTCCCCATGGAGTACTACGAGTGTACGAAGTTTACAGTAAATCCACGTTGCAAACGTTGTGGCCTCCCCTTGTAAGTGGCCACACCTGCTATGGGTAATGTTTCGTAACTATTGGGTCGGTGCGTAAGTTTTTGGCGTTTTTCCATAAGTTTAATAAGTATAACAGATACAGATAACAGAGACATTACTCATCACTGTCCTTCACTGTTTACAACAGTCTGTCGCCGGCCGAAGTGGCCGTGCGGTTAAAGGCGCTGCAGTCTGGAACCGCAAGACCGCTACGGTCGCAGGTTCGAATCCTGCCTCGGGCATGGTTGTTTGTGATGTCCTTAGGTTAGTTAGGTTTAACTAGTTCTAAGTTCTAGGGGACTAATGACCTCAGCAGTTGAGTCCCATAGTGCTGAGAGCCATTTGAACCATTGAACAACAGTCTGTCAAGCTGGGGTATCTTCACGACTCCACAATGTAGAAATCATGTGGTTTTGAGCCGAAGAGCTCGTCAGGTCATGTTCGAAGCGCATTTTAATCCTAAAAGAAGTTCCTTGAAGTTGTTTGATAGAGAGCAACAAAAGGTGAAAATCTGAGGGTGCAATGTCAGGTGAGTATGACTTCCCAATCAAAATCCTGTATAGTGTTTTGGTGAGTGGTGTTATCGTGGAGTAGCATCAGTTCAAGCAGTCTTCCTGGTCGTTGCCAGCAGTGGTGGTTACACCTCGGGAAAGCAATTCGTAGTACACCACACCGTCGCTGTTCCACCAGATGCATAACCTTTTGCAGATCGCGCAGGTCTTTGTACAGGGAGTTGCTGCTTTGTTTGGCCTCAACCATTCTTTTCTCTTCCTTACGTTAGCATAGAAACACCATTTCTCGTCACCAGTAACGATACAGGATAGGAATGGTCGGCGTTGTTCACGAAACAGTTGATGACGATCAAGCAGAGACGCACATATGGCTTAGAGCATGTAGTACCCATACACCAGATTTTTGAACTTTCTCCATTGCATGCAAATGTCGATGATGGTTAAACGATCATAGTTCATCACATTTGCTAATTGTCAAGTACACTGACATGGATCATTATGTATTAATGCATTTAAACGATCTTCATCAAACCCCGAAGGTATTCCTGAATGTGGAGAGTCACTAATGTAAAAACCATCCTCCTTAAAAAGGAGAAAATCATTTTCTTGCTGTGCTCTGTCCAACTGCATTATCCCCATATGCAGAGGAAACGTTTCTGGCTGCCCCCACTACTGTGAGCCCTCTACTGACCTCGAACAGAAGAACATGTCGGAAATGATCCGATTTCTCATCTTGGCACTCCACTTTCTGGCGTCCACGGCTCCATTCACTATCGCCAGCTGACAAAAGACACTATGTAAACTAAAATAGCAACGGTGAACTACAAATAAAAATGACAATTGCTAAATACACCCACAGCAACCATAATACCAACATGCAAAACAAAAACGTTATGAACTTATGCAGCAACCTATCAGTTCCTTGCACCCCCACTATCATATCGTCACACACTAATTATGCAGAGAGAATGTAGCAAGTGTGAAGTTGTTACATTGCAAAAATTGTTGTGTTAACATAATATTACACTGTTCTATTTGTCTAGTGGTGTTTTTTTTTGTTAAATTAGTGCTGCAGTAGTGATTAAACATTTAAAATTGTGTATTTCCATACATCTTAGAATGAAGGTATCGGTATTTGGGGAAAATTGGTAAAATTATAGCACTGAGATGTGCTTACAGTAAATAATGTCATGATGGCTTTGGGGGAGGGGAGGGGGAACTTAACTCCTATTGGCCCACAGGACATGACCCTGTCATCTGTTTGAGAACTCTCCCATGGTACAGTGACCTCGCCACGTGTTGGGGAGTCTTATCTAGGTCATGGTCATGTAGAACTCCCACAGTCGTGCAGTGACCTTTTTCCCGACTTCTTAAAACACATACGTCACATTTAGAGGCGTTATCTTGGCTCGTAACGGTACAGTGGATAGGTGCCTTTATTTTCCTGTCAATTTAGGCCATAAGGTGGCCTGAGAGGTGGTGGCGGCACGTCACACGAAATTGCCTGATTTGCAGGGAGTCATATAAGCGGCCTTTTAAATCCAATTTGTCAGTGACCTTTAAATTGTGTCCCTTTAGAGTATGGCCTTTTACATTTCGTCCCTTTAAATCTAGAACTGGCCCTGTTACGGTACTTGCACAACACAAAAAAATGTAGGACAAAGTCTGTTGACGTCAAAGCGAACTACTTTGAAAAAGGAATGAATATTTTTCCACTTTTCTATGGAAGGTCAGAGAGCCTTTCCTTGGATAAAGCTGGAATGTGAAAAGCATTTGCAGAAGACGATGCTATGAACTGGGCCATCCCCATCTAAAAAAATACAAAAATAAAAAGAAAAAAGAAAAGCGCTAGAATGACGAATGTTGTCACGCAATGCATATAAAAATCAGCTGCAAGGGAGGTTGCTGATTCTAGATGCAAATAAGACATCACAAGCCATAGAGAGATGATAGCCCGTCCGAAAAAGTGTATTATAGTCCGCACTTTCCAGTTTATGACAGAGGGAGATTCTGTAACATTTCTCCATACTCCTGTTCCATTCGCAAATGGTGCACAGGTCTCTAGATTAACCAGAACTTTTCATATTTTCCTGCCATGATCTTTTCACTAGACGTATGTGAGGGTAAATGTTTGTTGCATGACTCCCCTTGAAACGTACACTCTTACAATTTCAACAGTAATCCTCTTCATGATGAACAACGCGTCTTTTGTAACATCTACCACTTACGTTTGACGAGTACTCCGATAGTGCTTTCGTGTTTAGTAAAAGATCCACTAACGAAACATGTCGCTCTTCGTTCGACCTTCTGTGTATCTTTTGATAATCCAATACGGTAAAGCTCCCAGACCGATGATCAATACTCTAGAACCTGTGGAACGAGTACAGGTGACTTCTTTCGTAGAAGAATTACATTTCTCAAGATTATTCTTGGCATTTGCTTTTTCTGCAGCTAGTATTATGTGGTCATTTCACTTTAGGTCGTCCCGGACAGTTACTCCAAGATATTTCACGGTTGTTTCTCTTTCCAGTGATTTATTCCCAACAGCGTAATCTTCTGTTTTCACGCAATACATAACATTTAATTTACTGTCAGAAAGGTCACAGTTATTAAAGGAAAGTCATTGGGTCAAATAGAAGAGAGGTCTGGCGTTCTCCACGGAAGTGTTGTAGCTCTCTGCTGTTCCTATCTACGTAAGAGATTTAGGAGGCAATCTGAGCAGCCCTCTTAGATTGTTTGGAGATGATGCTGTCATTTACCGTCTCGTAAAGTTATCAGATGACCAAAAACAATCCAAAACGATTCAGACAAGGTATCTGTATGATGGGAAAAAATGACAATTGACTCTAAATAACGAAAACTGTGAAGTCATCCAGGTGAGTACTAAAAGGTGAGTATTAATTTCGGTTACATGATACATCACAAAAATCTAAAGGCTGTGAATTCAACTGAGCACTTAGGGATTACCATTACGAATAATTTAAATTGGAAACGATCGCGTAGATAATTATGTGGGGAAAGCTATTCAAAGAAGATGCAACAGGTCTACAAAAGAGACTGCCTAAACTTCGCTTGTCCGTCCTCTTCAGGAGTGTTGCTGCGCGGTGTGCGATCCGTATCAGATAGGATTGACGGAGGACATCAAAAAAGTTCAAAGAGGGGCAGTTCGTTTTGTTTTATTGTCACGAATATGATGAGAGTCGGGGTGATAATCATTAAAACAAAGACTTTTTCGTTGCGGTAATATCTATTCACGAAATTTGAATCGCCGACTTTCCCGAGTACGAAAATATTTTGTTGGGGCACACCTACACGGGGAGAAATGATGTTTGTTATAAAATAAAGATGAGCTCGCACGGAAAGATTTAAGTGTTGGTTAATACAGCGGAGCGGTAGATAGCTTGACGGTGGTTGGATGAGCCCCCTGCCAGGCACTTGACTGTGAATCGCAGAGAAGTCACGTAGTTGTAGATTTAGACGTTCAGTAAGTCCTCGTGCCAGTCGTCGATCTTGTGCGGGTCTGTCACCACTTCACTACAGTTGCCTGATGTGCTACTTTCTTATATACAACAGCATCATCAGCGAACATCCCAACGGAACTCTGGAAGTATTCACCATATCGGCTATACCGTGAATTGTAAAGTGCTCTATAACAGTCTTTTCGGTCACACCCGAACTTCGTTTTACATCTGACGATTTCGTCCCGTTAACAACGTCTTGAGTTACATCAGCTAGGAAGTCCTATCACGTACCTAGTTACTTTTATTAAAGCGACAAAAATAGAACCGTATCCAATAAATTCGTGAGTCAGTTTTTTTTTTATATTTCGGATCTTGTTACGGCACACAGTTTTACCTCGTCATGTACGGCCAGTGCGGCCTGTACTCTGCTTAGACCAAAAACATATTTTTCTCAAATCATTGGATTTATTCAGTTAACACGAATTTCCAAAATTCCCAGAAGGAAATCGGCCTTCAGTTACCTGTTTACTTACCGTATCCGGGAGAAACACGTCACACTATTCCACACCAAAATCCCGCAACTTTAACGCCCTTTACTGTAGCAGTTGAAACATATTCTTGAGTACAGATTTCGTGTGTGTTTTGACAGATCAGACGGTGAACAGGTACCTCGACTCGTAAGCTGCTACACGAAACGTCCTGCACATGACTCCATGTGACCAAACTGCTTCTGCTGTTCCTGATCTATTAAGGGTTATACAAGGAGAGTAGGGTAGGCGGAAACCACAGCTAATTTCTTCCCTTGGAATGAAGCCTTCTTGCTTCAGAGCACTTTCTTGCCACAGGAAAATACACTACTGGCCATTAAAATTGCTACACCAAGAAGAAATGCAGATGATAAACGGGTATTCACTGGACAAATATATTACACTAAAACTGACATGTGATTACATTTTCACGCGATTTGGGTGCATAGATCCTGAGGAATCAGTACCCAGAACAACCACCTCTGGCCGCTATAACGGCCCTGACACGTCTGGGCATTGAGTCAAACAGAGCTTGGATGGCGTGTACAGGTACAGCTGCCCATGCAGCTTCAACACGATACCACAGTTCGTCAAGAGTATTGACTGGCGTATTGTGACGAGCCAGTTGCTCGGACACCATTGACCAGACGTTTTCAATTGGTGAGAGATCTGGAGAATGTGCTGGCCAGGGCAGTAGTCGAACATTTTCTGTGTCCAGAAAGGCCCGTACAGGACCTGGAACATGCGGTCGTGCATTATCCTGCTGAAATGTAGGGTTTCGCAGGACTCGAATGAAGGGGTAGAGCCACGGGTCGTAACACATCTGAAATGTAACGTCCACTATTCAAAGTGGCGTCAATGCGAACAAGAGGTGACCGAGACGTGTAAGCAATGGCACCCCATACCATCACGCCCGGTGATACGCCAGTATGGCAATGACGAATACACGCTTTCAATGTGCGTTCACCGCGATGTCGCCAAACACGTTCGTTGAGTACACCATCGCAGGCGCTCCTGTCTGTGATGCAGCGTCAAGGGTAACTGCAGCCGTGGTCTCCGAGCTGATAGTCCATGCTGCTCCAAACGTCGTCCAACTGTTCGTGTAGCTGGTTGTTGTCTTGCAAACGTCCCCATCTGTTGACTCAGGGATCGAGATGTGGCTGCACGATCCGTTACAGCCAGCGGATAAGATGCCTGTCATCTCGACTGCTAGCGATACGAGGCCGTTGGAATCCAGCACGGCGTACCGTATTACCCTCCTGAACCCACCGATTCCATATTCTGCTAACAGTCATTGGATCTCGACCAACGCGAGCAGCAATGTCGCGATTCGATAAACCGCAATCGCTATAGGCTACAATCCGACCTTTATCAAAGTAGGAAACGTGATGGTACACATTTCTCCTCCTTACACGAGGCATCACAACAACGTTTCACCAGGCAACGCCGGTCAACTGCTGTTTGTGTATGAGAAATCGGTTGGAAACGTTCCTCATGTCAGCACGTTGTAGGTGTCGCCACCGGCGCCAACATTGTGTGAATGCTCTGAAAAGCTAATCATTTGCATATCACAGCATCTTCTTCCTGTCGGTTAAATTTCGTGTCTGTAGCACGTCATCTTCGTGGTGTAGCAATTTTAATGGCCAGTAGTGTACGTTTAACATCTAGCTTGACGTCGGATGGTAATGTTCATTGCAAACCTTTTTCTAGAGCTAAGGCTATGTGCTGCAGGTGTATAATTGTACATCAAGTGTTTTGGGTTTTCAGTCTGCGTCTTCCGTTCTATTCCCCCGCCGCTCTGTATCTTAAGGGTGGAGGTTCTGTGCTGGCCAATGTGTAGTTCTTTGGTACTTGTGTTGGGCTAAGGCACATTATAACTAAGGGGACTGACTAGTTTCAAGCCACGTTCACACACAGTTGGCCGGAGAATCTGGGACTTTCTTCCCCATGTAGCACTCGTCAGATTTCTCAAGGTGTTTCTGTGGCAGACTTTTCCTTCCCAACCTGTACAATGTATTATGAAACATAAGTTCAACTACCTAAAACGTCTTTCCTTGGGTCGTTACATTTATGTCATCGCCTTTCAATTGTGTCAGATCGCCTTGCATCTGAAAGATATGGCTGACGATTCGTATAGATGTTGTAGAGAATCGGAGACAACATACCGCCTTGAGGTAATCCATTCTCCTGGGTCTTTGAGAGCCTCTTCTTACCTTACAACGTTACATCTGATCTTCTGCTCTGGAATGTACAGTCGTGGACAAAACGAGCGAAACCCCTCGCCTTTTCGTTATGCTCATCCGCACAGCTTTAAAGTCCGCTACACAGTATAACAGGCAAGGCGACGAAGTGCTACCAACATACTATGCACAGGCGTGAAATTGAAAAACTATCCGAGCTTGGTCAGACTGTTTTCAATCATCTGTAAGACTATACTAATGCTGATTAGTGTGTCAAACACAACACGTAAATATAAGATATAAATGAAAGATGAAACGCTAATTAGTATGAACTGTATTAATAAAAATGAATGTCAGCTTATCGAGACAACATAACTGTTTTAGTAAGACAAAGTACCCCAGATCGTTACGAATTAGCAAAATATTAAGCGCATTCGGCCGCGAAACGGTCTGTGTCATCGTTCAGACCAGTCATACTGGATCCTAACATAGAAGCTCACCTTTTGACACCACCAAGGGACCGTATACCGCTGGAAGTGCGATACATTTCCGCTTATTATGTCTACTCGAAGAAAACGGGTTTTAAAAGTTGTGTAGACAGACAGACGGTCAAGAAAGTGAGACTAGTAGGGTTCCATTTTTACAGATTTAGGTGACGAAATCCTAACAAAGAAAATAGCTACGACAGTTACTAAAGATGAGGGCCGCATAAATGATTCCCCCTACTCTTTATTCGAAATGTTCTAGTTGCAGTCGATACATCAGCATATTAACCGTAGCTACGCTTTCGAACCAAAACCCGTTTACAGGAATGCAGATAAAGTCCATTTGCCTATACACGTGATAATTCAGATCCCAGTATTAATGCCAATGTGTTTTAGAAGTGCGAGCATTCCCATTGCTAGCTAGCTTAAGAAACACTTCGGCTAATGAACGTTTTCTCGCTGTGGCGAGTCTAATGGGGAATTCGAAAAATTGTAGAATACGTTTGGCAACTATGTCGCCGTTTATTTCCTGGGGTGGTACAGAATTATCCTACTATATTTACTCGCTAGTAACGGTATTTTGTTATTTCGATAAACATTCCAAATGATTGTCACATGAGCGGTGACATAAAGGTAGAAAATTTTTGTTTTTGAGTACAGAAAACTCTGCGCAACAGAAATTGCAAATCATTTTGTCATTTTCATTGCGAAATTGCTGGCTTATTCGTGTCTAGGGTAATAATAGAGGGCTGTTTGCCTGGGTTGTCTGCTAGTGTAGTGAAAGGTGTTTGCTACTGCAAGGGAGGTCTGGTTTGTTTTTTGTTCTAATCTCGATGGAGGAAGATAGACTATCAGTAAAGCAATTTTAAGAAATTCTCGCGCCCCCAATACATTTTATTGCTACCTTTATTCTGTACCGGCTCCCTGTTGATGTCAATATGAAACTCTTCTAGAATTTCATACTTGTTACTGCCTACTTTGCCGGCCGGGGTGGCCGTGCAGTTCTACGCCCTACAGTCTAGAACCGCGTGACCGCTACGGTCGCAGGTTCGAATCCTGCCTCGGGCGTGGAAGTGTGTGATGTCCTTAGGTTAGTTAGGTTCTAGTAGTTCTAAGTTCTAGGGGACTGATGACCCTAGAAGTTAAGTCCCATAGTGCTCAGAGCCATTTGAACCACTGCCTACTTTTTCCGCTTCTGTCAATAGTTGAATTGACTTAAGTGTGGCACAGAAATATTTGTAACTGAATTTCGTTATGAATCTTCACGCATTGCTAAATTTGCACACTTTTATGGTAGGTCAGCAACAAAAATCCAGTATGACTGGTCTGAACGTTGACACAGACCGTTTCGCGGCTGAATGCGTATAATATTTTGCTAATTCCTAACGATCTGGGGTGCTTTGTCTAACTAAATCAGTTATGTTATCTCGATAAGCTGAAATTCATTTTTATTACTGCAGTTCATACTAATTAAAGTTTCTTCTTTCACTTATATCTTATATTTACGTGTTGTGCTTAACACACTAATCAGCATTGCCGGCCATTGTGGCTGAGCGGTTCTAGACGCTTCAGTCCGGAACCGAGCGACTGTTACGGTCACAGGTTCGACTCCTGCCTCGGGCATGGATGTGTGTGATGTCCTTAGGTTTAAGTAGTTCTAAGTTCTAGGGGACTGCTGACCTCAGATGTTAAGTCCCACAGTGCTCAGAACCATTTGAACTAATCAGCATTAATGTAGTCTTACACATGATTGAAAACAGTCTGACAACGTTCGGATAGTTTTTCAATTTCACACCTGTGCATAGTATGTTGGTAGCACTTTGTCGCCTTGCCTGTTATGCTGTGTAGCAGCCTTTAAAGCTGTGCGGATCAGCATAACGAAAAGGCGAGGGGTCTCGCTCGTTTTGTCCACGACTGTATCTCTGAAACGTTCATCAGCCTGAAATTATTTACCATATCGTATAGTTCTAAGCCTTTTGATAATTACCACATCGTATGGAGCAACGAGGTCTATAAAAGCTGGATCAGTGACGGCCATGACAGTGGGCACATCAGATACACAGAGAGCATCGGCATCGAAATAGTGGTAGCTAATTGTGCATAGGAAAGTTCCAGGAATCACCTCCCTTTAAGAAAGCAGACGCCGTCGCACAATAACAGCACCTGTGACTTTTTTGAAACATAAAGGAGAAAGTGCGGAAATTCTTTATTGTAGCGGCACCACCGTTTAGCATAGGGAAAGTTAGTTTCGTGCGATATTGTGAGCACAAGTTACAGCCAGGTGCGGGCCGGATTGCAGTAAGTTACACTGATCAGCAGTTGCGAAGTGGAATGGAAGCCACAGGGGCCATTGAACTGCAGAAAAGCGTAAACGCAGCGGTTTGCATATAGCAAGTTACAGGAAGAAGGGGCCCACTGGCGCAACCGAGGTGTGGGGCATACGCGACTCGGAGCGATGCGTTAGCGAAACAGAGGCGCGCAGCCGAGTATAAATAGGTGTTGTTTTCTAACGAGATTCATTCAAGTGTGGCAGCTCTCCTGGATGACGGGGCGTGTCACACTACCGGCGACACACGGCAGCAGATGGGGCGCCATCGTCCCAGTTCACGGCGGGTCACTGGTTCGACCCTCTGAGGCCAACACAGGGGATTCAAGTGTGGCAGCTCTCCTGGACGGCGGCACGTGTCACACCGCCGGGCTACACGCAGCAACAGATGGGGCGACAGTGTCCTAGTCCACGGCAGGTCGTTGGTTCGACCCTCTGAGGCCGACGCGGGGTCCGCAGCCAGCCAGGGTGGACCACTCTTCGGATCGCTACCGCGGGCAGTCGTCTCAGCTCCCGACACATGCGGAGATTTTCGTGGAGAGGGTCGCAGATTCGGACGACGGATCTCGTGTGGTGGTTGCGCCGCGTTGCCAGCTATGCCAGCCGAGGAAGAAGCAGAAGCGAGGCCGACCTACGGCTCCCGGCGGAGCAGCGCGGAGTCAACAAGGACGGTGGCCGCTGAGTCCCGCTGAGTCGGCAGCTGGCGCAGCCATCCTGACGTAATTGGAACTCTACAGCTGGCGAACGAGGCCGGCACGACACAGTGTTGCGTTGCACAGGTCGCTGGGGCAGTGGCCTCAGCAATGCAGGGCCTGTAACGCGGACCGAGGTGAAGGAAGCTCTGCAGTGGAAATGAATAAATCATTTGGAAAGTTCTCCGACGAGTTTTAATACGGCACCTACTGGCACCCATCCACTACATTTGGTGTCAGAATAGCGGACGTCGTCTGTCCAGTACGACGTTCCATCCCACCGCCTGCAGTACAGTCACAAGATGTAGTGAGTGCGGTCAAAATTGTTCTGTTGAGTGTTGGACTTTTTCTTTCTTGTTAGTGTTTTGAGTATGGCTTTCCAGAAGCCACATTTTAGATGTTTTGCGTATGCATATTATTTATTTTGTCAGAATAAGTTTTAGTCTATTTTGGGCAATAAGATGTTTTTTTGTGGCATTTGATTACTTTGTATTGGTTTATGATATTACTGAGTACGATGATACGGAGTTGTAGGAAGTCAGATTGTTCTTGTACTTAGTCCCGAAACAAAACGACTTACTGAGAACGAAAGCAACACAATGGCAGAGTCAAGGACGCAAGGTGTGTTGGAACCTGAAGCGGTACGGATTTTAATGGAAAAGATAGCACAACTGACAGCGGACAATACGCAGTTGGGCAATGAATTAACATCTAGAAGTGAGCGGGAAACCGCATCAGATCAGACGTTGTTGCCTAGGGAGCAGGAGATTGATCCAGCCGCCGTGAGTTAGATTATTCCATTTTCTGACAAGGCATCTGAGGATGTGCGTTCGATTGTGGAGGGCTTGGAAATTTCAGCTGTGATGAATGGTTGGTCTCGTGAGCAGTTGTTACATATAGCCAAGATTAGATTAACGGGTGAAGTGAAAATATATGTAAGGTGTTCTGAGGCCTTAAGGAAGGCAGGACAGTTTAAGCAGTTAAAGGAAGGGCTTTTACAAAGGTACAATAAACAAAATAGCGCTCCGTACTTTAGGGAGACGTTAAGTACAAAGACAAAGAGACAGGGGGAGGCGGTTGAGAAATTTTCGGACAGGATAAGAGAAATTAATGAGTACACTTATGAGTTGGGTCAGAGCGATGAAGCAAATAGTGTTCTGTTGCAGGAGGCCGAGCAAAGGGCACTTGATGTATTTTTTGAGAGGGTTACCGGTGCATATGTCACGGAAAGTGCGTGAAGGGACTCCGAAAGATTGGTATTCGGCTATTCAGCTGGCAATTCAGTGTGAGGAAATAGACGTGGCACCAGGGGTATGCGAGAGGCAAACAGCGGGTATAAAATGTTATAAGTGTGGTCGTACAGGACATGTGCAGAGGCAATGTACCAAGTCACCGAGGAATAGAGGAAGAGTTGGAAATCAGCAGCGTGGAGGATGGAGAAATGGAGATAGGAAAGGTGGACAAGCGTTAAACGACAGAGGGGGCCCAAGACCCACCTAAAGGAGCTCCCGTTTAATTTCAATGCTACGAATACGTATGCGGAGGTGGAATGTTCAGTGGTTGGATCCATAGGAACTGAATCGTTTAAGATTTTGTTGGACACAGGGGCCCAAGTATCAGTGGCTACTAAGAATATAATGGGACGAAGGAAGTTAGACCCACCACATTATAGGTTGCCTGGAGTGGGGGATAAGGAGGTCACGCCTTTGGGGTCAGTGACAGTTGACTTTCGCATAGAGGAAGTCCGATTTAATGCATGCATCGAGGAAGTACCATAGGTGAGCGAGGGCTACGACGTGATCCTAGGAGTAGATTTCTTGCATCAACATCATGCCAAAATTGACCTTGGACAACGAACTGTCGAACTTGGTGGAATGTTATTTCCGCTAGGGGAAACTATTGACAATGCAGAGCTGTCGCGAGGGGCGTTCAACGTAATGAACAAACCTATTGAAACTCGTACATTAGCATTAAGGCTTAATTCACATTAGTGTGTGTCCGGTGGCACCGAGAAGTCGCTTTGGGTAAGTGTGGAGTCGAATCTACCTATGGGTACAGTATATGTTATTGAGCCATTGGAGGATAATGAAGATTTGGTGGGTTGTTTTGTGAAACGTAGTGCTGTACGCGTACAGGAGGGGAACGACGGATGAGTAGTTCCAGTGAACGTGGATAATTTTAGAGCTGTAGACGCGAATTTGAGGAAAGGAGTTTTAGTAGCAAATTTGGATGTGCCAGATGATGAAGACTGGTGTTCGAGAGGTAGGCGAAGCGATCAACCACTAACTACCGATAGAACTGTACTGCGTGACAAAATTAAGCATTTGAAAGGAGGAGAAAAAGAGAATATGGATAAATTATTGTGGGAATTTAAGGATTTGCTTTTTCCACAAAGGCCGTTACCAGCAACTCCATTAGTTCAACATAGGTAGGGTACCAACAGGGAATGAAGCACCGGTTTACCGTAAACCATACAGAATACCGAGGTATTTGCAGCCGATTGTAGAGGATTTCATTGATCAGCAGCTTGCGGACGGTATTATAGGGCATAGTAATAGTTGCTGGGGAGCAGGCAATGTCATTCTGTCTAAAAAATGAATAAATCATTTGGAAAGTTCTCGGACGAGTTTTAATATGGCAACTCCTGGCACCCATCCACTACACTATGATCATGTGAAACGTATACTGGAAAGACAAGACTCCATAGGAGGGGCAGCGTTTATATCCGCAACCAGCGGAGGCATTAGAATATTGCGTCGATAGGAACGAGTCCGACTGCGAACTCAAGAAGGAAGGAGGAACGGATGAAACAAGGAAGCAAGCTTAGGGTATTACGTCCAGTCGACGACGATGTCATTAGATACACAACAGAGGTTAGGAATGAGGAATGACAGGGGAGGGAGTTGGCCCTACTCTTCGAATGATTCAAATGGCTCTGAGCACTATGGGACTTAACATCTGTGGTCATCAGTCCCCTAGAACTTAGAACTACTTAAACCTAACTAACCTAAGGACATCACACACATCCATGCCCGAGGCAGGATTCGAACCTGCGACCGTAGCAGTCTCGCGGTTCCGGACTGCGCGCCTAGAACCGCTAGACCACCGCGGCCGGCCCTACTCTTCGAAAGGAACCATTCCTTTATTTGCCTTAAACGATTTAGAAAAATCGCGACAAACCTAAATCTGGATGGTCAGATTGGGGTCTGAACCGCTGTCACTCAGAAAGCAAGTTCATGGTCTTACCAGGCCCCTAGGCCCATGCGAACGCACGAAACATATTGTATACTCTGTGTCTTTTCGAAAGCTTAGTTGCAATACCCTACGAATTATTTCCATACACTTTAGAATATCTGCATTCACATATCTGTGACAACTTTGGTATTAATAAGTTCCTATTTGATTTGTATCACATCCTTGAGAACCATTTCTCTCAAAATCTGTGCAATGAGAAGTAAATCTAAACACACAAGAATTTTGTGTGTAATATGTACTTTGTTTATGACATTTTGCTTATTAAAGATGGTCCTCTGGAACGAACAGTGTATCTATTTTTATATACAGTTATCTGATTTGCTATTCCAAGAATTACAAATTAAACGACTCACTACACTGATGTAAAATTTTTATACGTACCTTCGGCCCTTTATCTTTCTTTCTTTCTTTCTTTCTCCTCACTACTTTTCGTTGAACTCTAGTAGTCAGCCAGGTGATTACTGCAGCTGTAGAAATGGAAAACTTTCTAAGCGCCAGCTCTGATATTAGTTGGGAGAATGAAAAAATACTTTATCTCGCGTGCCTGTAACTGATTTCTATCCAAAGAGATAGAAATCAGTTACAAAGTACTCTGATACCACAGAATTATAATGCTCACCACAAAATATAATAATAAATATTAGAAAATAAATACTTTATTAAAACGTTGTAAGTGTCACGCCACGAAACTGACTGTTCCAAGATGCCAATAAGAATTTTCTTAACATACCAGGAAATGGACTGTTTTTAGGTGCCAGTAACAAAATTTTTTCAACTTGATTCATGCAAAGAAAAAAAAGCAGCAACCAGCCGCTGTTAATAACGCTTTTTGCTTACACAAATAGCGACGTTACAGGTATTGAACGGACAGGTTCATCTTCATACGGCTGTTCACGTTTATATTAGATTAGTTTTTGTTTAAAATAGTTGTTAACTGTTTATTCCAATAACTAATGTAAACAACAAATATGTACGTGAACAGCCATCTGAAGATGTACTTGACGGTTCGAAACCGGTAATGGCGCTATTTGTGTAAATAAATAGCATTATGAACAGTGGCTGTGTTTACAAGAATCGGCTTGTATTTTGTACATAACCACGGGTCAAAATTGTCAGTTTTCAATAAACTAGCAGGAATAAAGTTTTTGTTCCAAGTGCCATTAATAATAAGGATCTACTAATGCATGTTTGAGAGACTTCCTGTAAGATTTGCGCCTGGATCAGATATGGAAACATGCAACCGTGTACCGACAAAACAATAGCTTGAAAACGCCTCTTTAAAGAAAATTGAACTTAGAGTGTTTTCCATTTCTACTCTTCAACTGATGATAAAGGATTGTAGGGAAAGGAAAACAGAAATGAGTGTGTTACATCATTTTAATTTAGTTACCTGCAGCGCAATACAAATGCACAAACTTAACAACATTATATAAACATTAAATATTTGCATTACTGTACAATGTTATGCACATTACTAAAGTTTCTATACAGTCTCACTAATCTGAGTTTCTGTTTTGGCCCAGACAACCAATACATCACAATTCGTGTGTTTCTAGCGACCATAAACTAGTTTCGTAAATAGCACCATAGAAGTACACACTGAACATTAGAAAAAAAGGCACACAAATGAATGAAACTGGTGACTGTAGGAGTATTCTGTAGCACGCTGTATTCTGTCTCGCCCTTTCACACACATCCAATTGTGTCTGAATACAGCTTTAGGATATGTTCGCTGATCGTAGTTTCTGCAGCTCGTCTAATATTTTGCGACAAAATTACTGCTACTGGGAAATGTTGGTGAAGTTCTGCTGTAGACAGTAGGAAGCATTTGTGCTTAGTATTCGACATTCCTAAGTTTAGGCACTGAACATAAGGCACTCCTGATATGCAGAGGACGCAATCTTATAAGGAGGAAGCAAAAAGTATTAGGTGAATAAGATAAAAACAGAAACTAAAAAGACTTCCCAGAAACCGCGTATCAGTCAGGGGGAAAAAAAAATCACAAGTTTGGCAAACTACAGGTACTGTGATTAATGTAATAGAAACTGACGGCGAAGCTGATTACAAATAGAAATGTAAACTTGTTACCAACCGCAGTTGACGTATATGGTACGGTCAAACAGGAAATTGTCTGTAGTTACAGGACTTAACATGTTAGTCAAACACAGGCTGATAAGTCCACAAACATATCACACAGCTCACTAAATTAAAAATTTCTCTTGTTAGCAGAACAGTGAGATAACACTAGTTTACTTTGTCAATGCAATAGGATTTTATCTCCGAGAACGAGGGTCATTCCACCTACGGCGAACAGAAAAAAATTGAACTAGTAGCGTCATGATCACGGCGCATAAAACATAAAAAAAACGGAGGCGTTCTTAATGCTGAGCGGAAGGGAGCCTTCTACAATGGCTCACTATGGACCTGAACGGAGCCAGAAACGATCCCGACGGAATGTGTGGCCAGATCTGAATCTTCTGCACAGTCGACGAGCGTTGCTTCCTTTTTTGTTCGGCGCTGAAGAATAAAGTTACGATTATGTGCAGTTTCTTGCATGTAAATGGGAGGTTTTTATCATTATACTGATCTCGTAAAGTCCGGGCAACAACTTGCGTCACGAACTGCCGGCGTCAGAGAGAGAAGTTGCTCTGTTCTCCACAACGGTAGGCTACGTATTAGGAGGACATATGCAAGAAATCGCGCCCTCTTTGCCAGTAGGTGCCGCGAAGTGGCTTTGAGGGATACTGAGAATAGAGGGCAGTTTACTGACGAGAGGGATTAAGAAGAATTTCCTCCTCTGTGCAATAACATGCGTGCCAGTGAATTTGAAATTAGCGATGAAGAAGAAAGTTACGATTATGTGCAGTTTCTTGCATGTAAATGGGAGGTTTATACTGATCTCGTGAAGTTTTCGAACTCTGTTCAAAAAATGGGTTCACCTCTCCGCAAAGTGCTTGGATAACAACGGAACTCTAATATTTCCAAACCTTTTTTTTGCAGGTTACCTTCTTCAAAAAATTACGAGCGCAACAAATGAGTATGCCTCAGAGAGAATACAGACGGTGGCTCCACTAATAAAACATTCAACGAGACATACATGAAAAGATGTTTATTCGGAACAAATGAAGACTCTGAATTAGAAACGGAACTAGATGACTGTTCCACCGAAGATTTGCTGCAACGAATCCAATTCTTCCAGGATGTTTTCTCTTGTCTTCTATTTTTGCGGGTGCCCACTAATCCTATTTCCCGCCCAAAATAAACAGCAACGTATCTTCTCTCCACTGTTCGCCATTCCTCTCCCCAGACTGGTCCGAGATCGCCACCCGCATCTTTCCCATCGCGGTCGCTCCCTACCATCTATGCCGTCTCGTATCCTTTCCAAAGTACTCCCCAATAAAAACAGTCATCACCCAGTCCTCCCTTGTTTCTCAAAATGAACATATCTCATTTTCTCAACCATCCCTACTCCCTGACAGTCCCAAATCGTGAACCACAATCATCAGCAACAACGCCAAACACCAGAGGCTTGTATCAGTTTGAATTTATGTAAACATCGAGTAAACAGACTTATTTTTTAAGAAAAACTTAAAGAAAACCATTGTTTCTTTAGCTTCTAAATTCTTAAATTTCTTTTCAAGTCTTTCGTGGTCAAGGACAGATGTGCTGCCGCACTAATATGGGGGTGAGGGGGTTGAAACAACAATAAAAAAAGTGTGTTTCCTCACTATCGGCTCATTCTCTATTCACACTTGATGGAACGGAACGTCGAAACGTCAACAACACATTTCAAATGGCGGCACTCACTCGGGAAGTAAACGCCACGGACCAGCATGTTAAAGACAAGACTTCTCGGAAAGACGGTTTTGACGCTGGCGTCCATCAGGAATGGTGTCTTCGTCTGCCATCATCGGAACTTAACCTGTTCTGTCTGCATCGTTCATATTATATCTGTGAATATTGGGATTTTGTGTCTTCTTCCTCTTGTTTTCTCTGTTTCCGTGATACACTGCAAAACTTCTATGACGACACGGATATTTGTTCTAGGAATGTGCACAAAGAGACCACATACCTGAAGCGAAAAATGATTTAGGTTTTAGAATACCTGGGCAAAGAAGATGTCTACCATTTTCCCAAACAATAAATAAATTGATGAAACAAGTTTCTTTCAGTAATTTTTCCAATAACAGCGAAAAGGCTCTGGTGAAGGAGCGAATTATAGTTGCTTGCTTTGGCGTTATTTGGCGATTAGAAGGGAAACAAAGCAAAATCGATAAGGTAAAAAGGCTATAGTTATTGCCTTCTAAATATTGTCTAATGTACTTATATGCGCATACTTTTCTAGCAAACAAATACAGATGACTCGAAATGTTTGGACGACACTTTTACTATTGTTCCACCGTTTGCAGTTTAACATTCACACTTTGTCAAGCACATTTATCATCAATTTTGCTTTAGCCTTTAAAGTACTTTAACACTTTTAGCGACTTAATTCCGGTGACTTTTCCTGTCGGGTGTGGTGTGTCATATACTCGCTTTCACCGTTCGGTACGCGATGTGACGTGCAGTCTAGTGTGAGGACGCCGCAATGTGAGGGTAATGTCGCCTTCTGTTCCGTTCCGCTGATTCCAGCGTGAATGCACTTTACTCAGCAGACGACTGAAAGGCACGTGGTCGAAATATCGGTAGCAGTTGGTTGGTTTGTGGGATTAAAGGGACCAGACTGCGACGGTCATCGGTCCCTCGGTAGCAGTATTGGAGTTACTAGTATTGCACGTCGGAAACATAACGCGCTGTCAACACCTGTAGATGCACATAATTTACTTGTGTTTAACCTCCACAGCCCGTATCACAGTTGACCGTCGCTTCTCGTAGGTAAGAGGACGTTCCACATATCCCCCTGTGAACAACAGAGGTGATCGAAAAGAGGCTTACATAGGAAAGGTGATTATGCAGCGGGAGAGTGCCCAAGCGGTTTTGGGGTAGCTGGGAACTGGGCGAGTTTGTTGTGTGTGAGGCCCGGCGCCCCCGCCTAGGCGTCGCGCGGGACCGGCTGGTGGCGGCGGCGCGGCGTGGGCAGCGGCGACTTGGTGCGCGGGGGCGACGCCTCCCCCGAGACGGAGGCGGGCGCGGGGGCGGCGACACCGTTGCGGAGCGGCGGCTGCGGCTTGGGCCCGCGGCCCGGGGGGCTGCCGGGCGGCGCGAACGTCTTGAGCTGCGGGGGGGCGCCGCCCGCGGCCAGCGGCGGCAGCACGCGGAAGTAGATCTTGCTGTTGAGCTCCTGCGCCGAGGACTGCCGCGGCGGCGGCTGCGGCGACTCCCTGCGGCCGCCGCCGTCCAGGCTCCTCCTGGGGGAGGGGGACGCCCTCTCCCTCTCCCCCCTAACCGCCGGGCTAGGCCCGTTCGCCGCCTGCTCTCCCGCCGCAGCCTCGTTCGACTCTTCTGCCTGCGGTTTGTCCCTCAGGTCCTCTTCACTTATGTGCAGCACCGGCAGAGCATTCGAGAGCTTAGACACTTCGGACTCCTTCTCGCCCGCCAAATCCGACTCCGTTATCTGGAGGACCGGTAAATCGCCCTTGTAATGCTTAGTCAGGTAGTCTTCGCGAAAGCTCGCTAGCGCCGATTTGGGGGATTCCAGTTCGCCGTCTTCCGTGGCACCGTCCACTAACGGCTCCTTTGCGTCCGTCTCCGTCGGTGGAACATCGCTCACAGTCACATCTGCTCGTTCGCGAGCAGTCGCGCTCTCCACCTTTACCTCCACTTCTACGGTCGGGTTTCCCATTTCTAGAGCTGTCACTGGTCGGTTTTGTCCTATTTCGTCCTCCACGTCACGCTTCGTTTCTTGCGAGGCTTCCGTTGCGTCAGCCGACGTTGCGGTGGGTTCCTTATATTCGCAGATGGTCAGCGTCAACACTTGTGGCGTATTTGCCGCTGGAGCTTCCTCAGACACCAGTTTATTCGAGGGCGACTCTGGCGAGGAAGCAGCCTCGCCTTCTGCTGTAGTCGTCAGCTGCACAGTGTCGCTATTCCCCACTTTCTTTTCCGAAAGTTCTGTGACTTGTTCTTCTGTAAGTTCCACCGTCGTAGTAGAGAGCGGCACTGCTTCTGAAGGTGCAGGTCGTTCTGTCCCTTCGGCTGACACTGCCGCATCACTGCTGGGGTGATCTTCAGATGTGTTTTCAGTCGGTGGCTGGATGGCCTCATCTTCGGCTCCACCCTGCCTAGAAGCGTCAGCCCCCACCGACTCAGCGTCATCCACGGCCATGTCTTCACCCTCGGCCAGCGGGGCGACAGCCTCCGCCCGCTGCTGCTCCCGGTCGGCCGGTCCCGCTGCAGAGACAGGGGTCCTCGAGTCGTCGGCTACTTCTGCGGGGGTGCCACTACCTTCCGCTCCAGCCGTCTCCTCCACTGCTGCCTGCTGCGTCAGGGAGACTTCCGTCACCGGAGACTCTTCTGGGCTGCTCGGTGGAGGTGTAGGTGCGGCCACGGCCACCACCACTGTCGTGGTTTCTGTCACCTCTCCCGACGTCGGGGCAACCACCGCCACGCCCACTTCAGCCTGCTGCCCTGCGTTTTTCGTATCGCTTGTCTCCTGAAACAAAAAATAAAGATCTACGTTAGGTTCAACTGCCGATATTCCTGAACAACTTCTCCAAGAAATACAAATTTATTCCCATAAGTGCAACCCTACCCCCCACCCCTCGAATGATCAAATAGAACTACTCTCAGATTTCTTTTTGGAGGAATTCCGAATGCGATTCCAGTGTGCTAACCATTACGCCAATATTTTTCGGATAAAAAAAAATGCGTAATGGTTAGCACACTGGACTCGCATTCGGAATTCCTCGGAAAAATATTGGACCATCTACCAACTACCCGCCTAAAATCCAGGAAACCTTTAGGGGAAGACGAAGTCCTCAAATTCCCAGAAAGGTACGACATAGCAAGGGAATGGAGGCAATACTGGTCGCTGAATAGTCACCATCCTCTCATCACTGATTTTGATCCTTCGATACCGGTAGAAGGAATGCAAATGCCCAGAAGAACTTGGTGCAGACTTAATCGTGTGAGGCCTAACCGCGGCAGGTGTAAGACCATTCTCCACAAATGGAAACTCACTGATGACTCACGATGCGACTGTGGTGCAGAAGAACAAACAATCCCTCACCTGATCTTCGAATGTCCTGCGAGGAGGTTTGAAGGAGAATGGAGGGATATCATGAATGCTACTGCACGTGCTGTTCAGTGGGTGACCTGTTTAGATGTGGACTTATAATAGCTGCAGCGGCTGTCTCCCTAATCTTTCGCATATTGTTGTTTGCAATCAATCATTTAATAATATATTAGTAATTCGTTTATTATATTAATTAATAGTTTGTGTGCAGTTTCACTCTGTAGATGCCATACGCTAAGTAAATAAATAAATAAATAAACCATTACGCCACCTCAATCGATCTGTGAAACACAGGCTGAATTACTTTGAAGAGTGGTTAATATCTGTTACAAACTAATGGTTAAGTGCGATGAACCAGTCCATAAAGCATTTGTATCCAGTGTTAACCTTGCAGTTATCGCAGTGTATTTTAACGTTTTTATTTGAAATTCCAACCGTTTCCACGCCAACAATCAGTAACCTATTGTCATGTTTGAAACTACTGAATAAGCAATGGGTATGTGATAACTGCTTGACAGTGTACCTCGGATATGTTCTCACGTTTTAGTGACACACACACACACACACACACACACACACACACACACACACACACACGCTGTTGCATGTTAAACACAATGTAAGTCGCTTAAAAGAAATCCACACAACATGTAAATATGACAACATGTGGGAGCTGCTAAGTGACGTCTCTGAATTGTATAATATCTCTGCTTTTGTAATGGAAGATGTTTTGTAACTTCTCTGATATAGAAATTCCGTGTAAATAAACTTGTATGCTACTTGGAGTTAGAAGCACTTCGTTTCCCAAACATTTTCTGGGGCCGAAAGTTGGAAAATTCGACACAGACGGAAACTTTGCGAATCCTTGGGACGTCTATGATACTTCGAGGGAACTCACATACCGATTTCTAACGACTAAACGGCGGAATTTATTCACGCGTAACATACAATGCACACACTCAGGTACGTCATCTACGCATTTCAATCTTCAGCTGTTGTCACGTATTCACGTTATCAGCTTATTGCACGTATACTAGCTGTTGCAGTAATATTTTAGTAGAAGGTAGAAGAATAATTTGATCACGTAACAAGCGCATAGCTGGCCTCGAGCGAGGAAGTTTACCATTTACGCTTGTCAAGTGCTGCTACCTGTTAGCGAAGCTACAATTACGACTAAACGTGAGCAAAAACATTGAACTATCCAACCACCTTCCTTGTTAAGTTGACACGTAAAAAAAATACTGAAGTAACAAACTGTCTTTCTTGCAACGTAAACTACGAACGCAGCGATTCAACGCTAAACGCCTCTTTAACCAAATAAATTCGTTTGACGATTTCACGCTAAATACTGAGATAGATTAGGTTCGCAGTCGATTGTAGGAAACTTTGGCTAATACTGTCCAGGACTTATTTGGCGACGTGGAATAAAAATCCGAAGTCTTAGCGTGTGACTATACAAACTCTGTGAACTAGGCGATCCTGACGGCAAAATAGAGCACTGAAGGCACACTTTCAGACATCATGGCCGACACGACGATTTTTGGGGCTTCTACACAGGCATGCCTTGTGGCAGTCATAGTGTTCGACTGCCACCAATTAAATTAGAGCCATTTTCTAGTGACACAGAACACTGGACTCGTTTCTAGGAACAGTTCGAATCCTTTATCGATGCAGATCCGAAATTGTCAACTGTCAACGAACTTGAGGAGAAACCAAGAGTTGGATAAAAGGTATCACCGTAACTGTAGCTGCTCATGAACAAACCAAGGAAATTTTATGAAGAGTTAGTTCCTTGTTCCATCGATAAAATTCACGAACATGTCAACGGAACATAGGACACTTATAGCTAGCTATTTACAGTTTTTTAATAACTAATTATCTCTAATCAAGAATTTCACTGTGGTAGGATAGAAGGAGTTGTTAAGAAGAAACATTTTTAATCTACATTTTAAAACACCAAAGCTATTTCTCACATATTTTATTTCCATGGAAAGATTTGCAAGAATTTTACAAGTATAAATTTCACCCCTTTCTGTGCCAAATTCAGACACATTAATGGGTAATGCAGATCATTTGTCCGTCTCGTGTTGCACTTGAAAATATCTCTGTTACTTTCAAACTTTTGTTGGTAAAAAATCATAAGTGAATAAATGTAGTCTGAGTCTGTGGTTAAAATTACCAGCTGCTTAAAGAGATACATCCAAGATGTATATGAGTGAGCTCCACACACAATTCTGATTACTTTCTTTTGTGCAATGAATACTTTTGCTTAAGCGAAGACTTACACCAGAATATTATTCCAGAATATCAGCGAATGAAAATATGCAAAACATGTTAACTTATTGTATCATAGCAATTATTCTTATGACAAAAGTAGCTACATCTAACCGTTTTCGGAAGTCTACACTATTTGGTTTCTTCAATGTAAGTTTTCATCACTTAAGAAATTACAGTTTTCTACCCTAATTCATAACTTTTTGTTGGTACCTACGTTAGTAGGAGGTGGGATATTTTTGACGATAGAAAACAGAATGAATTCCTTTTTTTTTTTCAACGTTTAACGCTAGCTTGCTTGTGCAAAACCATTCAGTAACTTTAATTAAAAAAATCATTTACTGTTTTCTCTGTTGCTGCTTCTTTGGTAGGTTTCATAACAATGCTTGCATCACCTGCAAACACGACTAACTGTGCTTACTGATTCAAATAAGATAGCAGATAATTAACATAAAGCTAGAACAGTAAGAGACTAATGATCGAACCCTCTGCTACTTCCACTATAATTTCCCCCCATACAGATGACGTGGCGTCCCTCTTCATATTACTCGAATAGCCTAGGGTAACTTTCTATATTCAGTTTATTAAAGGAAACCAGGCATTTTCTGAACTACATACTCCATAAAATCTTAACTTCTCTAATAGAATACTATGACTGACAATCAAATGCCTTTGATAAGTCGCAGGAGATCCTATTACGTGGTACCTTACCATTTCAAGAGTTTGTTATGTGCTAAGTAAATGTATAGATACCCGAGTCATTAGAATGGCCCTTTTGAAATCCAAACTGTGATTGGCTAAGTGTCCCATTGCTTCACATGTGGGTGACAACCATGCAGTAAATTACCATGTCAAAAATTTTCGAGAACTATATAAGAAGTGACACCGGGCGGTAGTTACTGACATCTCTGCAGTCATCCTTTCTATACACAGGCCTAAGAATGGCATATTTCAATTATTCCGGGAAAACAGCCAGACTTAATTATACTTTACAGAGGTGATTAAGAACATTACGTATTACAGGTTTACAACTTTTTAGTGTATTGTTGGAGATATTATCCACCCCACACGAGCTTTTACTTTTTAGAGTCATGATGATTAGCGTTATTTCAGATGATCATATGTGCTCAATTTTTTATTCACTAAATGTCCTCTGCACTGGTTCTTCAGTGCACTGTTTTGCTTTCTCCTCTGAATTATTTGGACCAGTTTTCTCATGTATTTTAAAAAAGTAATTATTAAAGATACCTGCTACACAAGAACTCTATAGGATAATCCCTTTACCTTCAACAGAAATAATGACACTTTCTATGCCTTCTTTGCCTGACTCTCTTTTAATAATATTCCATATTGATTTGCTTTTACTATCTGATCTGTCAATTTCAGACAAGCTGTGCATACACCTGGATTTTTTACAACTTTCCTTACTATGTTACAGCACTGTTTACAATAGAAAAGTATTTCTGGGTCGTTACTTGTTATGGCTACCTTGTACATGTACTTTTTTCTTTGTGAAGAGAGACTGATACCTTTAATGATCCAATGATTCTTCAACGACATGAAATTATTACATTTAACTCTGTTTTTAGGAAAACTACTTTCAAACTTTAATATGAACTCATTATGAAGAATGTTGAATTTTAGAGTTATCATTAGGCTCGTTGTAAAGTACACCCCATCAACATTCTTTAAGCTTTCTTAAAATCTTCCGTAGTTTTGTCATTAATCAGGCTCACTGCTTTCTTAGAGTGATGCCCCATAAGGTCTCTGGTGGGACAGGATGATTGCAAACCGCTCGTTTTAGCATGGCCTCTGCATTCGCAATGCTGCTTATATCTGAAGAAAATTGAGACTATTCCATCCATCTGATTGTATGCTCCACTAGAGACGTATTTACAAGATTGTGACGATGAGGGCGTGCTTTGTCGCCCGTCAGTGTGAATCCGGCTCCAATATGTTCACCAAATGGAGCCAACAATGCGTGCACGGATGTCGTCGGGGGTACTTCACAACAGTCATCGTCCCGTGTATTGGCAAAAAGGGTGTCCTGAGGCCCATACACGATTTCACTTCAAAATGTGACTGAACTGCCTTGATAAGAGTGGCGGTTTACGATACAGTTAGGGTGTAAAAGTTGTCGTCGTTGCCTCCAAACTCGGATATCATTATTGTGAGGGTGGTGACTTATACGGGTCTCATAAGAAAAGAGCGTTGTATCCCAATGCTGCCTAATGCACAAAGAATGGTTTCGTGCCCGTGTGACACGAGTCCCTCTCCGAACCCGATTTAGGAGAGGAGCCTTGAGAGGTCTTCCGGCACATAATCCCTGTTCGTGGTGCCTATTCCTATCGTTAGCGTTGACGCCTGCACTGCCGTAGCTGTTTGGAAGTGCCACCGCAGACATGTAGTACAGTGCTGATGGCTCATGTTTACTGTTATACGCAGATACCGTTACTGCACAGCCGTTGCTTTTCTTCTGTCCGATCCTCAGCTTATCCTGTCGCCAGAAACTTCTTTCACATTCTGGAGGCAACGCTGTGACTTACAACGACATAAGCTGGGACGTCGGCCTGTCTCACTCCATGCTCCATTAGAGTAGATATGCGGAGCCTCTGATCGGCGTACGTTACTGTTGTCCGAACCATCCTGAGGCAACACAACTCTCGTATGGACGTACAGCCCAAGTGATATGGTTTTCACCGACTCCACGTATTGTCCCGTCAATGAAGAACATTGACTGTTTCCGCTACGAAACCATTGTAGTGATATTAAAACGTATTTCTGGACCACAATGTGCCATATTAAAATTTTAGCAATATGCAACATTTATTTTGGCCACTGTATTTTCTGCCACTACACTACATTTATGTATGATCAGTGTTCTACGACTGCGAGCATAATGCAGTGTGATTGTGCTGACACGAATATAAAAGTGAATATGTTTCTGTTCTTTTCGTCTTAGCCCGCATCTCGTGGTCGTGCGGTAGCGTTCTCGCTTCCCACGCCCGGGTTCCCGGGTTCGATTCCCGGCGGGGTCAGGGATTTTCTCTGCCTCGTGATGGCTGGGTGTTGTGTGCTGTCCTTAGGTTAGTTAGGTTTAAGTAGTTCTAAGTTCTAGGGGACTTATGACCACAGCAGTTGAGTCCCATAGTGCTCAGAGCCATTTTTTTTTCGTCTTAGTGCTGCTTTCATTCCATTTCTGTGCCGTTGCTGTATTGTGAGTAAATGGGAGTTGTGAATCAACGCTGCAAAGAACTTTGCTCATTTAAATTATATTCTTATCAGAAGTGTTTTACAAAAGTGGTTCGATTTGTTTTTGTATGTTTTTTTTGTGTGCAGCAATCTTTTGGGAGCAGATAATTCTATTCAGTTTTTGTATCTTGGTGTGTGGTTACGTAATTGTAAAAGTCGGGGACGTAACAAGTTCAGCTTGTTTGCATTCTATACTTAATTTTTTGGGTGAGAAATTGAATCAAACGTGTGTCGCTGCACTAGAATAATTGTAATTTTCGACACGCAAGCAGTGGCAATAGCTCAGGATATTCAATTTTTACGCAGTTCAGAGTTGTTTCAAAACGGTCATTCTTTTATTACGTTCTGCACGCTGCAATAGAAATATCAGAATTAATTCATATAATACTTTAAACGTTTACGGTCCAATGGACCCGCAGCGTAGAGAATATCTGTTAGAGACTTTCTGTAACAAAATCCAGATTGCTGCTACCCTAGTTTTATAATGTCTACATTTCGTCTAGCTTGCCATCTTCAGATCATCTGCGAAAGCTACATAACTTTTTTTTATTTTATTATAATGTTGGTTAATCATATTTTCGGATATACAGATTTGGTACTTACGTCTATATATCATCAGTGGTCGCTGTCTCTCTGCATCGTATACAACGTGGCGTAGGTTTACGACTCTTACTCTATAAGCTCTTCTGTGGTTTGCTCCTGTTGCTAATGGCCTTTTTTTGTAGTTTTTATGATATGAGGTTTTATCGTCAGAAGTGACAGATGGATAGTGGTGACAGTTGGCCACACATACAGCCCGAAATGATAACTTCAACACACCACAGCAACTGTAAAGATATGGCATCTTTGGTCAGCTGCCGCAACTGATAATCTGCCAAATCTGACGACAAAACGTCAAATTACACAAATTACAAGAAAGGATCATTAACAACCGAAGCGGACCACAAAACAGCTTATAGCTTACGAGTCCTAAACGTCCAGTCCACGTTATAATACAAAACAGAGTGATAATGACCGCCGGCCGCGGTGGTCTAGCGGTTCTAGGCGCTCAGTCCGGAACCGCGCGACCGCTACGGTCGCAGGTTCGAATCCTGCTTCGGGCATGGATGTGTGTGATGTCCTTAGGTTAGTTAGGTTTAAGTAGTTCTAAGTTCTAGGGGACTGATGACCACAGATGTTAAGTCCCATAGTGCTCAGAGCCATTTGAACCATTTTGAACTAAAATTGCAATCTAACCGAAACAGATCCATCAGAATAAATAGATCATTAAACTACTATAGCAACAATCTCGATTTTACTTTATAGTTAGTTCGAAAGCTGTTCCGCTACAGGCTGTTCCATACCGCACCTGGCCACACATGTTTATATTTTCCGTGGTTTCCCTAAATGCTTTAGGCAAATGCCAGGGTGTTATCTTTTAAAAGGACACGACTGATTACTTCCACTATTCTTTCTCATTCCGAGCTTTTTAACCGTCTCTCTCATCGACTGGACGTTAAACTCTAACCTTCCTTTTCCAGTCAGTTAGAACAATGTGGGGAACTGATGTTATCGAAGATGTTTGCATAAGGACCTGCGTTCACTTTACAGTCGCCCATTAATTCAGGACCAAAACCGGGCCCGACTCCGACAGCTGTGGCGACAATGAGATTCGGGGTATATGGCGAGGCACATTCACGGTGATGCCTTGCGCGAAGCACCAGATTGGTTACACACGCCTACGACAGATGATTACCTTCCGTATAAGCCGGAATTTTCATATCTTCCCGTCATGGACACTTCACGAAATGCATGTGAGAGGATGTAACACGCTGTCCGACACTTTTTAAATGTTTCCTACACATTCTCCACTGCACAGGTATTCAGTCTTCCGAAAATTTAATTTCAGTTCCTACTTATCATATTCTTCTAATGATTTTCTTGGCATAAAACGTATCATCCTCTCCACTGACCACCACTATCTGACCATCTGCGAAGAACAATGTGTATAAACACTTACCCTTTGCTATCTCAATGATAGAGCACTTGCCCAAAAAAGACAAAGATACCGAGTTCCAGCCTGCGTGCGGCACACAGTTTTAATCTGCCAGGAAGTTACACTAACTGTTATTTATCAAACACAACAGGACTACAGTATAAAAAACTGAAGTGTGTATTAATCTGATGTAAACACAAAACTAAACGAAAAGTCGAATACGGTACTTCCCTAGTTAAACAGTTTAAGGGTCAATGTGTTAAATGGTTCAAATGGCTCTGAGCACTATGGGACTTAACATCTGAGGTCATCAGTGCCCTAGAACTTAGAACTACTTAAACCTAACTAACCTAAGGACATCACACACATCCGTGCCCGGGGCAGGATTCGAACCAGCGAGCGTAGCGGTCGCGCGGTTCCAGACTGAAGCGCTTAGAACCTCTCGGCCACAACGGCCGGCTGCTCAAAGTGTTAGAAAAGTTCAGTATAGTTAATGATTTCTTGTAAGTTTGTTACGAAATAAACTAAGCAACACTGTTTTGAAAAGATCAAGAACAAGCTAATTGAAAAAAATGCTACCAAGGACTTAGTGCAGATATCTGACGTTGTCAAGGCCGTGTAATACGTCGGTTTAGTATCTACCACTGAAACTTTAACTGAATTCTTCTTCTAAGCCTTCTGGAACATCGCAGAAACGTTAACTTGTTTTTGGTTTGAGCTCTTTTTTTTAAATAAAAGTTAGTGTTATGATGTGCAAATTCAAAACTTCTGAAGCGTTGTATTGTTGGCTACTCTAAGAGAATTTTACAAAGGAGCCTCAGCTTAAGAGATGTGAGTTGTGGACATGTCTTCTTCGTCAACCTCCGTTTTTGGTGCCTCGTGTGGGTTGAAAACTCTTGGCAATATCATATCGTCAGTCAACTCCTCTTCAACAGCTAAATTTCTGACTGTATCGATCCATTCGTCAACTTCTGCTGCTAAAAACGCACTCAATTCATTAGCCAATACAGAATTTACCATTTACATCGCTTTCCATCTCAGCTACTTCGACCAGTGTAGGGCATATTTTTCTCCAGGTCCTACGCAAAGCTTAGCAGCTTTTGCTCAAACATTCATCTGTACCAGCACCTGAAATTCTGTATGGTCCGTTGGTCCATGGGTCCATGGGTTGAAATACTGACGTAAAATTGGCAGAAAGGTATGTGCGGATACCCGACACAACCTCTGATTCTGGATGGTGAGCTCTGAAGTTGTCAAGGATGAGAACCGCCTTAGAATTCGTAAGTGGCTTGTTTTTTTCCAAATTTTCTTTCACATTTGGAACGAAATGGTAAAAGAACTAGTGTTTAAACGACTCGACTTTCACCCAGACATTAATCTGTGCACAGTACATAACAGGCATATGTGCCACAACTTTAAGGGGTCTAGGTTTTTGGTATTTTACAGTCACAAACGACGGCAGTTTATGATCGCCTGAAGCATTCCCACATGATAAGGCAGTGACTCTATCTTCATTCTTTATAAGTCCTTTGCGCTGGACTCCTCGGCAGCTAGAGTTGAATTTGGCAAACATCCCCATAACAGGCCAGTCTCATCAGCGCCGAACTAAAAACGTGGGAAAATTTCTATCGGATCTGTCGCACTATCGAGTGCTAGATTATCGCGGTCTTACTGCATTTTGGTATAAGGGGCCTGGGATCTCCGGTGTTTCGTTACATAGTAATTTCATGACGTTTTTCTTTCTTACCCCCTTTTATCTACTTATGTGTGATGCTCTGAATACACCTGCACAGCAAGTGCGAATGTCGAGTATGTGCACTGTTGTTTTTGTTTGGAAATGAACTACGTAGTGCCATTGACTGAAGGTACTTGCTGCTGACGACAGTAAATCTCACTTCGCCTTCAAGCTTGCAATTCGTTCTTCCCGTTTGCTTAAAACGGATCACAAATTACACAGACTATACTCATCCAGTATCGCTTACGTGCTTAAAGTCAAATATTTAAGACATAACTCTTGAAGTAATCACAAGTTGAAGATGCGTTACATAAGGGAGTTCGTTTCTTTAGACGATCAGGGGTTTACTGGTGTACTTACATTAAAGAATTGAAAATTTTTGTTAGCTACGTGAACGGAGCAATATTAATTGTAAAGCTGCATGAGAAGTAATATTACATTCTAAATAATCCTGTGACATAATGTGTGCATCTATTTTCTTTGTTCAAATGGTTCAAATGGCTCTGAGCACTATGGGACTCAACTGCTGAGGTCATTAGTCCCCTAGAACTTAGAACTAGTTAAACCTAACTAACCTAAGGACATCACAAACATCCATGCCCGAGGCAGGATTCGAACCTGCGACCGTAGCGGTCTTGCGGTTCCAGACTGCAGCGCCTTTAACCGCACGGCCACTTCGGCCGGCTATTTTCTTTGTAATCCCCTACATATTAAGTTATCAATACAGTATCAATATAACCGAGGCTGCAGCAACCTTTTTCAGAGTAGCCCATTTTCTGCCTAATTAGTAAGGTAACTTACCTGGCGGTAATACACTCGGCATTAAACAAGACAGTGATAGTTTATCGGTAGTACAGATGAGGCGTAGCGCCGTATACCGATCCTGCCTTGGAGGCGGTTAAGTGGGAGATGTGTTTCAGGGCTGGATAGTGACAGATGGTGACACGAGACTGGACGCGCACATAGTTTATGTATCAGCCGATAGAGGACAATATTGGATATGGGGACTGTGATTTTAGTTTCGATTGTGCCCACTAGAGTGCACGAAAGTAATAGAATGTTTTTCATAAACTGTTCTAGTATTTTCATAAAGTGTTATTATGTCTTTTTGTATTTGTAAAATGTTATAAATGTGTTTTAGTAGTATGAATGATGCGTGAGTGTGGTTTAAGGTTAATATGAAGATAACTGTTTAACGAGTTATGTAGTAGGATTGAGTGTGGGGACATTTCGAAGAAGTACGGATATGGACAAAGGGGATTTTTATAGAATAGATTTGTAAAGTAAGTTTATGATAAAGGGAAAGTTAATTCAGGTATAAATAACAATAGTAAATAACTTTATGCATAAGCAAAACTTCAGCATATTAGATAATTACGTCGGTAAAAAGTGCAGTCGTTAGGTTTACTATTTTGCGTTTGGTTATTGATGAAAAGCGCGGACTGACGCGGGAGAATGTTGTTTCGCTATTGGCTGATGAGTAAACTGACCAATGGTAAAGCAATATTCTTCGCGCGCCTTCTTCTGCTGATAGAGAAGACCTAGAGTATTCTAGAGAAGAGTCGGAGCCTAGCCATGAAACAGTTCGGACGTGTGTAGTAGTAGTTCCGATGGAAATGATAAGTTGCCGGATCTAGCAGTGTTTCATACATCAAAAGTGTGGTAAAGTGACGGCATAATTATTACGATGGGTGTGTAGAAATTTCGGAATTTTTAAGTGAATTTTGTGACGAGAAAAGACATTATTCCGCGTGGCGTATTGAGCAGTTCGGTGGCTAAAAACTGTGACTGCATTAGGTACCGACAGACTTAATATTTGGCGAGTATTATCAATCAAAAATAATCAGTATTTTTGTAGCTATTACGTTTTCGGGAAATGCAACACCATAAACTTGCTAACGAGAGTGAAAGGGATTAAGAGTGACTGTGTCAAGACTAGCACGGGATTGGCAGTGATACTTGTTCACCTAAGTTTCAGAATATATTAATTGAGGACAAAATTTCCAACCTTTCATTTGTGTGAAACCTTTCTCCCGAAACGTAGATTAGTGTCTTAAATTGCAGCCTGGTTCACGTTGAAGTACAGTAGGTTTCACTCGGCTTCCCTATTGATGATCTGCTGAGACAATGTTCACAGGAAGGTGCAGGTTCGTCGTAAAGGGACGGAAAGAACCGCGCCCCCGCACAGAATACAGATACTAAGAGCTGCTTGGCTTATGTTAATATACGATGGCGTGGCGAAAAGTAATGTTTACGAATTTTTTATGTGAAAGCTTTGAAGGCTTTTTAAATGAAATAAATTTGATTAACACGTCATGTCTACACATTTATTTCTCAATATAGTTACCCTGGGGACGAACCGCCTTCTCTCAACGAGAGACCAGTTTGTTGGTACCGTCAATGCAGAATGTCTGACTTTGTCGTCGGAGCGATAACCTCACCTCTGCTTGCACCGCTTCAACACTATCAAAGTGATTTCTCGAAGACGTTCTTTAAGTTCCGGAAAAAGATGGAAAGAGGATGGGACCAAGTCTGGAGTAAATGGAGAAAGATCGATTACAGTGAACCTAAGACCTCGGATTGTCAAAGATATCGCAGCGCTCGTGATTGGTCTGGCATGTCAAGCTGAAGGAGAGGGTGGACGAACTCATCGAATTCGTGTTTTCAGCTTTCTGAGAGTCACTCACTCCTACTGGGAGCCCTCTAGCGGCAGAGGGTAGCAACTTGCTTGAGTGAAGCGAAAACGTCGACCGAGTAGATGCACGGCATGTAATACCTCAACAGATATGGAGAGCGAAATACAAAATTCGGAGGCATTACTTTACATCAAGTCGTCATACATCTTGATTCGATCCACATCCCTGCTGAGCGTTCTCCTTCTTGTTGAGACGCATGGAACACGGAAGAGGATTGAAGGAATGTGCCAGTGGCGATATCTGTGACGGCAGAGGACAGCAGAGGCGTCGCTGCGTGAATCACACCAGCGTGCACCGTGCCGGAAGCCAGCCATCGACTGCTGAACGGGCTAACCGCAGTTCTCTTACACGGCTTCCCGCGCTTATCGGCAACCTCTGAACAACCCACCTCTCATCCTCGCTGTTTGGCGCCGACAATTCATCACACAACACTAAAATCGGTACTACAGTGATCACGTCTAACTAGGAGTCGCACGCCAGTGCATCGATGTAGGGCATTTGCCAAGAAGTCGCGTCACATTGCATTCCTTGACAGTTTACGGCTCAGTGACAGTCAAAGAAAGGAAGGCTTGGCTTTGGCGTCCCCTTGACTACGAGGTCATCAGAGACGCAGCCCAAGCTGAGAATGCGAAAGACGTTGGGCTGTGTCATTTGAAGGAACCGTCCTGGGACTCCGTTAAGCAACTTGAGGAAACCATAGAAAATCCTAATCTGAACGGTCGGACTGGGATCTTAGCCGCCGTCCTCTCGAATGTGGTCCAATGTGTTACCATTGCGCCGTCTCGGTCAGTAACGAGGTAGGTGCGGAGAGTGAGTGTTTGTTTACGTGTCCTCCCCCTTGTGTTGGGTGGGAGGTGAGTGGACCTCTCAACGGCGGTTCCAGCGGGGTTCGTCAGTATTATTCTTCTGCTTCCTGTGCGAGAAAATTTTTTGTTGTCTCTCAGCAAGATTGGTCCTACAACGGCGCAACGAGAACTGACAAAGTCTACGTTGGAAAAAACAGTTATACAAAATGCTCATCTCGCTCGAGCTTAAAAATTGTTTTCATTGATCCACATAACAATAGCCGTGTCAATTGTTGCTGCTGGATTAAAATTGAATATAAACGGTCACAACCGCAATAAACTTTTTTCTTGTTATACAGGGTGTTACAAAAAAGGTACGGCCAAACTTTCAGGAAACATTCCTCACACACAAAGACAGAAAATATGTCATGTGGACATGTGTCCGGAAACGCTTACTTTCCATGTTAGAGCTTATTTTATTACTTCTCTTCAAATCACATTAAACATGGAATGGAAACACACAGCAACAGAACGTACCAGCGTGACTTCAAACACCTTGTTACAGGAAATGTTCAAAATGTCTTCCGTTAGCGAGGACACATGCATCCACCCTCCGTCGCATGGAATCCCTGATGCGCTGATGCAGCCCTGGAGAATGGCGTATTGTATCACAGCCGTCCACAATACGAGCACGAAGAGTCTCCACATTTGGTACCGGAGTTGCGTAGACAAGAGCTTTCAAATGCCCCCATAAATGAAAGTCAAGAGGGTTGAGGTCAGGAGAGCGTGGAGGTCATGGAATTGGTCCGCCTCTACCAATCCATCGGTCACCGAAACTGTTGTTGAGAAGCGTACGAACACTTCGACTGAAATGTGCAGGAGCTCCATCGTGCATGAACCACATGTTATGTCGTACTTGTAAAGGCACATGTTCTAGCAGCACAGGTAGAGTATCCCGTATGAAATCACGATAACGTTTTCCATTGAGCGTAGGTGGAAGAACATGGGGCCCAATCAAGACATCACCAACAATGACTGCCCAAACGTTCACAGAAAATCTGTGTTGATGACGTGATTGCACAATTGCGTGCGGATTCTCGTCAGCCCACTCATGTTGATTGTGAAAATTTACAATTTGATCACGTTGGAATGAAGCCTCATCCGTAAAGAGAAAATTTGCACTGAAATGAGGATTGACACATCTTTGGATGAACCATTCGCAGAAGTGTACCCGTGGAGGCCAATCAGCTGCTGATAGTGCCGGCACATGCTGTACATGGTACGGAAACAACTGGTTCTCCCGTAGCACTCTCCATACAGTGACGTGGCCAACGTTACCTTGTACAGCAGCAACTTCTCTGACGCTGACATTAAGGTTATCGTCAACTGCACGAAGAATTGCCTCGTCCAATGGATGTGTCCTCGTCGTTCTAGGTCTTCCCCAGTTGCGAGTCATAGGCTGGAATGTTGTGAATCGACGAAGTACAGTACATACTGACGAAACTAAAATGAGCTCTAACGTGGAAATTAAGCGTTTCCGGACACATGTCCACATAACATCTTTTCTTTATTTGTGTGTGAGGAATGTTTCCTGAAAGTTTGGCCGTACCTTTTTGTAACACCCTGTATAAGGTTACCGGTTTCAGCCTGTTGTAGACCATCTTCAGATACACATCATATGGTAGATGTTGGCTCTGAACAGAGCAGACGCTACACCTCCACGGACGCTAACTACTTCGTGGAGGTATAGCGTCTGCTCTGTTCAGAGCCAACATCTACCATATGATGTGTATCTGAAGATTGTCTAAAACAGGCTGAAACCGGTAACCTTATATAACAAGAAAAAAAGTTTATTGCGGTTGAGACTATATATACTCAATTGTAATTCATATAAAACTGCTGTACTCCAGAGATGCATGTTCTCAAAAATTACTGAAGCTGGATTAGTTTTCATATGTTACCGTCTGCTTCCAGAGCATATATCCGCAAGAGTTACGACTGATCGGCTACGTATTTGCTTGCTTAGTAAGAATGTAGTGATTATGTACTGAGTACGAATTGATCCACACGCTCTTCACATATCCCAGAGAAAGGAACGTGGGAGGACAGAGAGAGAGAGAGAGAGAGAGAGAGAGAGAGAGAGAGAAAACTTCGTATCTTATCGACATCGATGGCATCTATACGAGGAGTGATCAAAAAGTAACGGGAATTTTTTATTTTCTTAAAGTATCTTTATTTATTCATCAACTTTAACTTCGTCCCCTTCACAGTAATTCCCCCCCCCCCCCCTCAAATATAATACACTTGGTTCAAATGGCTCTGAGCACTATGGGACTTAACTTCTGAGGTCATCAGTCCCCTAGTACTTAGAACTACTTAAACCTAACTAACCTAAGGACATCACACACATACATGCCCGAGGCAGGATTCGAACCTGCGACCGTAGCGGTCGCGCGGTTCCAGACTGTAGCGCCTAGAACCGCACGGCCACTCCGGCCGGCTATAATACACTTGTGCCAGCGCTTTTTCCAATCTTGGAAGCACTTGTGTGTGTGTGTGTGTGTGTGTGTGTGTGTGTGTGTGTGTGTGTGTGTGTGTGGAGCTTCGGCTGGTATTACACTATTTCTTTGTCAAAGTTGATATGTCAAATATTTATATCAAAGAAATTTGATGTCGTAATCGCCTTTCGTCAAAGAAATATGATCAAATCTAGAGCCTTGCCGTAGATTTGATCATAAAAATTGTTCTCTTCTGTTTACTGCGACGTGAAATGTAACCGCTACACCTATTTGACCTCTTTGTAGTGTGTTTGCAGACATGGCTTCAAAGTTCAAAGTTTAGTTGGTGTGTTTCTTCGACTCTTTTTAATAACCTTGCTTCGACTGTGGTGGTGGGGGGGGGGGGGTGAGCAAGAGGCACATTGTATACTACTAATCGTGTGCTCTGATGGGCGGGTGAAATACGCTTTATAAATCTCTTCCTGGAATTATTTTAGTTAATGTGCACTGTGGCATTCGAGTCCTGTATTGTAAACTAGAGCAGCTCTATCCTGTATCAAGAAATCGCATTGTATATAATTTATATAAGACTTGACGCCCTCTGTTTTGCTGAAAGCTTTTATTATCTTGACATAAAACCCAAGACTTCATCCAAGTACATTTCCTTTTTTCCCGCACAATGTAGTTGTGGTACAAGCAACTGCAGCGCATAACAGTAAATTGTTCTTGTCCGTCACCTTGAAGCCTGACGAAAAATATGATGACAGTGTAATACCCCTTTTTAACGCCATGTCAAAGATCTTTGTCAAAGAAATTTGACGAATATTTGATCAAATTTCTGTGTGTTTACCGGCCTTACGGGCGCTCAGTGCCCAGGTTACCAGCGCCCTTTGTCACTCACTACTTCTCGTTACGGAGTTCAGCTCCTTGAACAATTCTGTTTTTTACCTCATCAGTGGTGGCAAAACAACTTCATTTCATGGTTCTCTTGCGCCTCGTGAATAGAAAGAAGTCGCAGGGGCCATGTCCGGCGAATATGGTGTCTGAGGCAACACGGCGATTTCCTTTTTTTGGCATTATCGTGATATAATTTCCATGGGTGGTTTTGCCACAATTCTCGTCGTTTTCTTCGGATTTGCGCAAACGGCGCATAATTTATAGGTAGGTAGTATTCCTTACTGACCGTACTAGCGTAAGGCAGGAGCTCAGGATGTACCCATCCCACTATAATCGAAGAAAACAGTGAGAAGAACCTTCACATGTAATCAAACGTTTCCAATTTTTGTCGGTCTAAGCTCTTCAGACGGTTTCCAGTGGGTCGACTGGGAGTTGGTTTCAGCGTCATAGCAGTACACCCATGTTTCGTCACCTGCTATAACCTGCTTTAGAAGTTCTGGATCGTTGTCGACTTCATTCAGCAATTCCCGAGCGACGTCTGTGCCAAGTCGTTTTTAGTCGAAATTCAAATATTACGAAACAAACTTTGCTGCTACACGTTTCGTACCCAAAACATCCGAAAAACTTGCTTGGTCAAAAGACCATAAGGTTAAAATATTTTTTATTATATTGATTAATATTAATTAATGTATTTTGATAGTACCGACATCATCAGCAATCTCTCTGATGGTGATTCGGCTATTTTCCAGAACCGTCCAGGGCGGCCGCAGTCTTCATCTTCTCGACCCTCTTTGAAACGTTTATACCACCCTTAAGTCTTACTTATAGTAGATTCGCCAAAATCAATAGTCAGCATTTCGAATACGGTGCTACATTTTATTTCGTTTTTCAACCAAAATGTATTGCTGTCACTTTCAAGAAGTTATTCACTGAACAATTCCTGCAATACCTATCTTCGATGTCCGTCATTGTAATTACCGCGCCAGTTATTATTCAGCTGTTACAGAGAAATGACCAAGTACGAGCACCAGGAAAGGGGGTATTGTTTTCTGGAATAAAAATAAATATTTCCGGACAATATAGGCCAGACTCGTGCTAAATTCCTTCAGCTCGCTAATTTATAAAAGTCACGCGACAGAATGTACAAATTTGTCTTTCTTGCATGTGAACGTGGTCACACAGTTTTGTGTTTGCCGAAATATTACTGTCAGTATACTTTGATAGGATTAATTTGTGCACATGTTAAAAGCTATGTTGGGAAAAATACAAAACATTCAAGATAACAGACACTGAAAGGCTTGTGCTTGCTGTAATAGACAGCATCCCCCTTCAGCGTAGGCATCTGTGTGTGTCACGCTGAAATGTTTCAAAAATAAGACTCTCATAGGGAGTGAAGATGGATAAAAGCCTTCAACGTATCATCCTAAATTTACAATCAGATGGTTCGACATGGAGTCAGATAGTAGATGATTTTACGATGTAGACTTTGAAACAAAGTAATGATCTTTCTTGGTTTTAAAGACTCATGGGTTAAAAACGTTTTTGTCAACATTTTAATTGCATACACTCTACTTGAGAACTTCCTAGCTTTTATTGATTAGGAATATGTAGCCTACGAACTATTCAGACTGTAATATTCAACACATTGCCCAAGGAGAACTTAAGCTTTTCCCAGCCTGTTGTATTACTTGCGCGAATGCAGCTTGATAAATTCGTCAAAAACTCCAGTATTTGGACACATAAACACTTTCGTTTTCATGTCACGAATTGGAAAATGCCTTAAAATGAAAGGGAGCGTTACCTGTCCAGATATCGGTGGTTTTCGACGTTATCGGTCATCATTCCGTCGAGTTATTAACAAAAGATGGTTAATTGTTAGCTTGTTCAATGGATCATAAATGCGTACTCCCACTGTAATATCGGACGAGTTAGTTTAAACTCATAATGCTTGTTGCCACCGAAAAATATGATAACATATTGACAATTTTTACGACAGTCTTTTGCACTAGTGTTTGTTACCAGTAATTCTTTTTTACACATAGTGATTTAAACTGAACAGCAGTGAAACACCCCCAAATATGTGCATTATACAAATTTAAAAAAAATATATATGGAGTAGAAGCAGTTTTCAAACAAATATAATGATTTCGGTTTGAGTTTGAAGTTTCTATTGTTATGTATTACATTTTTAATTCTAATAATGTCGAAATCGCAATAAATGGCAATTATTGCAACTATTTTCGATGATCTTGTCGTTGGACAATCGTCGTTTTGATAAAAATTATTCTTGATGTCTTCACAAAACTGTATCAGCTGTTCTTGCCTTCCGACGTCACACAAGCAATTGCTGTGGAACGGTGGACACAACCGCAAGACTCCAAAGTAAGATTTCTCTCATATAGACGAATGATCGAAATCGGTTTTAAAATTTATTATTCCCTCATAGATTGGAACGTATAATACGATGTACCAAAGGCAAATGAACGTGATTGTTGTTCGCAGCAACACCGTTCGGCAACAGGTACTTCGACAACTGCCTATCGCTGCGCCTCTATGTGCGGAATCGTCGTCTACGTGAAGCGGGCTATAGTCCTGGCTCACTGTTACTGTAACAACATTTATGTTGAGTGTACTGCATTCTAATTAAAAAAAAGCAGCACTAGCCGCTTCATTTTTCCATAAGAAAATGTAGTCCTTTATGACTCCGCCATCTCGTTCGCACGTAATACACTTTTTTCTGACACCTTTTAAAACCAAATCCAACAGACAAACTAGTTTCCAAAATTGTGTAATTTAAAATTTTCCTGGCGAATGAGGTGTTCAAAGAGACTTCGGGATTGCAACCGTTTGTGGTAAATTTCATTCCACCATACTTCAACTGGACACCTGCCATTCATTTTCGAAGATGGTTGGCAGGTGTCCAGTCGAAGTATCGTGGAATGACGTTTACGAAGACCAGTTGCAATCCCGAAATCTCTTCGAACATCGCTTAAATTTCTGCCTAATGACACATTTATCCACATCGTCTGTGGGATATTTTATTATGTGCACTCTCCTCCTCTTTCTTCTTCTTCTTCTTCTCGTTATATTTTCAACCCCACTCCGCTCAGCATTCCGTTCTTCCTTCGTAATTTACAAACTATCGTGTTAACAATTTTACTGCACCTTCTGCACACCTGCAGCCGTCTCAGTCATTCCTTTCATTTTCTAATGGCCAATAAATGCTAATGGTGTTAACAGCCAGACGTTGCGCACTATCCGTGATCATTTTCCGTGCTTGCACCGCTATGTGTCAGCTCGCACTACTCTGAACTGGGAAACAACTATACCTCGTCTACGGACCACTTTGGCGAGTAATACGAGGTGCATTGAAGTTCTAAGGCCTCCGATTTTTTTTCTCCAGACTGGAAAGAGATAGAAACATGCGCATTGTTTTAAAATGAGGCCGCGTTCATTGTCAATACGTCCCAGAGATGGCAGCACCGTACGGTAGATGTAATTTTACCGCCAGCGGCGAGAATGAGAACTGTTTTAAATACTTAAAATGGCGACGTTTTCCTTCCTTGAACAGCGTGCAATCATTCGTTTTCTGAATTTGCATGGTGTGAAACCAATTGAAATTCATCGACAGTTGAAGGAGACATGTGGTGATGGAGTTATGGATGTGTCGAAAGTGCGTTCGTGGGTGCGACAGTTTAATGAAGGCAGAACATCCTGTGACAACAAACCGAAACAACCTCGGGCTCGCACAAGCCAGCCTGACAACATGATCGAGAAAGTGGAGAGAATTGTTTTGGGGTATCGCCGAATGACTGTTGAACAGATCGCCTCCAGAGTTGGCAGTTCTGTGGGTTCTGTGCACACAGTCCTGCATGACGACCTGAAAATGCGAAAAGTGTCATCCAGGTGGGTGCTACGGATGCTGACGGACGACCACATGGCTGCCCGTGTGGCATGTTGCCAAGCAATGTTGACGTGCAACGACAGCATGAATGGGACTTTCTTTTCGTCGGTTGTGACAATGGATGAGACGTGGATGTCATTTTTCAATCCAGAAACAAAGCGCCAGTCAGCTCAATGGAAGCACACAGATTCACCGCCACCAAAAAAATTTCGGGTAACCGCCAGTGCTGAAAAAATGATGGTGTCCATGTTCTGGGACAGCGAGGGTGTAATCCTTACCCATTGCGTTCCAAAGGGCACTACGGTAACAGGTGTATCCTACGAAAATGTTTTGAAGAACAAATTCCTTCCTGCACTGCAACAAAAACGTCCGGGAAGGGCTGCGCGAGTGCTGTTTCACCAAGACAACGCACCCGCACATCGAGCTAACGTTACGCAACAGTTTCTTCGTGATAACAACTTTGAAGTGATTCCTCATGCTCCCTACTCACCAGACCTGCCTCCTAGTGACTTTTGGCTTTTTCCAACAATGAAAGACACTCTCCGTGGCCGCACATTCACCAGCCGTGCTGCTATTGCCTCAGCGATTTTCCAGTGGTCAAAACAGACTCCTAAAGAAGCCTTCGCCGCTGCCATGGAATCATGGCGTCAGCGTTGTGAAAAATGTGTACGGCTGCAGGGCGATTACGTCGATAAGTAACGCCAGTTTCATCGATTTTGGGTGAGTGGTTAATTAGAAAAAAAATCGGAGGCCTTAGAACTTGAATGCACCTCGTACAGCATTTTTCCTATTAACTGCCGTCGTTGTTTCCAGCAAGATTTTTCTCTCTTGTTGATCACGATAATGTACGAGTTAGATGCTGTCTTGCAGGACTATACGAGTCCAGCCGAATGTAAATCTGAGTGCAGTTCCAACAGCTGGTGGGGACACTGTTTCAACAGCGGGCTATAGACGCTTAGCTGCTGGGGCCACACCACAGAGCGACAGAGCTGTGCAGTCTATTCTCAACACCCTGCCGCGTTAGACCACAGACAGCCGATTCCCCAGTCACGTAGTATCTCATCAATCCTCGCGTCACGGCGGTATTCATTCGGTCAAGCTGTGTACACGAATTTCACGTTCTTCGAAAAAAAAATGAAATGCAGAAACACTTTTAGTATTATCATCATGATCAACGTTTCGTGCAAGGACTGGCAATTGACCCTAAACAAAAATTACTATGGTGAAATTGGCATAAATGCACGATAGCAGCCGACATAATTTGATTATTCACTTAAGTCAGTCACAGCCGTCAAGTATCTAGGAGTGTCTGCATAAAGCGATTTGCGGACGGAAAAATAATAAATATCTGGCTCTGAGGAAAGGAGATATCGGATTTACAGTTTTATAGTAGGGAAATTAAGGAAGAGGTCACCGTCAGAGAAATCCTCGATGAACTCTAGTGGGAGACACAACAGAAAAAGACGTTGTGCGTCGTGGAGAACTTATACTTAAAGCTGGTTTGAAGACGTGTGCGTGACGTTACACATTTGTAACAACTAGCCTGTTAGGACACGTACAAGGTTGTACGTGATGCACCAGGCAAACAACCGCAGCCTCTACGTTCTTTCCAGCAACTATTAGCTCTAACGCATTGTCACGCCCGATGACAAATGGATTACGACTCGTAAGTGAACACTACGTCCCACGTCCCACTTGCTCGACTGACATTTGGTATTTCAGCGTGGCGCCATCGCCATCCGTATTAGCTGACAGCGCGGCTACAAATGAGGAAGCCGTCATTTTTCGATCCGCGCCGTTCTCATACCCTACTATTACCTACGGGCTCACTTACCGGCTTCGCTGGCTGAAGATGTGTCAACCAGTGAGTTCGCTGTTAAAGTGTTTATGAAATTAAGTATACTTTCGTTCCTTATATCGTCAGCTTTTTGACTAGTTTGATCCTGTACTCATCTTTTATAGTGTTGTACAGATCTTTTGTCTCTACGTAACTACAACAACTGACATCCTCTACGATGTAGTTCGTTTGTCTACAGCTACTATTCGTGGAGGTCGCGGCGGATGTGTTTCTGACCTGTACCTTTTCTGGTAAGCGTCATAAATATACTTATTTTCCCGCATCTTGTTCTTACTAGTTCATTTCGTTCTTTATCCACCCACTTAATTCTGACATTTTACTACGGCAACACATTTCAAATTCTTCACGCATCTTCGTCTCCGGACTTCCGAGTTCCACTTCCATACAATGATGTCCTCCGGGCGTACACGTTCAGGAGCTGCTTCCGCATTTCCATATCTATATCTTGTATCACCAGAGCTCGTATACTGAAGAAAAGTTTCTTCTACCATGTGCCAGTCTACCTCTTATGTCTTCCTAGCTTCGGCCATCCTGTGTAATCTGGCACCCGAGACAGGAGGATTCTCTCGCTTCTTGCCGCTGTTGTGTCATTTCCACTTTTCATGTTTAACAACCATTTATCATCCTTTCTGCTACGCTTCATCGCTTTCGTCTTCGCTTTGGTTTTCCTTAGGCCGCATTCTGTGTTAAGGGTGCTGTTCAATCCTATTAACAGGTCTTCAAAGTTTTCCGTAATTCGTCCAAAAGGGCTACGTCTTGTGCGAAGTTGGCACTCCACGTCTTTTTTCCCATACAATTCCGTGCTGCTGACGTAAAAGTGCATTCTCAAAAATTTGTCACTTGTTTTAAGGCCTGTATTTGATGGACTTCTTTTAATGAGACATGCTCGCTCTAACTATGCTCTTCGCTTCGTCCGTCATACGTTAGTTTGGACCAAGTTGGCAGAATTTTTTCGCTTCCTAATTTTGATGTCAAGTTTGTCGTTGATCTCCTTGCTGCTCCCCCATAATCCATTCAACAGGTCTTGTAATTCTTCCTTACTTTTACGGAGGGTAGCAACGTCACCAACAAGCTGACCACTGATGTCCTTACGTCCTGAATTCCCCTTCTGCTACGAGAAAGATTGATTCTTGTTTTACACCCTCTTCAAGCCGAGCACTTCTTTCTTCGTCACTCCATTTCTGTTGTTACCTCTTAATTTTTTCACAAATGGAATATGACCAGTCTCTCGTATAATTACAAATCCTGTTACACGTTCAATATACACTGAAAGTTGATCCACAGATGCATACATCTAATACTGCTAATAATGATAATAACTATATAATCTACAGCGATTGCAGAATAAGAATTGCGACGCACGTCTACAACGGCCTGCACGGAGTTCGCCAACTGACACGGTGAATCGTTCTGACTGGCTGCTCTTCTCTTTGCCGAGAATTTTCGTTGTGAATACACACCTGCGCCCGGAGATATGATACCACAGAATACAATATGACGAATTAAACAAGCCTAAGCGCTTAGACATACGAGGCAGCAGGGATTATTATTATTTCTTTCCTTTCTCAGACGTTATGTCTGGTTAAAAATGGAAAGTGACGCGGACCTTGATCAAGCGTGACTTCCTTTTAACTGTACGGTATATGTTACATTGCATTTAGGAACTTTCGGGTAATTGAACATGTATCAATAATTACGAATTTCTGTAGTTGTACATAAAAGTTTGGATGTAGCTGTATTACATAGATGTACTGGTGGATATTGTGTGGTATGACTCCTGTAGTTGATAGTATAATTGGTATAATGTCAACTTTATCCTGATGCCACATTTCCTTGACTTCCTCAGCCAGTTGGATGTCTTTTTCAATTTTTTCTCCTGTTTTCTTTTGTATATTTGTTGTATTGGGTATGGCTATTTCGATTAGTTGTGTTAATTTCTTCTTTTTATTGGTGAGTATGATGTCAGGGTTGTTATATGGTGTTGTTTTATCTGTTATAATGGTTCTGTTCCAGTATAATTTGTATTCATCATTCTCCAGCACATTTTGTGGTGCATACTTTTATGTGGGAACGTGTTGTTTTATTAGTTTATGCTGTATGGCAAGTTGTTGATGTATTATTTTTGCTACATTGTCATGTCTTCTGGGGTATTCTGTATTTGCCAGTATTGTACATCCGCTTGTTTAGATTAGATTAGATTAGATTTACTCCGTAGTGAGGAGGTCCTCCAGGATGTGGAACATGTCAGAAAAACAACAATACATGACAAATGTTTACAACTAAAACAAATAAGCTAATGTACCATTCCACAGGTCCCAAGTGGAATGATCGTAAATTTTAATGAACACTAAGAGTCATTTTACAAATACTAATGCACTGAATTTAAAATAAAGTTTTTTATTTATTTATAAGGTAATACAACTACTGTAATACTTATTTACAATGAACACATTACTGCACTGAAATTGTGCAGAAGTTATGTTGTACTTATATACAAATCAGTTGGTTTTACTAAGAAATTCATCAATGGAGTAGAAGGAGCTGGCCACCAATAAATCCTTTAGGCTTCTCTTAAACTGAATTTCATTGGTTGTTAAGCTTTTTATGGCTGCTGGCAAGTTATTGAAAATGTGTGTTCCTGAATAATGCACACCTTTTTGTACAAGACTAAGTGACTTTAAATCCTTGTGAAGATTATTTTTATTTCTAGTATTGATTCCATGAATTGAGCTGTTGGTTTGAAAAAGTGATATATTTTTAATGACAAATTTCATTAAGGAATAAATATATTGGGAAGCAGTAGTTAGTATCCCTAGTTCCCTAAACAGGCTTCTGCAGGATGTTCTTGAGTTCACACCATATATAACTCTCACTGCACGTTTTTGTGCCTGGAAAACTTTAGCTTGGCTTGATGAATTACCCCAAAAAATAATCCCATATGACATTATGGAATGAAGTAAGCATAGTATGCCAGCTTTTTCATTTTTATATCCCCTATGTCTGACAAAATTCGCATTGCAAACAGAGATTTGTTAAGACACTTCAGCAGTTCTGTGGTGTGATCCTCCCAGTTGAATTTATTATCAAGCTGTAATCCCAAGAATTTAACACTGTCCACTTCTTCTATTTTCTTGTCATCGTATGTTAGACATATACTCTTGGGACACCCCTTACAAGTTCTGAACTGCATGTAGTGTGTTTTTTCAAAGTTTAGTGACAAAGAATTGGCTAGGAACCAGTGATTAATGTCCACAAATATTTTATTGGCTGATCTTTCTAAGACGACACTTGATTTGTTATTTATTGCAATGTTTGTATCATTGGCAAACAAAACAAACTTGGCATCTGGTAATGTTACTGATGAAAGGTCATTGATATACACAAGAAAAAGTAAGGGCCCCAAAATGGAACCTTGTGGGACCCCACATGTAATTAGTTCCCAGTTGGATGATGCCTGATAGCTTGATAGCTTGATACATGTCTCTTTCCTAATAACACCCTTTGTTTCCTGCCAGAGATATAAGATTTGAACCATTTTGCAGCATTTCCTGTTATACTATAATATTCTAGTTTACTTAAAAGGATATTGTGATTTACACAGTCAAATGCCTTTGACAGATCACAAAATATACCAGTTGCCTGCAATTTTTTGTCTAATGAATTAAGCACATTTTCACTGTAAGTGTAGATAGCCTTCTCAATATCAGAACCTTTTAGAAATCCAAACTGTGACTTTGACAGTATGTTATTTGAGATAAGATGGTTATAAAGACGACTGTACATTACTTTTTCGAAATTTTTTGAGAATGCTGGCAACAGTGAAATTGGACGGAAATTTGATGCTATTTCTTTATCTCCCTTCTTAAACAGTGGCTTAACTTCAGCATATTTCAGCCATTCAGGAAATATTCCACTAATAAACGACTGGTTACACAGATAGCTTAATATGTTACTTAGCTCAGAATCACATTCTTTAATTAACTTTGTTGATATTTCATCATACCCACTAGATGTTTTTGATTTTAAAGATTTTATGATGGACATTATTTCTGTTGGGGTAGTGAGGGTCAAATTCATATTATGGAAGTTACTTGAAATGTCTGGTCTAAGGTAATCCATAGCAGCATCTACCGAACCTGACAACCCCATATTTTCAGTAACAGTCATAAAATGTTTGTTAAAATGTTCTGCAACACTATACACATCTGTCACCAATGTATCATTTACTCTTAATGCTATTTGCTCCTCTTCATGTCTGGTTCTACCGGTCTCCTCCTTCACTATATCCCATATTGTCTTTATTTTGTTATCTGATATGACTATCTTTTCCTTGTAATATATTTGCTTTGACATCGGTATTACAGTCTTTAATATTTTGCAGTATTTCTTATAATGTGCTTTAGCATCAACATTGGAAATGTTTTGGATTGACAGATACAGTTTTCTTTTTGTTTTACAAGATACCCCTATTCCTCGAGTAATCCATGGCTTCTTTGTAGACTTTGCTCTAACCTTGGTAAGTTTTGGGGGAAAGCAGTGTTCGAATAAGGTAAGCACTTTATTAGAAAAAATGTTATATTTTTCATTCATGCAATGAGCACTGTAAACATCAGTCCAGTGAATGTCTGTGAGGAGTGTCCTAAAATAATCAATTTTTGGCTTACTGATTACCCTCTTCAGCTCAGATTTAACAGATTTTATATCCTGTTCAGTATTAACATTTAACAGAAGGAACTGCATGTCATGGTCTGAGAGGCCATTGACTATTGGTTTTGTAATATAATTTTGTTCATTGGACTTTTCTATAAAGATATTATTAATGGCTGTTTGTGAGCAAGTGGCTATCTTAGTGGGGAACTTTACAGTGGGAATTAAGTTGAATGATAGTGTTACTAACTCAAATAAGTTCTTATTGGGAGAGTCTTTAAGGAAAGCTACATTGAAATCACCAGCTACCACTATTTCTTTGTTTTTGGTTGTTAAATGGGCCAGTACAGCTTCAAGGTGGTTGACAAACAGATTAAAGTTGCCTGCAGGTGCTCGATATACACTTAATATTATGAAGGATTTTTTGTGAAATTCTAATTCTGTTGCACATGCTTCTAGGCAAAATTTATAAATGTCTATGTTCTTAAATTTATGACAGTTCCTGATGAATGTGGCAACTCCTCCTTTCTCCATTTCTGATCTACAAAAGTGAGATGCTAACCTAAACCCTGTAACACTTAAAAGTTCTATACCAGTGGTCACATGATGTTCAGAGAGGCAGATTATGTCAGCTGGGTTTGAAGACTCTAATTCATCTATGCAGATAGTTAATTCATTAATTTTATTTCTCAGTCCTCGAATATTTTGATGCAATAAAGATAGCTGACATTTCTCATTGACTGAGTTAAAATTGGGTGGAGTTAAAATATCTGCTGACAGTTGAAAATTCTTAACCAATGGCTGTTTATGCTGATGTAATAAGCTGGAATTATGTTTTTTGATTTCTTTCTCAAACTGAAGGTTTGTCTCAGTTCTAACCTCTCTTAAAATTTGCTTTCTTTCTGTCCTCCCTACCCTAAAAAAGGGTCTTTTCTGAATCCTATAACCACTGGTATTTTACCACTCATGACAGTGCCTCCCCCCTTTAACTTTCCTGCTATTTCCCCAGCCAATTTACCCTTCCCCTTCCTGTTGAGGTGAAGGCCATGCCTAGTATAATCCCACCTACTGAGAGAATCAACATGAACCACACCAATGTGTGACCCCGCACCCGACATGAGCAGCCGTTCCAGCTCCAAATTAACTCTCTTGACAGAAAAGTTCAAATGAGGTCGGTCATGGCGCCCAAGAACAGATACAAACTCAACACTAGTATGCTTCGATGCTGATGCAATCTTCGCCAGGTCACACTCTATACTGTACCCAGGATATCTGTCAATATTGTTACCTGCCCCACCCACTATAACCATGGTGTCCTCCTTAGTGAAATCTTTGCAAAGTGATCCTAAATCCTCTGTCACCTGCTCCAGACCAGCACTAGGTTTAAAAAAATTGGTGACCTGGTATTCTGATCCTAGTTCATCCTGCAAAAGTTGGCCAACACCTCTTCCATGGGAACTACCTAACAACAACACTTTCTTTCTCTTTACTGTTTTCCCTACATTCTTACTTTTCAGTTTGCTGCTGAAAGTTTGCTGTGCCCTGTCTACACCTGCAACTGCTTGAGGCTCACCAGCTTCTAACTGAAGCAACAAGTCAAATCTATTTTCCACATTCACCATAAAGCTGTCAGACAAAGTTCTAGGCCTGTTCCTCCTGTTGCCACTTCCCACCTCTCTTTACCCTTCTCCCTCCTTAACCTGTCAAGATCTCCCCTGGCCTTGTCTAACTCAGCCTGAAGGGCGGCAATTTTACCCTCCTGTTCTAGTATCTTCCTATCTCTACTACAAATCCTACAAAACCACTGATGAGTCTCATTTACTTCCCCTATTCCCACGCCACTACAGTCACCCACATGGAAAACACTACAGCACCCATCACACCAAAGCCCCGACCTAACAATTCTACGGCAAGTCAAGCACTTTCCACTCATGATAAACGTAATAGTTTATTAAGAATAAGTCAGTTAAATTACAGATAAACACGAAAATATGGTTACACAAATTTGGCCTATACGCAACTGTGTGTAAACAAAAACGAAAGTGCAAAGTTTCTGAAACAACAACATAAACTTTACGCTACTTTCCGGAAATGCTAGTTAAATAATGAACAGGTACGCTAAGTTAAATTGCTGGAGAGAGCAAGAAACAACTAAACGAAATTCTATAGATTTGCTTCAGCAGAGCGTAAACAGAAAATACGACTGTACGGTCTTTTCGCGTTTTCTGCTATATTACGTAAAGAAAAATGAAACCTTTAATGGTAGACTTAAACGGCACACTAATACACTTATTTACCACGTAATCAGTACTAATCTATATCTTTTATAATCTAAAATGACTTATCTTTACGAGAACACCAAAACTCGCGCTAGTTGCATGGCTGCAGGGCTGCCACCTACTGTGATGTGATCTACTGTTTCTATTTGTTGTTTGCAAAATCTGCATTTATCTGTTGTGGTATTGGGATCTTTAATAATATGCTTGCTGTAATATCTGGTGTTTATTGTTTGATCCTGTATTGCAATCATGAATCCTTCCGTCTCACTGTATATATTGCCTTTTCTTAGCCATGTGTTGGATGCGTCTTGATCGATGTGTGGCTGCGTTAGATGATAAGGATACTTGCCATGTAGTGTTTTCTTTTTCCAATTTACTTTCTTCGTATCTGTTGATGTTATGTGATCTAAAGGGTTGTAGAGGTGGTTATGAAATTGTAGTGGTGTAGCCGATGTATTTATATGAGTGATTGCTTTGTGTATTTTGCTAGTTTCTGCTCGTTCTAGAAAGAATTTTCTTAAATTGTCTACCTGTCCATAATGTAGTTTTTTATGTCGATAAATCCCCTTCCTCCTTCCTTTCTGCTTAATGTGAATCTTTCTGTTGCTGAATGTATGTGATGTATTCTATATTTGTGGCATTGTGATCGTGTAAGTGTATTGATTGCTTCTAGGTCTGTGTTACTCCATTTCACTACTCCAAATGAGTAGGTCAATATTCGTATAGCATAAGTATTTATAGCTTTTGTCTTGTTTCTTGCTATCAATTCTGTTTTCAGTATTTTTGTTAGTCTTTGACTATATTTTCCTTTTAGTTCTTCTTTAATATTTGTATTATCTATTCCTATTTTTTGTCTGTATCCTAGATATTTATAGGAATCTGGTTTTTCCATTGCTTCTATGCAGTCGCTGTGGTTATCCAATATGTAATCTGCTTGTTTAGTGTGTTTTCCCTTGACTATGCTATTTTTCTTACATTTGTCTGTTCCAAAAGCCATATTATTGCTGAATACTTCTGTTATCTTTAGTAATTGGTTGAGTTGTTGATTTGTTGCTGCCAGTAGTTTTAGATCTTCCATGTATAGCAAATGCGTGACTTTGCGTGGGTATGTTCCAGTAATATTGTATCCATAATTTGTCTTATTTAGCATGTTTGATAGTGGGTTCAGAGCAAGGCAGAACCAGAAAGGACTTAATGAGTCTCCTTGGTATATTCCACGCTTAATCTGTATTGGCTGTGATGTGATATTATTTGAATTTCTTTGGATATTAAGTGTGGTTTTCCAATTTTTCATTACTATGTTTAGGAACTGTATCAATTTAGGATCTACTTTGTATATTTCCAATATTTGTAGTAACCATGAGTGGGGTACACTATCAAAAGCGTTTTGGTAATTAATGTATGCGTAGTGTAGCGACCTTTGTTTAGTTTTAGCCTGATATGTCACCTCTGCATCTATTATCAGTTGCTCTTTACATCCTCGTGCTCCTTTGCAGCAGCCTTTTTGTTCTTCATTTATAATTTTGTTCTGTGTTGTATGTGTCATTAATTTCTGTATAATGACTGAAGTTAATATTTTGTATATTGTTGGCAGGCATGTTATGGGGGGATATTTTGCTGGGTTTGCTGTGTCTTCTTGATCTTTAGGTTTCAGATAAGTTATTCCATGTGTAAGTGTATCAGGGAGTGTGTAAGGGTCTGCAATGTAACTGTTAAATAATTTAGTTAGATGTGAATGTGTTGAGGTGAACTTCTTTAGCCAGATACGGGTGCTTGCCTTGTAGTGTTTTCTTATTATTATTATATTATATTATTATTATTATTATTATTAATATTATACAGGTGGTTGAATTTAACTTTTGTTCAGTATTCTGAATGTGAATCTTCAAAAAGAGCTTTCCAGTTTTCTTCAATCACCTTTGGACGAGACTAGCGAGCCTGATACCTAAATAAATTGTGTACTGTAGAGGAGGCAGGCCGACCATTTTAACTCTTACTGCATAATTTGCAGCCTTGGTCACATTTAAATTTATTTGAATATATAACCGGTTTCGGCTTTACAGCCACCGTCTGACCTAGAGGAAAACAGCGACACAGAGAACGCATCCTCTATGTCGCTGCACCCCTTTTTTTCCCTTAAAGATCTGATTATGGCTGTAAAGCCGAAACGGTTTATCTATTCAAATAGGTTTAAATGTGACCAAGACACTAAAATTTCTGCAGATGCAGTTCACCTTCAGTCTGTTCTCTGTAATCCACGTGTTAATGTGATTTACTGCCGTATTTACTAAATCAATTATATTACATACCATGTATGTCACCATAACATTTGTGTAAACTTCAAATAGAAAAATTCTTGAATCACCTGCTCTGTTGGCCAGCGTGTGTCATTTAAATATTGAGAAAAGCAACGAACCTGGAACAGAAGCCTGTATCAAACCCCTCTTTAAACTCTTCAGATCCATTCCCTGTTTGTTGGCACAGGACAACCTTCTGCTTCCTATTTTCCAGAAATTAAATACAACGTGCAACGGCCGCATGGATAAGCGCGGCTGTTTGGACAAGTGTAAATGCACCTTTACGTTAACCGTCGACTGTGGGACGGAACGGGCATCCAGTCACTAAAGGTTATTAAAAAAATTTTCCGTAGTCATGACGTGATGAGCGCTATGACAGCGACGGAAATGCTCTCCCTATCCCCATTTTAATTATTTCAGCTTGTGGTTGTCAGTAATGCTTTGACTTTGCTTATATCTGTGATGCTTTCTCTGCTCTCGTGCCCTTGTTTTTTGCGTTTCTACACTCAAAAACAGAGTGCTGATGTCTCAAGAGAACAGTTACGGAAACCAGGAGTTCCATCGTCCAAAAGACGGGTACTAATTCCCATGTAGTATGGTATCATCACAGAATACAACAAAGTAAGGCAACTATTATTATCTCTCGCGTGTCATGAGGACCAATATTTTCTTTGATTTTGATTCCTATATTCACTTTCTTTAATAAAATCACTGTACATGAGTTTAATTGATGATAGATTCAGTTAAACTGCAGCACTATTAAAGTGCACATGCTGCATGTAAAGTCTCAGTCAGTTGTCTCTAAAAAAATCAACATCCATTCAGTTAGACATAACGTTTGGCAAGCTATGTTGTATCCGGCACTACCGGTGCTGTTACCAGTGTGGGTGTCTCGACAGCTCTCTTCCAACGGAACCGATCGACAAACAGTTACACAGCGATGCGTTAGAGACGTCAGAAAAGTATAACGTTATACACTCCTGGAAATTGAAATAAGAACACCGTGAATTCATTGTCCCAGGAAGGGGAAACTTTATTGACACATTCCTGGGGTCAGATACATCACATGATCACACTGACAGAACCACGGGTACATAGACACAGGCAACAGAGCATGCACAATGTCGGCACTAGTACAGTGTATATCCACCTTTCGCAGCAATGCAGGCTGCTATTCTCCCATGGAGACGATCGTAGAGATGCTGGATGTAGTCCTGTGGAACGGCTTGCCATGCCATTTCCACCTGGCGCCTCAGTTGGACCAGCGTTCGTGCTGGACGTGCAGACCGCGTGAGACGACGCTTCATCCAGTCCCAAACATGCTCAATGGGGGACAGATCCGGAGATCTTGCTGGCCACGGTAGTTGACTTACACCTTCTAGAGCACGTTGGGTGGCACGGGATACATGCGGACGTGCATTGTCCTGTTGGAACAGCAAGTTCCCTTGCCGGTCTAGGAATGGTAGAACGATGGGTTCGATGACGGTTTGGATGTACCGTGCACTATTCAGTGTCCCCTCGACGATCACCAGTGGTGTACGGCCAGTGTAGGAGATCGCTCCCCACACCATGATGCCGGGTGTTGGCCCTGTGTGCCTCGGTCGTATGCAGTCCTGATTGTGGCGCTCACCTGCACGGCGCCAAACACGCATACGACCATCATTGGCACCAAGGCAGAAGCGACTCTCATCGCTGAAGACGACACGTCTCCATTCGTCCCTCCATTCACGCCTGTCGCGACACCACTGGAGGCGGGCTGCACGATGTTGGGGCGTGAGCGGAAGACGGCCTAACGGTGTGCGGGACCGTAGCCCAGCTTCATGGAGACGGTTGCGAATGGTCCTCGCCGATACCCCAGGAGCAACAGTGGCCCTAATTTGCTGGGAAGTGGCGGTGCGGTCCCCTACGGCACTGCGTAGGATCCTACGGTCTTGGCGTGCATCCGTGCGTCGCTGCGGTCCGGTCCCAGGTCGACGGGCACGTGCACCTTCCGCCGACCACTGGCGACAACATCGATGTACTGTGGAGACCTCACGCCCCACGTGTTGAGCAATTCGGCGGTACGTCCACCCGGCCTCCCGCATGCCCACTATACGCCCTCGCTCAAAGTCCGTCAACTGCACATACGGTTCACGTCCACGCTGTCGCGGCATGCTACCAGTGTTAAAGACTGCGATGGAGCTCCGTATGCCACGGCAAACTGGCTGACACTGACGGCGGCGGTGCACAAATGCTGCGCAGCTAGCGCCATTCGACGGCCAACACCGCGGTTCCTGGTGTGTCCGCTGTGCCGTGCGTGTGATCATTGCTTGTACAGCCCTCTCGCAGTGTCCGGAGCAAGTATGGTGGGTCTGACACACCGGTGTCAATGTGTTCTTTTTTCCATTTCCAGGAGTGTATTTATTAAGTTAATGTAAATATTTCTGAGCAATTTTCTGTGACATATATGAAAAGGATGGGCATTAACAATGAATGACTATCATCTATGAGGCAAGCCAACAGGGCGTAGTTCACCGTGCAAGCATCAGATGCCAGAAATACGTTGTACAGAGCGCACAGTTCACATAGCAAATACCAGAGATCAGAAACACATTTTATGGGGTGGCACAGGTTAAGCACGTTCACTTTGTCTCGATCGTCAAATGAAAATGGTCGATACACCACAACATCGCGCTCAGTGAAATGAAATGATCGAATGGCATTGTTGGCAGGGAGGCCCCATTCGGGTTCGGCTGCCAGGTGCAAGTCTCATTTCAGTCGGCGCCACACTGGGCGACTTGTGTGCCGATGATGAGGATGAAATAATGATGAGGACAACACAACACCCAGTCCACGAGAGGAGAAAATCTTCAACCCGGCCGGGAATAGAACCGGGTTCTCTGCATGGGAGACAAGCACGTTACTGCTGACAAGGGAACCTCCTCATCGCACCCCCCTCAGATTTAGTTATAAGTTGGCACAGTGGATGGGCCTTGAAAAACAGAACACAGATCAATCGAGAAAACAGGAAGAAGTTGTGTGGAACTATGAAAAAATAAGCAAAATATTCAAACTGAGTAGTCCAGGCGAAAGATAGGCAACATCAAGGATAATGTGAACTCAGGAGCGCCGTGGTCCCGCGGTTAGCGTGAGCAGCTGCGGAACGAGAGGTCCTTGGTTCAAGTCTTCCCTCGAGTGAAGAGTTTATTTTATTTATTTTCGCATAGTTATGATCTGTCCGTTCGTTCATTGACGTCTCTATTCACTGTAATAAGTTTACTGTTCACTGTAATAAGTTTAGTGTCTGTGTTTTGCGACCGCACCGCATAACCGTGCGATTAGTAGGCGAAAGGACGTGCCTCTCCAATGGGAACCGAAAACATTTGATCGCAAGGTCATAGGTCAACCGATTCCTCCACAGGAAAACACGTCTGATATATTCTATACGACACCGGTGACGGCATGTGCGTCACATGACAGGAATATGTTGTCGACCCACCTAACTTGTACACATAGCGAATGGGTAAAAAGATTCTTCTACCTTGCCCGATTTAGGTTTTCTTGTGGATGTGATAATCACTCCCAAAAAGTGATGAAAACATAAGAGTTTGTCACAGAAACTGCAACAAATGAATGCAACAGTTTCACAGTCGCACAGTTTTCCCTGTGCTCTGTCAAAACATATGTTTTTAACGTTTTCAAATTTTTCCGTGTGTAGACCGTCAAATACTGCATATGTCCAAGCAAATCTGAACATGTCCTTGAATTTTGGAGAGCGAAGTTGATTATGTGTGAGTGCCTGAACTTTGATAATTGTCTGAAAATAAAAAATTAAACTTTTCACTCGAGGGAAGACTTGAACCAAGGACCTTTCGTCCCGCAGCTGCTCACGCTAACCACGGGACCACGGCGCTCCTGAGCCTACACTACCCTGGATGTTGCCTATCTTGCGCATGGACTACTCAGTTTGTATATTTTGGTTATTTTTTCATAGTTCCACACAACTTCTTCCTGTTTTCCCGATTGATCTGTGTTCAGCTTTTCAAGGCCTATCCACTGTGCCAACTTATAACTAAATCTGAGGGGGGTGCGATGGGGAGGTTCCCTTGTCAGTGAAACAGGCGGACATCGCGCTCAGTGTGTCGTTAGTATTCGAAAATTTAGATCGCCGCATAGACAACTAACCTGCTTTCAGACGTAGTTGCAACGTTAGTTATTTAACTATCAACAGGACGGCGCTGCACTGCAATGGAGTGTCATAGGGCGGGAACAAATTACACAACATGGACGTATATGCTGCTGTCTGCAATGGAGGAATGTTCAGTGCTAATATGATACTACACGAACCTCTTGCACAAACTCTGGACTGTCCTACGTATGAATTTACCGTTAACAAGCAATAAATTATATTGTGTTCCACTTTTCTGACATCTAAAACGCATCCCCCTATGCTTTGCAGCGATGGCGGCCGCTCGCCTTGCAGATGGTTGCACGTTCGTGTACCTCCATCCCCCACCCCCTCGAGCAGCAAGTGCCCCACTTGACACAGCAGCACCGTGCTATGCAGTGAAGGAGAGGTCCCTATGGTCATCTGAGACGGCAGACAGCCGGCGTCGTCGGATACGCCGCGGCCTGCTCGGCTCAATGGCCCGCCAGCTGAGCCTAAGCGGCTAATGCCAGGAAGCGCCTCGTCACGTTAATTGCGACCGCCGCAACGCAAGACGCTCGTTTCGCGAACGGCTTTCGCGCGGCCCCGATTCCGCATGCGCCCGCGACACAGGGGCTAGATTTGCCAGGCGTCCGACTCCAGCCGGACACGTCCGTCTTTTACGGTCATGTCTGACCGAATATATACAAGTAGCCAACGCGCAACTCAGGTCCGTTCCGAGCTAATTACGTAGGCGCGAAGAGTAAGTGTAGGGAGGAATAAGGAGATATACTATAAGGATATATAGATAAATCGGCCAGTGCTATTCTAAAACTAATGTTAAGTTGGATCTTAGTAAATTCTTTCATAAGTAACAAAATTTGACGAAATTCATGGAACGAAAAGAGAAAGACTACTCTGTCTGTAAAGGGGAAGAAGAGGACAGTCTATTTCAGACCACAGTATAATGATGACATTTATTCGGATTTATTGAAATTCGCAGATCATTATTTTCAATTCCTGACCATAAGGCAACTGTCGAAACTATGTTTTCTTTTATAAACGCCCTATGGGCAAAGGAACTCAATAAACTGCAAATCGACACAATTACAAAGATGTTGTTGTTGTGTGATTAAAAATTATATTGTCAAGAATTCCATGAAATAATTTCCAAGAAAAATATCGTTCTTCCTAAAGTGGGTTCAAATGAAAAATATTATGACTTAACTACAGATTATTCTTATTTCTTTTGAGGTCTAATTGAAATGACCATAGTTATTCTATATTCTTTTCCTTTCTGCCTCAGAAGGATAGATAATTGTTTATTTTGCTTAATGAAGAACTTTCAGTTTCTTTTGACATAAGATTATTTTAGGAAGAAGACTGAACAGTTCAGAAAACTGAGCACTTAGTTGCCATCATAACTGCCAAATGATAAGGCTGTTTACTGACGGTCTTTTCTCTGGTTGAAGTACGTTTACGGTTGATCTCGCAAAAAATTTAATGTAAGTGATTGTTAATAAACGACTGAAAATGTCTAACTAAGTATTTCTATTTAAAATAGGTAGTCCGGCTTTTAGAGCATAAAGTCCGGTTGAATACAACGTCGAGTCCGGATTTTCTGTTTCTACATTTGGCACCGCTACCAGAGGCTACAGTAGACACAGGCTACAGTGTCGCTAACGACGACACTGCAAAGTTCAGACGGGGAACCGGCACAGAAATTCTGGGAAACAGTAGAAAATGAACCACTACACACATGTACACTATCGTAGCGGCAACAATAGGGTGGCGACTCTATAAAGCTATAGTCCTACCAAACCTGCTGAGCAATTGCACTACAAGTTGCAACCTATACAAAATAACATCCTAAAGTCGAATCTGAGAGCCCTACCGTGGGAAAGAGCCACCCACATGGCAAATAAAATTTGTAAGTAGGCGTCCTTCAGTCGCCCACATGACAAACAATTTTGGATCTTGACGCCCTTCAACACGAGATAATGGAAACTGCATCCAGAACAACATGCCAAAATTTCATAAAAGTCATAAAGCACAACCGTAAGAGCGATTTACAATCAACCCCTCATTACTGTGGTCAACCAATTTAACATTATTAGTGTAGTAGGATTTGTGTAACCCTATAATGAATTTCTTATTTGGAATTAAAAAGCATATCTTCTGTTCGAAATATGTTGGTAACATTATTAATGAGCCTTGACAACATTCAACAATTACAAAAAAGTTTTGCTTTTTTCATAACAGCATTATTTCTGAAAGTTCTGAAAAGTTTTGTAATTTTCAATCATAATGTTCACACTGTCAATAAGAGAAAAAATAAGTACACTTTAGTTGTAATCTATAGTTTGTCTACGTATAATATTTGAAGCAAACAAAATTAATTCAATGTTTTCTTCATTATCGAGACACCATCCTCACTTGGAGCAATGTGTTCTAAGCACAAATTTACTGCACGTATGGCACCTAGGTTTAGTCCTTCGCCCTAGGAATTACGGTACACTTTCGCTGGAATTTCTCTCACAGTTCCTTTTCATCCTCAGCTGAAGATTTAGATTAAAATTCATTACGCCAGGAAAATTTCCTACGTCACAGTTGTCCTGAGATCCTTACTGAACAACTGAGTTACAAACAATCAACTCATAAACTAAAAAGAATACAACTTATATTATGGTTTCAACTTGCCATATTTGTGAAAACAGAGACACGCCACTAATGTGGTGGTGTTTGATAAACCCAGCAACTACCTTCCTCCACAGACGAAGCTAAACTGATGTTAATTACAATAACAACTGCACCTTATAAAAGTAAGCTACTTCTTAAGTAAGCTTGAACACACTTAAGTACAAATTATGCGCCCTCTCATTACAATGTGAGAAATACGAATACATTGGCTGGCGTGTGTGAAAACCCAGCACAGAAACGAAGGATTGAAGTTTGTCTCAATACAGTTGCACACGCATCTTAACCCTTAACGTCTCAGGTGCGGTCTCACAGACTGCTAGCGTTTTTTGTTAATCTGTTGCTAATGCATAAAGGTGGGGTAGAAGATTGCAGCTTCGTGTTTTTCCTCTTTTCCGGAGCTGCCGTGGTTTCCTTTGTCAATAGCCTCTTGAATGAGACATGTGCCTATACCATTCTCCTTCTTTCGTGGTAGCGGTCTCTTAGACCGCACCTGGGACTTTTCGTTATGAATTCAGTAGCCAGATCTACCTCTACTGTTCATGATGAACGGATCTGACTTTGAGGATAGCGTTTTAAAATGGTTTGCAGACAGTTTAGGAACTGATGGATCAGATAGTGACAACGAAATTCAACGTGAACATCATTGCCGCGTGGGATTAGCCGTGCGGTCTGGAGCGCTGCAGTCATGGACTGTGCGGCTGGTCCCGGCGGAGGTTCGAGTCCTCCCTCGGGCATGGGTGTATGTGTTTGTCCTTAGGATAATTTAGGTTAAGTAGTGTGTAAGCTTAGTGACTGATGACCTTAGCAGTTAAGTCCCATAATTACATTTGAACAAGATGTACCAGACAAAATACGGATCTTATTTGTTTACAAATATACAGAGTAAAGTATATAACTTGCCCAACATGTTGTTGTACCAGATATACAGAGTAAAATCTATGACTGGCCTAAAATGTTGCTGTATCTACCGATTGCAAGAAACTTGGCGAACATCGATCTGCCCAAACCAATAGACTTCGCGAACTGCAGTGTAAATTTATTGTCTACCAGTAAACAAGTGTAATGGTTCAAAATATCATATTTGCGATGTATTATGTAAACTGAATGATTTTGTGCAGTGCCTGACGTCAGCACGTGCGTTGCAGATAACATTAATTGCTTAAAATTAACAATATGAAGTGCGTACCGTCTCTGTCACAAAACTCAGATAAAAAGAGATATTTTGTTATCAGTATATGATAAAATAATCAGAGAGGTCTATCACAAAACAACATTATAATCATTGTTTTCGAAGTCACTGCTTCACACGTAAAGAAGGATGGTTTCAAGAGAGAAATAGGAGGTGTGCTTAAGAAATACAGCTTTTAAACATGGCCGCTGCTACGCTGTTGTCGGCGATTCACACATGCACGTTGTCTACCTACGTTTATTGCCTACCCGCAGGCGCCTTAACGGAAAACAGTCGTTAGTAGTTTACTTTTGTTTGTCATTATATAAATGTAGCGGACCCGGCAATGCTTCGCAATATGCTCATTTCTGACTTAATGTTCAGCAGAGTATCGTGTAAAAATTTGAAGAAAATCGGTCAAAAAGTGTTCGAGATTTTCGGTAACCACGTTTTCCCTTTATATATTACATATGAAAATGCCATTACCATCCACAATCACAAACCAAACAGGGAAGGCGTGCTGTTCCAATGTGCATTAGGAATTCTTCGAGTTAGATAACGTACGCGATATTCGTTAACTGCAGCCATAGCATTACCATCACATTAAATGATCTACAAACTAAAACAGTTACTATGTGGTTTCACTTAAATACACTGTTGTTGTTAATGTTCTTTCACTGAAAAATACAGAAAACTAACAGGTTCAAGGTTAGGAAACGACTGAAGCAACTCACCAACAATGACATGAACTTTTCTACATTCTTAATGGAAAGTAATCAAATTTACTTGTATAATAATCTTTGCTTCTCTACACGTTCCGAAAAACTACTACAGATACACATCTGGGACATGTTTTATTAGATTCGTCAGACCAATAACAACAAAATAAATGGAAATCGTGCAGTTTTGCGATGGCTTCATACTAGCGAAGTTGCTAAATTTCAGGCAAAATCTTTTAATGGCCGTAACTCTGTAACTGAATACTTCCAAACCTGTGTTTATACGAACTTTTTTCTTTAGTTGTAGAATAACATATTAAAATATTTGCATATCTTCGTAAATCACCTTGTATAGCTGTTCAGTTAACTGAAATAACTACCGAGTGAAGAGTACTAACAGCAATTCATTTTCTGTGTGCAAATGAGGGGAAATCAGTCGAAAGTCAGCAGCGCATTAATGAAGTTCATGGAGAAAATACTATTCGCGGTAGAGTGATTTTAAAAAAATGGACGAGGTCGTTAATAGCTGCTCGTGCCAATGTTCTTGATGAAGTGCTAGGTGAGCAACCTTCTGTCATACTCAAAACTTAGTGTTGAAAGTGGCAAAAGCTCAAACAATCGAACGTTTTGTTATTTAGGCCTCTCAGTCTGAACCAGTGTCCTTTATAAAATTCTTACAGAAAGCTTAAACACAGTTATTTTCGCTCTAGATGGGCACTGAAAATCCTGACTAAGGAGCATAAATCCAACCGTGCAGGCTAATGCTTTTAATTTCCCAGAGAGGTACAAAGATGAAGCTGATTAGTCTCTACGCGTCGGCCGGCTGGTGTGGCCGAGCAGTTCTAGGCGCTTCAGTCTGGAAGCGCGCGACCGCTACGGTCGCAGGTTCGAATCCTGCCTCGGGCATGGCTGTGTGTGATGTCCTTAGGTTAGTTAGGTTTAAGTAGTTCTAAGTCCTAGGGGGCTGATGACCTCAGATGTTAAGTCCCATAGTGCTCAGAGCCATTTGAATCATTTTTGAGTCTCTACGCCGAATGGTCACTGGAGACAAAAAGTGCTACACCATGTTACGCCAGAACTAATAACAGCAATCTATGGAATAGAAGCACTCAAAATCACCAATGAAAGATTAAGTACAGTAAACTCACGGTTATCTATGCATAGATTATCTGCGGCCCATTTTCTATTAACCCAGGAGCGGTTGCAGGTAAGCCATAATCTCACTTTACAACACGAGTGCAGTAAACCATGTGCCTTTCGAATACTGTAAAGCCTGGACTGTATTTTGTTTCAAAGTAGTGGAAGATAATGTGAAATTGGATTGTACTGTGTTCGTCGTAAGTACCGAATTTTCAAATATACTATGATGATTAGTGACCGGGGTGAGTGGGGGTGTGGTGGATTTTCTTGGAAGGTAACATAATCATTGGGAGATATTGTGATACCTTAACTGAACTTCATCCAGTTATGCACACGAAAACTCGTGCCAAGCTCAGTAACGAGATTTTTTTGCTTCATGACAATGCCCGACACCATACGCAATACGAAACACAGCCCTGATTCAGCGCCTGCTAATGACCACTTGTTCGAGTAACTGGAAAAACATTCAGGCTCTCATCGTTTCGACGATGATCTCAAAACGGCAATTCAACAGTGGTTGGTAAACGAGGCGGCAGATTTATAGCAGACCCGAATTCAGATGTTGGTTGTTCATTACAACACGTGTTACAACATTGGAAGTTATGTGGAAAAGCAGAATAAGGTAGGCCTACGCATCCATGTAGTAATAGGGTAGTTTTAAAAAATGCATGTGAGCTTAATCTAAAAACGCACGCTTTATATTTTCTATGGCTGCTGCTTCTCAGCCCAAATGTATCCTATATTCCAATATCCCAGTTACAACAGTGGAAAAGAAAACATAATACTGGAGTAACACGGACCAGCTTGTTTGCGTCAAACATTGGCTTCCTCGTCTGCAGTGTGTGTACAGAGATGGGAAGAAGTGCGGGGCCCCTGTGCCCAGACATACCGCAAATTGTGAGCAGCTGCGGGCAGAACGGGAAATGGGGATGACGACCTCCATTAGCGCAATGGGAGATGAATGCGCGTATCATGTCTGGCCGGCAGCCCGGCGCTGCATGTGACGGGCGGCTCACTCACGCGGCGCTTAGCTCACTCCGAGGTGTGTGCCAACACGAAAAGATGATGTAGCGTCCACCACTAATCCCCCTAATGGAGAGCCGCAGCTTGATCTTCAGGATCAACTCGTACGTATATTTGGGTAGACGAGTCCTCTGCGCTTTGCGTAACGACTATTGTGCGCAAAAGTTTTCATTCTCGCTTTAACTCTTTGCTTGAATCGGCTCACCCTACATCTACCGGGTGATCAAAAAGTTAGTATAAATCTGAAAACCGAATAAATCACGGAATAATGTAGATAGAGGGGTACAAATTGACGTACATGTTTGGAATGACATGGGGTTTTATTAGAACCAAAAAATACAAAAGTTCACGATCATCGCCAAACGACGCGCGCAAGAGATCTTTCACGCGTCTAGCAATATGGGGTGGAGCGCCTGGTTCTAATAAAGCCCCATGTCATTCCAAGCATGTGTGTCAATTTTTACCTGTCTATCTACATTATTCCGCGGTTTATTAAGTTTTCAAATTTATACTGACTTTTTGATCACCCGGTACATCTACACGACTACTTTGCAACTCACAACTAAGTACGTGGCAGAGGGTTCAACGAACCACCTTTAAGTTACGTATCTACCGTTCCACTCTCGAACATCGCGCGGGAAAAACGACGGTCTTTCCTCCCGAGCTCTGAAAAATTTTCGTATTCGGAGGAGAAAGTTGGTGTTTGAAATTTCTAAGAAGATCCTGCAGCAACGAAAAACGCCTTTTTTAAATGATTGGCAACCAAATCCACGTGTCATGTCCGTGGCACCTTCTCCGCTATTTCGCGGTAATACAAAACGAGTTGCCCTTCTTTGAACTTTTCCGATGTCCTCCGTCAGTCCTGGATGATACGGATCCCACACCGCGCGTAATATTCTAGAAGAGCACACGGACAAGCGTAGTGTAGATAGTCTCTTTAGTAGACCTGTTGCATTTTCTAAGCTGCCAGTAAATCGTAGACTTTTGTTCGCTTTCACCACAACACTATCTACGTGATCTTCCCAACTGGAGTTATTCGAAATTGTAATCCCTACGTATTTAGTTGAACTTAAAGTCTTCAGATCTGTGTGATTTCTCGTATAACCAAAATTTAGCGTTTTCCTTTTAGTACTCATGTGGATGACTTAACATTTTTCATTATTTAGTCTGAACTGCCGCTTTTCACATACAAATATTTTCTCTAAGTCATTTTGCAATTGGTTTTTATCTTATGATGACTTTACCAGATGGTAAAGGACAGCAACAGCTGCACACAATGTAAGAGGGCTCCTCAAATGGTCTCCTAAATCAAATAGCTCTGAGCACTATGGGACTTAACATCTTCGGTCATCAGTCCCCTAGAACTTAGAACTACTTAAACCTAACTAACCTAAGGACATCACACACATCCATGCCCGAGGCAGGATTCGAACCTGCGACCGTAGCAGTCGCGCGGTTCCGGACTGAGCGCCTAGAACCGCGAGACCACCGCGGCCGGCGGTCTCCTAAATCGTTGCTATAGACCAGGAAGAAAGAGGTCCTATAACACACACTTCCTTGGGGAAGACCAGATATTTCTTCCATTTTACTGTGACCTTTCTGACAGGAAATCTTGAATCCAGTGGCTCAACAGAGACGGTACTTCTTAGGCACCCTATTTGATTAGTCGCTTGTGAGGAACGGCGTCAAAAGCCTTCTGCAAATCTAGACATATGGAATAATTTTGAGATCCACTGTCGACAGCATTCAATACGTCGTGAGAATTAAGAGCTAGTTCCGTCTCACAAGAACTACACTCCTGGAAATGGAAAAAAGAACACATTGACACCGGTGTGTCAGACCCACCATACTTGCTCCGGACACTGCGAGAGGGCTGTACAAGCAATGATCACACGCACGGCACAGCGGACACACCAGGAACCGCGGTGTTGGCCGTCGAATGGTGCTAGCTGCGCAGCATTTGTGCACCGCCGCCGTCAGTGTCAGCCAGTTTGCCGTGGCATACGGAGCTCCATCGTAGTCTTTGACACTGGTAGCATGCCGCGACAGCGTGGACGTGAACCGTATGTGCAGTTGACGGACTTTGAGCGAGGGCGTATAGTGGGCATGCGGGAGGCCGGGTGGACGTACCGCCGAATTGCTCAACACGTGGGGCGTGAGGTCTCCACAGTACATCGATGTCGTCGCCAGTGGTCGGCGGAAGGTGCACGTGCCCGTCGACCTGGGACCGGATCGCAGCGACGCACGGATGCACGCCAAGACCGTAGGATCCTACGCAGTGCCGTAGGGGACCGCACTGCCACTTCCCAGCAAATTAGGGACACTGTTGCTCCTGGGGTATCGGCGAGGACCATTCGCAACCGTCTCCATGAAGCTGGGCTACGGTCCCGCACACCGTTAGGCCGTCTTCCGCTCACGCCCCAACATCGTGCAGCCCGCCTCCAGTGGTGTCGCGACAGGCGTGAATGGAGGGACGAATGGAGACGTGTCGTCTTCAGCGATGAGAGTCGCTTCTGCCTTGGTGCCAATGATGGTCGTATGTGTGTTTGGCGCCGTGCAGGTGAGCGCCACAATCAGGACTGCATACGACCGAGGCACACAGGGCCAACACCCGGCATCATGGTGTGGGGAGCGATCTCCTACACTGGCCGTACACCACTGGTGATCGTCGAGGGGACACTGAATAGTGCACGGTACATCCAAACCGTCATCGAACCCATCGTTCTACCATTCCTAGACCGGCAAGGGAACTTGCTGTTCCAACAGGACAGCGCACGTCCGCATGTATCCCGTGCCACCCAACGTGCTCTAGAAGGTGTAAGTCAACTACCCTGGCCAGCAAGATCTCCGGATCTGTCCCCCATTGAGCATGTTTGGGACTGGATGAAGCGTCGTCGCACGCGGTCTGCACGTCCAGCACGAACGCTGGTCCAACTGAGGCGCCAGGTGGAAATGGCATGGCAAGCCGTTCCACAGGACTACATCCAGCATCTCTACGATCGTCTCCATGGGAGAATAGCAGCCTGCATTGCTGCGAAAGGTGGATATACACTGTACTAGTGCCGACATTGTGCATGCTCTGTTGCCTGTGTCTATGTGCCTGTGGTTCTGTCAGTGTGATCATGTGATGTATCTGACCCCAGGAATGTGTCAATAAAGTTTCCCCTTCCTGGGACAATGAATTCACGGTGTTCTTATTTCAATTTCCAGGAGTGTATATTTTCTGCATCTGCGTTGGCTGTTTGCCAATAAATCATTTTCTTTGAGGTAATTCGTAATGCTAACCACAGAATATATTCCAAAAACCCCCTGCAAATCGCCATTATTGATATGGATCTGTAATTACTCCTATTTTTTCCTTGAGTATTTATGTGACCTGTACAACTTTCCAGTCTTTACGTAAGGGCCTTTGGTCTGCGAGCGGTTGCATATGATTGCAAAGTGTGGATCTATTTCATCAGCGTACTGTGAAAGAAATCTTACCTTTATTAAGTGACTGAATATGCTTCGCTACACTGAGGATATCTACTTGTAAGTTACTCGTGTTGGCAGTTCTTGATTCAAGCTCTAGCTTACTTGCTTCGTCTTCTTTGATGAAGGAATTTCGGAAAACTGTGCTTCAGTAGCACTATCATCCGTAACATTACCATTGCTATCGCGCAGTGAAGATATTAATTGCGTTGCCGCTGATGTATTTTACATACAATCAGAATCTCTTTTGAGATCTCGAGACAGTGTTTCGTAGTGGAAACTATTAAAAGCATCTCGCACTGAAGTTTCGAGCTTCAATAAAACGTCGCCAATCTTAGAGGTTTGCGTTATTTTCCATTTGGCACACTTTTTACGTTGTTTCTGCAACAATGTTCTGACATGTTTTGTATAACGTGGAAGATTCGTGCCATCTCTTGTTAATTTATTTGATACGTAACTCTCTCAGCTGGCGTCGGTACTATTTCTTTGTGTAAGCGTAGAGCAGATATGATTTAAATTCAGTCAGATTAGAAGGAGTAGAGACTGTCTCTTAGGAAGGCGTCAAGTGAATTTTTATCTGCTTCTACAAATAAATATTTTTCGTTTATTTTTGGTGGATTTTAGTGATTTACTTGTGAGACGAGTACAAACAGACTCTTACATACGGCTAAATAATGTCGGCTTTGGTACTGTAGCAAAACTAAGAAGAGAACCAAAGAAAGACAAGCATTCACCCAGAACAAAAGTGTGTAATGGCAAAGTGGTGAAATAGACAGATTACACTCTTTGAAGAGTGTTTCCTACAAGTACTGAATGTTATCGTTAGCTTAAAAATATATTTTACGTAAAAGTAATCGGAATTGGAGTGCTTTATTACATAAGTTCTTTCCCTTAAACACTTTTTCGTTACCCTTCTGTCAGTTATGGTTTTTAGGATAGTAACTTTTTTAAATTTGTAATTAAAATGTAATAGCACTCTTTAGCTTAAGGTTGCTACAGTCCTTACCATATGGGCTACTGATACGTTGCGGGGGCCGAAAGAAAACCACAGGTCTGCTGCTATAGTCTGTCTGTAAACTCAAGAGCGAGCAGTGCTTTTGGTGGGGGAAGTGGCCTTTCCCGGAAGAACCCTGCCACTGGCCTACAGGGCAACCCAAAATCAGTTGCCCGTTACCTATCTAGCAGTGTACTTCGGCGTGCAGTGATATACGTCGTTTCTGTTTGTGGGATCTTAGTTGCCAATCTCAGTCAGTTGACTCTATGTACTCCCTGATATACTTCAGTATCCGGAAGTGACGGATAATCGCCCTGCATTTGCAAGAAAATGTGCAGAATACGAAGAAGATACTTGCGCAGAACGAGAGTTCGATCGTCTCTAACGTAATTACAGCTTGTGTTTAAAGGAGGCTACACAAAAAGAACGGTTGGCTAATATTACCAGTCCCAATCAAAGGGCTGCAGTTTATGCAAACGTCAGCCTCGCCAAAATAGGACGCATAAGGAAGGTACGCGAAAACAAGGCGCTTGGTTTACTGGAATCGCCGCGAAGGAAAACTAATAATTTAGGGAGGAAACCCATCGTTATAGACAGTTTCACAAAATCGGTCATTCGACAAACAATGGAGGACTTTTACATAAACCAAAAAATAATGCCCACATTACGGAAATTACTCACTGGCGTGAAACAAAAAATACATTTTCGTTGCAGAAAGATGTTTTACACAAAACATTGCGTGAATTGGAATTTACCTGGAAATACTTTTCAGACATGTTCACGAAGACAATGACAAAAAAAGCAGTGCGAATCGAACTAATACAACACACGTAATTATAAATTTCTGGTTACTTTTTAAGCACTCTTCGTGTTGCAAGAATTGTTAAGTTTTAAGGCAGCCCTTCAAAGAAAACTTCTACCTTTTAGTAGAAACACAAAGTAAGAACAAGCCTTAAATTCTACAGACTGATTGCACTATATCTGGTTCGTCTTACGAATAGAGGAACATACATTCATATGAATAGGCATTCGGTTCTATGTTTGTAGTAGAATCCTGACTTCCGTCTTACGTTAATATTATTTACTCTATAATGTTTTGTTTTCCTTATAATCTTAAAGCATTTGTCTAAAAATAAACGCAGACGGGACGTATCTGTACACGGCATCGTCACAGATTTAAAGCGTGCATCGCGACAAAGACTGTACTACGTTGTGGAACAGCCTGTAGAAGCGCCATGTGACGTAGCAGGGTAGGCAGAGTGGGGACTCGCGCGCTCACTCTTCAGTTTACCGACAACTATATTAGCCGAGTTCGCGTACTGGTGGTAAGGGTAGTCACGTGCGAATCGCGGAGCTCAGGTGTTGAGCAGGTGAAAGTTGTGAAATTTTACCATTAATATGTTCGCCTTAGTTATTACTGCAGCCGTCATTGTCATCAGCTATTTGACACCACTGCTCCATAAGTCTTCTCGAGATTCAACCAAGCTGCCACCATTTAGTTTGAAACAACCACATTGAACGCGCTTACCAACAATGACGTCATCTGAGAAAACTGCCCATAATTTCGTGTCCATGTAGTGGTATTAGTGGCATTATCCCTAGTTACAACAACAGTTTTGAGCAAGTGTTAAAAAATTAGGATCTACATGACAATACTGATGATTTTTCGTAGTAGTCAACCAGTTATCACTTTTCGGGAAATGCAGCGAACAGTCCACGAAGTTAAGTTTCCTTTTATTTCCGTATTTAATTTAATATTTTAATTCTATTTATCATGAAACCGAGCGGAGTCAAAATTTTACGGTCTTTGATTTCGATGTTTATTGCAAGAAATGTGTTGTTGTTGTTGTCTTCAGTCCTGTGACTGGTTTGACACAGTTCTCCAAGCCACTCTATCCTGTGCAAGCTTCTTCATCTCCCAGTACCTACTGCAACCTACATCCTTCTGAATCTGTTTAGTATATTCATCTCTTGGTCTCCCTCTACGATTTTTACCCTCCACGCTGCCCTCCAATGCTAAATTTGTGATGCCTCAGAACATGTCCTACCAACCGATCCCTTCTTCGAGTCAAGTTGTGCCACAAACTTCTCTTCTCCCCAATCCTATTCAATACCTCCTCATTAGTTATGTGATCTACCCATCTAATCTTCAGTATTCTTCTGTAGCACCACATTTCGAAAGCTTCTGTTCTCTTCTTGTCTAAACTATTTATCGTCCATGTTTCACTTCCATACATGGCTACACTCCATACAAATACTTTGAGAAACGACTTCCTGACACTTAAATCTATACTCGATGTTAACAAATTTCTCTTCTTCAGAAACGCTTTCCTTGCCATTGCCAATCTACATTTTATATCCTCTCTACTTCGACCATCATCAGTTATTTTGCTCCCCAAATAGCAAAACTCCTTTACTACTTTAAGTGTCTCATTTCCTAAGAAATAATAGGAATAAAAAACCGAAAATCGGTTATTTCAGAAAACGATTATTTTAAGCGGTTTCTACTGTGCGGTTAAACTGGTGTTGAGAGAAGAAAAACCAGATATATTCGAAAAGTGTTTTTTTTTTTTTTTTTTTTAGCGATAACCGCCATCCTTACTTCACAACTCCCCTTTCACCAGGTTCAAAGTTGCAAATTGTGAATGTGATCGGATATCGAACAAGTTTAAAGACAGAAGGAAAGAAGTCGATCCGAATTAACGTGATCTACAGATGGCTAAAATGAAAAGAAGAAGAAGAAAGCTACGTGTCGATTGTCAGGTAGAGACGTGTTGATACGCGCAGCGGCCGGCTGTGTCCAGCTGACCGGATTCCGCTGCGCCCACGCGGCTGCCGGCACAAAAAGAGCGGAAGGAAACTGGCCGCCGCTGCTGCCGCCTTTTAAACGCGAGTCGTCGTCCTTGGCGGCGCACCCGCAGTCAGCTGTTCGCGTGACGTCAGCAGGCCAGCATCGGCAAAGACGAGCCGGCTGCTCCGCGAGGTCAGGGCCGCCAACGCAGGAAAAGGCGGACCAAAAATAGTGCAGGTTACGTCGCTGACCGCGCAGTAACGTCAGCTACACCGCGAGCTGTCCAGCTGCGCAGTTTGGCTACATTTCTCAGACGTAAAACCGATCCGGAGAAGAAATCTAAATCATCACAACCATATTACAAAGCAAAACTCTCTTTTTTAAAACTATTTCGCTTAGGCAGATGGCACCGTATTTTCTCCTTTAAATCGTTGCACGAACGTAAAAATGACAGATATCGAAATATGTAACCATAAGACAGAAAAACAACTGAAATCGGTCATTGCAAGAAAGGCCTCTGGACGCGGTGGGTTATGATCATAAATACGAGTACAGTATGTGAAAGAACTAGCTCCTCTTCAGTCAGCGTGTACCGCAGGTCGCTGGAGGAGCGAAGCGTTTCTAATAATTAGAAAAAACCGCATGCCATTCCCATTTTCAAAAAGAGTCTTCGAAAAGACATACAAAACTATATCACGAGTGGGCAACCCACACGATTGGTTTCAATCTCGACCGTGGAAGGAATTGGGAGAGAGCGAGGCGCTGGCGTTGTATTCCCTCCGGGGGTATTTTCGGACATTCGCCGTTCTATTGTTCGCATTGTTCCTCTTTGGCTTCTGTATAATACAGCCGATGTATGCTCAGTTCAAGCTATTTAGATGTTTTAGAATGAAGAAAGAAATGATGGCTTAATCTACATAGTGTTGCAAAACCAACCTATGCCTATGCGATAAGTCATCAGAAGTATTTTTGGACAAATATTTAAAAATGCTTACTAATAGTGTTTGTTCATGTTAACACACTGAATATCAAACACTAATGCTAGTCGGCTGGGATAGCCCGTCTTATGACCGTATTTTAATTTTCTATTCTTTCTCGTGTCAACATTAGTAAATACATTTTGTTCACTGTGTGCAACTGTTGACAGTGGGTGGGAGGGATGTGTGTGTGTGGGGCGGGGGGGGGGGGGGGGGGGGGAGGAGGTTGATCGTTCAAACCCCCTGAAATGTTGATAGCTAGAGAAAAGGTAGAAGTGATCTCAAAGTCGATTGCAGAGTAATCTTTATTTCAAAATAACAGCGTTTTCAAACCACGGTTGTTACCTTTGTGGCGTGGTGCGCGAGGAAAATACGCATCTAGGGAGCCAGCGTGTGGCATGTGTGGCATGAGTCTCAAAAGAATGTGATTTCTCTGAGCCCTGGAAAGTCCAGGTACCGCTGTCCCTGCATGAGAGTTATGAAAAGGTATACATCAGTAGTCATTAACCGAAAATCGCCCCTAAGCTATTCTAGAAGTAAGTAAAACCTTGCAGAAGTTTTCTTGGCAGTAGCTTGCCATTGCCAACCGCAGCGATCCAACACTGTTGTATCAGTCATAATTTGATTTCATATTCGTTACTACTAATATGAACCCCACTGAACGTAACGTTCCTATTCTGCCCTTTTTCGTCTGCAAGTAGCACTGTGCGGGATGGCGTAGTGCCAAACGCAGTAGAATCGCTTTCGGGATAGCTGGTTTCAGCCCCAGAGCGGACCATCCAGATTTTGGTTTTCCGTGGTTTCCCAGTTCACTCTAGGCGTATGCTGGGATGACTCCCGTCCATTTATACAAAAAAATCCGAGCACTCCGTCTCTATTGACGTTAGCTGTCGACGAGACATAAAATACTTCACTCACTTCGTTACACGTACCATAGCAGATATTCAGTGGGTCTATGAAGTGGAAACTGTGCCTATGTTGTCAGCCCTGAGTACTTCTCCTCTTTTCGTGACGGTCATTGTGCTGTTTTCCCCCTCTCATTAACTCGTTATTGTTTTAAACTGTTGCACTTGTTGGAAAGACGTGGATTGCCGATGTGTATGCGAAAATGTTCACTGACGTCTGAAAACAACGTTTACTGCCGTAGAAAAACATCTCCTTAGAGATACCATCGTCAAAAGAATTTTACTGACTGATCTGTGCTTGATGATGAATTATAATATATATTAGCTAAATGACCCACAATAACTGAAATTACACATCTATTTTGTGTTCTATTACAAGTCCACTTTTCACAATGTCCACTAATTGAACCCTCCCCCTCCTCCTTCCCAGAAATCGATTCCTGGCTATACCTATGATTTATAGTGAATTAGCCGGCCGGAGTGGCCGAGCGTTTCTAGGCGCTACAGTCTGGAACCGCGCAACCGCTGCGGTCGCGGGTTCGAATCCTGCCTTGGGCATGGATGTGTGTGATGTCCTTAGGTTAGTTAGTTTTAAGTAGTTCTAAGTTCTAGGGGACTGATGACCTCAGAAGTTAAGTCCCATAGTACTCAGAGCCAATTTTTTATAGTGAATTAGCAACAACCACGCTTTTACAGGCGTTTTTTTTTCCCCGACTACATTTCAACATCTCTGAAATCCCGTCTTAACACGCCGATATTCATTTACGTGTTGCGAACATTGTTTTTTTTACTAACGGCGTTGCAGAATTTTGCAGCGGAGGTTTTCAAGACGGCTGTTGTAAAATGTTGTAAATAAAGAATCAAACTTTTTTGTATACGACAATCAACAGCATGTATATATTTCAAGAAATGTATGACAACTTTGCTGTACTGTATTTCATGAATTTAATTGGCCGTGCGGTTAAAGGCGCTGCAGTCTGGAACCGCAAGACCGCTACGGTCGCAGGTTCGAATCCTGCCTCGGGCATGGATGTTTGTGATGTCCTTAGGTTAGTTAGGTTTAACTAGTTCTAAGTTCTAGGGGACTAATGACCTCAGCAGTTGAGTCCCATAGTGCTCAGAGCCATTTGAGCCATTTCATGAATTTATTCCAATCAGTTTGATTTCTAAACCATGGACCACTGAAATACAAGACGACTTTTACATGTCATACAACATGCCGTAGATGAATGCCATACTATAGTCTTGACATCTAAAAGTAGTATTGCTTTTCTGTTTCCTGGACGCAGAGCCGAAACATGGCGGGAATAAATTTGTGAAATTCAATATAACAAAGTTGTCATGCATTTTTTGAAATAAAAATGTTCACGACGCGCAAATAAATGTACACGTCTGATGATGTGGTGAGCAGAATATGAATGTACACTCAAAAACGCGTGTTTTGAGGCATAATTTGTTGGCATGGCGTGTCGGAAAAGCGGAGCCATGGTGCGTTCCCCATAAACATCAACGTCGAGGGCGCTACAGTTTTGATTTTATGCGCTAGGAGTGCTGCTGTCGCATCACGTGACGAGCCGGTCCGCGAGATGACGTAGGTATGCGAATCAGGCCCGCGGTTGAGCAAAGCCAGTCGATGCCCGCTCTAAGACTCCGACGTCGGTCTGTTGTAGAATTTTGGAACACGTATTGTGCTCGCACATTATGAAAATTCTGTATAAATCACAATGGGTTCCGAAAGTTACGATCGTCTGAAACCCAACTCGTTCCGTTCGTCCAGAGACCCAGAAAGCTGCAATAACAGGCACCCAGCTGTGTTCCTTGACTTCGGAAGGCGTTCAGTGCCGTTCAGCACCGGCGCCTAATGAACAAACTACGAGCGTGCGGAACATCAGACCAGCTGTGCGGCTGGATACAAGAGTTTACAGCAAACAAAACACAGCACGTCATTCTCAATGGAGCGAAATCTTCAGGCGTAAAAGTGAGACTTTTTCTGCTTTGAATGATCGTCCCTGTCATATCCCTTAACGACAAATTGTGTGTTGGCTTCTGTCTCGGGTTCTTCGGCCGACGTTTGTTTGACAATTTTTCTAACGTTTCGCTAGCACGAGTGCCTGGCATTGTCGAAGCCTCACCCTCCGTTGTGGTGGACAGGAGTCGAGCTCGCGACTGCAGATTAGATTATATGTATGTACAGGGGACAGGCAAAATAATGTGAACAGTGGTAGTAATGGGATGGTTGTGTTTGACGGTCAACAACGCAGGTAAGGCACGCGTGCGTGTTCAGTACGGACTAGGCATCAGTGCAGGTTGTTTAGAATAGTGCACTCTCCGAATATGCATTCAGAGACCAAGTCGACGTGCAATGAAGGACCTAACAAAGTTCCAAATAGGGCAGATTGTGGGGGTCAGATTAGCTGCAGCATCAGTAACCAAGACGGTCAACTTATTAAATGTTTCAAGTGCAACTGTTTCAACAGTCATGACAGCCTACACAACACATGGAAAGATTCACCGTGTAAACGTAATAGTGGGCGCAAATCAAAACTAAATGACAGAGATCGTCGTACGCTAGCACGAATCGTGTCAAAACAACAGAAAACTACGGCGGCTAAAGCGACTGCAGAGCTCAACAGCCATCTTCGAGACCCCGTATCTATCGACACTGTCCGCCGAGAACTCCATAAAGTGAATATTCATAGACGAGCTCCTACACCAAAGCGAGTAGTAACGACAACCAACGCAAAGAAACTTAAAAGATGGTGACAGGAGCATAAATCCTGGACAGCTTATCAGTACAACCACGTCATATGGTCCGACGAGTCAACGTTTTCGTTATACCCAACATCGGGCCAGTCTACGTCTGGAGAACGCCAAAAGAAGCGTACAATCCTGATTGCTTGATGCCAACGGTTTAAGCATGGAGATGGAAGTGTGATGGTGTGGGCAACGATATCATAGTATTCTGCTAGATCCATCATTACTCTCAAAGGCCGTGTTACAGCCAACGATTATGTGGACATTTCACGTGAACAGTTGCACCCCATGATTCAAATGTTGTTCCCCAAAAATAATGTCGTTTTTAAAGACGATAATGCATCCATTCACACAGCCAGGACAGTGCAATCGTAGTATGAGGAGGATGGAACTGAACTGCAGCGTCCTCCCTGGCCAGAACAGTCCGCGGACTTGAACATTATCGAACACTTGTGGGCGGTATTGGAGCGCAGATTATGGAGCAGATTTCCGCCTCCCTCGTCATTACAGGAGTTAGAAGAGGTTCTGATCGAAGAGTGGCATATCATTCCACTAGAGAACATACAATAATCATATGCCAGTACTCCAAGAAGAATCGCAGCTACATTATGGGCAAATGGGAGTCCAACCCTTTATTAATTACCCGTTCCCTAGTAAGTACAGGTGTTCACATTATTTTGCCTGTCCCCTGTACTTGTCACGTCAATGTTCGAGGGCTTTTCTGTGGTTATTACCGCTGCGGTTCTCCCCTTGCTATCTGCATCGGCCGGTTCGCAACAGCATGGGGAACCAGTGTCGGTTCATCCTGCTGCTTCCTTCTTTCTTGCTGAAGCTATTGACATGTTTTTGTATTTCTATAGCTTCCCTGAACAAGCGGGTGTGATAGCTAAAGCAAGAAATTCTGTATCAGCGAATTTTACTCTTTTGGCGAATATACAGAGGAACCTCCGCAACACAGAAGCCGTACCACCTCGGCTCTATGGATTAACAAAGGTCCACGAGTATAAAGTTTCATTGAGGCAAAACCCTTCGCCTCTCTGCCCCGGCCGCACGTGGAATAGTCTGACACATACATAAAGGACTCAGAACATTTCATTTAGAAGGGCAAGAAAATAAAACTTGGAATAAATGACATTCTGGTCAGCTCTGGCGTCGTCTCTTTGTTTACAAAATGTCACTCAGTGATTCTCCGGAGTATACCGGTTCCAATTTTTCTTAACGTATAAGGGGCGATCAAAAAGTTTCCGTTCGAAGGCCACAGTAAGCCCTTCCTACCTGCTGATGCTCCACATACAAGGGAGATAGCTTACAAGACCAAAACTAGAATACTACACGTTAGTGTAGGATCTGCACCAGATGAGATTGCTAGAGGAAACACAGAAGATCATGAGAAGAGCAGCACGTTTCGTTACAGGTTCGCTAACTAAGCGCGGAAACGTCACGGAGATGCTGTGCCAAATGTGGTGCAGACGCTGCAAATGAGGCGTCCTCCATCAAGGTGTGGTTTAGTGTTGCAGTTCTGAGAATCAGTCAGTATACTGCTTCCTCTTATGTATATCTCGGAAAAGACCACGAAAGTAACGTTTCGGAGATTCGAGTTCCCACGGGCGCTTACCAGCAGTCGTTCTGCCTGCGGGCCATTCGCGACTGGGACAAGAAAAAAAAAAGGGGGGGGGGGTGATAGTGACCTAGAAAGTATCCTCCGCCATACACCGTAAGATGGCTTGTGGGGTATAGATATAGATGCAGGCATTTCCTGAATGTGAGTGTGATCACTGTGAATGTTTACGAATAAAGCCGTGTACATCACGTGACACTTTCAGATTCGAACCATTAAAAATTAAATGTTTTGAATTTTAGTGTTTTTATTAGATTATCAGACATACATTGGCCCAGAACAAGATGAAAAACAAGTGTTACATAGTTAATTGAACACATATGGGGTGGTTTCAATTTGAGTCACTGCTCATGAAATGCCGTTACTTTTGTTGGTAAGGTAAAATGCAGTTCCTTTCTGCGGTTAGGCATAGGGCTACATGACAGAGCAAACTTCCATCTGTTACTGCGACGTTCCTTCTTTGTGCTACAGTGTACACAGTGCCTTAGGTGCCATGTATTGATAGACACTTCTGTTGCATATTTTTCAACTGAAACAACAGTTTAATGGTTCTTTGCTCTCGCTCTCTGAAATAATGCAAGACCATTGATGTTTTCGTTCGAAAATCAAGATCACTGTCTTCAGCTAACACAGCTCCACCTTCAGAGCTACTGTCAATCTAACTCAGCATCAGAAAAAAAACTCTTCCAAAGGGCACGTCAGAATTTCCTCTTCCTTCGTTTTGCGAGAGTACATCGTGTGAAACTGGAAATATAACAGCCTGTCACAGCTACTCATGTTGCCCTTAAGGGGATACGGAATCGGATTTTGGGTTAAAAAATCGAATTTTTTTTATTGGCGTATTATATTCTGCCATGTTTCCTCTTTAAAATGACGTATCATACATAGCTCTACAACAATTATAACTATTTTATTTTTATATATTTGTGAGATCGGGTATTGCGCTTTAGTTACACACGTCTCTCGTGGCTGACCATGAACTTTTTGGCAGTACCTTTAAAGTGACATGAATTCAAATATCCCGGTTTCCAGCGACTATTTATACACTAGTTGCCCGAAAATGTTTCTCTCTGGTTTCCTCAAGTTACTCTTTGACTTTGTGGCGGGACTGTTTTGTAAACAGTGTGATATAAGAAAGTAGTTGTTGTTGAGTTATTTCGTATTTAGTGCTTCATTTTTCGCAGTGAAAATGCCTAGAGCTAAAGCAAAAGTATTTAAAAAGCGTGTGAACTGGCAAAAGAAAAGAAATAATGATTCATTAGCAAAGCAAAGCAGTTCATCATCATCACTGTTGGAAAATGTGAATCCACTTATTACTGATTTGCCGAACGAACTTACACCAAATGAAAACAGTGCTTCTCATAAAAAACTAAGAGATTTGGAAGAGAAATATAATTTACTTGATAGAGGGAATGAAGTTTTTGAACTCATTGATACGAATATATTGTGTGAAGCTCTTGAAAACAGTTTGTGCTGCAAAAAATGTCATGGAAACGTTTCTCTGAAAGTAGAATCCCATGTTGGCCTGGCTGCCCAGTTTAATTTAATATGCAGTGTTTGTAAATACAGCTGTAAGTTTCCAAGTTCGGTTTCAGTAACTGTAAATAATGGATACAAGAAAACTGAACTTTATAGTGTAAATATTAGGTTAGTTTATGGATTGCGAGCAATTGGTAAGGGCAAAGCAGCTGGTGATATGCTATGTGGTGTTCTAAATCTTCCAAGTGCACCTTCAAAGTTTGAAGCTTACAATTATGTACTAGGATCTGCAGTTGAAGATGTAGCACAGAAGTCAATGCAGGTTGCTGTGGAAGAAGCAGTGGAAGAAAATGACGGCAGTCGTGACCTCACAGTGGCGTTTGATGGCACGTGGCAGAAAAGGGGCCACACCTCCAACAATGGTGTTGTAACAGCAACTAGTGTTGATACTGGCAAGGTTATTGATGTTGCAATAATGTCTAAATACTGTAGGTGCACAGGCAGGCTGAAAAATGAACACAGTGATGACTGTATTGCTAATTATTATGGTAGTAGTGGTGGCATGGAGGTTGCTGGGGTGAAGAAAATTTTTCATCGCTCTTCACAGTGGTATAATGTTCGCTATGTCAAATATCTGGGAGATGGTGACTCTAAAGCATTCAAAGAAGTTTTGGAAAGCAAACCATATGGGAACAGTGTAAATATAAGCAAACTTGAATGTATAGGACATGTGCAGAAGAGAATGGGTGCCAGGCTGAGAAGGTTAAAATCAGTTATGAAAGGGAAAAAACTAGATGATGGGAAAACCTTGTATGGCAGAGGAAGATTGACTGATTCCATAATAGACCACATTCAGAACTGCTATGGCCTTGCAATCAGGCAAAATACAGGCAATCTTGAAGAAATGAGGAGAGCTATATGGGCTTTATATTTCCACACCGCATCCACGGATGAGCATCCACAACATGGTTTGTGCCCCAAAGGTGAAAACAGCTGGTGTAAATACAATAGGGGACTAACAACAGGAGAGAAATACATTCACCACCACAGTCTACCATCAGCCATCATGGCAGAAATAAAGCCCATTTTCAGAGATCTGGCTGACAGAAGTCTTCTGATGAAATGTCTTCACGGAAAAACGCAGAACCCCAACGAGTGCTTGAATAGTGTGATATGGCATCGTCTCCCAAAAACAGTGTTTGTCGGAATTAATACACTACATTTTGGTGAGTATGATGCTGTGGCAACCTTCAATCTTGGAAATATAACTAAATGCCAGGTCCTTCAAAAGTTGGGTATGTGTGTTGGTTCCCGTACGGTACGTGCTATGTTCTTTTTAGATCAGCACAGACTAAGGCATGCTGATAATATAATCAAGACATTAGTGAAAAAAGCAAGACAGGTGCAGAGGGGTGCCAAAAGAAGACTTGAAGATGATTATGAAGACTGTGAAGGGGGTATTAGCTACGGATCAGGAATGTTTTAATCTTCTTTCTCCGTTTCCCGTAAGTTTACTTTTTACTTCATCTAGGAACATTATCTCAGGTACTGGTCAACCTAGAAGTCTGAAATTTTTATGACGTAGTGACATAGGTCCCTATTACATACTGAAACAACGATTTTTTAATTACTTGATTTACAAAAGACTTAGGGGTGATAGTCTAGTAAAAAGCGATGGAAAAAATTTACTTAAAAATAAATGTACAATATCTCTGTAAGAAAATACTTTGACAATAAACTGTTGTTTCAGTATTGTTGTAACATATGAATGCACATACAGTAAAATTTTTACCTCTCTGTCTCCAGTAGTTTGTGAGAAAATGTTCCCTATAGTAGGCATATATTAACATTGCGGGGATAGGTGATTCCATATCCCCTTAAGGCCGCGATGGTTTCAAAAGGAACCACCACAATACTTAGGAAAATAAATACATAAATTTAATTATTGTCGCAATACACAGAGTATAAATTTGAACAAGCCAGTTTTCTGTATCTACTCCATGCGGAAAACATGCCTTATAGACACAAATTCAGTTATAACTTGAAAACTAAGACAATCGTCCACCGCAGACGTAAATGACTCCTACGTTTGCTCGTCCAACTGCTAACGTAAGATTGGAAGTAGTTCAAGCTGTAGCCGCTAGAGGGCATCACGTACTGAAGACGTAAAGGTTGACTACGTATGTCGCTACTGTGCATATACCACAATACGAGAAAATGCTAGGTGGCTCCCAATAGAACTAAATCATCTGAAAGGGTTACTTCTGTGGTAATTTATGCCTCACTTAGCAGTCCGTTTTATTGCAAATGACAATGAATTTTTTATCAAGTTCTAAGTTTTCATGTAATGACAGCAAGTGCTGAAGGATCGCTGTAAACAAAGAAATTTGTTTAGCTAACAAGATGGCCTTGTTCACAAAAGAATTACCTGTGGTGTGCGTACTGTAAGACCTTCGGTACACACACCATCAGATTATTTGACTTGTCGCTCTAACGAAGTAGGCGAGTGTCAGCAATATGTCTCGTGGTCTTATCGTGGCGTGTTTATCTTCTGCCGTTAGGTCAGACGATAGAAATGCCACTTGCACACTTAGAGTAGCAGATTGACGGTGACGAACTTTAAACAGAACTTGATTTATTTTCACACACATTTATTAAAATAATAAAAAGCATAGACATTACGTAACTTGATTCTGGATGCTGTTTACAATTGACAATCTGTAGTTCCTTTGGTCTTGGAACGTTAATCTTATTCTCACATATCTCTGATCTTGACAAAGCGTCTATACATTTCTCTTCATGGCTATGTACAGGAATATGATAATCTTATTAGGTGCAGACTGAAACTTGACTACAGACTAATGCAGACCGACTAATCGGAGGTCTGTACACTCGTTATAATACCTCGCGCGTTCATGTATCACTGCGCGAGTGTGATCCGCGAGGAGAAAAGGTTCTACGTTAGCAGCAATCTCATTGGCTGCGTTACATATTAATACGCGGATCGGCGGAAGCAGAATTTAGTCTGTCTTTATGGCAGCGCCATCTCGTAGAGCGGAGACGGACGAGCGCTGCGTCTGCGCTGTTGTGCTTAACGGGGCGCGCTCTAGTGGGAAAGTTGTGTACGCGCTGACTACGCGGAACTATGTACACAACATTACCATAATCCTCTTCCTCGTGAATTCGATACTCTCGTCCATTCTGATCCACCGCATCACCTCTAAATTATTCGGAAGCTGGAAAGTAACGCAAGCAAATAGTGACACTTGCCGTCAGTAATTAGCAGCCACCATCTGACGATGCAGCATTTGCCGCGAGGAAATATTGTGGGACGTGCAAAACGTGACCTAACGGGAAATCCTGAAGAGAATACCAGGTGAAATGTGTTCACTGTACAGCTTTGTATGGTTCGCCTTAAAAGTTTTTCTTTTTGAAGGCAAGGGCAGAGACAGTCCTTCATAATCCGTCAGTTAGTAAACTTTTATAGTATTGTTGATGACGTAAAAAGTTACGATTGTAGGCTTCATAAGAAAAAGAGGAGATGTAATTAATACGGTATTTAATAAACTTCGAATTAGCCGCACTTTTCATTTGAGTACATGAAAGTAGTTTCTCTACACAGTACAACTGCGAACGACCGGCGCTTAAAAGTAACACGTGAAGTTAGCGGGTTTGCTCGCAAGCAAATACAGAAAGGGTCTAATCCACTAAATTAACATTTGTTTTCCTTTGTTGTGTTATTTGAACGTATTATTACCAGACAGGCTAAAAAATCTGTACACTAAAGATAGCGTATCAGCAGTAGTAATTGCACAGCATTTTATACAAATTAGCAGTGGCTCGTGACGAAACCTCTTCACGCGTTCTCACTAAAAGTGTCACCCGCCTCTGTAGCCGGCACGGTAGCCCAGCCTGTTCGGTTAGAGGGCTGCCTTCTGTAATAAAAAGAATTTAGTGTAGTACTCAACGATGAACTTGAAGTGGTGTCATGTGACATGCCGAGAGTAAAAAAAGTCGCCAACACACGCCTCTGCGGTGGCGCTCGACTCGGAGTAAACTGATTCGAATCCTGGGGGCGAATGAAATTTTCATTGCCCGTATTTGGCTGACAACGGGAGGAGAGGTGGCGTAAAGTTCCTGATCACCAATCCTGGTGCCATATTGTCATGAATTGAATTCCAAACCTTTCCGCAATGTCTCAAGAACTGAGGGCATTGCCACAGTCGATGGTGGTTCGTCCGTCGGGCGACGACGTTAATACCCCTAGTTGCTTTTCCATAGGAATAGGCTATGTGCCGGCACCGGGTTTCACCCTGTCCCTTCTCTCGTCGTCTCCAACACAAACTCGGAACTACACTACACAGATCCACCCATTACACTCACCTGCAATTAACAGATACTCTTACAAACACAGCTCGTATTTCGCGAACGAAAGGTGCCTGCAGGCGCGGATGACAGGAAAAACCTTTCCAGTTAGGAGGCTGAACCTGCCCTTCGGGGTCTCCCAGCCATTCATATCTACGACTTCACTAAAGTGTCGTAGTGTGCGCACACGTGGGGCAGAAGAGCAAGGAAAGCATAAGCTAGAGATAGGCAAACGATTTACCACAGCCGCGGCTTGTAGCCACACTGCAAAGGAGGCTGACAGGCATTGCGATAGGGTTGCTCCACGATCATGTCTCACTCCTGAACAAAGTCTGTAGCTGTTTACACAATGAAAATTGCAATATCGGCGGCAGTTATTAGTAGCTTTGGCGCGTGTACTTAAATATTACGGGATTTAGCACAGGCGGGTTCTGAGTAGTGACTCAAATTATTCACACCGTAAACACAAACATCACACGTTCAACTGCTTATAGCATATGTGGAATTCTTATTTTAGGGTAACATGCCCGGTCAGTACAAAAACTTTCGGGACGGGATTACTAAAAAATAAAGAAACATTAAGATCGTGGTTTTCATGCTTCACGTATTCTACAGTCTCCCTTCACATGAGTGCACCGCACAGAACTTCCATACAACCTTGTGAAACTGTAAGAAATGTCCTTTGGAATGTTGTTCAACTCGCGCTTCAAAAAAAATGGTTCAGATGGCTCTGAGCACTATGGGACTTAACATCTATGGTCATCAGTCCCCTAGAACTTAGAAATACTTAAACCTAACTAACCAAGGACAGCACGCAACACCGTCATCACGAGGCACAGAAAATCCCTGACCCCGCCGGGAATCGAACCCGGGAACCCGGGCGTGGGAAGCGAGAACGCTACCGCACGACCACGAGCTGAACTCGCGCTTCGCTCTGGCTTGAATGACAGTTACCATATGTCGTCAAGGCGTTGACCCTTCACGTGAATTTCTGCACCTACTCGTTTTGTGGTAGATTCGTGTTCATAAAGCCGTCTCTATCGCCCGCGATAATTTCTGCCACAAAAGAACTGTCCACGTTTTGCATTTGAATAAGATCGCGGAAGGCGCCCACGCGTCTTTGTTCATGTTCTGGAGGCTTGGTGTGTGGGGCAAACTTTGCACATGCTTTTCTCTTCCTCAAAAGATTCTGAAGAGTGTCCTGAACACTTGATTCAGAGATGTTGCTCCATTGCGTTTGCGACAACAACAACGTTGGCACAGTATGGCCGCACGTCTACTACTTAATACTGCCCTCTTACGTCTGACTGCTCGCATGCACGTCTGTTGTTTACAATTGTTAGTTCCAGCTGCCATCGTAGCTGTTACTGCGCAGACGACGCTTGTATGCCCGGAATAAAATCAGTCTCGGAACTTTTTAGGCGGACATGTATATTCTGTGACAATTGTTGCAAAAAAAAAAAAAAAAAAAAGGTTTTTGGAGCTCCAACACTTTCAGCAGCAACAACAATGATCGATGCTCACAAAGCCACGATTACTTCCGCTTTGCTTACTAAAAATAAAAAAAATAAAACGAATATATAATCAGCGACTCTGACAACGTGGATTTTCAGGGACCAAACAATTGATAAGCCTGCACATGAATTTAGTCAGCTCTCTTATACTTTCCCTATATATTAATAACTTCGCAATAACTCTTACCTTCGAAGGTCATATTTAATATTAATTAACCACGAAGAGATATTGAGTAGGTATAAAAATAAAAAAAATATAGCCCATTCGGTAAGAGCACTGCGTGCGAAAAATAAGGCCCTTGGTTCAAGTGCTGCTCTGACACACAGTTTTAATCTGCCGGAAATTTCACTGTTTACTTTTGTTTTCTCGATGAATTGTTACATCCAAACATTTGAATGCCTAACACAAGAAGCAGTTCGAAATTGTCTTTTGGACCTAACTCGGCAAGAGCCTGACATTTGATCTGACGTAATATAAATTTACTTAATGTTTAATGTAAACACCGAACCACTGTGCAATTAGGCATTTTTCACATACATAAATTACTGCCAGAGATGAAAGAAACGATAAGTGACACAAATAATCCTACAAGATACCGATGATTGAACCTCTGACCGTCGGAACTGTGGTCTGATACTTTGCCACATCTACTAATTACACAACTGTATGTTAAATGAGAAGCTTCAGTTTAAAGTCCTCACTAAGTTGTTAATTGCTCCTTCCAGTAGGTTTCAGCAGTGCATTTCAGCTGCACTGAACCCTTTTATTGAGGACAGATGACTAAATTGAATATTTATATATTATGACTCCCATCCGACGGACAGATCTGACTCTCATCAGACGGAAAGATCAGTGCCACAAATGTCACACGCCCTCATCCCACGAGACAATGTGGAGAGGTTTGTAATTTAACCCCCGAACACTATCGCAACGTTTTGTGATCTGTAATTTTAGTGACGACCTCTGCTCCCCTACACTCGTTCGACCTATACTTGAGTATTGCTCATCAGTGTGGGATCCGTACCAGATCGGGTTGACGGAGGAGATAGAGAAGATCCAAAGAAGAGCGGCGCGTTTCGTCACAGGGTGATTTGGTAACCGTGATAGCGTTACGGAGATGTTTAATACACTCAAGTGGCAGACTCTGCAAGAGAGGCGCTCTGCATCGCGGTGTAGCTTGCTCGCCGGGTTTCGAGAGGGTGCGTTTCTGGATGAGGTATCGAATATATTGCTTCCCCCTACTTATACCTCCCGAGGAGATCACGAATGTAAAATTAGGGAGATTAGAGCGCGCACGGAGGCTTTCAGACAGTCGTTCTTCCCGCGAACCATACGCGACTGGAACAGGAAAGGGAGGTAATGACAGTGGCACGTAAAGTACCCTCCGCCACACACCGTTGGGTGGCTTGCGGAGTATAAATGTAGATGTAGATGCAGAGGAAATTCTGGCCATTAAAATCTTACCCATTACGATTCGAACCGGGTACCTGCGAGCAACCGTCAGTGATCTCGCCTGCGAAGGCGGTTTATGGATACTACTTGGCACGCAAGGCAAGCGCAAACAGTCTTACCCAGGCAGAGAAATGTGTACTTGAACACTTCAGCACATTAACTGACTTTTCAAAAAATGGTTCAAATGGCTCTGAGCACTATGGGACTTAACATCTGTGGTCATCAGTCCCCTAGAACTTAGAACTACTTAAACCTAACCTACGGACATCACACACATCCATGCCCGAGGCAGGATTCGAACCTGCGACCGTAGCAGTCGCGCGGTTCCGGACTGAGCGCCTAGAACCGCTAGACCACCGCGGCCGGCAACTGACTTTTCAAGAAGTGCGAGACATTGGGGCTCTACACAGACATCTACTCAAGGATTTCACAGTAACAAGTGACTTCGTGCTGACACTGGACCAATACCCTGTCAGTAGCGTAAGGGGAACGTTGAAAAGGCTTTTCGAATTGGATACACCGTTCCTCCTTTCTTCAACTGGGTGATAGATTTCAGTGTGAACATCTATGTTTTGGTTTGAGCGGATCTGTAATTACAGTGTGAAGAACGACTATGTGAGTAGCTTGGACAGACGTTCCAAGTCACACAAACGGTCACTGGGGAAGGGCTGAATGTGGATTTCAGCACTTAAGACAACAAATTTAAGCTGTGAGCTCGCATACCGGCTTACAAAACTTTGGTGGCAGTCCCTTCAGAAATACTGCAGGACAGGAAGCCTATGTCTAAATGGGACTGTGGTATTTACAGTTTGGAATGTTAAGGCGACTCAAGTGGAAAGTTCACCAAGTCGTACTTACCAGCATTTAATGCACATATTACGGAACGCACAATTAGATCATATTATTTTCTAAACTTCCACGTCCTTACCCGCCATTAAAAAGTGTACATTATTTATGTCTTAGGTTAGCAACAGAATTTAAGGTAGTGTTTTATATGTAGTGATACACGTTAAATATACACTGAAGAGCCAAAGAAACTGGTACACATGCGTAATGTCGTATAGGCCCCTCGCGAGCACGGAGAAGTACCGCAACACGACGTGGCATGGACTCGACTAATATCTGAGGTACTGATGGAGGGAACTAATACCATGAATCCTGCACGGCTGTCCGTACATCCATTAGAGTAAGAGGAGAGGAGATCTCTTTTGAACAGCATGTTGCAAGGCAATCCAGATATGCTCAATAATGTTCATGTCTGGCGAGTTTGGTGGTCAGCGGAAGTGTTTAAACTCAGAAGAGTATTCCTGGAGTCACTCTGTAGCAATTCTGGACGTGTGGGGCGTCGCATTGTCCTGTTGGAATTGCGCAAGTCCGTAGGAATGGATGCAGGGATCAGACAGGATGCTTACATACGTGTCATCTGACAGAGTCATATGTAGAGGTATCAAGGGTCCGATATCACTCCAACTGCACATTCCCCACAGCATTACAGTGTCTCCACCAGCTTGAACAGTCCCCTGCTCACACGCAAAGTCCATGGATTCACGAGGTTGTCTCCATATCCATACACGTGCACCGGCTCGGTACAATTTGAAACGGGACTCGTCCGACCAGGGAACATGTTTCCACTCATCAACAGTCCAATGTCGGTGTTGCTGGGTCCAGGCGAGGCGTAAAGCTTTGTGTCGTGCAGTCATCAATGGTACACGAGTGGGCCTTCGGCTCCGAAACACATATCCATGATGTTTTGTTGAATGGTTCAAATGGCTCTGAGCACTATGGGACTCATCATCTGTGGTCATCAGTCCCCTAGAACTTAGAACTACTTAGAACTTACTAACCTAAGGACATCACACACGTCCATGCCCGAGGCAGGATTCGAACCTGCGACCGTAGCGGTCTCGCGGGTCCAGACTGTAGCGCCTAGAACCGCACGGCCACTCCGGCCGGCCTTCGTTGAATGGTTCGTACGCTGACACTTGTTGATGGCCCAGCATTGAAATCTGCAGCAGTCTGCGTAAGGGTTGCACTTCTGTCACGTTGAACGATTCTCTTCAGTCGTCGTTGGTCCCGTTCTTGCAGTATATTTTTCCGCCTTAGAGATGTCGCAGATTTGATGTTTTACCAGATTCCTGATATTCACGGTACACTCGTGAAACGATCGTGCGGGAAAATCCTCACTTCACCGCTACCTCGATGTGTCCCATCGCTCTTGCGCCGTCTGTAACACCACGTTCAAACTCACTGAAATCTTGATAACTTGCCATTGTAGCAGCAGTAACCGACTTAACAACTGCGCCAGACACTTGCTGTCTTGTATAGGGGTTGCCGACCGCGGCGCCGTATTCTGCCTCTTCACGTATCTCCGTATTTGAATACGCATGCTTAGGCCAGTTTCTTTGGCGCTTCACTGGACTTTTTTTATTCCGTTCTCAATATCGGTTCAGGCACTGCACGTCTTGCAACATTGCTCGATCAACTTTCCCGTTTTACCTACGCCTCTTGCAACTCCCTGCCGCCTAAGGGACCGAATTGTAGGCGTGACTTGAAGATGTGTAAGTAACTGTGTCGGTGCGTGAGAAACAGCGGCCTGTAATCGAATTTAAAATTCGAAGAGACCCACATATGGAGCACACTCTCCTTCAGCATGACCACATAAGCGCTGCGACATCATCCGCGTTACACTCGCTGTCGTCGATCACTGTCGCAAGAGTCCCGACTCGGCCCCATCCACTTTTCATCTACTTCCATAGCTTAAAGAACACCTTCGAGGCCTTCACTTTGATAGTGTTGACGCGGTGTGAGCCGAGGTGAGGTTGTGGCTCCGTCAACGAAGTCAAAGATTCTACAGTGACGTATCAACAACCTGGTCTCTCCTTGGGAGAAGTGCGTTCGTTGTCAGGGTGACCGTTGTTGTTGTTGTTGTTGTGGTCTTCAGTCCTGAGACTGGTTTGATGCAGCTCTCCATGCTACTCTATCCTGTGCAAGCTTCATCATCTCCCAGTACCTACTGCAGCCTACATCCTTCTGAATCTGCTTATTGTATTCATCTCTTGGTCTTCCTCTACGATTTTTACCCTCCACGCTGCCCTCCATTACTAAATTGGTGATCCCTTGATGTCTCAGAACATGTCCTACCAACCGATCCCTTCTTCCGGTCAAGTTGTGCCACAAACTCCTCTTCTCCCCAATCTATTCAACACCTACCCGTCTAATCTTCAGCATTCTTCTGTAGCACCACATTTCGAAAGCTTCTATTCTCTTCTTGTCCAAAGTATTTTTCGTCCACGTTTCACTTCCATACATGGCTACACTCCATACAAATACTTTCAGAAACGACTTCCTGACACTTAAATCTATACTCGATGTTCACAAATTTCTCTTCTTCAGAAACGCTTTCCTTGCCATTGCCAGTCTACATTTTATATTCTCTTTACTTCGACCATCATCAGTTATTTTGCTCCCCAAATAGCAAAACTCCCTTACTACTTTAAGTGTCTCATTTCCTAATCTAATTCCCTCAGCATCACCCGACTTAATTCGACTACATTCCATTATCCTCGTTTTGCTTTTGTTGATGTTCATCTTATACCCTTCTTTCAAGACACTGTCCATTCCGTTCAACTGCTCTTCCAAGTCCTTTGCTGTCTTTGACAGAATTACAATGCCATCGGCGAACCTCAAAGTTTTTATTTCTTCTCCATGGATTTTAATACCTACTCCGAACCTTTCGTTTGCTTCCTTTACTGCTTGCTCAACATACAGATTGAATAACATCGGGGAGAGGCTACAACCCTGTCTCGCTCCCTTCCCAACCACTGCTTCCCTTTCATGTCCCTCGACTCTTATAACTGCCATCTGGTTTCTGTACAAATTGTAAATAGCCTTTCGCTCCCTGTATTTTACCCCTGCCACTTTCAGAATTTGAAAGAGAGTATTCCAATCAGCATTGTCAAAAGCTTTCTCTAAGTCTACAAATGCTAGAAACGTAGGTTTGCCATTCCTTGATCTTTCTTCTAAGGTAAGTCGTAAGGTTAGTATTGCCTCACGTGTTCCAACCTTTCTACGGAATCCAAACTGATCTTCCCCGAGGTCGGCTTCTACCAGTTTTTCCATTCGTCTGTAAAGAATTCGCGTTAGTATTTTGCAGCTGTGACTCATTAAACTGATAGTTCGGTAATTTTCACATCTGTCAACACCTGCTTTCTTTGGGATTGGAATTATTATATTCTTCTTGAAGTCTGAGGGAATTTCGCCTGTCTCATACATCTTGCTCACCAGATGGTAGAGTTTTGTCAGGACTGGATCTACCAAGGCTATCAGGGTGACTTATGTTGAGTAATAAATATGAAGAATAAAGGTGCAGAAAGTTAATAAAGTTCGTTTTATGTAAAATGCTTTACTAATTTTCGCATTAAAATTCGAAGGCATTACTTTTCAGCCCACACTCGCATGTGAAAGGATGCAATACTTCGATTCAGAAGAATGGTTGTTTTAAAAATACGAAACATATTTACAGGCAGAAGCACAGGTGGTATATCATCAGTGAGCAGATACACATGGGATTTTGTTTCAGAGTATTTATTTGTGTGCTGTCTTTAGGTTAGTTTGGTTTAAGTAGTTTTAAGTTCTAGGGGACTGATGACCATAGATGTTAAGTCCCATAGTGCTCAGAGCCATTTTTGAACCATTTATTTGTGTATAAATATTACGGATTTATTCGCAAAAGGAATTAAATACTGGCCTCGCAATGGTAAATGAGGTGATGTATGACATATAGTGTAAATTACACTATCTTTATTCTGTCAGTGAAAAAATTTCGTCACTTATTTTTACGTATTTATCAATACTGGTAACAGCCGCCCTACGTGATGTACGAAGGAATGTTTGAATTACTGACTTGAAGAGGAAGAATTTTAACATAACTGTTGGATAATAATATGCTGTAAATATTTTTCGTCCGAACGTTTTAATACGGTGGTCTGAAAACAAAAACAGTACCGACTATTTTCATTTCTTCTCCACATTTGGAAATTAAAGGGAGTAGAAGAGAAAGCCATAATTTTGGAAAAATACACTGGAAGCCTCATCTATTTCAGACAGTGAAACATAAGACGCAGTTTACTCTTATTTTTAACATTATGATTGTGAACAAGTTGGAGAAAGAATATTTCAACCGACTGAGCATGCAGTTTCAATTCTTGTTGGTTCAGCACTTGTACTGAATTTAATAACAGCCATAAACCTAGACGTCTGCTTGTGTAAAAATTGGACGCGATGGAAAAAAGTGAATGTCATTCCTGTCAATAGAAATAAATTAGATGGTTCAAATGGCTCTAAGCACTATAGGACTTAACACCTGAGGTCATCAGTCCCTTAGAACTTAGAACTGCGTAAACCCAACTAACCTAAGGACATCACACACATCCATGCCCGAGGCAGGATTCGAACCTGCGACCGTAGCGGTTGCGCGGTTCTGGACTGAAGCGCCTAGAACAGCTCGGCCACAACGGCCGGTAATAAATTAGACGTATTTTTGTAGCATCACTTGAAATGAAATGCTTCCTATCAGATTTATACTCTACAAGTGCTATCTGACGGCTGAAATTAGTGTTGTAAAGAAAAAAGAATCGTTGTCCAATGTTTTAACAATTATCTACAGACATGGTTGTAAATAAAATGTTTCAGACATAGTTTATTATACTCTTTATTGCACAGGGTGAATTTTTCCACCATGTGCAAACTCTAGGGATTGATCGATGAGATGATACGGAACAAAGAAGGTCAATGACCTTGTGTCTGGAAATGCATGGTTGCCACGCTAAAGCCCATTTATTCAATCATACTTTGTTACAGAGACTGCGGTCTAATACACCCTAGTTACAGTATGCATGGCTTCCTCCTAGAAGGTGGTACTGTTCCTCATACGTCATGGCCTAGCGCCCTCTCCTGCCATAGTAATTACTAAAGTTGTGTCCGATTCACTTTTCTTTCTGATTCACCTTGTAGTGGATATGATAACAGCGTTGTACACAATGGTTCCATTTTCGAATCCAGAGCTCCGACATGGTGTTTACTTTCGGAAAGGCAAATAGCAACGGACGGCGGGCAACAAGGTTGTATCAGGACACCTGACCTCGCCGAAAACTGCCACAGAATTCAATGTTTGCAACAGTGTTTCGCCGTTTGTCTGAGACAGGTTCGTCTCAGGAAGCAAGAAATCATAAAGGGCGTACCCGAAATGTTCGGACACCAGACTTGGAGGAAAATGTGATTAACACTGTAGAAGGCGACCGTTGAGTCAGTATCAGGCAGTTGGCCCGCGAGTGCTGGGTAACCGAGACGACTGTGTGGAACATTTCCCGTGACAATCGTTACTACCCTTATCTCTTGCAGCGTGTGCAGGGGTTAATAGCGACAGACTTTCCACATTGGGAGCAGTTTTGTCACTGGTTTCCTTCACCAGATTTGAGTCATCGATCCTATTCACAGATGAGGCCTCATTTACGCGGAGTAGTATCTTCAACTTTCATAACAGTAATTTGTGGGAGAGCACGCAGAACCCTCGTGGTATAGTGACAGCGAATCATCAGCTTCTGTGCAGCCGGAATGTGTAGGCTGGGATAATTGGCGACCGTATCTTGGGACCAGTGTTCCCTTAACGTCGCCACTACCGGTCTTTCTTGAAGCTGACTTTGCCTCCCCTGCTTACAAGGGAACCTCCCCATCGCACCCCCCTCAGATTTAGTTATAAGTTGGCACAGGGATAGGCCTTGAAAAACTGAACACAGATCAATCGAGAAAACAGGAAGAAGTTGTGTGGAACTATGAAAAAAAATAAGCAAAATATACAAACTGAGTAGTCCATGCGCAAGATAGGCAACATCCAGGATATTTGTAGGCTCAGGAGCGCCGTGGTCCCGTGGTTAGCGTGAGCAGCTGCGGAACGAGAGGTCCTTACTTCAAATCTTCTCTCAAGTGAAAAGTTTAATTTTTTATTTTCAGATAATTATCAAAGTTCAGGCACTCAAACATAATCAACTTCGCTCTCCAAAATTCCAGGACATGTTTAGATTTGCTTGGACATATGCATGATTTGATGGTCTACACACGGAAACATTTGAATACGTAAAGAACGTATGTTTTGACAGAGCACAGGGAAAACTGTGCGACTGTGAAACTGTTGCATTCATGTGTTGCAGTTTATGTGACAAACTCTTATGTTTTCATCACTTTTCTGGGAGTGATTATCACATCTACAAGAAAACCTAAATCGGGCAATGTAGAAGAATCTTTTTACCCATTCGCCAAGTGTGCAAGTTAGGTGGGTCGACAACATATTCCTGTCATGTGACGCACATGCCGTCACCAGTGTCGTATAGAATATATCAGACGTGTTTTCCTGTGGAGGAATAGGTTGACCTATGACTTTGCGATCAAATGTTTTCGGTTCCCATTGGAGAGGCACGTCCTTTCGTCTACTAATAGCACGGTTATGCGGTGCGGTCGCAAAACACAGACACTAAACTTGTTACAGTGAACAGACACGTCCATGAATAACGGACAGATCGTAACTTTGCGAAAATAAAGAAAGTAAAATTTTCACTCGAGGGAGGACTCGAACCAAGGACCTCTCGTTCTGTATTTGCTCACTCTAACCACGGGACCACGGCGCTCCTCAACCCACATTGTCCTTGATGTTGAATATGTTGCACATGGACTATTCAGTTTGTATATTTTGTTCATTTTTTCATAGTTTCACACAACTTCTTCCTGTTTTCTCGATTGATCTGTGTTCAGTTTTTCAAGGCCTATCCACTGCGTCAATTTATAACTAAATCTGAGGGGGGTGCGATGGGGAGGTTCCCTTGTTAGAAGTGCCATTGATAATTCGAAGGGTTATGTGGCTGCTACATTTCGTCGCTAATGTCCGGACGCATCTCAATCATGTCTACCCTGGTCAATGGATCGGACGAGGGGGTATAGTTGCATGGCCTGCTCGTTCACCGGATCTCAACCCGTACGAATTCTGGTTTTGGGGCCATCTCAAAAGTATCGTGTATGCAGAGGCCATTCCAGATGTGGAGACACTGGAGCAGCTATTCATGCTGCTTTTGACTCTGTTCGAATGCAGCCTGGCCGATGTGATCGTGAGAGACAGAACATGCTACGGCGCGTAGGTTGGGGCACGTGGAAACCATTTTCAACACATACTGTAACTGTGGCTACACGGTACAACGCATAATAAGACCGCAGTTGCTGTAACAATGTATGATAGAATTAATAGTCTCTAGCCTAGAGACCATGCATTTCCGGACGTAAGTTCATTAGACTCTTTTTGCTCCGTATCCTCTCATCGATCAATCCATAGAGTTTGTATATGGTGCAAAAAATCACCTTGTATATATTATACTATTAGAATACGTCGCTTAACTGAAGGCTTCGGCGGAAGAAAATGCTAGCCCACAAGAGCGTGTTTTGAATTATGGTACATAATATGTTTGGTTAAATTCAAAGACAAAAACATAAATACAGTACCGCAAAACAATTTATATAGCAGACAGCATATTCTAGCGGTTCATATGGAACCACTTCTTACTAACACGTGATATATTCGAAAACAAAACAGATAACGTGAGCAAATCAATCCTCACTAAATCTAGGGTAAGTTCTTCCTTCCGCTGACCGCTTCAATAGTTATAAGCAATGCTTGATTTCAGCTAAAATGTGACAGACGTCTCCACTTGAATAGCGAGTAATGACAAGGGTTCTGCCTTATTCCACCCATCATATGACTGCGATGTTGTTTTCAAAGCTCAGCATGGTAAAGATAGGGGCAAATACGGTTCATATAGTTCAAGCATTACATTTAGTCTCTTTAGAAACAAGAATTATTATTCCACTGTTGCCAAGTAGCAGTGCGCCTTGGAAGCCATATACTTAGGCAGGATAAAAGTCACATAACAGCGGATAACCGATAATCCGGTTACAAGTGATTTCTCAGCACTTCATGTTTTTATAGGAAAAGTCACAACAGAGAAAGAAATTTCGAAGTTATTATCAAAGGAAACGAGAAACTGTGCGGCTGTGTGAAAGGTGGCATTGATAGAAATAAGGTTTTTGATCGCTGTTCACATTTTACAGAGAAAGGATTAGTACTGAGATAAGGTGGCGATCAGACTGCACACCACTTCCGGTCGGCTATAAAAGGGACCTTAAGTAAACCACTGAAGCACCGAGTTTCTTTAGAAACAAAAAAAAGTAAGGTGATGGATACAGTAATAGTAGAAATGAGAATAATGACTTCATCAATAGCAAAACTGGGAACAACACAGCAGTGAAATAAGTGAAAGAATTATCATTTTTTAGGGAGCTGAGCTACACAGGAATGCCGACTCAAGGAAGCAGACTCGCGAAGACAAAGAAACGGTTACTGACGTAGACATGAGGAAGAAATTGCTTGAAATCTGGAGCACAAGCACTGTATGAAAAAGAGACAAGGACCATCTGAAATCCAGAGGAGAAGAAACTGCAAGTGTAGTGCAATCGAGGAGCGTTATAAATTAAGTAGACATATTAAGCAGAGAGTGAAGAATTATTAACAAGTGGTACACCATTACCAGAAAGAGGATCTACATCTACGTGATTACTCTGCTATTCACAATAAAGTGCCTGGCAGAGGGTTGAATGAACCACCTTCATGCTGTCTCTCTACCGTTCCACTCTCGAACGGCACGCGGGAAAAACGAGCACTTAATTTTTTCCGTGCGAGCCCTGATTTCTCTTATTTTATGGTGATGATCATTTCTCCGTATGTAGGTGGGTGCCAACAGAATGTTTTCACAATCGCAAATTTCATGAGAAGATCCCGTTGCAACCAAAAAGCCTTAGTTTTAATGATTGCCACTCCAATTCATGTATCATGTCTGTGACACTATCTCTCCTATTTCGCGATAATACAAAACGAGTTGCCCTTCTTTGTACTTTTTCGATGTCATCCGTCAGTCCCACCTGATGCGGATCCCACACCGCACAGCAGTACTCCAGAATAGGGCGGACAAGCGTAGTGTAGGCAGTCTGTTTGGTATACCTGTTGCACCTTCTAAGTGTTCTGCCAATGAATCGCAGTCTTTGGTTTGCTCTACCCACAATATTATCTATGTGATCGTTCCAATTTAGGTTATTTGTAATTGTAATCCCTAAGTATTTAGTTGATTTCTTTTAGTACTCATGTGAATAACTTCGCACTTTTCTTTATTCATGGTCAATTGCCACTTTTCGCACCATACAGATATTCTTAGGATTATCTTAGTGAGACACCTGCTATACCATCCACGAATAGTTAACTCGACGGTGGAAGGAGCAGAGAAAAAGACTGGCGTATGCAGCATAGATTATAGACGGTACTCGGAGTAGTAGTTACGTACAGGGCTATTACAGATGATTGAAGCGATTTCATAAATTCACTGTAGCTCCATTCATTGACATATGGTCACGACACACTACAGATACGTAGAAAAACTCAAAGTTTTGTTCGGCTGAAGGCGCACTTCAGGTTTCTGCCGCCAGAGCGCTCGAGAGCGCAGTGAGACAAAATGGCGAGAGGAGCCGAGAAAGCGGATGTCGTGCTTGAAATGCACTCACATCAGTCAGTCATAACAGTGCAACGACACTTCAGGACAAGTTCAACAAAGATCCACCAACTACTAACTCCATTCGGCGATGGTATGCGCAGTTTAAAGCTTCTGGATGCCTCTGTAAGGGGAAATCAACGGGTCGGCCTGCAGTGAGCGAAGAAACGGTTGAACGCGTGCGGGCAAGTTTCACGCGTAGCCCGCGGAAGTCGACGAATAAAGCAAGCAGGGAGCTCAACGTACCACAGCCGACGGTTTAGAAAATCTTACGGAAAAGGCTAAAGCAGAAGCCTTACCGTTTACAATTGCTACAAGCCCTGGGACCCGATGACAAAGTCAAACAATTTGAATTTTCGGCGCGGTTGCAACAGCTCATGGAAGAGGATGCGTTCAGTGCGAAACTTGTTTTCAGTGATGAAGCAACATTTTTTCTTAATGGTGAAGTGAACAGACACAATGTGCGAATCTGGGCGGTAGAGAATCCTCACGCATTCGTGCAGCAAATTCGCAATTCACCAAAAGTTAACGTGTTTTGTGCAATCTCACGGTTTAAAGTTTACGGCCCCTTTTTCTTCTGCGAAAAAAACCGTTACAGGACTCGTGTATCTGGACATGCTGGAAAATTGGCTCATGCCACAACTGGAGACCGACAGCGCCGACTTCATCTTTCAACAGGATGGTGCTCCACCGTCCTTCCATCATGATGTTTGGCATTTCTTAAACAGGAGATTGGAAAACCGATGGATCGGTCGTGGTGATCATGATCAGCAATTCATGTCATGGCCTCCACGCTCTCCCGACTTAACCCCGTGCGATTTCTTTCTGTGGGGTTATGTGAAAGATTCAGTGTTTAAACCTCCTCTACCAAGAAACGTGCCAGAACTGCGGGCTCGCATCAACGATGCTTTCGAACTCATTGATGGGGACATGCTGCGCCGAGTGTGGGAGGAACTTGATTATCGGCTTGATGTCTGCCGAATCACTAAAGGGGCACATATCGAACATTTGTGAATGCCTAAAAAACTTTTTGAGTTTTTGTATGTGTGTGCAAAGCATTGTGAAAATATCTCAAATAATAAAGTTATTGTAGAGCTGTGAAATCGCTTCAATCATTTGGAATAACCCTGTAGTTATGGATAGACTGGTATAAGATATGAAAAAATGGAGAACTGCGGCAAACCACACGAGAGACTGACGACTAGCGCCAATTACTAGCCTTTCGCAAATGAATGGATTTAGATTGAAATGTTTTCTTGAGCGTTGACTCCATTTGCCCGTCGCTATCGGCGCCTGTTTGTGAGGAATCCGCGACGGCACGTCGCGCCAGCAGCCGGACTCTGGGGTCAGATCGCGTGATTGACCGGCGTGATCCACCAATAGACGCTCGTCAACAGCGGTGTCTGTTCGCCAAGGAACGCAGAGTTTCGTCTGGTGGGGCACGCGAGGCGGGCGGAACAGCACATTTCAGTGTGACGTGTACACAAATCCGCCCTCAGTGCCACTCCAACAAACACCGACTGGTTTCAGACACTCTGAACTTTAAGGTATTTGTCGGGTGCTGGTGTTATTGCTACAGTTCTCTACGACCCATTAAGTTTTCCCCGTATCGAATTAGCACGAGGAATCCATTTCTACGTTTACAAAAATTGTCCAGTATCTTATCAAAAGTATCCGGACACCTCTTACGTAATGCGGAATTCACCACTCGATATCACGAGAGATGGACCCACCAGTATAAAAGACGATAGGGAGTTTTGTGTTGTCAGCAGAGTAACGATAAGACCAGAACAGGTCGAGCAGGAGAGCTCAATGACTTCGAACATGAACTGATCATTAGATGTCAACTAAACAGCCAATCCATCGTGGACATTTCAACGGTTCTAAAGCTCCCCAAGTCGAACGTTGATGATACGAGTGTGACGTGGAAACGCAACGAACCACTACAGCTAAACCGAGACCGGTCAGACTTCGCGTACTGATGAACCAGGACCGTCGAGCAAGGAGAAGGGTGGATAAAATGTTCGAACAGCTCCTCATAAGCCACAAATTTCTGTAGTCAGTGCTAAGCAACGCTTGAGGAGGTCTAAAGAGCGTCGGCACAGGAGTGTGGTGGATGGAAACGAGTGATTTGGAGTGAAGAATCAAGCCGTACACCCTTTGGAAATCCGATGGAAGGGTTGCTGGAGAACTTTACCTGCCATCATCTGTAGTGCCAACGGCGAAGTTCGGAGGAGATGGTATCACGGTATGGGCGTCTTTTTCGTCGTTAGGGTGTGATCCCCTTATTGCGCTTAAAAAAAAAAGCTACATGCGGAGAAGAACATTAACACATTTTACAGCGATGTGTGCTGCGTACAGTAGGGGAACAATTCAGAGACGATGACTGAGAGTTTCAGCATGACAGTGAAATTCCTGAAATGGACTGATGGCACAGAGTCCCGACATGAACCAACGGAACACCTTTAGGATGAGTTGGAACGTCGACATCGCTCCAGATCCTAACTTCTAAAAACATTAATTTTTCTGCTTTCGCCTCTCGAAGAAGAATGCGCTGCCATTCCTGCACAGACATTGAGACACGTCACTTAAAGTGTCTCCAGCAGAGTTCAAGCCATTGTAAAAGCAACAGGTGGCCACACCCCCATTTGGAAGCCCATTAACAGATAATTGATTCTTCAACAGAAAGAGGTTCCTACTCAATGGTCTGAAGATGACCACAGTGGTGGTTGAAACCGGTCACCTTGTTAAATAAATCGTGATCAAGACTGTTTTTAATAGTAATTATTTATAAGACATTGATCACTGCTGTGCCCATAATGTATTCAAAAGTAATCCATTAACAGATGTCTGGAAACTTCTGATCAGATATTATACATCTTAAATAAACTTTTGTTCAGATATTATACACCTTATATCATTTATTTCGGTTTTTTTCTGTTCCACTCATTTATGGACCTTGGGTATAATTATGACTACTTGCTTCATTGCATCCTGATATGTTTCTGATCATATCTTCACGTTTCCATACTAGTTTGATGTATTGTTAGGTGAATAACGTCAGTAGTTACGCCCTGAAAGTCAGTATTCGTAATTTTCTAAGGTGTTAACACTGGAAATACACTTGGAAAACGTTTATTAAATGCAAATGTAAAGACAGACAGATGGCAGCAGTACATCCAAGACTCGTGCTATGAAGATGAACTGTCCTGAAGTGTGGTCCAAAAGCAGGAGGAAAACGCCTACCCAGAAGATGTTGGACTGGTTGGCAACTGACCTCATCCCCATTCAAAATCCTGGCTCGAAAACAGCTCCGTCTCAGACAGACGAAAGGCGGAACGTGTAATGGGGCCTCTGCCAAGTGTGCCAGCACCACTACTGAAATCTTAAAACTATTTCGCTATTCACCGCGAAACTAATGCTAGTCTTCGTCCCTGCTTCCCCTCTCCCCACTTCACCCCTACTTCGGATCCTGAGCACGCTGTTGATGCGAAGTTGATTGAAAGAAATGGGCGATACAGCAGTGCGGTCAGCGTTTGACAGTTTAATATATTTCCGGAGAATATAATTTACGGCGTTTTCCATTTTTGACCACGGCTCCCGCAGTCGTAACCCTGTAGCCACTAGCTGCAAAATGAGCGACTTTCAACTCAGGAAGGGCTACGGCGTGACCGCTACGGTCGCAGGTTCGAATCCTGCCTCGGGCATGGATGTGTGTGATGTCCTTAGGTTAGTTAGGATTAAGTAGTTCTAAGTTATAGGGGACTGATGACCACAGATGTTAAGTCCCATAGTGCTCAGAGCCATTTGAACCATTTTTGAAGGGCTACGGAAAGTTGGATGTTACGCTGCTCCCGCAAGGGCGTGGGCCGTGCTACAATTTCCGCTTTGCAGCATATAAGCGCCGCATCAAGGCTTATTGCTACACCCACTCACGCTAATTAGTGCCGACCACCGTAAACAATTGCCGACCTGGTATGCAAAGCAGCGGAGGGACGGCTCCGCATCTTCCACATGACTTGCGTCCTAAATTAAGGATGTCAGGTTCTGCTCTCCTCACAGGGGATCCTTATTTGAATATGCAGCAAACAGAATTTTTAAAACACATCATCGTATATATACTATAAATAAACTGTTTCGAATTAGATGGTGATCAGTAAACCTCTGATTTTTGAAAGAATCCAATTCCCATGTATAAAGCAGCTTCAACGTCTTGTAATGTCCCCACAGCAAATACCCTCTACCACGCACCAATTAATCATTTTCAATCAAACCACCCACATTCATTCACTTTGGAAAAGTTATCTGATCTAATTTTCTCGTAATATATGCGGCGACAGCTCGTCGACGCCAAAGTATTTTCTAGTGCATTTATTCTTTGGAATAACAGAGATGCATATATGCATTCTCCATGGTTGTTAAAGTGGTAACTAGGACATCTTCTGGAGTTTCCAGAATGAGATTTTCACTCTGCAGCGGAGTGTGCGCTGAAATGAAACTTCCTGGCAGATTAAAACTGTGTGCCCGACCGAGACTTGAACTCGGGACCTTGGCCTCCGCGGGCAAGTGCTCTACCAACTGAGCTACCGAAGCACGACTCACGCCCGGTACTCACAGCTTTACTTCTGCCAGTACCTCGTCTCCTACCTTCCAAACTTTACAGAAGCTCTCCTGCGAACCTTGCAGAACTAGCACTCCTGAAAGAATGGATATTGCGGGGACATGGCTTAGCCACAGCCTGGGGGATGTTTCCAGAATGAGATTTTCACTCTGCAGCGGAGTGTGCGCTGAAATGAAACTTCCTGGCAGATTAAAACTGTGTGCCCGACCGAGACTCGAACTCGGGTCCCGAGTTCGAGTCTCGGTCGGGCACACAGTTTTAATCTGCCAGGAAGTTTCATCTTCTGGAGTATCTGTTGAGGGACTGACGTGTTTCTGAGAGATACATATTCTGCTTTTCTTCTCGGTAAAGCGAGCCAATTAACATTTGTGCCGCTAGCGGTTTGTTTTGAAGAGAAAGAGATTGTAAAAGGAAAAATAATTAAGGCGTGGAATCACCGGAGATCTGGACATGTAATGGAAGAACGTAAAGTACCTAGCGACTGGAAGAAAGCGCAGGTCGTTCCCATTTTCAAGAAGGGTCATAAATCAGATGCGAATAATTATAGGCCTATTTCGCTTACGTCAATCTGTTGTAGAATAATGGAACATGTTTTATGTTCTCGTATTATGACGTTCTTAGATAATACAAATCTCCTTCATCATAACCAACATGGATTCCGCAAACAGAGATCATGTGAAACTCAGCTCGCCCTATTTGCCCAAGAAATTCACAGTGCCGTAGACACTGGCGAGCAGATTGATGCCGTATTCCTGGACTTCAGGAAGGCATTTGATACGGTTCCGCACTTACGTTTAGTGAAAAAAATACGAGCTTACGGAATATCGGACCAGGTTTGTGATTGGATTCAGGATTTCCTAGAAGAAAGAACACAACATGTTATTCTTAACGGTTCAAAATCTGCAGATGTAGAGGTTATTTCGGGAGTACCGCAAGGAAGCGTGATAGGACCTTTATTGTTTACAATATACATAAATGACTTAGTTGACAACATCGGTAGCTCCGTGAGGCTATTTGCAGATGACACGGTTGTCTACAAGAAAGTAGCAACATCAGAAGACTCGTACGTACTCCAGGAAGACCTGCAGAGGATTAATGAATGGTGCGACAGCTGGCAGCTTTCCCTAAACGTAGATAAATGTAATATAATGCGCATACATAGGGGCAGAAATCCATTCCAGTACGATTATGCCATAGGTGGTAAATCATTGGAAGCGGTAACGACCGTAAAATACTTAGGAGTTACTATCCGGAGCGATCTGAAGTGGAATGATCACATAAAACAAATAGTGGGAAAAGCAGGCGCCAGGTTGAGATTCATAGGAAGAATTCTAAGAAAATGTGACTCATCGACGAAAGAAGTAGCTTACAAAACGCTTGTTCGTCCGATTCTTGAGTATTGCTCATCAGTATGGGACCCTTATCAGGTTGGATTAATAGAAGAGATAGACATGATCCAGCGAAAAGCAGCGCGATTCGTCATGGGGACATTTAGTCAGCGCGAGAGCGTTACGGAGATGCTGAACAAGCTCCAGTGGCGGACACTTCAAGAAAGGCGTTACGCAATACGGAGAGGTTTATTATCGAAATTACGAGAGAGCACATTCCGGGAAGAGATGGGCAACATATTACTACCGCCCACATATATCTCGCGTAATGATCACAACGAAAAGATCCGAGAAATTAGAGCAAATACGGAGACTTACAAGCAGTCGTTCTTCCCACGCACAATTCGTGAATGGAACAGGGAAGGGGGGATCAGATAGTGGTACAATAAGTACCCTCCGCCACACACCGTAAGGTGGCTCGCGGAGTATAGATGTAGATGTAGATGTAGATGTAATACACGATTTCCTCCATAAATAAGGTTTGTGACTTTTTTGTTCTGGAGTGAATGAACGAATGAGTTTTTTATGAATCATTTGTTGATCACGTTGGCCCTGTAATTAGTGGGGAAGTTTCAGCTGTGTCGAAGAGAGCCTGCAATCACTGCGTCTGTGTTAAATCGTCCAAAAAGGCTTCGTACACATCTGGAATTCGCAATCTTTCGTAAAAGGAACAGATTGTCCAAACGATTGATTCTCCCGACTGACTGCAGTGTTTAACAGTAATAATAAATGTAAAGATCTCTTATAGCAAGCCAGCCGCTGATTACCAAGACGAAGGACTCCACCAAAGATTCTATCTGGCTGATTCTTTTTATCACTATATCAAGTAATGAAATCTTATATTAAAAACTATACATAGATAAAGGAGAGAAAGAGAGAGAGCGAATGAAAATAGAGATAATACTAATAATCCTCCATTAGTCTAATTTTTCGCCTGTCTTGTCACGGATCAGCCAAGAACTGGGAGGGCCTTACTTTACTGTATAGACTTATGTGTGAAGGTGAAGGGATCTTAAAGATAACAGCACGTCTACACAGACAAGACATTACACAGAGATAGAGGCTAGCTGCATTGATCATCTATCCTTAGATTAAAGAGACGGCAACTTATTATCCGAACATTAAAATGTTAAAGTCTGATTACTTAACAAATGAGTTAATGTGTTAAATATTTGACGTGAAACGAGTGAGCGGGAAAACGTATGGAAAGGTTTGACGTTATGCTTCAAGTTTGTTGGAAGTCGCTAAGTGCTGTCATTATGTAACCATGTATGAATATAGCATAGCGAATTTTAAGCGGGTTTTTGACGGATCTCAATGTATATGACGTCATATCTCCCGAACTACGTGTCGTACAAAGATATAATTTTGCAGGTACAGTCAATGATATATGTGGATACTGTCTGCAAACTGTGTTTCGAATAGAGTCGGTGGTAAAGAACTAACCAATTAAAACGTCATACCTGATGTTGAAGTTTGACTGCATGAAAAGTTAAAATATAGTAAGCAATAATTTTTTTTCCTTTTGTCATTTTGTAGGGGGTATCAGCGAGAAAATTTTTCCTAAATGTCTGAAATTATGTGTAAAGTTTTGTGAAAGCTGCTCTCATTTTCAAACAGTGGATGAATAAAGTCCGGATATTTGCGCGCCGTCAGTTACGCTGCGTCAACACCAACACACAGTTTCTAACTACAGTGCCTCGCTTTTTGTTTTAAACTTGTAAGATTGTACTTCTTAATGAGTAGATTAAGACAGCGTCTTAAATTGTTAAACTCCGTCAAACATCACGCTACACACTGAAAATAAAATTTCTGTTGCCCGTGGAAGCTGTTACGTAGGCAACTAGCCACTGCCACGGGTTCCGGGATAGTCGTCGGTAGTATACATTAAAAACCCCAAACTCCGCCCGAACAGGCCATGAAGGCCCAACGGTACCGACCGGCCGCCGTGTCATCCTCAGATCACAGGCATCACTGGATGCGGAGGGGCATGTGGTCAGCACACCGCTCTCCCGGCCGTAGGTCAGTTTACGAGACCGGAGCCGCTATTTTTCAATCAAGTAGCTCCTCAGTGTGCCTCACAAGGGCTGAGTGAATCCCGCACGCCAACAGCGCTCGGCCGACCAGATGGTCACGCATGCACGTGCTAGCGCGCTTAATTTGGGTGATCTGACGGGAACCAAATGGCTCTGAGCACTATGGGACTCAACTGCTGAGGTCATTAGTCCCCTAGAACTTAGAACTAGTTAAACCTAACTAACCTAAGGACATCACAAACATCCATGCCCGAGGCAGGATTCGAACCTGCGACCGTAGCGGTCTTGCGGTTCCAGACTGCAGCGCCTTTAACCGCACGGGACGGGAACCGGTGTTACCACTGCGGCAAGGCCGTTGGCTTGTAGCATATTTTATAAGGAAAAATGACGACGCACCCCGAAGGAATTATCCGGATGGGGCAGAAATCGGTATGTGTGATGGACATGTACAAACAAACGAGTGGTTACAGTTCCAGAAAAATTGGAGGATTTATTCAAGAGAGAGAGAGAGAGAGAGAGAGCTTCACAAACTGAGAAAGTCAGTAATCCGTTGGCCAACCTGTTGTCTTTATACGAGCAGTTATTCGATTTAGCTCTGACTGACTGGCTTGCTATGAAGAGCAACAAAATGGGGCGTGGAATATCGTCGATGTACTGCTGTGCTGTAAGGGTGCCGCCGGTGACAACCAAAGGTGTCGGGTTCTGCTCCAAAATCTTAAACATGGCTGCGAAACAGCAACTGTCTAAATCTGAAGACGGAAACATCAGCCAACCAGTTGCAAATAAAGGTTTATTAGCCCATGACCTAGGTTTCGATATTTATAAAAATATCTTCTTCAGAAGTAAACGGGCCCTAAAAATGTATACAACCAGTTACAAAATTACAAAAAGATTTGTGAGGTAAGCGTACTCACTTGTTACATCACATGATGATTCATTACATTAGATGAAGCCGAGTGGCTCTTGTCAGAAACAAAAGAACAAAAATTATCGCAAGCCATGGCTTTAGATAGCTGCCAGATTACATATATTGTACTTCAGAATGAATGCTCGCTGGTAAATGCCACAAGTAGAGGCTGTTGTCAACTTAAAATTGTAACGGGCTTCACAGGATAAAATATTTGCATAAGTTATATGTACCTCATGTCGGGGACTAAGGCCAACTGCTACAAATATACACGCTCAAGCGACCACCAAAAATTGAGCTCCAGAGCACGCTAAATACATGCGCGTAAGAACTGCGCTTTATTCGTGTTGAACTACAGCATTTTTCATTAAAGTAAGCATGAAATTTCTTCTACAAGGCTATTACAAATATAACAGATTTACAGGTATACATTACGTATAAAATTACTAATACATTTGCTGACAGAGTAATACTGTATATAAATTCAGCGTGCAGAAGATGAGAGTTCTGTTTACCGAAGATCAGTGTTACAATGCATGGGAAAAGAAGAGCAAATGTAAGTTAGAACAACGTCACTAAAAAGAAAATAAACTTGCGCTTAACACTACGGAAGCTTAAGAGATAAGGAAAATAGGAAAGCAGTGGGCGCTGTATATAATATTGTGGTATTGCTTCAACGTAAAATTTGCTACTTAACGCCAGCAAGACGCATTGCTTACGCGCATGTGTAATGTAACGTTTCGCATTCGTAGCATTGTTTTCGGCTGAGAAAAAAATGCGGCGCATTAATTTCTCGGCAACCCTCGTACTTCACAGCTGCTAGTGTCTTAATTCTGGTCTTAAAAACGGAAGGAAATGTTCACAACGGCTACCAACAAAATGGAACACCTTTAAAATTTAATAACTTCTCGAAATTGCGATTACTGTGCTCTTCAAGATGCCATCCTCGAAGATTTTTTGGTGTATGAATAAAGGAAAGGGATGAAAAACAATACGAAGAACTTAAAATTGGTGGTTACTCCTCACTGCCATTTGTTCTAAGTTATTTGAACTATCAAACATACAAACGTTCTTATAATTTCATTAGACGTCCCACAATGAAACTTTAATGGTACTTCAATTTTGTAGTTACCAACTGACCGGTTTCTTAATTTGTTAGTACACAGAAAAATGGCGTACCACGAGGAATTTTCCGTATGGGATGGAAATTGCTGATGTACATGTACAGACAAACAAATGCTTACAGTTTCAGAAAAGTTTGACGATTTATTCAAGAGAAAGAGCTTCAAAAATTGAGAAAGTCAATAACGTATTGGTCCACATCTGACCCTAATGTTATTCGGCCTAGCATTTATTGATAAAGCAGTTGGATTACTTCCTGGGGGATATCGTGCCAAATTCCGTCCAGTAGACGCGAAAGATCGTCAAAATGCTGATATGGGTGGAGGGCCCGGCCCATAATGCTCCAGACGTTCTCAATTGGGGAGAGATCCGGCGACCTTGCTGACCAGGGTAGGCTTTGACAAGCGCGAAGACGAGCAGTAGAAACCATCACCATGTGCGGGTGGGCATTATCTAGCTGAAATGTAAACCCAGGATGGCTCGCTATAAAAGAGCAGCAAACTGACACAAAATATCGTCGACGTACCGCTGTGCTGGAAGGGTGTTGCGGATGACAACCAGTGGAGTCCTGTTATGAACAGATGTGGCACCACGACCATCACTACTGTTTGTCAGGCCGCATGGCGGCCGACAGTCAGGTTTTGCTGTCCCACCGATGTCTGGGGCGTCTCCGGACACATCTTCGGCCTGGAATATCATCGACTGGAGTGGGATTGTCTTTAATGATGATGCGTCCCCCGTGAAAATGAGCAGACGTCCCGAGCAGCGGTGGGATACCACTCTGGCTGTTCCCCGTCACAGAGCCTGGCAAACATGAGCGATGCTCCGGGATGCCATTTCTTTTCCTAGAAGGACTCCTTTAGTTGTCATCCAAGGCGTAGTTACGGCACAGCGCTACGTCGACGATATTCTACAGCCGGTTTTTTTGCCCTTCATGGCAAGCCATCCTGCGTTTAGAATTAAGAAAGATAATGCCCGGCCCCACACGACTGGAGTTTCTACAGTTTGTCTTCGTGCTTGCGAAACGCTACCTTGGCTAGCAAGACCGACGGATCTCTCCCCAATTGAAAACGTTTGGATTATTACGGGAATTCTGACGACCTAAACCGCCAACTGGACAGACTTGGCACGATATCCCACATCCTACAACTCTATCAATCAATGCCATGCCGAATAACTGCTTGCATAAGGTTAGATGTGGACTAACAAGTTATTGACTTGTTCAGTTTGTGAAGCTCTCTCTCTTCAATAAATCATCCATTTTTTTCTGAAATTGTTATCATTTGTTTGTCTGTACATGCACATCACATCTACCGGTCGCTGTCCCACTCGAGTAATTCCTTTGTGGCGTGTCTTTTTTGTATTAGAGTGTATAGAGTGAAAGCTTACCTTCGCTCGTCACGATGTAGGAAATATCTTCATATTCACGAAAACAAAGCGTTAAAATACCGGGTGATCAAAAAGTCAGTATAAATTTGAAAACTTAATAAACTACGGAATAATGTAGATAGAGAGGTAAAAATTGGCACACATGCTTGGAATGACATGGGGTTTTATTAGAACAAAAAAAAATTCACAAAATGTCCGACAGATGGCGCTGGACAGCAAAACGTCAGTGACTGCACATGACAATCGTGTATAAAAGGACTGTAATGAGAGAGAGAATCACATGCGCCAGCAGTCGTAGCATGTTGACGTTACCTGAAAAGGCGCTTTTAGTGAAGCTGTATTATCAGAATGGGGAATGTGCTAGTTCAGCGGTACGAATCTATCGCCATAGGAAGGGGATTCGAACGGGTAAAGGTCCGTTGACAAATGCAACTGTGGCAAGAATGATTTGTTTAGACGATAGACCCCGTAGTGGCCGACTGAGCACAAGGCGTAATGCTGCTGAACAGTTCAGGAAGAAATGGAGACTGTAGCGGGTTCGTCTATGCACGGGGAAGTCAGCGCTCGTGCAGTCGCACGTCGCACCGGCATTCCATACACTACTGTTTGGTTGGCACTTAGGCGTACGCTCCGATGCTATCCGTACAAAAACCATCGGCATCATGAACTGTTACCTGGCGATTTAGAGAAGCGGAGGGCATTTGCGGTGTGGGCGTTTCAAAAGATGGCGGAAGATGACGATTGGTTGAGTAATGTGTTGCGGAGCGACGAAGCTCATTTCAGGCTCCAAGGGTCTGTCAACGCCCACAATTGCAGAATTTGGGCTACCGAAAATCCTAGAACTGTCGTGGAAACTCCATTGAACGACGAGAAAGTCACGGTATGGGTTGGATTTACCACATCTACCGTTATCGGGCCTTTTTTCTTCGAGGAAATGCGTGATTCTGGTTTTGTAACTGCTACCGTGACGGGTGAGAGGTACGCCGATATGTTACAGAATCGCATCATCCCCAGCCTGGCTGATAAACACCTGCTGGAACGTACGATGTTTCTGCAGGATGGCGCTCCACCCCATATTGCTAGACACGTGAAAGATCTCTTGCGCGCGTCGTTTGGTGATGATCGTGTGCTCAGCCGCCACTTTCGTCATGCTTGGCCTCCCAGGTCCCCAGACCTCAGTCGGTGCGATTGTTGGCTTTGGGGTTCTGAAGTCGAAAGTGTATCGTGATCGACCGACATCTCTAGGGATGGTGAAAGACAACATCCGACGCCAATGCCTCACCATAACTCCGGACATGCTTTACAGTTCAGTTCACAACCTCATTCCTCGACTAAAACTATTGTTGAGGAATGATGGTGGACATATTGAGCATTTCCTGTAAAGAACATTATCTTTGCTTTGTCTTACTTTGTTATGCTAATTATTGCTATTCTGATCAGATGAAGCGCCATCTGTCGGACATTTTTTGAACTTTTGTATTTTTTTGGTTCTAATAAAACCCCATGTCATTCCAAGCATGTGTGTCAATTTGTACCTCCTATCTATATTATTCTGTGATTTATTCACTTTTCAAATTTATACCGACTTTTTGATCACCCGGTATAAATGTAAAAAAATCATTATTTTAGTTTGCTATATTTGAAGTCGTGTTTCTGAACCATGTACCTGGTTTGATGAAACATTGTCAGCTTATCCCTAGAATATTTCATCAATGAAATTCGGCGAGAAAGCCTGCACTGCCGTGATTCGACACGCATATTTTCCGTTGATAAAAACAGCTAGCGAGATGAGACTTACAGCAGGTGGCGGCGTGACGCTGACGGTCGGGGGTGCGGGCGCAGGCGCCGGTGGCGGAGGCGGAGGCGCCCTCCTCTTCTTGGGCCGGTAGCTGGGGATCCTCTGGGGGAAGCCACCCTCTGCCAGCGTCCAGTTGGAGCCCGCTGCAACACAACAGGCGCACACCGTCTCAGGGGCTGAAGCTGGCGGCGTAGCAGCGTGCAACTAGCAAGTAGCGCATGCAATCCGGCTTACACGTATGCATTTAGCAGGCAATTTTTTCCATCCTCGCATATGCCAATGCACCGCCCAGCCAATGTAGTCCATGCTGTAACCAACCAGTCCAACACCTCTGCTGTCCAACGCTGTATCTCCCACACGTTATACCAACTGCATTGGTTAATAAACTTCCACCACAGAGCCCATCACTAACAGCAGAACACACCAAACACTACTGCCTCTATGGTCTGTCTGCATGTACGTCCGTACTCCCATGGCCAGCAAGATTCCAAGTTTTGTCCCAGATACAAGATAAGTGCGACCAGCTCGGATGTCAGCTCTATCCCAATGTCAGTATCCAGACTGTCAAAACCACCTACCGTAGTTAACGATATACTGATAAGTGGGCTCACACTGTCAAGTTCTTTTTAAGCGTGACTCGATTTTGTAATCCCTGAAATAACATCACACCCCCTCTCAATCCGCCAAGTTCCATTCTGTTTCCCCCTTCCTTTCTGCGTACATTACAGATCAGGTTGTTCTTATTCTGCTTGTTCCGCAGTGATGACTTTATATTTACTTCAGAGAACAACATTTCTTATTTTCAACAGGGTTGCCAAACCCAGCTGTCCTACTGCGACCCCTACAACAAATGACTTACAGTCTACATAGCATCAGATGTACAATTATGATGTTGGGCTCTGTTCGCCACACACATTTTATGACGATGCAGCACATTTCATGCAAAGTAAGCTCATTAGCTACAGGCGACAGTTACATATATAATTTTCTCCTGTACTTGAGAGTTAACAAAACAGACAAAACATGCAACCAATCTGCAAATTTGGAAGTACCTCATCTGTTATTTCAATGTATTAAACATACAGCAAAAATATGAAATCCACATTGTTAAAATGTGAGCGCGACTTCAGCTTCATAGGAATGCGACTGTTATTCGCGGTTCGATCAGTTAAGAGTCATTTAGCTCGATGTGTTGCTCTTAACCTGTATCGATGAGGTCGGGCTTTCTTCACAAATGAGTGCAGTGTATGTCAGTGCAGAAAGTTGAAATAAGCAGTTCACATAATATGCAAAAAACTGGTGATTTCTCAAACTGGGGAACAATCAAGAATGGCGTGCCGCAAGGTTCGGTCTTGGGTCCTCTGCTGTTCTTAATATATATTAATGATTTGCCATTCTATATTCACGAAGATGCAAAGCTGATACTTTTTGCCGATGATACAAGTATAGCTATCACACCCGACAGACAAGAATTAACTGGTGAAATTGTAAACGATGTTTTTCAGAAAATCATTAAGTGGTTCTCTGCAAATGGGCTCTCATTAAACTTTGACAAAACACAGTATATACAGTTCCACACAGTAAATGGAATGACACCATTAATAAATATAGACTTCGATCAGAAATCTGTAGCTAAGGTAGAATATTCAAAATTTCTAGGCGTATGCGTTGATGAGGGGTTGAACTGGAAAAAAACACACTGAGGATCTGCTGAAACGTTTGAGTTCAGCTACTTATGCTATTAGGGTCATTGCAAATTTTGGCGATATACATCTGAGTAAATTAGCTTACCACACCTATTTTCATTCTCTGCTTTCGTATGGCATCATATTCTGGGGTAACTCATTATTGGGTAAAAGAGTGTTCATTGCACAAAAGAGTGTAATCAGAATAATTGCTGGAGCTCATCCAAGATCATCCTGCAGACACTTATTCAAGGAGCTAGAATTCTTCACTGTAGCCTCACAATATATATATTCACTTATGAAATTTGTTATTAACAATCCGAACGAATTCAAAAGTAATAGCAGTGTACATGGCTGCAACACTAGGAGAAAGGATGATCTTCACTACTCAGGGTTAAATCTAACTTTGGCTCAGAAGGGGGTAAATTATGCTGCCACGAAAGTCTTTGGTCACTTATCTAATAGCATCAAAAGTCTGACAGATAGCCATATAGCATTTAAATGGAAATTAAAAGAATTTCTTAATGGCAACTCCTTCTACTCATTAGATGAATTTTTTGATATAGTAAGTGGGTAATTTCCCCAAGACCCACAAAAAAAATTAAAAATATTAAGTGTCATGTAATATTTTGTGTAATGTAATATCTTGTATAGACACCTTTTATTAACCAGACACGTTCCACATCATTACGAAGTGTCGTATTCATGATCTATGGAACAAGTACTAATCTAATCTAATGACGCCTGGTGACTGTCGTAGGGGAGCGTGTGTAGACGGCCACGTAGAAGTGGCCGTCTCAGTCGATCACGTCAGTTCAGCAGACAGGAAGTGGGTCACCCACATTTTGGTTCGGTGTCATGCACGGATGTAGGACGTCTCTGATCACTGTCGGGGTACATCTGAGGGCTGTGTAGCAAAGGAACGACATCATTTAACCGACAGTAAAGCCCTAAGACCAGCATTTCAGCGATGGATCCGTCTTTCAAGATTACAATGCACTGCTCCGGTCCCATCTCACAATCACCTTCCTCCAGGAGTCAACAATCAACCGAATGGAAAGGCACGCAGTGTCTGCAGACATGGCCTGGAGCCAGCGTCGTCACAACACTCCGCGGCTTTGGCGGTCACCTTGCCGAGGACGATGTTACAACTACCAGGATGTTACAACGCACGGGATGGATCAACAAAGTACTGGACGTTCCAAAGCAAAAGATTTTGGTTACACAGATGAGGAAAAAATGTGTATTTCTAAACATACAGCTTTTATTAAGGTTATTGTTTTGTTTTTAGTTCAAATCAAAGTAATTATTAAGCTCCTTAAGGCCTAGTTTTTTTTTTAAACTTTTTAGTTCCCCACGAATCAAGCCCATAGACGTTCGCAGATTTATGGACAGTGAAAAATATTTGTTTAGCTGTTTATATGAACGACAATATAATCAGCTGTATGAGGGTATTAACAGAAGAAGTAATTGCACACAGCGAGAAGCCATCGTTAGGAGCTTGTTACGGCATTCAGAGAGACTTGCAGAAGATCAGTGCTGGTGCAGACGTTGACAGCAGACTCTGAACATCCATTGTCATCTGAAGCGCGACAGTAACTGAAAACTGTCGTAGCAAGAACAGTGTTGTTGTACCAATATCAAAGAAGCAAAACGCTGACAGATGTCAATACTACCAGTGTACCACTCTAATGACTTGTGGTCCAAAATATTAACACGAATTACCTACCGAAAAATGGAACGAATGACAGAAGACAATCCGGGGGAAGATCAGTTTGGATTATCGAAACATGAAGGAATACTAAAACACTACCGACCCTATGACTTATCGTAGAAGGAGATGGAAGACCCTGCGACATACCGATTCCCGTAAGCCATTCAAAAGTAACCTCTGCGAGGGGATTTCGTTCACCATACTTCCGTTTTCGAAAAAAGAAGAAAAAATCGATATCTAATGCCATCAACCAGGATCCGTTTGTGTAATTATTATAAAACTCAGAAATGACGTAATTTTGTTTATAAACACCAGACTCGCAAGCCAGCATGGTCTGAGGAATCCAAGAATTTGTGATTTCGGTTCTTCACAGATGTAATATGGAATGGATATAATATAGATATGAAACCGTAGTCCGCTCGTTTAATCTGTGGCTTTACAGAAGCATGTTTGTCAAGAGAATGAGGACTATCGCGAAATATATATATATATATATATATATATATATATATATATATATATATATATATATATATTGAAAATTTGCAACTCAGACAGAACAATAAATGAGAACCAGCTTAAATATCTATAAAGTTGCTGAATCCCTCAAGACGATTATATCCACTGTATTCAATTTCAGAAATATTGGATGATTTATTCAAGGGAAAGAAGAGCTTCACAAATTTAGCAGTTTTTCGGCTAGGCATTGACGGGTTCGTTGGATGTACTCCTGAGGAGTATTGGTCCTAATTCTGTGTAACTGGTGCGTTAGATGATCAAAATCCCGAGTTAGTTGGACAGCCCTGCGAATAACGCTCCATCCGATGTCAGCCAGGGAGGGATGCGGCGACCTTGCTGGCCGAGGTGGGGATTTTGAAGCACGAACACAAGCAGTAGAAACTCTCGCCGCAAGACAGTCTGGCTAGTATCCAACCGCTGTCTGTGGCATCTCCAAACACGTCTTCGGCCTGGAATCTCTTTCACAGGAGTAGAACTCCTTTCAGTGATGAGTACCGCTTCGAACTGAACCCTGATGACCAGCAAAGGCGTGTCTAGAGACGCCCCACACAGCGATGGGAAACCAACCATATGGCCTGGTGCCCAGGGTGATGGTCTGGGATGGAATTTCTTTTCACAGCCTGGCCTGTATGATCATCATCCGCGGTACCCTACGGCTCAGCAGTACGTCGACAGCATTCCGCAGTTTTTTTTTTGTTTTTTTTTTGCCCTTCATGGCAAGCCATCATCAAGATGCTGCCCACCCGCACAATGTGAGATTTCCTACTGCTTGTCTTCATCCTTGTCAAGCCCAACCTTTGGCAGGAAGGTCGCCTGATCTCTCCCCATTTGAGAACTTTTGTACCATTACGGACAGCGCCTTCCAGGCATCTCGGGATACTGACAATCTAATGAGCCAGTTGTTACTCCACGTAAAACAAATTTTCTCGGGAGCAGGGAAGAAGGCGATCGGCCCATATGCCAACAAACTTGGGTGACGCGCGTTTATTCCTCGGTTAGATATAATTTTTTCCATTTTTACTTGCAAAACGTACGATTATTAATCTCTTTTATGATTTGTAAAGACGGAAAAGAGACCAAAAGTTTTGTCCAATTGTGACATGTGATCGTTACGATCGCCTAATTAATGGCACATAACACATAAAGTTAATAACATAAATTTCCAGCAATAAGCTGTGTGCAAGTGTACATATTTAAGAATTCTCCTCTATAAATTACACTAGTTTATCCAAGACGATACGCCCTGAAATTAACAAGCAAGGGAAGTGCCTCCGTATGCGTAAACAAAGTATGCGTGCCTGGGTGCAGAGGATTCCTCTGCTTTTCCAGGAGCGAGAAAATTCGAACCAATGTATGCAGGATATGGCTCTGACGTTAACGCATTTAATCGGTGTCGTTACCAAAAGACTTCCACTTGCAGTATCTGTGTGCAACTCATCGAAATCACATTTCTGAGAAACAGTTGTGTTACGGATCTGATAGGTGTAAACCACATCATCGAGTGCTTTAACGATTCCACTTCCTACTAAACGGATCCCGCTTCGTGACATTCGACCTTGATTATTGCGCAAACGGAAGCGCAGTCACCTGTGCTGTTTCGGAGGTAGCATCGAGTGACGCCCCAGTCTCTAACAGCCATCCTCTTGTCTGTTCCACCCGCAAATGGAGCTAGGGAAGACACTGTACAAACCTCCGTAAGTTCCCTAAGTTCTTTTGTCTTATCTTCGTGGTTCTTTCGCGAAATGCACGTTGGCAGCAGTAGGATCTTACTGCAGACAGCTTCAAAAGACGATTATCTAAATTTTCTCAACAGTATTTCGCGGGAAGCATGTCTGCATCCCTCCAAGGATTTCGATTAGAGTTTACGGAGCAACTCTGCAATACTCTTGTGTTGATCGAACGTACCTTAAATCTAGCAGCCCGCCTCTGAATTGCTTCGATGTCTTCCTTCAATCCGACGTTGCGGGGATGCCAAACACTCTAGCAGTACTCAAGACACGTTTTGTACGCGATTTCCTTCATATATATGAGCTACACTTTCCTAGAATTTCCCCAATAAACCGACATCCACCATTCGCCTTCCCTAAAGCTTGTTCCGTTCCATTTCACTTCGCTTTTGCAACGTTACGGTTGGATATTTAGTCGACATAACTGTGTCAGGCAGCACACTACTGATACGATATTCGAACATTACAGGATTGTATTTCCTATTCATGTGCTTTAACTTACATTTTCCGTATTTAGTACAAGCTGTCGTTCGTAACACCAAATATTAATTCTGTTTAAGTCATCTTGTATTCTCCTACAGTCGCTCAAAGACGACGGTACAGCGTCATCAGCAAACAAGAGCGGTCGTATCGCTCTTCCCTGGGGCACTCGCGACGATGCCTTTGTGTCTTACGCACACTCACCTCCCACCACAATGTACTGTGTTCTTTTAATTAAGGTGTCTTCGTGCATACGGAACAGTGTGTCAGACGCGCGAGTCACTCGGACCTCCGTTTACGGTCTGCAATGGGGCACGGTGTCAAACGCTTTACGAAAATCTTGGAGTATGGAATCTACCTTTTGGCCTTCATACAATATATGGTTCGTAGAGTATCGTGCAAGAAAAGATCAAACTTGAGTTTCGCACGAGCGGTGCTTTCTAAATAATTTTCGATTCGTGGGTAGAACCTTATCTCTCAAGGAACGTTATTATATTCGAGCCAAGAATGCACTCAAAATCCTGCACCAAACCGATGTTAATGATATTAGACTGTAAGTTGGTAGGTCAGTGCGCTTTTATCAAACGATTGGGACATCGCGCTGGGCGAGAAATTCGCGATAAATTCAAGCTAATGGCCAGTGCTGTAGAGTACTCTCTGTAAAACCGAATTGGAATTCCATCTCCTCTTGACGACTTATTTGTTTTCAACTTTTTAACTGCTTTTCAGAGACAGGTATATACATTGAAGAGCCAAAGAAACTGGCACGCCTGCCTAATATCGTGTAGGACCCCCGCGAGCACGCAGAAGTGCCGCAACACGACGTGGAATGGACTCGACTGATGTCTGAAGGAGCGCTGGACGGAACTGACACCGTGACTCCTGCAGGGCTGTCCATAAATCCGCAAGACTACGAGGGGGAGGAGATCTCTTCTGAACAGCACATTGCAAGGCAGTCCAGATGTGCTCAATAATGTTCACCTCTGGGGAGATGGTCGCACGGGAAAATCCCCACTTCATCGCTACCTCGGAGGTGCTGTGTCACATCGCTCGTGTGCCGACAATAACACCACGTTCAAACTCACTTCAGTCTTGATAACCTGCCATTGTAACCGTTCTAACATAGGCGCCAGATACTTGTTGTCTTATATAGGCGTTGCCGACCGCAGCGCTGTATTCTTCCTGTTTACATATCTCTGTACCTGTTTCTTTGGCGCTTCAGTGTATATTGCTATTTCGTCTATACGGAAGTTCGTGCACGCCCGAAATTTAATGGACTATTCATTACGCCGCGAGAAGTTGAATATGCACAAATTGACGTCATGGTACGTAGCTAGTAGCCGCAAAGGGATGACTATTATCGCAACTGTAACGATATTGGAAAAAAATAAAAATGTGGCGTACATCCTGATTTTGCGACTATACGGAGTTCGGAAGGTAATCTAAAACTCATACGGAAATCAGACTGCAATCGTAAGAGTTGAAGGCCATGAAGTGGAAGCAGTAGTTAGGAAGGTTGTGAGACACGATTGTGGCCTATCCCCCATGATGTTGTCCATTCCGTACAATGAGCGAGCAGTAAAAGAATCCAAGGAGAATTTTGGGGAGGGAATTTGAGTTCAGGGAGAAGAAATAAAAACACTGAAGTTTGCACATGACATCGTAATTCTCTGAGGGACGAATCCAAATGGCTCTGAGCACTTTGGGACTTAACATCTGAGGTCATCAGTCCCCTAGAACTTAGAACTACGTAAACCTAACTAACCTAAGGACATCACACACATCCATGCCCGAGGCAGGATTCGAACCTGCGACCGCAGCAGTCGTGAGGTTCCGGACTGAAGCGCCTAGAACCGCTCGGCCACTGCGGCCGGCCTCTGAGGGACGGTAAACATCTTGGATGTTAAAGTGAATTGAATAGGTAGTGTCATGAAAAAACGTCACAACTTGCCCAAAAAAAGAAAAAATGGCGGTAACGAAATGCAGCTGTGTTCAATCAGTCGATGCTGAGGGAATTAGATCAAGAGATGAGATGCAAGTAGTACATGAAATTTGCCATTTGGACAACAATATAACAGACGATGGCTAAAGTAGAGAGGATATAAAATGCAGAAAGGCTACAGCATAAAAAATATTTGTGAAAATGATGAATTTGTTAATATCTAACATGAATTTAAGTATTGGGTAGCCGTTTCTGAAGATATTTCTCTGGAGTGCAGTCCTGTACGGAAGTGAAACGTGAACGATAAGCAGTTTAGATAAGAAAAAAAGTTTTCGAAAAGTCGTGCTCTACGAGAATGTTGAAGATTAGATGGACAGATAGAATAACTAATGGAATGGTACTCAATCGAGCTGGGGAGAAAATAGCTACATGACACAATTTGACTAAACGAAGAGATTCGTTGATGGGACATATCCCGCTGCATCAAAGAATAGTTAATTTGGTAATGGAGGAAAGTGTGGGGAGGCAAAATTGTACAGATTGCATAATAAAAAGGTTCAAGAAAGAGGTGTGTGTGTGTGTGTGTATGTGTGTGTGTGTGTGTGTGTGTGTGTGTGCAAAGGACGAGTGATGGGAACGAATTATAGAGAAAGGCCTAAGCGTGACAACAGTAAAGAGGTTCAGACGTATGGAGATTGCAGGAGTATGTTGCTGCTGCTGATTATCGGTTCAAGGAGGCTGAACATTTGTCATCAGTCTCCTATTCACAGTCGGGACGAAGTCGGTGTACCTCATCTGTCTGCGTCTAGATTAAATTCTAGGTGCAATTGTGAGAAAGCTTTCGAAATGTTTACATAGCTTGGATGCAGGAGTTATGTATAGATGAACGGGCCTGCACAGGTTAGACGAGTGTGGAGAGCTGCGTCAAACCAGTCTTCTTATTCAAGAGTACAACAGAAATTGCGTGCTGGACTGGGAGTCGACCACAGAACTTAACCTAGGCCCAGCCCAATCTGCTCTCTACCGCATCGTTTCTTCCAGACGTCCCTGTCCTATAAATTTTTGCAGTAGAATTTCTGTGGAAAATAGAGTCGCACGAATGGTACCGCAATTATTTTCATTTATTTCATGAAGCGTTTATTCACAAATCTGTCATAGTTGCAGTGAAAAGTAGTGTAAAGCACCTACCGCCCTTTTTAAACTCCTGGAAATTGAAATAAGAACACCGTGAATTCATTGTCCCAGGAAGGGGAAACTTTATTGACACATTCCTGGGGTCAGATACATCACATGATCACACTGACAGAACCACAGGCACATAGACACAGGCAACAGAGCATGCACAATGTCGGCACTAGTACAGTGTATATCCACCTTTCGCAGCAATGCAGGCTGCTATTCTCCCATGGAGACGATCGTAGAGATGCTGGATGTAGTCCTGTGGAACGGCTTGCCATGCCATTTCCACCTGGCGCCTCAGTTGGACCAGCGTTCGTGCTGGACGTGCAGACCGCGTGAGACGACGCTTCATCCAGTCCCAAACATGCTCAATGGGGGACAGATCCGGAGATCTTGCTGGCCAGGGTAGTTGACTTACACCTTCTAGAGCACGTTGGGTGGCACGGGATACATGCGGACGTGCATTGTTCTGTTGGAACAGCAAGTTCCCTTGCCGGTCTAGGAATGGTAGAACGATGGGTTCGATGACGGTTTGGATGTACCGTGCACTATTCAGTGTCCCCTCGACGATCACCAGTGGTGTACGGCCAGTGTAGGAGATCGCTCCCCACACCATGATGCCGGGTGTTGGCCCTGTGTGCCTCGGTCGTATGCAGTCCTGATTGTGGCGCTCACCTGCACGGCGCCAAACACGCATACGACCATCATTGGCACCAAGGCAGAAGCGACTCTCATCGCTGAAGACGACACGTCTCCATTCGTCCCTCCATTCACGCCTGTCGCGACACCACTGGAGGCGGGCTGCACGATGTTGGGGCGTGAGCGGAAGACGGCCTAACGGTGTGCGGGACCGTAGCCCAGCTTCATGGAGACGGTTGCGAATGGTCCTCGCCGATACCCCAGGAGCAACAGTGTCCCTAATTTGCTGGGAAGTGGCGATGCGGTCCCCTACGGCACTGCGTAGGATCCTACGGTCTCGGCGTGCATCCGTGCGTCGCTGCGGTCCGGTCCCAGGTCGACGGGCACGTGCACCTTCCGCCGACCACTGGCGACAACATCGATGTACTGTGGAGACCTCACGCCCCACGTGTTGAGCAATTCGGCGGTACGTCCACCCGGCCTCCCGCATGCCCACTATACGCCCTCGCTCAAAGTCCGTCAACTGCACATACGGTTCACGTCCACGCTGTCGCGGCATGCTACCAGTGTTAAAGACTGCGATGGAGCTCCGTATGCCACGGCAAACTGGCTGACATTGACGGCGGCGGTGCACAAATGCTGCGCAGCTAGCGCCATTCGACGGCCAACACCGCGGTTCCTGGTGTGTCCGCTGTGCCGTGCGTGTGATCATTGCTTGTACAGCCCTCTCGCAGTGTCCGGAGCAAGTATGGTGGGTCTGACACACCGGTGTCAATGTGTTCTTTTTTCCATTTCCAGGAGTGTATATTCGTTATTAAGTAAGGCACTTTCAGTGCAGCCTCGGTATGTCAGGCTTGAGAGTGAACCAGGTGGTTCGAGAAAAGTCGCCAAACATTTGTACTGCAATTGTGACAGACGTACGAATAAACGCTTCATATATATATAATTTAGGTTGTGCGGTGTGATCAGGTAGGCTTAGTTAGTACGACAGTTCATCACGAATTACTACCGTCAGTGGAAACAGGATCGATCCCACGTCAAACGCTGAGGTATTACAAGTTTTCTCTGCGTCCAGAGGAAATCTACTGTGTATGTTGAACTGTTCTTAGCCAATGGATCCCTCGGACTGGAGGCATATCACACCGCACGTGGTTCGTACCGTGGAAGTCCCGAGGTCGATATCAGTGGTTTTTCCAACACCGGCGCGCCGTAGATAACTCGCATGCTGGAAAAAGGGGTTATTTCCATGCTCGCTATTTTTATCTCCGTAACGTATTAACTGCCATTTGCCTACCTACCCATGTAGGTAGCTCAAGTATCTGATGCATTTCGTCTATCTTATTGTATTCGTCACACCTCTATCATTATGTTCCGTCGCAGTCAGAGCACATTTAACCCCTTAAACAACTGATGTGTTTCAGATGATTGTTTTTGAATATATTTACTACCACCAAGGCGATAAATTCGATGCATGTAACTAATCATAAATTGATATAATAGCAACCTGAAAATTTAACTACCAAAAGCCTGTGATTGCGTTGTTACGAACGAGCATGAAATGAGAAGTTGGAAGGGATGAAACTTGCTAACTCACTGCAGAAGACATGTGAGTGCAAAGTGATCACCTGAAAGCTTACTACCGTCAGCTGCCCGTTGCGACCGCTCTTCTGTAACAAGTTTGGTGTGCAGTTGAAAATGAACATTTCTTTCATTGTCAGAATTTGTGTCAGCTATCAACAGGTCCTTTGCTAGTGTAGGTTCGACCACGGAGACATTAAACCGTGTTAAACATATGTAAGTGGTACGTATTGTGAAGCCTTCAGTAACACATACCGTATAAAAGCAGAAGGGGAGGAAGAGAAAGAGGATCCAAAAAATTTGGAGGTAAAACAAGTGAAAGACTTGGAATGCGTATCAACATGCGCAAGACCAAAGTGACGACTAAAACACAGACACACAGCATATTAAATATAACATAACAGGGGAAGGCTCTTGAACAAGTGAACTGTTTCACTAACGTAGGAAGCATACTTAATGCAGATGGAACCTGTACTGCTGAAGTAAGAATAATGACTGCGCCTGGAAAGGAAACGTTTGGAAAAATAAAAGGCTTACTGACAACAGCAAAAGGATGCTCAGAAGTATTTCATTTTTCCGTCCTCGCTGGAGCTATGTGTAACGAAGTCACATGGTTACTTAGGAAAAAGTAAATTGCCCCAGACTGCAATTAAATGGTCTTCATTGGATCATATCATGATCAGTTTCGAATCTTTTAGCCTCATCATCAGATGTGTATCTTACGTATACATTGAATCGATTTGCGGTGCAGTAATCTTAAGAGCAAGTCTTACTAACATAAATTGTCCTCCAGTAATGTGCCCTTTCGAACAGGGACCCACAGAATCACTCATGAAGCGACACAGTCAGCGGCTGGATGCAGACGTTACCACTGCAACGACGAAGCTCATACCCTAAGCAAAACGCCGTGAGTCCCTTCTACGAATCACAGTTCCGGTTTCAGAAAGAATGAGTTACCAGACACATGTTTATTGCCCTTGTTTTTCTTGTTTAGCTGAGTACTATCGTCTCTCAAAATATTCGTCACTTAACTCTCTCTGTTATGAAGACGATGTTACATAAGGGCTATTATTGACGTTATAACCATGGGTCGCATAATTAGATAAATTATCTTTGAAGTGTGACATTCGCACAGTTAGATAGCTATCGAAAGCGTTGTACGAAAGTTCCCAAGATGGGGAGCCTGCATTTGTTGACGGACTGACGCAAGATCTGCATTTAAACAATAATTGCTCTGTTAACCTGAAAGTGCAGTAAACATATGGCGACGTAATCGTGGACCGAATGTGGCTTAATCGCTACCGAAGGTAAGCGGTAGTATTTAGCTGGTTTCGCAGCGTGCCAAAGTTTTACGGGAATACTAGGAACGGCTCAAGATAGTACGAGGGGCTTTCATAAAGTAAGTTACATATTATTACGACAGGTCACTTTTTTATTCACTCGATGACGCGTTTCGGGCCGAGTCTGTTCAGGAACTAGTCGTCGAGTGAATAGAAATGTGAAACTCGTAACTTGGCTTGTTTTCCATTGTACTGATTAACAGAAATTGCTGACCCACAGTTATTCCAGCTTGCTGTAAGCTCGTATGAAAAGGCTGCTCAGAGACCGCTACCAGGCGTAAAAATTGTTGAATTACTTACGTTGTTTAATGGAGCAACATGTTTCACGTTACGCATCTCAAAATGGTCCAAATGGCTCTGAGCACTATGCGACTTAACTTCTGAGGTCATCAGTCGCCTAGAACTTAGAACTAATTAAATCTAACTAACGTAAGGACATCACACACATCCATGCCCGAGGCAGGATTCGAACCTGCGACCGGAGCGGTCGCTCGGCTCCAGACTGTAGCGCCTAGAACCGCACGGCCACTCCGGCCGGCCTACGCATCTCATCTTCAGGCTGTAAAGGCATTATTTCTGTGTTGCCGCTGTAGCCTGTAGATGACGTTTGTAACTCAATACATATTGCTTCAATAAGGAATTTAAATGAGTCAGTCAACATTTTTTGCACCAACTTCCAGTAAGATGGAGAAGCTGTGGGTCAGCAAGTTCTGTTAATCAGTACGGGGAAAAACCAGTCCAAAGTTGCAAATATTACGTATTTTTTCTTTTATTTTTTTTAAATTCACTCGATGACTAGGTTCGAGCAGAGACCCATTTTCAAATCATCGTAACATAGTCAAAAATGGTATTTTCGCCGGCCGCGGTGGTCTAGCGGTTCTAGGCGCTCAGTCAGGAACCGCGCGACTGCTACGGTCGCAGGTTCGAATCCTGCCTCGGGCATGGATGTGTGTGATGTCCTTAGGTTAGTTAGGTTTAAGTAGTTCTAAGTTCTAGGGGACTTATGACCACAGATGTTGAGTCCCATAGTGCTCAGAGCCATTTGAACCATTTGGTATTTTCGAAGGTATGAAAACCATGTCAAAACTGTGCCATGAACAGTTGCAGCACATACAGATAAACGTAAAATTTACAACTTTGGACTGGTTTTTCCCTGTACTGAATAATTCTTGTCAGTGGTGGCGGTCTCTCAAAACCCTTTTCACAGTAATTTTTATTGAATGATGCCTACCAATCGTTCATCGACGACAGAAATCCGCTCCTTGATTACGAAGTCACTCGAGAACCGCGAGTGAGCGTCCCCATCGTTGGAAAATTTCTTTCTTCCGAATGTTCTTGCCGAAAAAAGATGGAAATCGCGTGGTGCAAGATGTGGCTTCCCGCTCACCATCATCCTCCTATGTGCGGGCTCGGTCAAATTGTTGGCACCATTTTACTACAGCCGGATGTTACATTGTATTAGGCCGGTATTACACTATCAAATTTCTTTGTCAAAGATTTGATCAAATATTCCGTCAAATATATTTGACAAAGATCTTTGATGTAGTGCTAGAAGGGGTATTACACAGTCATCATATTTTTCGTCAAACTTCAAGATGGCTGACAACAACAACAACTTGTTATTAACCGCAGCAGTTGCATGTACCACAATTGCACTGTGTGCACATGTGGAAGAGAAGCGGGGCGGAAAAAGGAAACGTACCTGGGTGAAGCCGTGGATTTTACGAGGACACGATAAAAGCATTCAACAAAACTTGCTACGTGAGCTTATAGTGGAGGACGTCAAGTCGTACATCAATTACTTAAGAATGGATGAGCATACATTTCTGTATGTGCTCAATGAAGTGTATCCTCATATCACAAAACACAATATTCACTTAAGAACTGCTACATCTGCAGAAGACAGGCTCACTGTAACATTCCGATTCCTTGCTACAGGAGAGGGTTAGATTAGGTTAGGCCAGGTCATGTCTCCAATCTTCTTAATCTATTTTTGTATTCAGGGTGCCTCACGTTGTAAAGCGCCTCATCAGCTTCATACATCTCTAATAATTTTGTAGTTGTCGGCACACACCAATTGTATTCACTGGCAATGTTTATAAAAACACTACAAACGACAGAATGCTGCAGCGATGCTAGCGCTCCATGTGGTAACATGTCACATTGCAGTGAACAGAAGACAAGCAACTTCTTTGATCGAATCTACAGCGAAGCCCTAGATTTGATCAAATAATGGACGACATTTGACAAAGTTCCCTATTACACCATCAAATATCTTTGACAAGGATACTGGACAAAGATATTTGACAAAGAAATGTGATAGTGTAATACCGGCCTTAGGTCCATACACAGCCAGAATTTCACGATTATTCTGCGTGCAATTTAGACGTTTTGCGCACAAGAATCGTACTTTCCCCACGTAATTCAACTTTGGAGTACCTTCTGACTTGCCGCGCCATTTCAATTGCACACTGTGGTACTCCTATTACCCAAACCGAAGCATAATTGTTTGTGCAGGATATCCAGACATATACTCTCTTCTGACAATACACCACTCTTCTTGTACAATGGTCTTAGTGTGGTATGATTCACGTAACTTACCTTCTGAAGTCCCTGCCTATCTCTATCAGTAGAGCCATGCTGTTTGTTACAATTGGATAATACTACGGGTATGCATGCGACAGCATGCGTACCTAATATGTTCCAAATCGCCACACAAAAAAGGGGATTTTCCGATGCTCGTATCTCGGGTACTGTAGGTGATAAAAAGGTAGAACCAGTTGTTATGGATAGTCCTTGGGCTATGGACCATTTGTATACCCAACGGAAGGACTGCCAACCTGCGTTAGATGTGGTCTACGGTGGGCTCGACGGACTTACGGAGCCACCATTAGTTCAATGGCGGTTCCTCGGAAAACCGCTATAAAAACGTTTTTTTACTATATTTTCGCCGCCGCCAGCGGATTAAAACCCAACCGAATTTCCAAGACGGCATGCACAGCAAATTGTTGATTTTTTTACAAGATATTCCTAATATCCCAGTCTCGAACAACTCTGAAAATTTTCTTGATATCTTTATCTGTTTCCAAGGGACAGAGGTTCAAAATTATCTCGCTTCTACATGTAACATCCGATATGTGGGGAAATCTAAACAATTAATAACAGCAACAATTTCTCAAATTTTAACGTTATGTTCACTAGGCATTTATCTAGAAGAGCCCTCTTCCTGTTTTCAGATATGTTTATCCGCTATGGAGAAACAGCCCAAAAACTTATTTTTTGGGTGTCAAAGCCCAGCCGCGGTTTCCGAGACGCTATTAACAACAAACGGCTGTAATTTTTACGATGTATTTCGAAGATCCCTATGGTGAACAATCTTGAAAATTACCTTGATGTCTTCATCCGTTTCCGAGATAGAGAGGTTCCAAGTTACTCTACTTGTACACATGAGATACGCAGGTACAATTCGCTGAGAGGCGAAAACGTAGTTTATGAAGTGTCACAACACGGAGAAATATGCTGTACAGTGTCTCCGTTATGATCTGGGAACCTCATATTGTAGCATTGAAGCACATGCAGAAATTTTTGCACGTAAAATCCTTCTGAGGTAAAATTTTGCGTAATTTCAATTTCACATACGTAAAGAACCCACAGTTTACTGACCGATACATTTCATACGAATTAAATGTTCTGCTGCAGCAGGGAAAAGAAGGGAACCTGCGGAAAAATGATTTTATCGGAGCAGAAACCTGCTAATACGTCTGTGTTTGTTTAAAAGACTTTAACTGAAAAGTGGGGTACCAGCTGCCTCTACCTTCCTCAGCACCTTTAAAAATTTTTCCTAGATTTTTGATATATTCGCGCCTTATTGTGCCGAGAGAGAAGAAGACAATGACAGTGGGAAAGAGACTGAAAAATAATAAATACTGAAAGATAGTAGACTGTGGTTGTCTCATAGAGAGAGGGAAGGAGACAATGGCAGTGTGAGAGAAAGAGAGGGAAGCACTTGCAGTGAAATACAGTTGACAGTGACGGAACAGTGCTGGGTGAGGAGTGAAGGCGACAGTGCCACGGGGAGGAGGGTAAGGGGGGGGGGGGCGAGGAATGAAGAGAAACGGAAAGTGGAACTGGCTGAGAACAGTGGTAAATGAGAGATTGTAAGAGAATGACAACGAGGAAGAGATAAATGGTGACACTGAGAAGAGACGCCAGCGATAGGAAGGAAGGAAGGAATGAGATGTTAACAGTAAGAGAGATGAAGAGGAAGACAGTGACAGGAGGCTGTAGCAGTAGGGCAGAACAAAGGAGACACATGAAGAGATATTGACAATGATTTGGGTTGAATGAGTGAATGAGAAAGGGCAGCTGGGAGTGGGTGGGTATGAGTGTCTTACAGCCATGGACTAGTGGGTGTGAGTGAGTTACAGTTAGGGGAGCTAATGGGAGTTTGAGGTGAGTTGCACGTTACAAAAAGAGCGAATATTTTCGCATGGCAAAAATTTTTGGGAAAATTTTTTAAGGTGCTAAGGAAGGTAGAGTGAGGCAGCTGGTATCCCACTTTTCAGAGTCTTTTAAATAAACAGGAAAATGTACAAATTATTTGTGCTCGCCGATAGGAGCATATTTCCGCTGGTCGACAATGCCTACCAATGTTTTAGGATTTTTTTTCGCAAATAAATAAACAAGATTTGCTGCTACCCTGACTTTTAATGCTTTCGTAGAAGTAGCACGCCATCACACAACAGCGAGCTACATATCTGTGGCTGAGACCGACGCTGTCATCAGGAGGTAACCCGACAAGCAAGTGACTTTCATCCGGCCAGAGTTTGTTCACCAGAGTGAAGGGAAGTCCCCTGGGCCACAGTGTTGAGCAGTGGGCGCCGTTGCTGCCCTCGGGCCATCACTGCCGTTTAGCGATGTGCGCAGATCCTTGCCGGCACGGACGCCCACTGCCCCAGTTAGCGGCTGCGCGTCAACTGGTGCGGGGGCTGCAGCCGAGCCCGATATTCTCACTTCCTAAACGCCGCCAACCGTGGCCGGCCTTGCGCTTCTTCTGGCGTATTTCGTATCTCGGTGCTTATCGATCGTTCACTAACAAGGGGACGGGACATTCACTTCGGGATGAGACTTCAAGGATGGCCACCCACAAAAGTTGCAAAGCGCGCTAGTCACAAGATTCCAAGAAAAGGGCTCCAAAGTTCTACGCGCAGCTCATATACCGATCAATTTATACGCTATAGCAGCAAAGCTAAATGGTTGCGCGTGTGGTCTTGCACGCCACACACGCGATCCTGGTTCCATCCTACCTTCGGATAACTTTTCATTTTGTTGTTTTTATTGTTTTAAAAATTATAACAACTTTTAAATGAAGTTACAGAAAATCCGCAGCTGTGATACATATTATGTAAACTGAACGCAGAAAGGAAAGGTAAGATAAGGTAAAGTAAGGAACTATTGCTGTCAGCTACAGCGCTACTTTATGCGGAATCAATGGCGACGAGTGAAAATGTGTGCCAGATCGGGATTCGAACCGGGCATCTCCCGCTTACTATGCAGCTGCGTTAACCACTGCGTCATTCGGACACAGTGTTATCGCACTTGCAGACTACCTCGGTACGCCTCGTGGCCGACCCACAACTCGCCTAGCGCCACATATCCGCCATGCGCGCTACTTTGTGTGCTTTATTAGAGTTCTTACCTGTCTATATAAACAGACGTCACAAGGCTGAACAAGAGGAGTACAATTTGAAGAAATCACTTTAATGTTATATGTCGGTGATTTCTCGTCATCCAGATGGATTTCGTCATACAATTCAGGCCTCTCCTGTCCTCCCAAGGAGTCAGTAATTGATAGAAAGTGTTTTTCCCCGCATAAGACCTTAAACAACAGTTGAGAATATCAATTTACAGTCTTGTAATTGGCTTCCCTGATTTCGAAAATAATATTTAGGTCCTTGACTTTATTTAAAAGTTATTATAAACAATTAAAAAACAAAAAGTTTCACGAAGGTAGGAACGAACCTGGATCGCCCGTGTACCAAGTGAGTCCGCAACAGGCGCACCCAATTCGCTGTAGTGCCATGGTGTATGGACTGACTGGCATGTGAGCTGCGCGTAAAACTTTACAGCCCTTTCTCTCGGAATATTATGGCTAGTGCGCTTTGCAACTTTCATGTGTGGACACCTTTGAGGTATACTAGAACCTGCGAAGTCTCATGACGAACTAAATTTCTGAGACCGTACTATCTCCTTGTAAGTGAAATTCCAAAATGTTTCGGCTGTCTGATGTGTTGTCATCATCAGGTGAAATGATGCACCTAAAATGCAAAGGCTTGTCTGTGATAAGCATTTTCCTTTCTAACACGAAAGTTATCTGCCTTTTATGCTTCGCCCTCCTTCCCAAAGCCTGGCACCGATACATCATATGTTAGAGTTTAGCATCTGCATCTTGTGATGTAATCAGGCCTGTTACACATTCTGGAGACATCAATACCACTGGGTATCGATAACTTCACTGATGAATAGAAAAATTCGTACGTAACTACGTTAATTAAAATGTACTACCGAGCGAGGTGTCGCAGGCGATAGCACACTGGACTCGCATACGGTAGGATGATGGTTTAAACCTACGTCCAACCATCCTGATTTGGTTTTTCCGTGATTTCCCTAAATCGCTTCAGGCAAATGCCAGGATGGTTCCTTTGACAGGGCACGGCCGATTTTCTTCCCCATCCTTCCCTAATCCGATGGGACCGACGACCTCGCTGTTTAGTCCCCTCCCCGAAATCAACCAACCAAAATTACTATTATATGCATAATTATCTATATTTTATACAGTTAGGAAGGTTATTTAAGTTTTAATGTGAAAATTTATAAATCGATTTTACCAAATTTTGCTAAAATATGTATCAGCTAATCGAAACAGTATCTTTGAGAGAAAGACGTTACTCATTTAAAGCTCTTTGCCTCAAATGTTATCTTTGTACTTCTGCTTGTTGGTACTCGAGGGAAGAATGATTGTATGACGGAATGTTGGAAAGACGGTTGTCTAAAATAGTAATGCGTAATTGCGGAAAGTATGGTCTCAGTTGCGCGACTGGATTTGAGACTTCCTGTCAGCAAGATCACACTTCGTAGTAATTGATGAAAAGTCATCCAGTAAAACAGAAGTAATTCCTAACCTATATAGAGGATTTAGGGGACAATCTCAGCAGCCCTCTTACATTATCTGCAGTTGAAGCTGTCATCTATCGTCTAGTAAAGTCATGAGATCAAAATCAATAGCAAAATGATTTAGACATCTGTACGATTAGAGAAGTGCAAATTGACCTTAAATAATGAAACGTGTAGGTCATTGACATGAGTGCTAAAAGGAATCCTTTAAATTTCGGTTACACGACAAATTACCCAAAACTAAAGGCTGTCAGTTCAACTAAATACAAAAGAATTACAATTACGAACAACTTAAATTGGACTGATCACATAGTTCATTTTGTGCGAAAAGCAAACCAAAGATAGCGACTTATTGGCAGCACATTTCGAAGATGGCAACAGGTCTACTAAAGAGGCTGCCTACACTAAACTTGTCCACCAACTGCTAGAGTATTGCTGTGCAGTATGGGGTCCTAGCCAGAGGGGGCTGACGGAGATCACCACAAAAGTTTACAGGAGGGAAACTCGTTTTTTATCCCCGTCAAATAGGGGTAGATTGTGATGGATATGATACAAGAGCTGGGGTGGCAACCATTGAAACAAAGGCGTTTTCCATTGCGGCGAGATATTTGAACGATTTTTCAGTCTCTAAAATTCTCTTCCGAACGGGAAAGTATCTTGTCTGCACCAACCTACACTGGAACGAATGATCATTACAATAAAATAAGAGAAATCGGAGCTCGCACGGAAAGATTCAGATGTTCGTTTTTCCCACGCTCTGTTCGAGAGTGGTGCGGTAGAGAAATAGTGTGAATGTGGTTCGATGAACCCTTTGCCAGGCTCTTAACTGTGAATTTCTGAGTAGTCATGCAGATGTAGGTGTATATGTAGAAGACGAGTTTTGTGGAACCTTTTGTGACACACATCTTGTGAACCTGTTTTCTATGTGTTCATGATTACAGAAGATTCAATGAAGAAACTGTTTTAGAAGAGTTAACAAACCTGGAAATAGTATATTTGTTTGTACAGCTAAAACTGGAGACCTAAGACATACCTTGCAAAGAAGAAAACGAGATCAAATTCAAGGCAATCAGCTAAGTAAAAATTTATATTTAAGTAACGTGAATACGCCCTGCAGTAACACTTCCTTCAGAATAATGTCACTATACAGATGTTATTGGTGTGGTGTATTACTATCTATACTGTTGTTGTGGTGGTGTTTGGTCTCCCTCTACGATTTTTACCCCATACGCTTCCCTCCAGTACTAAATTGGTAATCCCTTGATGTCTCAGAATGTGTCCTACGACCGACCCCTACTTCTAGTCATGTGGTGCCACAAATTTCTTTTCTATCCAATTCTATTCAGTACCTGCTCATTATTTACATGATCTGTCAATTTAATCTTCAGAATTCTTCACTAGCACCACATTTCGAAAGCTTCTATTCTCTTCTTGGTTCAAATGGTTCAAATGGCTCTGAGCACTATGCGACTTAACTTCTGAGATCATCAGTCGCCTAGAACTTAGAACTAATTAAATCTAACTAACCTAAGGACATCACACACACCCATGCCCGAGGCAGGATTCGAACCTGCGACCGGAGCGGTCGCTCGGCTCCAGACTGTAGCGCCTAGAACCGCACGGCCACTACGGTCGGCTATTCTCTTCTTGTCTAAACTGCTTATTGTCCATGTTTCGCTTGCATACATGGATACACTCCAGGCAATACGTTCACAAAAGACTTCCTAACAATTATATCTGCATTTGACGTTAACAAATTTCTCTTCTTCAGAAATGCTTGCCATTGGCATTGCCTGTCTACATTTTATATCCTCTCTACTTCGACCATCATCAGTTATTTCGCTGCTCAATTAGCGAAACTCATCTACTACTGTTAAGTGTCTCATTTCCTAATCTAATTCCCTCAGGCATCACCTGATAAAATTTGACTACATTCCATCTCGTTTTGCTCTTGTTCATGTTCATCTTACATCCTCTTTTCAAGATACTGTCTATTCCATTCAACTGATCTTTCAAGTCCACTGCTGTCTCTCAGAATTACATTGTCATCGGCAAACCTTAAAGTGTCTATTTCTTCTCCCTGAACTTTAATTCCTACTCCAAACTTTCTTTTATTTCCTTTACTGCTTGTTCAATATACAGATTGAATAGCATCGGGGATAGGTTACAACTCTGTCTCAACCCGTTCTCAACCATTGCTTCCGTTTCATGCCTCTCGACTCCCATCTGGTTTCTGTACAAATTGTAAATAGCCCTTCGCTCCCTGTACTTTACCCCTGCCACCTTTAGAATTTGAAAGCCAGTATTCCATTCAACACTGACAAAAGCTTTCTCTACATCTAGAAATGTTAATGTAGGCTTCCCTTTCCTTAACCTATCTTCTATGAGAAGTCGCTGTGTTTTATTGTCTTGCGTGTTCCGACATTACTTCGGAATAGAAGCTGATCTTCCCCGAGCTCGGCTTCTAGCAGTTATTCTATTCTTCTGTAAACAATTCGTTTTAATATTTTGCAACCATGATTTATTAAACTGATATTTCGGTGATTTTCACACCTGTCTGCACCTGTTTTCTTTTGAATTGAAATCCGAGGGTATTTTGCTTGTCTCATACATTGCTCACCAGATGGAAGAGTTTTGACGTGACTGGCTCTCCCGAGGCCGTCAGTAGTTCTACTGGAATGTCGTCTATTACCGGGGCCTTGTTTCGACTCAGGTCTTTCAGTGCTCTGTCAAACTCTTCACGCAGTATCTTATCTCCCATTTCGTCTTCATCTACATCCTCTTCCATTTCCATAATATTGTCCTCAAGTACATCGCCCTTGTATAGACCCTCTATATACTCCTTCCACCTTTCTGCATTCCCTTCTTTGCTTAGAACTGGTTGCCATCTGAGCTCTTGATATTCATACAAGTGGTTCTCTTCTCTGCAAAGGTCTCTTTAATTTTCCTGTAGGCAGTATCTATCTTACCCCTAATGAGATAAGCCTCTACATCCTTACATTTGTCCTCTAGCCATCCCTGCTTAGCCATTTTGCACTTCCTGTCGATCTCATTTTTGAGACGATTGTATTCCTTTTTGCCTGCTTCATTTACTGCATTTTTATATTTTCTCCTTTCATCAATTAAATTCAGTATCTCTTCCGTTACCCAAGGATTTCTACTAGCCCTCGTCTTTTTACCTACACTCCTGGAAATTGAAATAAGAACACCGTGAATTCATTGTCCCAGGAAGGGGAAACTTTATTGACACATTCCTGGGGTCAGATACATCACATGATCACACTGACAGAACCACAGGCACATAGACACAGGCAACAGAGCATGCACAATGTCGGCACTAGTACAGTGTATATCCACCTTTCGCAGCAATGCAGGCTGCTATTCTCCCATGGAGACGATCGTAGAGATGCTGGATGTAGTCCTGTGGAACGGCTTGCCATGCCATTTCCACCTGGCGCCTCAGTTGGACCAGCGTTCGTGCTGGACGTGCAGACCGCGTGAGACGACGCTTCATCCAGTCCCAAACATGCTCAATGGGGGACAGATCCGGAGATCTTGCTGGCCAGGGTAGTTGACTTACACCTTCTAGAGCACGTTGGGTGGCACGGGATACATGCGGACGTGCATTGTCCTGTTGGAACAGCAAGTTCCCTTGCCGGTCTAGGAATGGTAGAACGATGGGTTCGATGACGGTTTGGATGTACCGTGCACTATTCAGTGTCCCCTCGACGATCACCAGTGGTGCACGGCCAGTGTAGGAGATCGCTCCCCACACCATGATGCCGGGTGTTGGCCCTGTGTGCCTCGGTCGTATGCATTCCTGATTGTGGCGCTCACCTGCACGGCGCCAAACACACATACGACCATCATTGGCACCAAGGCAGAAGCGACTCTCATCGCTGAAGACGACACGTCTCCATTCGTCCCTCCATTCACGCCTGTCGCGACACCACTGGAGGCGGGCTGCACGATGTTGGGGCGTGAGCGGAAGACGGCCTAACGGTGTGCGGGACCGTAGCCCAGCTTCATGGAGACGGTTGCGAATGGTCCTCGCCGATACCCCAGGAGCAACAGTGTCCCTAATTTGCTGGGAAGTGGCGGTGCGGTCCCGTACGGCACTGCGTAGGATCCTACGGTCTTGGCGTGCATCCGTGCGTCGCTGCGGTCCGGTCCCAGGTCGACGGGCACGTGCACCTTCCGCCGACCACTGGCGACAACATCGATGTACTGTGGAGACCTCACGCCCCACGTGTTGAGCAATTCGGCGGTACGTCCACCCGGCCTCCCGCATGCCCACTATACGCCCTCGCTCAAAGTCCGTCAACTGCACATACGGTTCACGTCCACGCTGTCGCGGCATGCTACCAGTGTTAAAGACTGCGATGGAGCTCCGTATGCCACGGCAAACTGGCTGACACTGACGGCGGCGGTGCACAAATTCTGCGCAGCTAGCGCCATTCGACGGCCAACACCGCTGTGCCGTGCGTGTGATCATTGCTTGTACAGCCCTCTCGCAGTGTCCGCAGCAAGTATGGTGGGTCTGACACACCGGTGTCAATGTGTTCTTTTTTCCATTTCCAGGAGTGTACTTGATCCTCTGCTGCCTTCACTACTTCATCCCTCAGAGCTACCCATTCTTCTTCTACTGTACTTCTTTCCCCCATTTCTGTCAATTGTTCACTTATGCTCTGCCAGAAACTCTGTACAACCTCCGGTTTAGTCAGTTTATCCAGGTCCCATCTCCTTAAATTCCCACCTTTTTGCAGTTTCTTCAGTTTTAATCTACAGTTCATAACCAATAGATTGTGGTCAGAGTCCACATCTGCCCCTGGAAATGTCTTACAATTTAAAACCTGATTCCTAAATCTCTGTCCTACCAATGTATAATCTATTGAGACCTTCCAGTATCTCCAGGCCTCTTCCATGTATACAACCTTCTGACATGATTCTTAAACCAAGTGTTAGCTATGATTAAGTTGTGCTCTGTGCAAAATTCTACCAGGCGGCTTCCTCTTTTATTCCTTACCCCCATTCCATATTCACCTTCCACGTTTCCTTCTCCTACTATCGAATTCCAGTCACCCATGACTATTAAATTTTCGTCTCCCTTCACGATCTGAATAATTTCTTTTATTTCATCATTCATTGCATCAATCTCTTCGTCATCTGCGGAGCTACTTGGCATATAAACTTGTGGTAGGCGTGGGCTTCGTGTCTGTCTTGGCCACAATAATGCGTTCGCTGATGCGGCCTCTCCACTTTATACGTCTACGCATCGTCCCTTCCAGATGTCTGTACACGAATGGCGCAAGCTGTGACTCAACAAATGGTTCAAATGGCTCTGAGAACTACGCGACTTAACTTCTGAGGTCATCAGTCACCTAGAACTTAGAACTAATTAAACCTAACTAACCTAAGATCCGCACACACATCCATGCCCGAGGCAGGATTCGAACCTGCGACCGTAGCGGTCGCTCGGCTCCAGACTGTAGCGCCTAGAACCGCACGGCCATTCCGGCCGGCTGTGACTCATTTATCCTCATGTACACCAATATTCATTTCTCTGCATTAACAGCTCGTTGCCAGTCGTCTCACGAGGCTGACGTTTTGTCAAGGTCTAACGAGATACTGCTTCAATCATTACACAATACATTTTCCTAATACAGAAACGCATCATCTGCGGCAGGCCTGAGATAGCAACACTTGTTTCGCTAGGCTTGTTTAATCTATATTATTGAACGGCTATCCCTGTTCACGGTTTATGATTTAGTGGCTCAATCCAAGGCAATAAAAATTTGATTTTCGATCTTTAACATAATTATTGAACTAATTTAAAATTTTAAAATTCTGTCATAATATACTCATTAAGAGGTCTAATCTTATTTTAAGGGTTTAACACAGTATGTGTCTTCAAGCACCGAAGCTGGCGGCTCGCAGATCACCCTGTATTTGTGAATGAGAGCATCAGTGACTGCCAACACACTCTCCGCAGAATGCCAAACATTTACGAAATTTTTTCCCGCCGACACCGTACACAAAATGATGGTGTAAAAGTTCAGCATAAGCAAGACGCTTTAATTTACGACTTCTTTACTATTGATTCTATTCGGAACACGTTTTGCAGTCAGTACCCACATACACACTGAATGCAGTTCAGGAGATATGGCACCATAAATATTGAGATGCGTGAAAAACCACCTCTTGCTTAAAATAGAGTGCAAATTACTCACACTGTTGATAATGCCAGCACTTAGCGACTTCTAACAAACTGATAATATAATGTCAAACCTCTTCTACACTTTTCTCGGTTACATGCTTACCGTCAAACATTCAACACATTAATTAATTTGTAACTTAATCAGACGTTTGAAGTTGTTTTGTACGTGGGAGTTCGATTCTTTTAAGACTCGGAAGGCTGTTGGTTAGACTCTGAGATACCATTCAATTTACGGACGTACGAGATCTGTTCAAAAAATACCGGACCATTCGTAATTTCGCGCCAATAGTGTGTTGGACCTAAATGCGGTTGGCATCCCGGCACACGCCTGTGTTTAATTGCCGGCCGGAGTGGCCGAGTGGATCTAGGCGCTACAGTCTGCAACCGCGCGACGGCTACGGTCGCAGGTTCGAATCCTGCCTCGGGCATAGATGTGTGTGATGTCCTTAGGTTAGTTAGGTTTAAGTAGTTGGGGATTGATGATCTCAGAACTTAAGTCCCATAGTGCTCAGAGCCTTTTGAACCATTTTGTGTTTAATGCATAACTGCCGGATTGTTGTATGCCTGTTAGTTTTTGTTCAATGCTGTATTGATTAGAACGTTATGTCGCACAGTTTGCGAATTTCGAGATGGCAGAGTTAGAGGAGCAACGCGTTTGCATTAAATTTTGCGTGAAACTCAAGAAAATCTTAAGAGAGACACTCAAATGATGTAGGAGGCCTACCGTGGTGACTGCTTAAGCCGTACTCGGTTCAAATGGCTCTGAGCACTAAGGGACTCAACATCTGTGGTCATCAGCCCCCTAGAACTTAGAACTACTTAAACCTAACTAACCTAAGGACATCACACACATCCATGCCCGAGGCAGGATTCGAACCTGCGACCGTAGCAGTCGCGCGGTTCCTGACTGAGCGCCTAGAACCGCTAGACCACCACGGCCGGCCCGTACTCGGTATTACGAATGGTTCGCACGGTTTAAAAATGGCCGGACAGAAGTTAAAAACGGCCGTCGTTCAGGACGCCCTTTGACATCTACCGACGACGTACATATCAAGAGCGTCAACGAAATTGTGCGTGCCAGTCGAAGACTGTCCGAGAGATTGCAGAAGAATGTGACATTTCAGTTGGATCATGTCATGAAATCGTGACAAAGCATCTTGGAACGTGCATCGTGTTGGCGCCAAGTTCGTCCCACGCCTCATGAGCCAAGACCAGAAATACCTTCGCCTCGTAATCTGTGAAGAGCTTTTGGATCGCGCAAATGAGAACGAAATGTTTCTTAAGAGAACCATAACTGGTGATGAGACTTGGGTGTGCGGTTATGATGTTGAGACCAAGGTTCTACCTTCAGAATGACTCGGGAAAGGTTCTCCACGACCAAACTAGTTTTGCTCGGTCAGGTCAAATGTCAAAGTAATGCTGACAGTTTTCTCTGAAGGATTAGTTCATCATGAATTCGTACCACAGGGACAAACTATTAACCGACGGTACTATCTGCACGTGTTGCGACGTCTGCGAAAAAAATGTGAGAAGGAAACGGCCTGAAATGTGGCGAGACAATTCATGGCTCTTACATCACGATAGCGCACTCGCAGATTCATCCCTGTTGGTGCGTGACTACTGGCCAAAAAACGAAATCACTGTGCTGCATCATGCTCCGTATTCTCCAGTCCTAGCCCCTGTAAACATTTTTATTTTATTTCTGAAGATGAAAACCTCATTAAAGTTGGAAATCCCGCTGAAAGGACGAAGATTTGCTATGATAGACGAGATAAAAGACAATTCGCAGACGGAGCTTCGCGCGATCAGCAAGAGGCGTACCAAGACTGTTTCTGCAATAAAAACGGTGTTGGGAGCGGTGTATCAGTTGTGGAGGCGAGTATTTCGCGTAAGACCATGCACAATAAGCGAAGGGTACGCGTAAAAAAAATCTTTGTGGACGAAGTTCCGGAAATTTTTTGAACAGACTTCGTACGTCGAACCGGTAATCGCGAAACTAGTCTCACTTCGCGCGTGTGCAGTTGCTTACGTCCGCCCACCACGACATTAGTTTCTGTAAGAAACCAATATGACAGCATCCCGATTATTTTGTAGCCAAGTTTTCTCATAACTCGACCCCGACTATGTTTATGACTGAGCAAGAACCCCATCTATTTTCAATGAAATACTATAAAACGTATGTGAAATGCACCTTGTGCAGTAAAAAGGTTTTAATACACACTGAAGATGTGCGTAATGCCCAATATACACCTTAGGCAGTTTCAGTCGATATTTTTACATCAACTATTATGTCCAACAAAGGTGAGTACACGACAAATTACGTAACACTCTAGCACACACCAAAACTGTATCCACAACACTATCGCAGTACCAACTGTATAACGCTGGCATAAGTTCACGTTATTTGTATTTGTTTGCTAACAGCTATTCATATAGTTGCAGATGACATGATGTATACCTAAAACAACGCGGAAAATACGCCGGAAACAGCGGCAACAGTCGTAAAATCATGCTGTGACGTATAATAAATAAGGCACTATAAAAACTATTCACGGAAAACAATATTTGGAACAAAACTATGCACATGCAAAAATGTTTTACAATGTTTTGTAGTTATCCTACTTCTACGTGTTTAAGAATCAAAGAACCCACTTACGATGGCGATATTTGAAGATGAAATTAGTTTGGGGAATACATAACGAAAGTGTTTTGCATCAAGGCGGATCCACAGTCCCATGTTGTTTTTGTATGCTAACACGGACAAATGGAAGAGTTTCAAGACAAAATTAAATATTAAGTACGTTTTCATCAGGAAGTGCTTATTTATGAATATTCGTTTTGTAAATTAAAGTCCTTTTTCTTGCTGCAATAATAATATTTAGTTTTCAGACGCTTTTTGCCTTTATAGTGAAGGCATCCTCGGTGATTTTTTCTTGAAGATGGAATAAAATTGTGCCTTATTCGAGCAAAATACATAAAAGATGTCTTTGATGTAAAGGCGAAACGCGTCTGGAACTTAAATATAATTACTACAAAAACAACAGACTTTTACTTGCAATGAGCCGGATTAACTGCTGTCATTCAGAACACGCAACAACACAGTCTCGAGTCGCATTGCTTGTAACATTAATGCGAATCCTTTTCCGTCGTTGCACTGTCAATGAATGTAAATTCGTAACAAACCAAACAACAAACGCAACACATGCCGTTTACACGTTCGCTGCATTGGTACAGTTGGAGCGACTGTGTCTTTATATACAGTACTAGCTGAAAACAGTGCGTCTCCGTACCAGGGAGAGATACTACTCGACCACGACCGGGGCCGAAGGCGAGAATCGAATAACGACGCCCCTTTTTTTTACTACCATCGTATTCTCCGATATCCTCCACCGCCATGAACATCCAACGGCACAAAAATGCAAATCTCCTATTATACTTTTAATCATTAAACTAAGATGACCAGACGTTTTCATTTCCTGGGAACAGTCCTCAATTTTCATGGGCTGTTCTCAGTTCCTTTAAAGCTAATTGCCGCTAACAAATGTCATAAATTTCTTACATTTGGTCCTCAATTTCTGAAATTTTCCAGAATAACTGAAATAGGGAGAATGTGTTGCACATTTTAAACTAGGACTCAACTGAATATACCAGTGCAACCAAATTTGCCATAAATTAATCCGTCACTAGTAAGCAAAGACTTTTCAGGTCTCTGTTCCGTAAGCTTTTGAACACAATTCGTTTCCATGTTTTACATTTTTCTCCTAATTTGCTCAATTTTTTTCGCTGTTTGATTTGTAATTAATTTTTTCGGTCGTTTCAGCCCCTAAAATTTTGCCGCCTTAGGCGGCCGCCTAGTCTTGTCTAAAGATAGCAGTGGTCACAACCACTTGGCCTCCCGTGGCCATCATCGGAAACATTCGTTGACGTACAAATAACAAGTACAGTTGTGATGAAAAAACGCTCGCACTGTGAACGCTGTCAGGACACTTGTGCGCATATCAAGTGGTTCAACGTGTCTTCGTGAAACACCACGGTAAAAGCTCACTGTAAGCCGACCGAAGGGCCCTCGCTCCTAGGCTACAGTCCGCGACAGAGTTTGTGGTCTCTGAGCCGGGGTTGCACGGTGGACAGCTGCGCACTAGCGAATCAGCGCACAGTGTGTTTCCGCGTTCTGACTCTGAGCACTATGGGACTTAACATCTGAGGTCATCAGTCCCCTACAACTTACAACTACTTAAACCTAACTAACCTAAGGACATCACACACATCCATGCCCGAGGCAGGATTCGAACCTGCGACCGTAGCGGTCGCGCGGTTCCAGAGTGTAGCGTCTAGAACCGCTCGGTCACTCCGGCCGGCTTCCGCGTTCAGTACTGTGTAAATTTCTGTCACGTTTGAGAGTTCTGTCGCGTTATACGAGCGCGGAACAACGACTGACTGATTTATGCGTGTTCTGTGAGATTTCTCGTAATGTCTGAAACACCTAGAAGGCGCCAAGTGTTTCACAAACGGCAACGGACCTTATTTTTAAAGTCCATTCGTTCTTCAGACGTGTGGCAGATCGGGCGGGCCAGTCCTGCGACGTTGCCGAGGTGCAGGAACGTACCGTCGTTGCTGTCTATGCACTTTCAGTCGGGTAGCATTTATTGTTTGCTGCGCGGCCAGAGGCCATTAACGCGGTTACCGGTTATAAGAGTTCTTAGAGTCGTTGATCAACACAGTCCAGTGCAAGTGTCCTCAAGATTCCCTTTCATAATTCTCCAACTCTTTCCCGTATTAGTGCCATCCAATGCTTTCTCTTCTTTTTCTTCTTTCCTCCCCTGCTTCGCTCTCCCTCTATCCATTTTTCTTTTGCGCTTCCTAATTTTTTTCGCGCGTCCCGGAACTGCGCCCGACGGGATAGGTGGCAAGGGCTCGCGCCCCTGCCGCCGTAGCCTGTTTACGCAGCCGTGTACTCTACGCTCGTAGTGCAGGGCTGACGGCTTGCGATGCACGGTAGCGTCGCGCGCGTTAATTGTGGGCGTTATAACGGCGGCGGCGACGGCGACAAAGCAGAGTTAAGTGGCGGGGGTAGAGCCGGCCGCCGCCTGCCCCCGGCTTGCTCCGCTCCCACGCAATGGTCGCACAATGCCACGCTTAACTCACCCCGCCGGCCAGCAGCCGACCACATTAACTACCGCCTTCAGTAAGGGCCTTCCCGCGTCTAGCAGCTGGCGGCACGTCTGCCTCTAACCGACAACTATATGGGGTGGTGCTCCACTGGGAGGTGGCCGGATCGAATCCTGCTGGCGGAAGACGTTCTCGACAACACTATTTGGCCAGTAACGGGAGAAATGGTAATGTGATGTGCTTCCCGGTCGCCGGACTCGGCAGCGAAGTCACGGTTAAGCCGTCGGCACACGGACCGTGCTGTCGAACATCAACGTTGAGCGTGCTAAGTTCAACGTGCTGCAGAACGCTCAGAAACGATGCGGCTTGTGCATACGGTACGTGGGCCCCGACGTGGTACACGCTATCGCAACGCACTCCAGCGGCAGTTGCGGGAAGTTTCTAGTTCGTAAATCACACTATTCACTAAACGGGCGCGCGTAAAATTGCCATGTTACCTCTATTAAAACGCACATTTCCTCCATCGCCCACGAAAAGGAAAGTACCATCTCCAATCACTAAGGACACAGGCTTATAAAAGTTCCATTACAAACAGTGCGATACAAATTTGCAATACTTCACGTAAACATTATTTCATCATTCCCACATTTTAGTAAAACCCCAAGTCAGTCTTACTTGATCGCTGGTCCTACCCAGTAGCAGAATCTTTGCAACACGTGAATTACGATGCGTAAAAGAGAAAGGAGCAAAATAGCTTTACACAAGTAGCGCAAGGTGTCCTGTAGATCAAGCCAATCGAACACCCAAAGAAAGGTGAACTTATATTTACGCAACATCAAAAATTATAGTATATACATATATTAAGGGGCTCCGGAAAGGCTCAAGATCATGAAAAGTTCAATTTTTACTTTTTTGCGTTTTCTGAATCTGCAGACTATTACCTTTTAATAGATATATAATTTATTCAATTCCGAAGACTACAACTATTTTTTAATTTTTTTTGAAATGTGTTCTACATGGGCGTGACCCACTGTGGCGCTGTTAAACTGGTGTCAAATGGTGTTATTATTAACGTCCGTGTTCATCAGGTACATTTTAGTGATGTGAGATAAAGTATGTGTGGTGGCTAACCTGTGATGGTTCAATATATATCGCTGGTGTGATTGTCGATTGTTTCATGTTTATTTACTCTGTCGTTATCTCGAAAATATTCGTAATTAATTCTGTTTCTTGAGTCTCTGTTTTGTTGAAGTATAATAATGAGTAAAAGTAAAGTTATTAGAAATCCTCTGAAGGCTTTTAAGAAAAGGAGAAATGTTGGAAAGCCAAAGGTATTTAGAAATATGGGAATGAAGATAGGTTCTAACATGGTACGAGCGATGCTTGCTTTAGACAAGGAACGCCTTCGGGCTGCAGACAGGGCTGTAAAGAGTCTAGAAATACAAGCAAGAGTAAACAGGAGGAGGAAGCTGGAGGAGGACTTTGCAGAGGATGAAGATAATCCATCCTATGGACCTGGAATGCACTAAAAAGTTAATCCAATCTTTGTCGCTCGATTCCCAAAACTTTTATCTTCTCATACTAATTACATGTTTTCTAAGGATCTTCCAAACATATTTGTTTCAAACTTTCCGTAAATGTTACACAGTACCTTCTGCATAATTTAACAGAGCCTTTTTCCAAAAAGCTGTATATTTTTGAATATATAAATAAAAAATTGCAAAAAAATGTTGTGAATTTTCATTACAATTGAAAAAAAAATCATCTTTAATAACTGAACTAAAATTTTGTAAAATCAGTGTGTCAAGTTGTAGCCCATATTCCAATGAATAATCTGTAAAAAGTTCAACTGTCTACCTCAAATACTTTGTGAGGAAAGATGTAATTTATAAGCGTTATTTTAACATTGCAAGTATAGGGCGTTCCGCAGCCCCTTAAACTAATAATAAAGTAACAGAACCTAATAAAAACGCAAATGTTAGGAAAAAAAATTAAGTACTGGCGAGTCGCGAACCACTGCTTAGACATAAATATTTCACCACACTAAACCAACATCATGAAGTTAGTAGCTATTTCTAGATTGCTACGAATTTTAGCACTTGCTAAAAGCTTTAATCGTTGTTATGTTACTAACTGAAATTTAATTATAACAAATTGTGCCAAGAACAATGCGTTTTGGGTGCATCCTCAGTGTACTGATGCCTTCAAATAGCCCTCTCTCATAATACGCAAGTTACAATAATTCTTTTGCCACTAATATGATGTTTCTCATTATTTTATTGCGACGGATCACACAGTTAACAACGTGTTACCCAGTTATTCTCAATTTGCTAGTGCTTAGAAACGGCATATATACGTATTGGCTTGAAATGAATGCCAATATGGCGCCTCGCAACTTTGTGCTGAAGGGAGATGGCGTGCATGTGACGTAGCTGGCGTTGTGCCATCACATTGGTCAACGCTCAGACGCACGCTCAGAATATCTGACATGCTAGATATTGCTCTGCACGTTCGGAAAGACTCCCGAACGTGCTATTCCACGCTCTGACGTCAGAAACTCGGCACGCTCAACGCTCAACGTTCGGATGCACGGTCCGTGTGCCGACAGCTTTAGGTACGAAACGTGTCCGCAGCGTCACGTGGGGCAAGGGTGAGTGATACTATCCGACGTTGAGGCGTTACGCTCAGCGTTCGCCGTGGCGCTATTTCAGAGGAATACTCGACACACCGGAAAAGCGTTTCACCTTCTACCTTACGTCCCATCATCATTAAAATCATCTATTGAGGTGATGCGGTGGTTCAGATACTGGACACACGCACGCGGGACGACCGAGATTCAAATCCCTGCCTGGCCTGTCGGATTCAGGTTTTCCGTCTCTCCCCAAGCTCTTTTGATGCAAACACCGGAGTGATTGCTTAGGAAAGGACACAACCGATTTCCTTCCACATCTTTTGATAAAAATCACTTTACCGCTAGCTGCATCTATTAGCGCAAAAATATTACGTGAGATTTTTTTCGAAACTAAACTGTTTCATCATCAGGTACTTAAGGACGTAAATAAGTGTCTGACGATGAAGCGTTTTAGCTTCCAAATCGACCCCATACAGTACAGGGTGTTTCAAAAACATCTCTCACGACGCATCATTTCATTTATTGCATACCGAAAGACCTGTTGCCTATTTTAAAAAGCAGGTCGTACGTTTTACAGTTTTACACGTTACAATACATTGTTCCATATTTCTAATGTTTTTCTTCTTTCTTAAGCAATAAAACAAGAGTAACAATAATGAGTTGTTACTGGAATAAAATGAACATAAATTGAGGAAAAGAAAACAGAAACAATTTAAATTGAAGAAGAAGCTAATAGGTGAGAGGAGAAGTTTTTAATGGAATAAAGTGTCCCACTACCTGGCTGTTCTAGGTGGGAGGGCATCGGAGCCAGTCCCAAATGGAGCTCCAATTTATTCAGATCTAAGTACAAATGACAGTAATATGTTATTTAAAATTTTTCATTAAATATAATAAATTAGTATACATTTCTCATATTAATTTTAGTATTGATTACTGGCAATGTCATGGCTTTTCCTGTGGGAAGGGAGCCTCGGGAGTTCGTCGAGACTCTTCTCCCCAGGAAGTTTCAGCTCAATATATTTCTGTTATGTACTCCGTTATTAAGTTAAACTTAGCAGTTACTCTTCTACAGTTACAATCCTTATACTTCTATACATTATAGTTTTATACATTTCCTATCGTTGGATAGTGTTCAATATATACTTTTTCATTATTCTTCTTATTTTTTATACTATTGTATGACACCATATTGTCTTGTTCTGAGTTTGTTGAGGCATCCGAGTCAGTGGTTGTGTTGTTGTGGGAATCGTTCCATGTGTTTTGTTGCCTATAATGTGATGCGTTCCGCTGTGTCGATTTCTACACATGTGAATATGTCTGTGTCACTTAGTCCAACATGATGGAGATGTGGTTACGGTCCATGTCCCGTAATAAAGTGGATCACACCACGTGTTGGATCAATATATTTCATGCTCATTCGATCTCGCATGTTACGGAAGAATGTGTGTGTGTGTGTGTGTGTGTGTGTGTGTGTGTGTGTGTGTGTGTGTGTGTGTGTGTGTGTCTGCGTCCTATTTCTGTTGCGTCCCATTCGGTCTGCCAAGTATCATTTTGCCATTCATTAAGTTGTTTCTTGTCAGTTATTTGTTTTCTTGTAATTTCCCGTACTTTGTCCTGTCGTCCCTTTTTTATCCAGGATGCTGCAGCTGTGAAACGTACTGTACTGTCTATTTGGTAAACACACAGGACGACGCATTAATGCCTCTACATATGTTGTCCGAAACGCCCCTGACATTCTTAAACGAATGCTTCTCTGTTCGCGTCGTACAATGGTTTTGCATGATGTGAGGTAGTGACGATGGGCCTATGTGCTGGCTGCAAAGCTCAAAAAATGGACTCAAACAGGGCGATATGATAGGTTCGTTTCATCTGGAGCGGTAGACTAAACCGTGTAGTTTTGAGTCTGGCTAATTAATGCATCAGTTTAGTCGCTTTGTCAGTCCCGAGCTTTGTGTGGTCTTTCAATGGAAGTTTTCCGTCAACATATACTCAGAGGTATCTTGTCGTAAGTTGTCGTTGTATGGTGGTATTGTCAAATCTGATTGTGTTTGTTTTGTTGTTGTTGTAATGCTCGCTTTAGCAGTAGGTAGACAGTTTTGTTGGCTACTATTTGCAGTTTGTTGTTGTTGCACCAGTTATTTACTTTTTGCAGGATCTGTGTTGCCTTTAGTTCTAGTTTTGCTCTTGAGTTGACCGATGTAATTCCCATTACACCATCTGCATACGCAATTACTCCTATTATCCTGTTGTCCTCATCAAGAGTGCTTAAAAGGGTTTCTACAGTGATGTCCCAGAATTTGGGACCGCATATAGACCCCTGTGGGTAGCCTTTCGTAATTCTTTTGATGACCCTTTGATGGCCTGCAAGCCGTTCTACAACTCTACTGTCGCAGTAGTCTACGAGACTGTAATATAACGGTGTGGGTATTTGCATTTCCCTAAATCTTGCAAATAGTGCAGGCTACCAGAGGCTATCAAAGTCGCCGGCTACATCGATTAGGATCGCAGTTACATATTTGAATGGCGTCATCTATAGATTTTCATGGAGTGAACCCGAACTGGTGGGGACTAAGCGGGAAAGCTGTGTATCGCACAGCAGTCTCTCCTGAACCTTAGCCAACGTGTTTATCAAGCAAATTGGTCTGTATGTCTTCGGATCCGTTGGGTCTCTGTCCTCAGGTTTCTTGATGATTACTGCATCTGGAGATTTCCATGTTGTGGGTGTCTTGTGTTGTTGTAAGACGTCATTCATTCAGTGATTCAGTCAGACATGGTATGATCTGCAGTGCAGCATTCCTCACAGTTTCCTGATGAATTTCGTCGGGCCCTGGGGCTTTTTTGGATTTGAGTTTGTTAATTGCCGGAGCAACTTCCTCCTGGACGAAATGGATGACTACTTGGTTAGTAGCTTAGTTAATTTCAGTTAGTCGGCGGAGATTGATGTGTTGTTGTTGGTCCTCAGTTTGGTCATCGTCCGGGAGAAGCTTTTGAAGAAACTCTGCAGAGCTTCCCCAACCTCGCGTAGTGAAGCCATCTACACGTCTCAGTGTCGACACTATAAGTGGTGTTTTGATTTTGTCAGTCTGCAGTTTGTGCGGTTCTCCCCACATATTATTTTCCAACTGAGTACGCACAATGTTGTCCCAGTGGTCCTGTCTTGTCTTGTTAAGTTCGGTTTTATACCTGTCTGAAGCGTCGCAATAGATTTGGAGTCTAATTTCCCGTTCTCATGCCGTTTCTGACCTTTGTCGTGTCGTCTTGTGAGACACAAGATCTTTCCAGAGTCTGATCAACGTTCTGGACAACGGAATGTTCTGTTTCCGTCCTTCGTTTGCTACTGCGATTGGGCTTTTAGTAATACATGTGTCAGTGGGTAAACTCTGAAAACAATGCTACCGTGTGTGGTATAGAGGCATGAGTTATTGGTCTCCTCTCTCAGAGTTTGCCAGTTTGCCTTGTGTAGCAGCAACCTTGGGTGCTGTGTTGCATGTGTGTTCCTGTCAGTAGTGGTTGCTGTATGTGTGACTATTACGTTGTGATCACTATGTGTGACTTTGTCTATGACATGCCAGTTTAGAATGTGTGTGACTATTTTTCATTTGCGAGAGTAATGTCGATGTTACTGGTTCCAACTGCATATCCAAAGAAGGCATCATCATCTACATGAATGAAGATAAAAAATTGAGGTAGAATTTAACTTGGTCCGCTTCTGTAGCTGATGACGAGAACACGGCAAGTGCCATAATCCTATTTCCGAGAAACTTCGATCTGTGGAAGAGGGGCCAAAATAAAAGAACACGTGTCTAGGCTTATCCGTAGACACCCGACCGTTTCTGAGAGAACGACCGTCAAAATTTTCGACGTAATTTTGATGCCTTTCAGCGCGTGATGTGCTCGGCCGAACTGGTAGTTTAGCCGGCCGATGTGGCCGAGCGGTTCTAGGCGCTTCAGTCTGGAACCGCGCGACTGCTATGGTCGTAGGTTCGAATACTGCCTAGGGCATGGATGTGTGTGATGTCCTTAGGTTAGTTAGGTTTAAGTAGTTCTAAGTCTAGGGGACTGATGACCGAAGATGTTAAGTCCCATAGTGCTCAGAGCCATTTGAACCATTTTTGAACTGGTAGTTTAGTGGCTAGCGTCGTGGCCTCTCACTTCTGCGTCCTGTGTTCGAAACCTGATTATTGTTATTACTTCATCTTATTTTTTCATTTATCTACTCATGTCAATTGGAGCTTAGTACAAGAATGTTTCTTATCAAGTTAACGGCATACAATGGTGTTAATGTAAAATAACAACTGCGTTTCACAATAAGTGTCATACATTTATTATATGAAATACACTGATAAGCCAGAACATTACGACCAACTACCTGATAGCCGGTACGCTTGCCTTTGGCACGGATAACAGTGGCGACGCGTCGTGACGTGGAAGCAAAGAGGTCTTGCAAAGTCGTTGGAGGGACTTGGCACCACATTTGCGCACCCAAGTCGCCTAATTCCCGTAAATTCCGGGGAGGGGGCGATGATCTGTGATGCCACGTTCAATCATATCCTAGATGTGTTCGATCGGGTTCAGTTGCTGAGTTGGAGGGGGGGGGGGGGGCAGCACATTAACTGGAACTCGCCACTATGTTCCTCAAGCCCCTTCATCACACTCCTGGCCTAGTGACACTGTTGAAAAACACCACTGCCGTCTGGAGACAACATCGTCGTGAAGGGGTGTATGTGGTCTACTCCTTGGCCGTCACGGTGCCTTGCAGGGGCTCCACTGGACTCATGGACGCCCACGATAGTGATCCCCAGAGCATAATGGAGCCGCCGCGAGCTTGTCTCCGCCCCGCAGCATAGGTGTCAAGTTCATCAGACCACGCAACGCTCTGTTACTGCGCCAACGTCCAGTGCCTGTGGTCATGTGACCATTTCAATCGTAGTTGCCGATATCGTGGTGTTGACATTGGCACATGCGTGTGCCTCGGCTGCGGACGCTCATCCTTAGTCGTGTTCGGCGCACTGGGTGTTCAGATACACTTGTACTCTGCCAGCATTAAAGTCTAATGCTAATTCCGCCACAGTTCGCCCGCCGCCTGTCATGTTTTACCATTCTGTCCAGCCTATGACGTCCGACATCAGTAATCAGCGGTGGTCGCCCAACCCCACGACGTCTGGACGTGGTTTCACCATGGTTTCGCGACATGTTTAAGACACTCACCACAGCACTCCTCGAAAACCCGAGAAGTGGTGCAGTTTCCGAACTGCTCGTGCCGAGCCCCCGGGCCGTCACAATCTACCCTCGGTCAAACTCAGATAGAATGCGCGCTTTCCCCATTCTACACACGGCCAGCACGCCCACTGACGTCACACGCACCGTGCGTGTGTCTGACCAGCAGTCAATCCTATCGCCTGGGCGGGTTTGTATCGATAGCAGATGGTGGTCATAATGTTCTGGTTGATCAGTGTGTATGTGTACATGGTATTTTCACATATTACATTATTTTTAAATACTCATTCTGATATTCATATATTTGAGTCTTATCTCAGTTCTCAATTTTTATATTTTATTCTTCAGAAAGATTTGGTGCATTCCTTTAGATGATAGCCATAGCAGAAACATTCGAAACAGAGAAATTCAGAGCGTTGGCAATAATTTCGAGTCAAAGCACGCGTATCGTATCCCTTTTTCGAAAACTGGCGCTTGCATTGATTTAGAATCGAGATACACTAAAGGAGTTTCGTCGAAAACAATTTAAAATAATTTTTCCATCATTTATTGATTCTTTCTTTTCCTTTTTTAAAAATTAATTCATCGGACATACAATCAGTAGATGAATAAGGACAACATTATTTCAATATATATTGGAGAATATTCGTATAGTAATCTTCGACGAACATGCGTAGATACTCGTAAATGAAAACTAAAAATCTGGTTTCGAACACAGGGCGCAAAAGCGTAAAGTCATGACGCTAGCTACTGTGGCACCCCTTCCTTTGGACCGTTTACGCGCTGAAACGCACATAAAATACCTCGAAAACTCTGACCGTCGTTTTCTCAGATATGGTCGAATATCTACGGATAAAACGGGACACGAGTTCGCCTCCTGTGAGCGAAGCTTCTGGGACGTCAGGTCATGGCACATGCCGTGTTGCTCTCACTAGCTGTCAGCTTGGCTGACTGCTATGCCGGGTATTCGGATTCGATTCCCCGTATCGCCAAGGATTTTTCCTTGGTGGGAGGTCTGGAACGTGGTGTACTCAGCCATGTGATGCCGGCTGAGGGCCTACTTGATCGAATAGTGTAACGACCCGGAGTGCGGTGTGTCGACTCCCACCCCTCCTAACGCGGCGGTCGGTCGGGGCCGATTGACTCATCTGTGACCGGAACTGCGGTGCTGCTGCTGCTGCTTTTTCAACTGCGCTTAAGATTACGAGTTTTTATTTTCGAAAGAGCCATCCGATTTTATAAGGAAATATTTTTGAAATGGTTGCAACCTTTGGGTACTTTTTTTTTATATTACGTTTAAGTTCCAAGTTTTAATATACCATTCACAAATGTCCAGGCTGAATGAACTGGGTACGATTTGAGACAGAAACTTTGCTGCACTTCACACGGACACATGACGAATGACTTAACTCTCGGCTGGCACGACCAGTGATTTGTCGCAGTGTTGTGCTCTCGACGAAAATCACGGCGCGCACACTTGAAACGTATTGCACCTGTTGGAACGCAAATCGCTTTTTGTTACTGTGTTACTGGCATCTAGACGCAGACTGAATGGGCGAGGGAGCGGGTGCTCTGCACCGAGCACACCACCACGTGAACCTGCAACCTGCAACTGGCGCCAGTGAAAACCTTCACTTTCGAAATGTAAGTTACAATACATCCCAAGTTTCTTCTATCTCCATGCGTGTTGAAGATACAGTCTTCTCAAATCGTATAAATCTTTTTGAAAAAGCCTGTATTTCTACTCCTATAAATAAATGCAGCTCAAGGGAACGTTACAAGTACCATTTCTATCTACCACCAGCAGTCCAATTTTCTACCGGAATGGAACCAAGAAGAGGTCATAATCGCTGTCTTACTATGTCGTCGTGCCGAGACGTTAAACCTTCTCGTTTTTTTCCTCTTGATCACCAACAACTCCTTTACAAAAATATGCATTCGTCACTGTTACCTATAATAAAACGGGTACACTTGAGACACCTGACACGCAAGCAAAGCTTCTAAGAGAACCTGAAATCACGCCTACTTCTGTTGCAGGAGAATCAACGATGGGGGCTGAGTTATTAGCAGAAGAACAGGAACCGACATATCAAAGTTTTTCGTTGATATTAATCTGTGAAGGTGCAATGGGAAACTACAGAAACAATTGCGATACACATACGTTTCCTAAATTTCGTATTTCTTAGTATTAGTCAGTTACTCACATCTCTCGGTAGACATATTGTATGAGACACATCACACAAAACAATCGTTCCAAAAAATGAAGTGTACAGACATTTAGAGGCATCCTAACGAAGTGTCATAACCACAGTGAAAGTGCAGATAACGTAAGCATGTCTTCTATAGACTGTCTTTATAAGTTACGGCGAGGCTGAACGAGAAGTTAAAGGTCGGCTCGATCTTTCATAAATTTCAGAATTGTGTCACACAGTTTGGTGGAAGTACATGAGAATAATTCGAAGAATGAGGGCGATCGTCAAACAAATCGTTTAGTGTTTTCCTAAGCTAATATTATGAATTTGTACTAGAAAATATGTGTAATGTTAAACAGCAAGCATCTACACCTTCATTCAAAATCATTTTATAAAAATCAATTGCTACCAGTTTCAAAACTTACTTTGTTAGACGATTTGCATGGTTTTATCTTGAGACCTTGCGTGCACAGCTGTACTGAGATTAACAATTCAAAATAATTATAGAAAAGCCGGCTTGCGATTAAAAGCCAACATTAAAACATAACCTAACGCGATATTGCCGTATGTGACACTTCTTTATCGTGCACTACAGCAGGTAATAATCTGCAAAGCCATCATGGGTCATTTGTGAAATTTCTTAACTTACGAACAAGAAAATGCGATTTATATATACGGTGTTTCAAAAGGGAGGAAACTGTAGCTTTACTCTCGAAATGTTCTGTACAAAATAATGACCACTGTTGAGTTTATAAGACCCAAAGTACAGTTTTGGTTTTTGTATTGACACAAATAGTCAGATACGAGGACAGTCAACATTAGAGCATTTCTTGTCGTCTGCTTGAAGCAATCGGTACGACAGCTCTACAGATGTCAGGGTGCGGCAAGAAGCAGCGATTCCAGTTATGCAGCACGACATTCGCTTCCCGAGCCAATGTTTACGACGCAGTTAACGCGAGATACGGTAGGTCGAGGATTTTTACTCGTCATATCTTTCCCTCCTTCCGACTGCTTGCACTTTTTTGCCCCCTTTGGCGGTACGTTGTGTGACGAGCTCCCAGTAGCGATTGTGGGCGCCCAGAATGATCCTTTTACAGCCTTCCCTTCAACTCCATATATCGGATGCCTTTTGAACTACGTAAACCGTCATGCTGATGGTTTACACCAGGGGTCTCCAAACTTTTTAGTCTGCGGGCCACATTGACTCCTCCACAAAGTCATAAGGGCCAAGATCTACCTAGTGGGATTAAAGCACCCTAGCACTCCATGATCACCGTAATGTAAGGCTGAAGGAAAGATGAAATCGCAAAAATCTAAGGTTGTGGGAATAGCTAGCACTCAAACGAACTACGATTTTTATTTAATTTCATAATTTTGATTGGTGGACGTACCTGACCGAAATTCTGGCGAATTTCACCGACAAAAAAGTATGTCACTGCACATTCTTTACGAAAGCGTCCTGGAAAGTTAACGAAATCTCAAAATCATTGTTTGCAACACTATTACTGCAAGACGTAACAGAGGTAGAGTATGTCAACGCATTGTTATTTCAAGCGGTGCAACAATTAGTTTAGTACGTAGTCTTGTAGCGAGTAGTAGAGACAGAGCGTATATTTGATAGTTCTGTTGCGTGATTGAGTCTATGATTTTTAGTGGAACTACAGTGTAATTGTGAGTATTTAATTTAGTAATTAAAGTACCTTAAAAACAAATTCATTGCATTTTATTTAGGCAGAGTACTCCCTAGTTTTATTAGTATTAAATAGCACAATTTTATTTTCAGGTTACAATCTTTTGTGAAGTTCTGTACAAATATGGAAAAGAAACGAAAGGTTGACAGTGAATGTAGAATTTTTAGAGCAGTGGGGATGTCAATATTTCGTGGTGGAGTCAAGCAACAAACCAATGTGTATTATTTGCAATGAAGCAATATCAGTCTTCAAAGAATACAATATAAAACGTCATTATGAGACTAAGCACTCTCAGAATTACTCCAAGTTTACAGGATGCGAACGATTAGAAATGTATGAGTCTCTGAAACGCCAGCTAAAAACCCAGCAGTCGCTGTTTAAGAAAGTAAATGCTGAACAACATGCAGCAACTCGTGCTAGTTTTCGTGTGGCTCATTTAGTAGCGAAACAGTGTAAGCCATTTACCGACGGTGAATTAATTAAGAACTGCATTATTGCAACAGCAGAAGAAATGTGTCCAGAAGAAGTTAATTTATTTAAAAACATAAGTTTGTCGGCAAACACTGTGGCTCGAAGAACAGGTGACATTGCACAAAATATATCAGCACAACTGCGCGTCAAAAATCAAGACAGACTGGTTCTCTTTGGCCGTGGATGAGTCAACAGATGTATCAGATGCTGCTCAAGTACTACTTTTTGTTCGAGGGATTGACAAAAACTATGAAGTGTATGAAGAGCTCCTTGATGTTCACAGTATTCACGGGACGACCACTGGCGAAGATATTTTTAAAGGAGTTGAAAGGGCAGTTCAGAAAAACAATCTTCACTGGAAGAAATTACAATTTATTACAACTGATGGTGGCAAAAACATGTGTGGGAAAAATAAAGGTGTTGTTGCTCTCGTTTCTAAGGACGTAGAAAATGACGATGGCTCAAAACCATTAGTAGTGCATTGTATTATTCACCAACAGTCTTTGTGTGGAAAACATTAAGATATGTCAGAAGTTTTAAAGCCAGTTATTTCAGTTGTTAATTATATCAGATCCCATGCACACAGCCATCGCCAGTTCCGCGAGTTTCTTGAAGATATTGAGGAAAGCGACTTGCCATATTATACTGCAGTGCGCTGGCTTAGCTGCGGTAAAGTTCTGACCCGAACAGTAACTGAAATTTTTTTGAACGAAAGGAATCGCCCTCTGGCTGAGTTACGGAACGGTGAGTGGTTATGGAAGCTAGCATTTTATACAGACGTAACTGTTGTTGTTGTTGTTGTTGTTGTGGTCTTCAGTCCTGAGACTGGTTTGATGCAGCTCTCCATGCTACTCTATCCTGTGCAAGCTTCTTCATTTCCCAGTACCTACTGCAACCTACATCCTTCTGAATCTGCTTAGTGTATTCATCTCTTGGTCTCCCTCTACGATTTTTACCCTCCACGCTGCCCTCCAATGCTAAATTTGTGATCCCTTGATGCCTCAAAACATGTCCTACCAACCGATCCCTTCTTCTAGTCAAGTTGTGCCACAAACTTCTCTTCTCCCCAATCCTATTCAATACCTCCTCATTAGTTACGTGATCTACCCACCTTATCTTCAGCATTCTTCTGTAGCACCACATTTCGAAAGCTTCTATTCTCTTCTTGTCCAAACTATTTATCGTCCATGTTTCACTTCCATACACGGCTACACTCCATACAAACACTTTCAGAAACGACTTCCTGACACTTAAATCTATACTCGATGTTAACAAATTTCTCTTCTTCAGAAACGATTTCCTTGCCATTGCCCGTCTACATTTTATATCCTCTCTACTTCGACCATCATCAGTTATTTTACTCCCGAAATAGCAAAACTCCTTTACTACTTTAAGTGTCTCATTTCCTAATCTAATCCCCTCAGCATCACCCGATTTAATTTGACTACATTCCATTATCCTCGTTTTGCTTTTGTTCATGTTCATCTTATATCCTCCTTTCAAGACACTGTCCATTCCGTTCAACTGCTCTTCCAAGTCCTTTGCTCTCTCTGACAGAATTACAATGTCATCGGCGAACCTCAAAGTTTTTACTTCTTCTCCATGAATTTTAATACCTACTCCGAATTTTTCTTTTGTTTCCTTTACTGCTTGCTCAATATACAGATTGAATAACATCGGGGAGAGGCTACAACCCTGTCTCACTCCCTTCCCAACCACTGCTTCCCTTTCATGCCCCTCGACTCTTATAACTGCCATCTGGTTTCTGTACAAATTGTAAATAGCCTTTCGCTCCCTGTACTTTACCCCTGCCACCTTCAGAATTTGAAAGAGAGTATTCCAGTTAACGTTGTCAAAAGCTTTCTCTAAGTCTACAAATGCTAGAAACGTAGGTTTGCCTTTTCTTAATCTTTCTTCTAAGATAAGTCATAAGGTTAGTATTGCCTCACGTGTTCCAACATTTCTACGGAATCCAAACTGATCTTCTCCGAGGTCGGCTTCTACCAGTTTTTCCATTCGTCTGTAAAGAATTCGCGTTAGTATTTTGCAGCTGTGACTTATTAAACTGATAGTTCGGTAATTTTCACATCTGTCAACACCTGCTTTCTTTGGGATTGGAATTATTATATTCTTCTTGAAGTCTGTGGGTATTTCGCCTGTCTCATACATCTTGCTCACCAGATGGTAGAGTTTTGTCATGACTGGTTCTCCCAAGGCCATCAGTAGTTCTAATGGAATGTTGTCTACTCCCGGGGCCTTGTTTCGACTCAGGTCTTTCAGTGCTCTGTCAAACGCTTCACGCAGTATCTTATCTCCCATTTCATATTCATCTACATCCTCTTCCATTTCCATAATATTGTCCTCAAGTACATCGCTCTTGTATAAACCCTCTATATACTCCTTCCACCTTTCTGCCTTCCTTTCTTTGCTTAGAACTGGGTTGCCATCTGAGCTCTTGATATTCATACAAGTGGTTATCTTCTCTCCAAAGGTCTCTTTAATTTTCCTGTAGGCAATATCTATCTTACCCCTAGTGAGACAAGCCTCTACATCCTTACATTTGTCCTCTAGCCATCCCTGCTTAGCCATTTTGCACTTCCTGTCGATCTCATTTTTGAGACGTTTGTATTCCTTTTTGGCTGCTTCATTTACTGCATTTTTATATTTTCTCCTTTCATCAATTAAATTCAATATTTCTTCTGTTACCCAAGGATTTCTATTAGCCCTCGTCTTTTTACCTACTTGATCCTCTGCTGCCATCACTACTTCATCCCTCAGAGCTACCCATTCTTCTTCTACTGTATTTCTTTCCCCCATTCCTGTCAATTGTTCCCTTATACTCTTCCTGAAACTCTCTACAACCTCTGGTTTTTTCAGTTTATCCAGGTCTCATCTCCTTAAATTCCCACCTTTTTGCAGTTTCTTCAGTTTCAATCTGCAGTTCATAACCAATAGATTGTGGTCAGAATCCACATCTGCCCCTGGAAATGTCTTACAATTTAAAACCTGGTTCCTAAATCTCTGTCTTACCATTATATAATCTATCTGACACCTTTTAGTATCTCCAGGATTCTTCCAGGTATACAACCTTCTTTTAGGATTCTTGAACCAAGTGTCAGCTATAATTAAGTTATGCTCTGTGCAAAATTCTACAAGGCTGCTTCCTCTTTCATTTCTTCCTCCCAATCCATATTTACCTACTACGTTTCCTTCTCTCCCTTTTCCTACTGACGAATTCCAGTCACCCATGACTATTAAATTTTCGTCTCCCTTCACTACCTGAATAATTTCTTTTATCTCGTCATACATTTCATCAATTTCTTCATCATCTGCAGAGCTAGTTGGCATATAAACTTGTACTACTGTAGCAGGCGTGGGCTTCGTGTCTATCTTGGCCACAATAATGCGTTCACTATGCTGTTTGTAGTAGCTAACCCGCACTCCTATTTTTTTATTCATTATTAAACCTACTCCTGCATTACCCCTATTTGATTTTGTATTTATAACCCTGTAATCACCTGACCAAAAGTCTTGTTCCTCCTGCCACCGAACTTCACTAATTCCCACTATATCTAACTTTAACCTATCCATTTCCCTTTTTAAATTTTCTAACCTACCTGCCCGATTAAGGGATCTGACATTCCACGCTCCGATCCGTAGAACGCCAGTTTTCTTTCTCCTGATAACGACGTCCTCTTGAGTAGTCCCTGCCCGGAGATCCGAATGGGGGACTATTTTACCTCCGGAATATTTTACCCAAGAGGACGCCATCATCATTTAATCATACAGACGTAACTAAACATATGAATTACCTTAATTTAAAATTGCAAGGTGAGAACCAGCTTCTGCCTGATTTATACACGCATGTTAAGTCCTTTCGACAAAAGATTGTTTTGTTTCAATCTCAGTTGAACAAAGTATGCTTCACGCATTTTAATACATGCCAAACATTCAGTCAACAAACTGAGATTCCGTTTCCTGTAACTTTCGCAATTGAAGCTTTGGACGCTTTAAACATTAATTTTGAATCACGTTTTTCAGATATCGATGCAAATTCAAACGATATCAAGATATTTCAAAATCCCTTTGACGTCGATATAGAAGTGTTACCTGGAGAACTTCAGTTTGAAATTATTGACTTGCAATGTATCGACTTTTTTAAAGAAAAACATTCAAAGTCAACATTACTGGAATTTTATAAGTGTCTTCCATCCACACAGTTTTCAAATTTACATAAATTTGCCCGTGGCTTTTTTTCCGCTTTTGGCACTACTTATTTGTGTGAAAAAACTTTCTCCAAAATGAAACACGCAAAAAGTATGTACAGATCAAAATTAAGTGATGAGCATTAGAAGTCGCTGATGATTATCTCTACCAGTAAACTTGATCCACAACTCAAGGTAATTATGAAAGGAAAGTTACAGCTACATAAAAGTCACTACGTATCATTAAGATGTTAAATTTCTTTACGTGAATACTCTAACCCTGTGAGTTTTCAAGATATAAATTAATTACAGTTATTTTTATTCATCAGTTACAATTAAAATATCCAATATCAGTATGTACACCAAGTATTGTATTTTCTTTAAATTGCCTTTAAATAAAAATATTTTATACGATTTACTTGCTATGTGTATTTTACAACGTAATCAAAAGAAAGTGAAACCTCGCTTAAGAAACATCTTCCATAAGATTGATTACTAACGCTAGTCGCCGAAGTGGCGTCCATTTGAAAGACTTGCACCAGACTCGTGAGTAGAATAAAATGCAAAGAATTTTTTTACTTAAAATGTTTTCGCCAAACTTGTCTGTGAACCGTTCTTCTTTTTTTTCCACTATCGCACGGAGAAAGGTCTGTTTAACCATGACCTCTTCCGCTTTCTAAAGATAGAGCTCCGACAATGTCGCGGTGTATTGATCGCGATAGGCCTCGAAACTCTTATTGTTGGCAGTATAGGTACCACCTCAAATATTTGGCGGGCCGGATACCGGGGATGTTCGGCCAGCTAACGCGGGCCGGTTTCGGCCCGTGGGCCGTAGTTTGGAGACCCCTGGTTTAGACGATGCTGTCGGGGAGTATGGACATCAACATAGTCTGATGTTTGTTTGTTGTGTGAGTACAAATTTCGCGAAAGCTGATTTTCAGCGACACAGACACTTGAACTGATTCAGAGGGTGTACAGCGAGTCATCAGAATCGGACAACGGTATTTGTGGGAGCAAGCGTGAGGGCATAACTATTTGGGACACGGAGAACATCGCAGCCGTCGCTAAACTGGGTAAAGAGGACTGGCAAGTGACATCTTTGACACAGAAGAAACGAAAAAATCTCAACATCAGATCTTTTGTGGATGTTACACGAACATTTGAGCAAGAGAAGCTAACTTTCGTCCAAGGTGCTCTGACACAGGAGTACATAAATCATCGAAATGAGTTTTCTTAAGACATTTTAGACAAGTTATTACAGTTGGTGAGACATTTGTTTCGCGACCCTGAAACGAAACTGTATTGTAGAGAGAAGGTGGGTGAACATCACCAAGATACAAGAAAAAGTACAGAAAGTGTCATTGGAAAGTTGACACGTATTCAATTTACTCTAGAATTCTAGGACGCCCTTGCACAAGCTTCTGAACAGGAACCATTTCCCTATAATCTTCTTTCTTACCAATGAAATACGGACGATTTTAGTGTGTCGCAACACGGGCAGGCCGAAGACGCGAAAGCAGCGTCAGACAGGACTGGGGAACTTCCATGTGTGCAACTGTAGTGATGGTGGTGGTGGTGGTGGTGGTGGTGGTGGTGAGGGCGGGGGCAATGACCAATCCATTGGTTGTTCAGCGGCAATATTACACAATGGCAGAGCTTAAGACCAAAAAAAATTTCGATCCTACAGAACAAAGGGGCTGAATATTTATTTATACTGGTAAACAAAACATTGTGTAGCAATGCGTTTAGAACAAACATTTCTTTCACAAATCTCTGGATCTCTCAGCATGGGAAAAGAGTGTCTTAAGTTGCAGCAATAAAAATTGCTGACAGATAATGTGATCAACGACAGGAGGAATCAGAACTGGTGAATCGTCAAAGTAGAATTTTGCCAAACTCTGAGGGGGGGGGGGGGGGGGGGAGAGAAGGTGGTGTACTCTTACTACGAGACACTTTGCTGCTACGTCTGATGTCAACATGTGCTGGGAGGTCTCTCAAGAATATGTTTACGGGTATAAGTGACAACCATCGCGTCCTGGGCCATACGCATGTACACACAACAGTCTTTGTCTCACGTGCACAACCTGCCGATGCTAGTTTGAGTGTCCACATACGACTTGGAAATCAAATGCACTAATGCACCTGACTAGTTCAACTGCCACCGTTTAATCTGACTCAAAGAAAAAAAATACTGTGTAGGAAAATGACGCACAGAAAATTATTGATAATTATTAATTAACTAATACCATTACCGTATTACAATATACACTGAACCGGTATAGGCATACGTATTCAAATACAGAGATATGTAAACAGGCAAAATACGGCGCTGTGGTCGACAACGCCTATACTGTATAAGACAAGTGTCTGGCGCAGTTGTTAGATCGGTTACTGCTGCTACAATGGTAGGTTATCAAGATTTGAGTTTGAACGTGGTGTTATAGTTGGTGCATGAGCGACGGGACACAGCATCTCCGAGGTGGCGATGAAGTGGGGATTTTCCCGTACGACCATTTCACGAATGTACCATGAATATCAAATCTCCGACATCGCTGCGCAGGAAAAAGATTCTGCAAGAACGGGAACTACGATGACTCAAGAAGCTCGTTCAAAGTGACAGAAGTGCATCCTTTTCGCAAATTGCTGCAGATTTCAGTGCTGGGCCATCAACAAGTGTCAGCGTGCAACTATTCAACGGGGCATCCTCGATATAGGCTTTCGGTGCCGAAGGCCTACTCGTGTACCCTTTATGACTGCGCGACACAAATCTTTACGCCTCGCCTGGGCCCGTCAACACCGACATTGGACGGTTGATGACTGGAAACATGTTTCCTGGTCGGACGAGTCTCATTTCAAATTGTATCGAGCGGATGGTCGTGTACAGATATGGCAACAACCTCATGAATCCATGGACCCTGTATGTCAGCAGGGGACTGTTCAAGCTGTCGAGGTTCTGTAATGCTGTGGGGCGTGTGCAGTTGGAGTGATATGGGACCCCTGATACGTCTAGATACGACTCTGACAGGTGACACGTACGTAAGCATCCTGTCTGATAACCTGCATCCATTCATGTCCATTGTGCATTCCCACGGACTTGGGAAATTCCAGCAGGACAATGTGACACCCCACACGACCGAAATTGATAGAGAGTGGCACTAAATTCTTCTGAGTTTAAACACTTCCGCTGGCCACCAAACTCCGCAGACATGAACATTATTGAGCATATCTGGGATGCCTTGCAACGTGCTGTTCAGTAATCTCCAACTCCTCGTACTCTTACGGATTTATGGACAGCCCTGGAGGATTCGCGGTGTGAATTCCCTCCAGCACTACTTCAGACATTAGTCGAGTCCAAGCCACATCTTGTTTCGTAACTTCTGCCTGCTCGCGGGGGCCCTATACGATATTAGGCAGGTGTATCAGTTTCTTTGAAGGTGGTGCCCCATAGAGCGAAAGAATCTGTAAAACGTCGTATTTTAACTGCCAATAACAGCTGATAAATATTTCTTTCTTCACAACTGGTTTCAATTTTCAGACAATCATTAGATATTTCCAAGTCACTTGTAACAACTCATGTGACAATATTGGAACTGCGGACTCAACTAACGATGTCCATTCCAGGTCCCTGGCGTCAGTAGTCCCGTAGTAGTAACATATATTACACAGTCACTCATACAATGTATTTTACTACCGATGGCGGTGAATTTTATGCTATTAGACGCCACAGGCTTAATATTGGAATGTAAGCAGTTGTAAGTAACTTTAAGATACCTGATGATGGTCTGTAAGTTGGAACCGGTTATGAACAAACAATTATCTATCTGCAGTTACTGACAGTCGAAATACGATGTTTTCTTTTTAATCTTAGTCTGTAATACATGTTAATTATTTCCATTTACATAATTAATTAACTTCGTACATGGTAACTGACATCAGTTTAACTGTGGTCCAAAGCAAATAAATGCTATGGAAATAACACAATTGTAGTGCATTCTATTTACAATCTTGCAGCTGCTATCCTAAATTTTTGTGACTGCTAACGCTATATTTACGTGCGCAGTGTTCATAACTGATAATTTAGGTTCTGAAGGCAGATAGTATAATTAATCCAGTGCTGCATAAATTACAATTTGGTGGTTAACGACAATAGCATTACTTAAAAATCTCCCTAACAAGGTAAGGACCTGAACCAGATATAGTTGATTGTTTGGGCCTATTTCACCCACTGTTGCGATTTAGTACAAGTGATTACCAGTTTCGGTCGTTATCAGCCATCTTCAGATCTTTTCAGTTTTGTCACGGTGTAAAGCAACTTCATCGACGTGTGTGGCTGTGTCAAGATTAAAATACGAAGTTGTACACTGTACAAAGCTGAAAGGTAAAGCAGGCAGCATACTTCAGTTCATTGGAAAAATACTAGGGAAATATAATCACTCTACAAATTACACTGTTTGCAGAACGCTTGTGCGACCCTTTCTAGAATCTGCTCAGGTGTATGGGATTCCCACTGGACACTGAACGCATATCACAGTGGATACTGAATGCATACAGAGAAAGGCAGCACGAATGCCCACAGGTTTGTTTGACCCATGGGATAGTGACTTGGAAATGCTGATAAAAGCTCTACTGGCAAATTCTTGAAAGTCATCCGTAAACAATTACGTGAAAGCCTACTTGCCAAACCAAATAGTTTCTTTTCTGATAGGCCCGCAGCATACATTAAGTCTGTGAATTATATAATATGTACTTTTCGAGCTTCTGCTGCACATTGATTTTATTAGCTCGTTATTTATATCCGACGAGTACAGCATAATAGCCAAAACTAGACATGTCATATGTAAACAACGAGCTAATAAAATCAGTGTGGGACAGAATCTGGAAGAAATATGTACTATATGTCATTCACATACTTAGTGAGTTTCAACAACCAACTTTGTGTGAAGAACGTAGGAATAAATTAAAATCCCACAAGTATCGCTCCCGTAAAGATCGCTATATGAGACCAATTGCAGCACGCAAGAAGCGTTTAAGAAATGATACTTCTCTTGCACCATACGTGAATGGAGTCCTAATAAATGGTACAACGGGAAGTACCCTCTGCCTAGTACTTCACAGGGGTTTCCACATTATGTATGTAAATTAATCAAATATCTGAAAATGGCTGTTAACGGCAGAAACCGATAAAAGCCTACATTAAATCGCAACTGTGACTGAAATAAGTAATTAGCTATAACTTTCCTGCAGTTACTGCATCTCTTCGCAGACATTATGTCAGCCCTTATATGTACCAGAAACATTTGAGCCCGTGTCATCGAGTGCGTTATTCGACACAGCTATGGAGGTGAGTCAATAAATGTCTCGAGAAGTGGTAGTTAGCAGAGAAACTCTGTGTTCATAGGCTTTCGTAGAAGCAGTCAGTTTCAATGAAAATCTTGTACGTCATGTTGTAAAGTGAGGAACCAACATTAGGGTCACTAATGCATATGCCACTTTATCATGGGTATGCGATACTGACTCAGACTGATCGAATGTTGGTTCAAATGACTCAGCCTATAAGATAGCATTTGTTAACGGGTCAAATGGCTCTGAGCACTATGGGACTCAACATCTTAGGTCATAAGTCCCCTAGAACTTAGAACTACTTAAATCTAACTAACCTAAGGACATCACACACACCCATGCCCGAGGCAGGATTCGAACCTGCGACCGTAGCAGTCCCGCGGTTCCGGACTGCAGCGCCAGAACCGCACGGGCACCGCCAGCATTTGTTTAGATTAATATACCGATATATACGAAAATGGAAAATTTTATATTTCAGTATAAAAAATCAAACAAATCGGAATACAATGTACGAAAATTCACTGTGATGGACCATCTGTTGCTGGAGAACTAACTTCCTAGTTGGCTTTATTTGTATTCATGGAGGGAAGACTGCTCAAAAGGACGGAAGCTGTAAAGAAAAACAAGATTGTGCGTTCTCAAGCTTGCCGTTGACTCACAAGTAATTCTTAGACTGCCACGTCATTGCATCATATTACCAGCTTAACGATTTCCGCTCATGACTAGGGTCCGAATTAATACGTAAATACATATTTTCGTTTTAAGTAATTTTCATTCTTTTTGCAGTTTTCTACATAAATCATGACATCTGGAGTCTGAAAATGTAACTTTCATTTTCCATATTTCAGAGTTTAGTCCAAATTCTTCCATATTTCAAAGGTAGGTCCATATTTTTATATCAAAATTGCATAAATCCATATTTTCAGCGCTATGTTATATAAGACTGATCGTTTTACAGCGCAACAGCATTAAAAATTCATTAAATTTCACTTCAGAGTGCGATTCCTGGCCTCGGAATGGACGGGCCGAAAACACAAATCGCACCATCTGAAGCAGCCTAGTCTTTCAGATGGCCTGCAAGCCTTTTAGCGTTGCTTCTTACGAATTACTGGAAGAGAGAAATAAGAAAAATCTCTTCCGGGGAGTGAAGCATTGAAATGATGTTTTCGGAGTGGTGGGGAGAGGGGAGCGGTTTTTGACGTGTTTTCCACTTCTGTCAACATACCCTCCCCTACCAGTCATCTCCTGTAGCGAAAATTTCTCGCCATAGTTACAATCGTTCGTGAAAGCACGTTTGCAAACACGCTATTATTAAATGTGGTACTTGTTTGTAGTAATGAACATGACATTAAATTAAGGCATCTAAAACGCAATTTATTTCGGTTGCAAAGGTTGTTGGTACACTCGACGTCCTGAAACCTGCCAGTCGAAACTAGGGTGCAAGTGCTCACTGAGAAGTTTACCGATGATGATGATGATGATTTGATTTTTGGGGCGCTCAACTGCGCGGTTATCAGCGCCCCTACAAATTGCCAACCTCTGCTCAGCCCAATCTCGCCACTTTCAAAGTTTACCAACGGTACAATGTATGCCGTGTTCTTCACAGACATGTCACATGATTTCTATGACGTCCCATACTCACTTCCAGAATTCTGCAAATTTATGTTTGCTACAGTCACATCCTGCGACGGTGAAAGACCTATCAGTGATTACAAAGCGTTGTTCCTTTCAAACAGCAACAGTTTTAATTTTGAAAATGTAAATAACATTTGACTGTGTGTTGTGACAACACAAATAATGCCAGTGAGACTGAAGAAGCATAAAATTGTTTGTTTTTGGCATAACAGACTGTCGTTTATTTGAAAATGGTAGTTTTTTGACTCCATGTTTTGTTCCATATTTTATAATTTTAAGCCCATATTATGTGTACATATTTTGTCATTTTTAAAACATGTTTATCCGAACCCTACTCACGCGCCGGCCGAGGTGGCCAAAAGCGGTTAAAGGCGCTAAAGTCCGGAACCGCGCGACCGCTACGGTCGCAGGTTCGAATCCTGCCTCGGGCATTGATGTGTGTGATGTCCTTAGGTTAGTTAGGTTTAAGTAGTTCTAAGTTCTAGGGGAGTGATGACCACAGATGTTAAGTCCCATAGTGCTCAGAACCATTTTTTTTTTATTTGTACTCAGGTGATTCATGTGAAAAGGTGTCCGACGTGATTATGCCCGCGCGACGGGAATTAACAGACTTTGAACGCTGAATGGTAGTTGGAGCGAGAGGCATCGGACATTCCGTTTCGGAAAGCTGTAGGGAATTCAATATTCCGAAATCCTCAGCATCAAGAGTATGCCGATAACACAAAGTTTCAGGCATTTCTTCTCACCACGGACAAAGAAATGCGCGACGGCCTTCACTTAACGACCGAGAGCAGCAGCGTTTCCATACAGTTGTCGGTGCTAACAGACAAGCAACACTGCTTGAAATAACCGCGGAAATCAGTGTGGGACGTACGACGAACGTATTTAGGAGTACGGCGAAATTGGTGTTAATGGGCTTTGGAAGCAGACGACCGAAGCGTGCCATAGTAACAGCACGTGACCGTATCAGTTGGACACTAGACGACTGGAAGACTGACCTAGTCAGATGAGTCCTGATATGAGTTGGTAAGGTCTGATGGCAGAGTTCGACTGTGGCGCAAACCCAACGAAACCACCGACCCAAGTTATCAAGGTGGTAACCACACAATGGTGTGGGTTGTGTTTACATGGAATGCATTGGGTCCTCTGGTTCAACTGAATCGGTCATTGTGTGGCTACTTGGAGACCATAGACTTCATATTCCGAAACAACGTCATATCGCCGGGTCACATTTGTTCGCAACTGATTTGAAGAACATTCTGGACAATTTGAGTGAAAGAATTGGCCAGGCAGGCCACACGACACGAATCCCATCGAAAATTTATGGGGCATAATCGAGAGGTCAGTTCGCACATAAAATCCTGCACCGGCAACACTTCCGCAGTTATGGACAGCTACAAGCATCATGGCTCAATATTTCTGCAGGGGACTTCCAACGACTTGTTGAGTCCATGCCACTTCGAATTGCTGCACTACGTTTGCAAAAGGAGGCCCAACATGATATTAGGAGGCATCCCATGGCTTCTGCTCCTCAGTGTTATGTCAACGTAGGCACTAATGGCGCAGTACTAATAGTAAAAGCACGAGAAGTACCCGGTTTCTAGTGACGACGGATGTGATTTTGTAACTCGTCGCTTTGTGACGTTACGGGACGGAACGCACTCTTTAGTACAGCAGTACTGTTGAGTGGCATTTTGCCGCGCTGGATTAGCCGAGCGGTCTGGAGCGCTGCAGTCATGGTCTGTGCGGCTAGTTCCGGCGGAGGTTCGAGTCCTCCCTCGGGCATGGGTATGTGTGTTTGTCCTTAGGATAATTTAGGTTAAGTAGTGTGTAAGCTTAGGGACTGATGACCTTAGCAGTTAAGTCCCATAAGATTTCACACACATTTGAACAACTTTTTTTTTTGTGGCATTTTGGAACCTCACGCGCACAGAAGCAGCCTGCATCAAACCTGAGCCGCTAGTGTGGCGCAAGCTGCCAGCTTCGTTTGCTGTTGTTGCGCTTGCAGATTTTATGCACCTGTCCATGCTAGTCTATCCTGTGCAAGCCTCTTCATATCTGCACATCTATCTCGCACCCTACATCCGTTTGAACCTGCTTATTGTACCCCCCCCCCCCCTCTATTCACACACACCCATACACACCCTTCCACCCCTAACCCCCCCCCCCCACACACACACACACTGACTTCCATTGCCAAATAGAAAATTTTTTAGGCCCCAAAATGTGCTATTGTCCGATCCACTCTTTTAGTCAAACCGTGCCATAGATTTCTTTTTTCTCCGATTCGACTGAGTATCTCCATATTTCTTGCTCAACATTCTTCAATAACATCGCATTTCAAAAGCTTCTATTTTCTTCTTGTCTGAACTGCTTATCTTCCGCGTTTCACTTTCGTACAAGAATGCGTTCATTCAGTCGCCATAATATAACAACTCCGTGTTGGTTTTCATGAAAAGGCAGGGGAGGTGGGGGGGGGGGGAGGAAAGGAACGAACAAATAAAGATTTTCTTGCCGTAGAACACTTTGTATTGTACGTGCAGTAAAACTGCGATGCATATTAACTTAGGGCTATTGATCAAATATCAATATATCGATATTTTTTCCAAAAAGTAGCTATATACATAGGGGTATTTTTTCTCCGTTATACCGATATAGAAATGGCAATATCGTGTGCCGATATTTTTATTTTATGTAAAATTTTCTTGCAATTTTCGATAAATACTTGAATTTGTTCTTTTGATATCGTAGTAGAACATAGTTTTACTTTGACCTTGTGAAGGATTCGTACTACTTTTTGAGCTTTCATCACGTCCAGTATTTCTCTTTGACTCTGTGAAGCAAGTGTGTGTGTGTGTGTGTGGGGGGGGGGGGGGGAGTTTGCCGTTGCGAAGTGAATAACAAGGTATCCGATGTGAAGAACTAACACACCAGTTGCATTAAAAAACTATTTTTAACGCAACTCGTGAGTTATTTCATCACATCGGCATTCTTCAAAAACATTTGCTGGCACTGATGAACAAAAATCTTAATAAAAAGTCTGATTTTTTTGAGGTGGGCGGAGACGTGTGAGGGGCAATGCTGTCGTAATCGGCGCTACCAACGGAAGCTGCAACGTTCAGCTTCAACACGCGATTTTGACACAACTGCTAGTCGTTGCAGTTTGCACGAATGAAAAAAAAAAAAAAGAGTGAAGTCGACATAAAGTGTTCCAGACAAATCCGATATGTGACGAAACCGAACGACGGACCCATCGGACACCTTTTACTGTGCCACTTACCTGCAATTACCATTGTTAGCAAAGTGGTTATCGCTAAGCGTGAACGTGCATCGTTTTCTTTTCAATTCTTGGTCTGAGGGGGATAAGCAGGTTGCTAGCTTGTTGATGTACAGAATATCTAATAATTTGTCAATACTTGGAACATATAGCTCTACAACGGGCAGTATATTTACAAATGTGCTGCCGATATTTTTTTCGGCTGGTACATCAATGATTTCCCGTCGACATATCGATAATGTTTCCGATACTTTGAGGACCAATACCGAAATATTTTAAGTATCGATATATAGGATTCCCGAAATTTTTAAAAATACCAACAGCCCCACTGGTAACACTGACTGCTAATTGAGAATCGGAAAATTGGGAGAATACCGATCCCCTCATTTGGCAGCGTACTATTTCTCTCGCTTTTAAACACAAAATCACATGTATTGACGGGTTAGATCGGTCTTCATTGTGCTGTGGGTAACACGTAGTTTCTAAAACAGCCATAAATATGGCCGACATTCTGAGAAACGGTAGGTTTAGGTGGCGTGGAGTCAAAGTGTTAGGATGCCCCAATGGTGTGGCGGCCTCAGGCATTTTTAAATGAAGTGGCAAGGAGGCAGTGTGGCTCAGTGCAATGTATAAGATTCGTGTTTGATCAACAGATTTACATAAATGGTTTTCTTATAGGCTGCAGAGAACTTTTTTGTGAATGACCAATCACTATCAGCTTGCTAATTGCAATTCAGCGTCACAGGTGTGACGCGTAAGGCGGACTGAGCAATGACCAACGTGCGCGGCACCACAATATGATACGTCGTGACCCGGAGTCGACAAGCAGGAAGCAGCAGTTCAGGTTATGACTATGTAGCGTCTCCACAGGAAGATCAGCTCGCACTGCAGAGACCCATACTACAAACGAGTGCAGCAAGTCTACAGGAATCGGACCGACCCATCGCCCTGAGATGACCTCACAGACAGCTCATGACGGCGAGAGGTGTTTGCTTATGCAGGCCTTTGGTGACGTCACGAAGTGGCTGGCGGGCGACACTGCCAGACCTGCTGACTGCTGACGCAGCGTCACGTGGCGGCGCGGCGGGAGGCGAGCCGTCAGCAGTTGCAAATAGCAGCCACGTTGAAGGCGAGGCGCTGGCGTCGTGCCACGCACGGAATTCAGCAGCTGGTCCGTCGAACCAGGTGTCGCTCCGGCAAACTCACATACAGCACGGTACCCACACTACAACGTTGGTCACAATATTTAGTGCATCTGTCCACGCATTCTCAAACACGATGGGGAGAATGCTCCACTGAGACAGCTCGGAAAATAGTTATTCACTATTACTGAAACAAAAGGCTTCTCTGCTTATCTCAACAATACATGTGTGCGACGTAACAGTGTAATTTACAAAATGTGTGTTTTTACGACATTAATTATCCGTATTCAAAGTCCGTACAACATATAACAGAGACAGTAGGTTGCTTTTGTACAAACGTTTATTTTAGGCGTCACAATTGCTCTTCTTTCATTTCACCCTACTTTGGGGCACTTTAAATCAATCAATTTTTTAATGGTCTTTGCCCTTCAATTAGCTCGATGTTATTTCACTCCATCCGATCTTGCTTTCCTTTCTTCTCCACAGATTTGGATTGTTCTTTTGGTTTTCTTTGGCTTGGAAACTCTCTTTCTTGACTCTGGTTATTTTTTCGCGGTTTTATCCACAATTTGGAGTTCTCTTAAGTCGTCCTCGGTTTTCTTAAACCAGTTTGGTTGACTTTTTTCTTTTGTTGCGGAAGTTGTCAAAACATTTTTTGTTGATTTATTTGGGTTCATTCCGAGGATGTGTCCATACAAATAAATTCTTCTTTTGTTCGCTGTACCAGAGTTTTTCGGTTCTTTGGTAAACGGTTTCATTTTTATGTGAATCAGTTTGTTGTTGTGGAATCTGGGACCAAGGATTTTTCTTAATATCTTCCATTCTTTGATCTCCAGCCTTTCAACAGTTTTACTTGCTACAGGGCTTCCGGTTTGATTACTGCGTTATAATGTCATATATTTGCGTTCCATGACAGGGACTTTTTGTTATATGTGTTTCTGAAGAGCTGGAAGGCCATTTAAACTTTATTTCTTCTAGATTCCAGTATGTTTTTCTCGAGGACATTCCAGCTGATCCATTCTCGAAGACATTTGAATTTTACACAATTGTTTCATTATAAACCTGAACTATATTTGTAAAATATGACCAGTGGGAACGGCCATTTACAATTAATAACGTATTAAGACGTCGACCACCTATGGCACTTCAAGACGTGAAATGCATGAAGTTTTTTGTAAAAACCACAATTTGTGACTGAAGGTTATATTTTTCGTTTCATATTTTACAGCTGAAAATCAATGACGGCTTCAACAACAGCCACTATGGATACAACTAACAGTGTGTGTAAAGTGTGTATCCCAGTTATGCAAGTCTGTGGGTATATAGGATAGTTTTTTTGCAAACTTCATCTGCGACCTGAACCTCCCTCGACGGTGATCTGAATGACGCTATATTCCACAAAATATTGTTTCCCATTGTTTGTGAATAGTGTTTTTTTACCACACCAAAAAACAGTATCTGATTAGAGTACAGAAGGTGGAAACTAGCATTAGCATATTTTGAGAAGCCAACTACTAATTCATGTCATGTCGCACTAACATCAATGGTTTTCATATTCACATCGCGTAAGTATAGACCGTCTACCGTGACAAGCATACTTCTATAAAGCTAAGGGAGACACTGTACGCAAGCGAGATTTGAGTCAGCGGCGCCATTAGTTTTGGAAAAGGAATTTTATCCACCCTTTTAAAGAAAGAAGTCATGTCGCATGTCCTTCCTTTGCCGCAGGTGGAGGAGTGCCCTAGTGAGTCAGCAAGCCTGTTTTTTCGGTTCGATTCGTTTCAGCGACTTTCTTCCCACGCGCACTGGTTTATTGACGCAGTTAGCGGCGTAAACAAAACCTTCGCTGCGCCACCAACAATAGCGGACCCGCCCGCTAACTGCTGGGATCACATTCTGCGCAGTCGTGTGTCCTACCATCAACGCGTTAAGTGGCCGCTAACTGGGCTCACAGCTATTCTTTTTTGTCGCCAGCCACTTGTAGCACGATGCGCCGCAAACGTGTCCAGTCAGACACACATCATTTTGTTTTTCTTCTTCAGCGTTATTTACTCCCCCTGCCCCACACGACTTTTACTGGGGTGTCAGCGGAAATACAACCGCTCTTCACACAGATTTAGAAAGCACATTAATGTGATTTAAAAACATTACAAGATGTTAAGCTACATAGGGATTGTACACTGAAGGGAGCCAAAGAAACTGGCACACCTGCGTAATATCGTGTAGGAACTCCAGGGGCACGCATAAGTAACGCAACACGACGTGGCATTGACTGGACTAATGACTGAAGTAGTGCTGGAGGGAACTGACACCATGAATGCTGCAGGGATGTCCAGAAATCGGTGAGAATACGAGATACAGAGATCTCTTCTGAACAGCAGGTAGCAAGGCATCCCAGATATGCTCAATAATGTTCATGTCTGGGGAGTTTGGTGGCCAGCGGAAGTGTTTAAACTCAGAGGAGTGTTCCTGGAGCCACTCTGTAGCAATTCTGGAGGTGTGAGGTGTCGTATTGTCCTGCTGACATTATCCAAGTCCGTCGGATTGCATACTGGACATGAATGGATGCAGGTGATCAGACAGGATGTTTATATACGTGTCACCTGTCAGAGTCGTATTTAGACGTATCAGGAGTCCCATATCACTCCTACTGCACACGCCCCACACCATCACAGAGCCTCCACCAACTTGAACAGTGCCGAGTTGACGTGTAGGGTCCATCCCGTACACGTCCATGCGCTCGATGCAATTTGAAACGAGACTCGTCCGACCAGGCGACATGTTTCCTTTCATCTGCAGTCAATGTCGGTGTTGACAGGCCCAGGCGAGGCATAAAGCTTTGTGTCGTGCAGTCATCAAGGGTACACGAGTGGGCCTTCGGCTCCGAAAGCCCTTATCGATGATGTTTCGTTTCGCACTCTGACGCTCGTTGATGGCCAAGCATTGATATCTTCAGCAATTTGTGGAAGGGTTGCACTTCTGTCACGTTGAACGATTCTCTTCATTAGTCGTCGGTCCCGTTCTCGCATTATCTTTTTTTCCGGCCGCAGCTTCCGAAATGCTGTGTCTCGTCGCTCGTGCGCAGACTCTAACACCACGTTCAGGCTCACTTAAATCTTGATAACCTGTCAATGTAGCAGCAGTAACCGATCCAACTGCGCCAGACACTTGTCTTCGATAGTCGTTGCCGACTGCAGCGCCGCATTCTGCCTGTTTACATATCTGTGTATCTGAATACGCATGTCTATACCAGTTTCTTCGGGGCTTCAGTGTGCGACTGTCCCTAAAGAAAGTTTATATTTGAAGTGCTCTCTAAGGATGCACAACAGATCGCAGGAGAATGGAGGATATGTTCAACGCTTGCTTTGCCTTTAGGAATCCAGTAGATATAAAGCGCTTCTCGGGAGCGGAGCGCACGTTCTGAGTTTGAAAATTTTTCAAAAATGGTGATTCGGCGACTGTTGAACAGGGGAAATTTTGCAGCGATCGTGGATTGCATAATGTAAATGATGCTCCAATCGTTCCTCTTATCCAGAAATGGATCAAAACGTTTGAGGAGACTATCAACACGGGCCAAACCGAAATCCGGGTGAGAAAGGTGATCAAGAACGGGCGAATCCGTGGAGAGTGTAAATCGGTCTGTTCACGACGGTCCTAACCTCTTTAAAAGTGCCTAGATCATCACTGCGCCGAATTCTGCAGAAAGACCTTAAACTGCACCCTTACAGAATCCAACTGATGCAAGAATTACAGCCTCAGGATGCCAGGTGTAGGCTGCAGTTCGGTGTGACTGAGTGCCCTTCATTCAACAACGTCTTGTTTTCTGACGAGCCTCATTTTCACCTGAACGGCCACGTCAGTAAGCAAAACTGCCGCTACTGGAGTGCAGGAATCCTGTTGTTGAGTGGCCTGCGATGTCAGTTCGAGAAATAATTGGCCTGTACTTTTTCGAGGATAAGGGTGGTCGTGTAGTTACAGTGAATTCGGAACGTTATGTGACGATGTTATACGACTTTTTCGTACCTGAATTGCAAAACTTACCTGGTTATAACCAAAGAACATGGTTCCAACAAAACGGAGCCACAGCACTCACGTTCAATGCGTCTATACTGTTAGTTCGTGAAATTTTCCCTGGAAAATTAATCTCCGGGTAGGGTGATGGTTCAAATGGCTATGAGCACTATGGGACTTAACATCTGAGGTCATGAGTCCCCTAGAACTTAGAACTACTTAAACCTAACCAACCTAAGGACATCACACACACCCATGGCCGAGGCAGGATTCGAACCTGCGACCGCAGCAGTCACGCGGTTCCGGACTGAAGCGCCTAGAACCGCTCGGCCACCGTGGCCGGCGGGTAGGGTGGCATAAATTGGCCCCACAAAGTCCAGGTTTGAGCCCCATGGATTTTTTCTTATGTGGATATGTCAAATATAAAGTGTATGTCAATAAACCGACTTCTCTGGAACAGTTGTTCGGTTAGACTACCAGCAAGAAACGACTAAGAAGGCGAGTACACCGTTTGCTTGTTACATATTTTTACGAGCTTCAAACAGGAACGACTTATTTTCAATTATCTCCGTAGTTACTAGTTTATTTTTGTAATTTTTTGCGTGTTCGAGTGCTTACTAGGCACAACCTTTTATTTCAATAACAGTATAGTGTACAGTACCGCCGTTGCTATCTACCGTCGTATCGTACAGGCTTTTGTTTGTTTACACTGTTACTTATAATTTGTTTGTTTCGTTAGAACAGCTCAGTGTCAGTTAGACCGTCAGTGGGAGAGCACTTCGATTTCCCGTTGCTAATGAGGCGAGTACACCGTTCGTTTGTTACATATTTCTACAAGCTTCAAACAGGAGTGACTGCAGTAATGGATAGGGACTGTGATTATTGTGTACAGATGCGAGCTGAGTTGGCGACCCTTCGCTCACAGCTCCAGGCTGCATTGGCTTCCGTCACACAGCTTGAGGCTGCTGCCAAGGGGCGTCAGTGTGGGTGATCGAACGCGGGGATGCGAGGGACGTCGAGCACGCCCCCCACGTGTCCTCCGATCGGTCCACTGCTGTGGACGCCCCGGGTACTGCATGCACTGAGGTTGACCCCTCACACATGGTCGAGTGGGAGATCATTTCAAAGTCTGGCAGGCAGCGAAAAACTTTCCGAGGGGCCGATGGTAGGGCTTCCCCAGTTCATTTGACGAACAGGTTTCGGGCGTTATCTGTGGTTGACGATGTCTCTGGGCGAGATGCAGACGTCCACCCTGTTCCAGAGGACGCTTCTCGGCCCGCAAGGTCTGGGCATTCACAGAGGGTGGTTTTGCTGGTATTTGGGAGCTCCAAAGTTAGACGCGTAATGGGGCCCCTTAGGAACTTGGCTGCCAAGGAGGGGAAGGAAGCCAGTGTGCACTGCGTGTGCATTCTGGGGGGAATCATTCCGGATGTGGAAAGCGTGTTTCCAGATGCCATGAAGAGTACATGGTGCAGCCAACTGCAGGTGGTGGCTCATGTCGGTACCAATGACGTGTCGCTTTGGATCGGAGCAGATTCTGTCTGGTTTCGGGCGGCTAGCGGAAATGGTAAAGACCCAGTCTTGCTTCCGAGATTAAGGCGGAGCTCACCATCTGGAGCATCGTCGATAGAACCGACTGTGGTCCTTTGGTGCAGAGCCGAGTAGAGGGTGTGAATCAGAGGCTCAGGTGGTTCTGTGACCGTGCAGGCTACAGATTCCTTGACTTGCGCCATCGGGTGGTGGGTTTCCGGGTTCCGCTTAATAGGTCAGGAGTCCACTACACACAGGAGGCGGCTACACGGGTAGCGGGGGCTGTGTGGAAGGGACTGGGCGGTTTTTTAGGTTAGAGGGTCTCAGGGAACCACAGACGGGGCGTCCGTCTGAAAGTGGGCAGGTAAAACACAGTAAGGTAGCTGTAGAAACGATTGGTATTGTAGTTGTAAATTGTCGTGGCTGTGTTGTGAAAGAATCAGAGCTCCAAGCCCTAATAGAAAGCACTGAAGCTCAAATTGTTGGAGGTACAGAGAGCTGGCTAAAGCCGGAAATAAGTTCAGCCAAAATTTTTTCAACCGATCTAACAGTGTTCAGAAATGATAGGTTAAATACAGTTGGTAGTGGAGTATTTATTGCTGTCAGAAGTAGCTTGCTTTCAAGCGAAATTGAAGTAGATAGTTCGTGTGAAATAGTATGGGTAGAGGTTATACCTGACAATCGAACAAAACTATTAATTGGATCGTTTTACCGACCCCCTACTCAGAAGATATAGTTGCTGAACAGTTCAAAGAAAACTTGAGTCTCATTTCAAATAAGTACCCGCTCATACAATTATAGCCGGTGGTGACTTCAATCTACCCTCGATATGCTGGAAAAATAATACGTTTAAAGCCGGCATAAAACGTCAGGATTCGAACCTGCGACTGTAGCGGTCGCGCGGTTCCAGACTGAAGCGCCTAGAACCGCTCGGTCACTCCGGCCGGCTCTAGACTGCATACTTCAATAATAAATAAAGATTCTGTCGAAAGACTTCAGCCTCCAGTTTGACACAACATATACAAACTGTATGTTAAAATAAAGAAACTTCGTTCAAATATTCTTAAAATACAAAATCGGGATTTTTGATGATTTTATGCAAAAAACTGGCGCCTTGCACTGATGTTTCTTGGTGATATTGGTGGTGCACGGTCTTAGGACAGAGAGGGAGTAGGAATGGCTGAGAAATGTAATTTGTTGATTTTAGCCGGAAAGAGTTTTGGAACGAACGGGAGGATGAAGGTCCCAAACCGAGCTGCTGGGAAGTGAGAGACGATGGAGGGAAGGAGAGGGGCCTTGACATGGAATGGAAAAGGAAGTGTTCTACTAAATCTGGAGGGATGCGTAGAGCACTGGGCGGATTTCATGTCAGATGGGGAAACGATTTGGTAGTCGCGCTGAGACAGGATGTGCAGAGTGTGTAGACATACGGAAGGGGGATGAGCTGGTATAAGTACTGCGGAGGACGAGCGAGCTGTCAGAAATGAAACGTTCGGGTGGTTGGCGTCAGGTCTGCGTGAAGTACAGGAAACCCTAAGGTGTTGCTTATGGGAGAGCAAACGGAGGAAATACGAAGCTGACCCCGGGTTCGAAAGAGAGAGAGAGAGAGAGAGAGAGCGTAGAGTGGCATGGAAGGCGAGGCAAGAGAGCATGGCAGCAGAAAATTTTTTGATGGAGCGGCAGAACTTGGGGGGCGGAAATACATTCATACGAGAGCAGTGATCGGATTCAGGCCTTGAAACAGACGTGTAGTGTGGTGGAGTAGTGGAATACCTATGAGCAGCTTTCTGTTTGTTGTGGGCTGCTTGTTGTATGGTCACTAGGCGGGGATCACGTGTTAGTTAACAGTCGACGGTTAGTTCGAGGTATTCATTTAGGGACATCGTATTACTGTTCCTCCTTTCCACCATCATATGAAAATGAAAATAACAGATATCAAAATAAGTAAGATTAAGTTAAAAATCATATAAAATCGCGCAAATAAAGAAAAACTGCTGGCCCTGACTGAATACCTAACCCATTCTACGTTGAGTGTGTGAAAAACCGTGCTCCTCTTTTGCCAGCAGTCTGTCCTATACGTTTCAGGAAAGAAGCGTTCCAATTGATTGGAAAATCTTATATCTTTATCGGCTACAGATATCGATATCGTACGTTCCACGGGCGGCGATAATGAAGTATTTTAATCCCCGTCCACGCCAACCTGCCGCGGAGCAAACTACGGAAGGGCAATGTAACCGACCGCAGAAAGGAAATACAGATTCTACCCGGGGAAGAGTGACGTCGCAATGGAAGCCGCCGCGGTCGCGGTGTACTTTGCCGGATTTCACCGCAACCACGCCCCTTAGGACTTTGACACCATGAGGCGTAGCGCCTTCGCATCGCTCCTGTCACTTGTTAGGACGATATCGTTATAGGCATGAGTCATCGACAGATGTCACCAGCTGACATGGACCTGAGTTACAGAGCTGCACGTAGTTGTACTAGTAGGCGGCAGAGGTCAGCAATTGGCGGGCAGTGCTAGCAGTCGTAGTCAAAACTATGTTGTAAAGTTATGTTTCATTAATATTTAATGTATTTGCATAATTATAATTGTTTTATATGTGTAGTAATTAGCAGTGTGAGTGTTGTATGAGTGAAGGAGAATAGAAGTAAATGAAAATTGTTTTGTTTATTCACGAAGTACGAGTTAAACTATACAGGGGATTTACTATAATTAAATGTGCAGTCAGTTTATGGTACTAATAAATCGTGAGTAGAACACAAATTAATCGGTAATTTCGGAAGGAGTAATTTTATATTTGATACTTTTCTAAATTTATTTATTAAGCAAGTGCCATAGAAAGAAAAGTTTTATTATGATTGGTCATTGAAGTAAAGCGCGGGTTAGCGCGGGATAATACTGCAACCTGATTTGCTGCTTGTGACATCAGCCAATCAGAAAAAGGCAGGCTCGCGTCAATCTATGCTGGGAACAAAGCCTTTGGTGTGATCTAGGTGAGTAGGGGCTGAGGGTTCGAACTAGTAACATCTCATTGAAAGCAGCGAGTTCGCGAAGTACTACAAAGTGTATTTAAGTGAATGGTATAGTGGAAGTCGTGTGGAATTTCGGACGGAATATCAAAATTATTGCTTTTGACTGTTAGTTAAAACCGCGTGGCGTGTTGTGCGATCTAAGACTGGAACAGGTATTACGTGTAGAGCAGAGTGCACAACATTTGAGCGAGCATTTTCATAACTAAACGATCCAGTGAACTCTATTAACTTCGGAAACGGGTGTAAATACCATAAACTGGCTACGTGTGTGATTATGGTGTGCGTGGGAGGTTTACATTGTGTAGACACTTAGTACGGACTTGGCAGTATTAACTGTGATCTTTATCGTAAAAATACACCTGAAAATTTACATTTCCAAGTTAAAACTTTTATTTCGGTACTAGCCACATCCCGTTTACCGGATAATTCTATGTATGTTGCGACCTGCAGTAGACAGTAGTGGTCTAGTATCTTCTACTACAGCTTTTAGCTAGACAAATGAACATTGCTGGACACTGGCAGGGCGGTAAAAAGAAACGTGCCGCGCCGCAACCACCCGCACTGTCGCTAACAGGTGGTTAACTCAGGAACAGGAGGATAAGTCAGAAATGTCATCTGGACTCGTTCGAAATAGCCTTCCCTGACGGATTCCAAATCGTCACCGATATGACAGTATCACTTATGACAGGTGATAGACTTGAGCAGCCGCCGGAACGTTCTGAAGATGCACTGAGAAGACAAAAGTCATGGGACATATCCTGATATCGTGTCCGGCCTCCTTTTACACAGAGTAGTGCAGCAATTCGACGTGGCATGGACTCAACAAGTCGTTGGAAGTCCCCTGCAGAAATACTGAGCTATGCTGTCTCTGTAGCCATCCATAGCTGCGAAGTTGTTGGCGGTGCACGATTTTATGCGCGAACTGGCGTCTCGATTATGTCCCATAACTGTTCGATTGGATTCACGTCGAGCGACCAGACCGCCCAAATTCTTCGCTCGAATTATCCAGAAGATTCTTCAAACCAATCGCGAACATTTGTGGCCTCTGACATGACGTTGTTGTCTGGAAACAAAGTCCATGAATCGCAAGCAGGAAATTGTCTCCAAGTAGCCGAATATAACCATTTTCACCGAATAATCGGTTCAGTTGAATCAGAGGACCCAGTCTATTCCATGTAAACACAGCCCACACCTCTGTGGAGTCACCACCTTGATTTAGCTCGTCCATGGCTTCGTGAGGTTGGCGCCGAACTCGAACCCTGCCATCAGCTCTTAGGCCGGTATTACACTATCAAATTTCTTTGTCAAAGATTTGATCAAAGATGTGATCCAATATTCCGTCCAATATATTTGACAAAGATCTTTGACGTAGCGCTACAAGGGGTATTACACTGTCATCAAATTTTTCGTCAAAGTTCAAGATGGCTGACAACAACTTGTTATTAACCGCAGCAGTTCTACGTACTTCAATTGCATTGTGTGCACATGCGGAAAAGAAGTGGGGGGAAAAATGGAACCATACATACGAGGTTGACAGTCTTAAAAGTCCTGGGATTACAACTTGATAATAAATTCAGTTGGGAGGAGCACACCACAGAACTGCAGAAACGCCTTAACAAATTTGTATTTGCAATTCGAGGGTTAGCAGACATAGGCAACATAAAAATGAAAAAGCTTGCATACTTTCATTCCATAATGTCATATGGGATAATATTTTGGGGTAAATCTTGAAGTCAAACAAAAGTTTTCAAGGTCCAAAAGTGTGTAATACGTATTATTTGTGGAGTAAATTCACGGACCTCCTACAGAAACCTCTTCAAAGAACTGGGTATACTAACTACTGCCTCTCAGTATATTTACTTCTTAATAAAATTTGTCGTAAATAATATCTCTTTTTCCAACAAACAACTCAGTTCATACATACAATATCAGGAACAAAAATGATCTGCACAAGGACTTAAAAGCACTTACTTTAGTTCAAAAAGGGGTCCACTACTCAGGAACACTCATCTTCAATAATTTCCCAGGAAACATAAAAAATTTAGTTAGAAATAAAGATCAGTTTAAAAGGAGCCTGAAAGACTTACTACTGGCCAACTCCTTCTACTCCATTGGCGAAATTTTTAATAGAAACAAATGATGTATTGTATTTATTCATACTATTAGTATTTTTATTTCAGCTTAAAAAAAATCGACATGTTCCACATCCACGAGGATCTCCTCAGCACGGATCTATGGAACGAAAAACTAATCTAATCTGGGTGAAGCCGTGGGTTTTACGACGACACGATAAAAGCATTCAACAAAACTTGTTACGTGAGCTTACAATGGAAGACGTCAAGTCGTACATCAATTACTTAAGAATGGATGAGCATACATTTCTGTATGTGCTCAATGAAGTGTATCCTCATACCACAAAGCACAATTTTCACTTAAGAACTGCTACATCTTCAGAAGACATGCTCACTATAACACTCCGATTCCTTGCTACAGGAGAGGGTTATGTTATGTTAGGTTAGGTTAGGTCAGGTTAGGTCTCCAATCTTCTTAATCTATTTTTGTATTCAGGGTGCCTCACGTTGTAAAGCGCCTCATCAGCTTCAGACATCTCTATTAATTCTGTAGTTGTCGGCACACACCAATTGTATTTACCGGCAATGGTTATAAAAACACTACAGACGACAGAACGCTGCAGCGATGCTAGCGCTCCGCGTGGTAACATATCGCATTGCAGTGAACAGAAGACAAGCGATTTCTTTGATCAAATATACGGCCTCTGCCTAGATTTGATCAAATATTGGACGACATTTGTCAAAGATCCCTATTACACTATCAAATATCTTTGACAAAGACATTGGACAAAGATAGTGGACAAAGAAATTTGATAGTGTAATACCGGCCTTACCAACTGAAATCTAATCAGGTCACGGTTTTTCCAGTCGTCTAGGATCCAACTGATATGGTCACGAACCAACGAAAGGCGCTGCAGACGACTTCGTTCTGTTAGTAATGGCAGTCGCGTCGGTCGTCTGCTTCCATTAACTCCCAATTTCGATGCACTCTCCTAACGGATACGTTCGTCGTACGTCCCACATTGATTTCTGCGCTTATTTCACACTGTTGCTTCTATGATTGCGCTCCACACAAACACCGCTGCTCTCGGTCATTAAGCGAAGGCCGTCGCACACTTCGTTGTCCGTGGTGAGATGTAATGCCTGAAATTTAGAACTCTCTGCATGCTCTTGACGCTGTGGATCTCGAAATATTGAATTCCCTAACGATTTCCGAAATGGAATGTCCCTTGCGTCTAGCTGCAAGTACCACTCCGCGCTCAAACCGTGTTAATATCCGTCGTGTGGCCATAATCACGTCGGACACCTTTTCACATGAATCACGTGACTACAATTTCTTGTCTGGAAGCATTTATTTCATTGTTCCGTGTAAATTTAGTGCACAAGTAAACCAAATTTATTCAGAAGAGTACTGATTATCTACTGTACGCCGCAGCAGGAAAAGCAACAGGTGATAACCATTTTCAAAAAACGATCGTCCAACAAATACACCCAACTGCTCATCTATAGTGGTAACGTTAGTCTGTTGTCTAATTTTAGAAAATGTTTTACAAACTGGCGTGTTATGACCTTTCTGGAGACCGAAAATATAATCGTAGGAATCAGCATGGATTTCGCAACCAATAGTACGAATCTCAGCTCCAATAGTACGAATCTCAGCTCGCTCTGCTCGTTCACGAGATCTAGGAAGGCAGTAAATGCCATCGTCCAGGTTGATGCCGTGTTCCTTGACTTACGGAAGTTGTTCGATACATTTCCGCACTGTTGTCTATGGAAAAAAAATACAAATGCTTGGAATAACAGACCAGGTCTGTCGATAGCTCCTTGCAATGTAGGTCACAGCACATCGTTCTTAACGGAGAGAGATCTTCAGAAGAAAAAGTAGTCTGGAATGTCAAACGAAGGGTTACAAAATAATTACTGTTCACAAAAATGACGTTGTGGACAATGCTGGAAGCACCATAAGGCTGTTCGCGCATGGCACATTTGTTTATAAAGAAGTCGCAACGCTAGAAAATTCGAGCGAAATGAAGAAAGACCTGTACGGAACCGACGAGTGGTGCAAGGATTTTTAGCTGACACTCTACATATACAAATAAACTATTGCAGAGAATAGGCGGAAAGGCCCATTAATGTTTCATTACACGATTGCCGAAAAACTACTGGAAACAGTCACGTCCACTAAATATATAGGAGTATGAAAATGGCGCGATTTAAAGTGGAAAGAACACATAAAATCAATGGTAGGAAAGGGAGGTGCCAGACTGAGACCTCAAGACATGCCGTCGGCCCACTAAGAATTTACGAACCTTCGTGCGATCGATACTTGAATATTACTTTGTAATCTGGGATCTGTATCACACAGCATTACATGAGGAAATTGAAAACATGCAAAGAGGAGCAGCGCGTTTCGTCACATGTTTGTTAAGAACGAGAGCTTAGACTCGAGTGGCAGACGCTACAAAAGAGGAGTTGCGCACCACGCTGTAATTTACTGTTAAAATTCCGAGATGGTACGTTTCCCAGAAGAGTCGACCAACGTATTACTCTCTCGTACACAAACTGAGTGACAAAAAAAAGTGAACCACCCAGTAGAGATGGTCGGATTTCAAAGTAACTTCGTACACGAATACACCAGTCGCGGGAGTTGCAATTCTCTGTGATAGGTACGACTGTCATGAGAGTGCATTAGTATTGTTAATGTTTAATGTTACTACCACGCCTAGTAGCGAAAAAAAGAGGCGTGATCCGTGTCAGATGTTGAGTTTCACTGAAGGACACTTTGCGTAGTCGTGTGAGGCAACGTTGTCAGCACGTGCGACAGTGCGAAAGGCGCCTTATTGTGAGCCTCTATTTGACCAGACGGTCGAATCGTGCAGTATCCGGATTTGTGGGACATTCGAATGTGATAGTGAGCCGCTGTTGGACTACGCGGGAACGTGAGGACAGGCGTACTCTTCGTGAAGGTCTGACCATTACAAGGGGAGGTTACCACAAAGCACATCGTAACCCTTTATGTACGGCTTTTCCTGCAACACTGGGTGTCATCCCATGCGTAGGCTGCCATTAACACCTCAACACAAACGTCGTGTTGGAGCGGTGCCTTCATTGGGAAGCATGGACTTGTGACGAGTGGCTTTACATTGTGTTCAGTGATGAATGGCACTTCTGCACGACCTGGGCAGATGGCCCGCTATCTAATGTTTTGAGAAGCGATACAGTGTTGTGGTGTGGGGAGCCGTCGGGTATGGCTTCAGTTCACGGCTGGTAGTGATTGAGGGACCTGTGATAGCACAGTGATACGCCACGGACATTCTAAATTATGTGTTCCCTGTAATCTGACAGTATTGTAGTACTATTTTTCAACAGGACAATGCCCATCCATACACGGCACCTTACCTCCATGGTCTATATGCATGATTATGAGGTACTCTTGTCGCCAGCAAGATCCCCATGTCTGTGGGACCAGCTCAGGTGTCAACATCCCAGTACATGTACCCACGGTATAAATGACCAATTATAACAATTGCGGGCCACCTTACCTCACGAGAGGTGCAATGGCGTCATTACGTCCTTCCCAACAGGATCAGTGGCTGAATCTGTGCCAGAAGTGGTGCAACATAGATCAGTCAAACACTTTTGAGCACAGTGCAGAAGGGGCTATATTATAACTGGCCCTTTCATTTTAATGGTGGCTAAAATACTAGGCTCTTATTGGAAGAGATGAGAGGACAGTGGTGCATTATGTAGTTGTGTGTGTGTGTGTGTGTGTGTGTGTGTGTGTGTGTGTGTGTGTGTGCGTCTTACATTTTTAAATTTCCCACCAGCACCGTCTTTCATTTTTAAGTTTTTTGCCATCTGCGCGCTGCGGCGCCAACTAGCGGTGGAAATTTGAACTATGTGGCAGAATGCCAATAGCCAGACCACTTTATAGAGAAGTTTAATGTTAAGATTCCGAAAGAGTACGTTCCAAAATGTCTCACCATTCGTAAAAGGGACAGGGTACGCGATGAGAAGAGGTGGGGGAGAAATAGTGGTACCGAAAGTACCCCCACACGGCGTAAGCGGGCTTGCGGAGTAGATTGGAGTATACTTTTACGTAGCCTCGTGCAGCTCAAGTGTAGCGGGAAGCAGTGTATGCTGGCTAGCAGATGGCGCGCTTCCGGTGAGGCTTCGGAGAGGGCATTTGCCACGGCTGCGCGCTTTGCTAATCAGCTGCAACTAATCGCAGCGGAGCTGCGCACTCAACAAGCTACTGCAGTTACGCAGTGGACGCCACTCCGTGCCACGCAAGAGGTAACTTGCTCTCGTCCTCATTAGAAACCCAAGGAAGCTATTGGAAAGCTCAGGCAGGAAGGTCGGCTGCGGCTTTGAAAACGAAATTGGAATACAGTAAAGAAAGCCATAGTTTAGCGTTCACCGAAATGTAGGCCACTGAAGAGGGTTTGATTAGGAGCGGTATCAGGAGGCATCTTCACACAGGATGGGAACGCGGGCGTGGTTTCCAGCACGATCATACGGGACGCGCTATCAGGTGCGTGATCAGCGACAGCAACGCACTCCAAGGGCAGTTGCCGGCTACATATCGAGCGTATTACAAGCTTTTTCTTTCGAAAAGGGACACGTTTGAAATGGCTGCGTCAACTTCATTGGTTGTTCTCAGAGTTGAACGGAGAAAATCCTCACTATCATTGTAGAGATGACAAGGGATTAAACTTTAAAATACATCTTTAAAAATATCCAAAGAGATTTTCCGTGATTCCCCTAAATCGCTTATGACCAACGCAGGGATGGTTCCTTTGTGAAAGGATTTGAGTTTGTGCTCCGTCTCTAATAAAGTCGTACTCTTCCTTCCTTCCTTGAAACAAACGTTTTATGTACTTTTCACAACTGAAAACTGATCCGCAAATTTCAGATACGATATACGTGCACATACACTGCTGTATGTCGCTCAGTGGTTGTCAATAAGTGCCACACTACAAATCCAAACGTCTGGCGTTCGATCTGCACTCACTCTCAGCATATTTTCTGCCACTTATCCTACTTTCATCTCTGGCAATAATTTCTTAATGTGAAGCATAGAAAATTTCACTATGGAACAGAGTCCAAGTTAAACTATACCCCCCTCGTAGGTGGGTGGGTATATCAGTTAAAGATTGGCAAAGGCGTACTACCTCCAATTGTAATGCATAGTAAAGCGGTCAAAGCATTTTTAGGTGTGTGTACAAGCTTTCTCTTGATAATGGAGAAATTGTCAAAGTCTGTAATTCTTGACTCCAAACTTCTTTACCTTAATAACAGCCGAAGGTGTAAACGCGCCACTTTCGCGATTCGGTAAGGCGAGCCAGCTCCGGATCAAATCCGCCTAGCGGCGTAACGAAGAGCGCTGGCTAGCCGACCAACCTGGGTGGTTTCCAGGTGAATGTGTCAAGAGCCTTCTGGAAATGCACGATAATAGGAACAACTTCAGATCCCTTTTCCAAAGTACTCATTAATTAGCGCGAATACAGGGTCATTTGTACTTCACAATGCTGGCATTTTATGGATTCTTGCTTGTTAAGTGATAATGCAGTATTCTTCGAGGTACCTGATACTCTTTTAACTCAATACATATGCGAAACTTCTCGTACAAATCAACGTTAACGAGACGGGTATAAAATTTTCCAGACTGCTTCCATTTCCTTTTTGTGTATTTGTGTGATCTGTGCAACTTTCTGGTATTTATATAGGAGTCTTTCAGCTGAGCTTGCCGTTAAAAGACGAGCTGTTTCGCCGGCATATCCTGAAATCAACCTAACTTGTATATGATCAGGTCCGGGATTGCTTTCAAAAGCAAAGATGCGACAGCACGAAATAAGTTCTCAATTATGTTTAACTGATTCGAAGAATTTTTGAGGAATAGAACCCAGTACGTTGTTCTGGACGGTGAGTGTTCGTCAGGGACAAAAGTTCCTGAGAAGTGTGACAACACCACTCCTATTCTCCATTAACATAACGATCAGTCGGATAAGGTGGGCAGCAGTCTTGGACTGTTTACCGATGACCGGACAGAATCGACGTTGACGGCGGGGGGGAGGATTTGGGATGACTCGTACGGAGTCAGTCTGGTGCGATGAATGGAAGCTTGCTTCAAATGTGGACAAATATGGACGGGTAGCACAAATATTTCCATTAGGTATGAATACTCGTTAATGGTATTCTGTTTCACTCAGCCTCTTCGATGAAAGATCTAAGCGTAACTTAAAATGTAGCGTCCCTAAAAAGGAGACCTCGTTACAGAACGCTTGTGCAACCCAGTCTTGCGTACTGTTCGAGCGTCTGAGATCCACACCGGGTCGGAGAAAGGAAGAGATCGAAGAAATTCAGATGCGTGTTGCCACGTTTTTACTCGTAGTTCAATGAGTACAGTATTGTGGACATGCTCCGTGTGTTCGGATGGGAATCCTCTTAGGGAAGAAAGCTATTTCACGAAACGCTATTGAGAAAGTTCCGAGAACCGGAATTTGCTACAGACAACAGAACGATCCCACTGTCCCCCATTTTCATCTCGCTTAAGGCTCTTAGGAACAAAATAAGTGAGGTAGGTCTGATACAGAGGTTTTTTCTCTCGCTCGATTTGCGCGAGGAGCAGGCAAGGAATGACTAGCAGTTGTACCATGTACTCTTCGCCAGGCACTGAACATTGAATGTGTATGTAGCTGTAAGTTACTAGTGCTAATAATTCCTGATTGAAATTTATGTACAGTGGTAAGCAGCAAAAGTCCGTTTCGAAGTCCCTTCACATGACAAGGAAAGAGCAGTTAAATGAGTTCCGGCGAAAGAAAGCACACGGTTCGAAAAGCTCACGATTGGCACCAGTAGTCGTCCCCCCGGCTCCCACAGAGGAGTGCGAAATGCCGGCAGAGCCGTGGGCGGCAGCTGGAGACGTCAGATTGGTATACATTACGGGATGTGGGCCATTAGGGGCGGATTTCTCCGGGAAGTGCGGCCTGCCAAGTGGCGCAGCGCCTCGCCTCGCCTCCGCTCCTCCAGCTCCAGTTCTCCAGTTCTGTGTCCGGACGCGGGTCAGCCGGCGTGGCGCAGGTGTCACGCAGTGCCACCAGGTAGCGGGCCCAAATATATACATTTTTCGGCGTTCTTGATAGATATGTTATACTTCTAGAGTTCTCTATACGAAATTTAAGTAATTCTGCTGAGTTTTGCGAAGAGACTATCGTAAATAAACTGCCAATTTGCGAAAAAAAATATCATCAAAAATCTGAATAGCTCTGCAAGAGTTCTATCAGAAAACACAAATGACATTGAAACTTGCTGCCATATGAAAAATGTGTGCAGGACCGAAACTCATTACACAAAATTACACGTATACAGGGTGTTACAAAAAGGTACGGCCAAACTTTCAGGAAACATTCCTCACACACAAATAAAGAAAAGATGTTATGTGGACATGTGTCTGGAAACGCTTAATTTCCATGTTAGAGCTCATTTTAGTTTCGTCAGTATGTACTGTACTTCCTCGATTCACCGCCAGTTGGCCCAATTGAAGGAAGGTAATGTTGACTTCGGTGCTTGTGTTGACATACGACTCATTGCTCTACAGTACTAGCATCAAGCACATCAGTACGTAGCATCAACAGATTAGTGTTCATCACGAACGTGGTTTTGCAGTCAGTGCAATGTTTACAAACGCGGAGTTGGCAGATGCCCATTTGATGTGTGGATTAGCACGGGGCAATAGCCGTGGCGCGGTACGTTTGTATCGAGACAGATTTCCAGAACGAAGGTGTCCCGACAGGAAGACGTTCGAAGCAATTGATCGGCGTCTTAGGGAGCACGGAACATTCCAGCCTATGACTCGCGACTGGGGAAGACCTAGAACGACGAGGTCACCTGCAATGGACGAGGCAATTCTTCGTGCAGTTGACGATAACCCTAATGTCAGCGTCAGAGAAGTTGCTGCTGTACAAGGTAACGTTGACCACGTCACTGTATGGAGAGTGCTACGGGAGAACCAGTTGTTTCCGTACCATGTACAGCGTGTGCAGGCACTATCAGCAGCTGATTGGCCTCCACGGGTACACTTCTGCGAATGGTTCATCCAACAATGTGTCAATCCTCATTTCAGTGCAAATGTTCTCTTTACGGATGAGGCTTCATTCCAACGTGATCAAATTGTAAATTTTCACAATCAACATGTGTGGGCTGACGAGAATCCGCACGCAATTGTGCAATCACGTCATCAACACAGATTTTCTGTGAACGTTTGGGCAGGCATTGTTGGTGATGTCTTGATTGGGTTCCATGTTCTTCCACCTACGCTCAATGGAGCACGTTATCATGATTTCATACGGGATACTCTACCTGTGCTGCTAGAACATGTGCCTTTACAAGTACGACACAACATGTGGTTCATGCACGATGGAGCTCCTGCACATTTGAGTCGAAGTGTTCGTACGCCTCTCAACAACAGATTCGCTGACCGATGGATTGGTAGAGGCGGACCACTTCCATGGCCTCCACGCTCTCCTGACCTCAACCCTCTTGACTTTCATTTATGGGGGCATTTGAAAGCTCTTGTCTACGCAACCCCGGTACCAAATGTAGAGACTCTTCGTGGTCGTATTGTGGACGGCTGTGATACAATACGCCATTCTCCAGGGCTGCATCAGCGCATCAGGGATTCCATGCGACGGTGGGTGGATGGATGTATCCTCGCTAACGGAGGACATTTTGAACATTTCCTGTAACAAAGTGTTTGAAGTCACGCTGGTACGTTCTGTTGCTGTGTGTTTCCATTCCATGATTAATGTGATTTGAAGAGAAGTAATAAAATGAGCTCTAACATGGAAAGTAAGCGTTTCCGGAAACATGTCCACATAACATATTTTCTTTCTTTGTGTGTGAGGAATGTTTCCTGAAAGTTTGGCCGTACCTTTTTGTAACACCCTGTATATTGTCCGTAAACCTTGTTTAAGTTCGTTTATACGAATTTGGAAACTAATAACACCACTAGTTACTAGAAAACTGGACAATGGTTCATTTCCTAGTCAACTACACTGACTAGAGGTTATCAAGTCCCCGTGTTGTGGTGTGATGGAACATTAATTGGAGATTTGAACTATGTGGTTTAATTTTTTGCTGCAGGCGGTACGACTGTCACGAGAAAGACCTCCTAAACCTTTTAATAAAATTTGGCTAATAGCTGCTAACTGCTGGCGCCTATTTGTTATCCACGCGAACGATAGGAGGATGTATAAAATGAATGGCTAAATTTTTATGTGACTCATATATATTTATTAAAAAGAGACAGCAGCAGCAGTAATAGTAATAGTAGTAGTAGTAGTAGTAGTAGTAGTGGTACTTGTTGTTGCTGGTGGTGTCGTCTGATGCAACTCTCTATGCTATTTTATCGTTAGCATCATATCCGTATAATTACTGCAGCCTTCATCCATTTGAACCTTCTTAGTGCAATCAAGCCTTGGTCTCGCTCTATAGTTTTAGCCCCAATACTTCTTCCATTATTGATCTCTTCTTTTAGTGAAGTTATGCCATAATAACCATCAAAAGAAAACCTTGTACCACAAGCGTTAAGAAGCTTCGTAATACATAGATGGCTGTACAGTCAGGATCGCCAAACACCAAAATGCACATGCAGTTGTAACGGCAGTATTTCTGAATGACTGAAGGACTCAAGTGCTGTCGGCGCACCGTCCTGAGAGGAGGGCCGACGTTTGGAACTCTGTGTTACAAGGCTGCGAGCACCACATGGTGCTCTGATACTGACGCCCAGCGACGTCGTATGCAGAGAACGAAGCAATGGTGGTCCAGCTGCATGTAGTGGGCAACTAGGCGTAACTTCCTTTCGATAGCGCGATCTCTGCAGACCATGGGTGGCCAAGAATTCGGCCAGCGGGCCGTACCCTGGCACGCGTGCCATGAGCTCAGCCTTGCTGCCACTGTTCTCCTACCTTACTCCTACCTCCACAACACGCTGAACGTGAGGGGAGGGGGGGGAGGGGAGGGGACTGCGAAAGCGCCGCATTTAACTGACAATGCAGTCGTACTACGTAAAGCTTGGTTTTATATTTCATATTTCTCAACAACATAGATAAAAAACAAAACAACTTTACAGTATTACTTAATTATTTTTGGCACGCTGAAGGCATAATTTTTATCTGGTACAAAATATCGGCATAGGGACAGACGCAGACAATTTCACAGATTTTCCCACTCGCGCTGCCAGGTGGTCATAACTTACTTAGTTTCATAATCGAAAAAAAAAGTCTTTCACACACACACACATATTGGTCGGAATATTGTAGAACTTTTGAAACCTCATTATGCAAATGTCGAAACTCGTCCTGAGGAAAGCAATGCAGACGGCCTGGACAGTGTTAACGTTAAAGGGATTTATCTTTATATCGGAAATTACCTTGCAGATGAGTCAGTTACATCTGCACATGCAAAGGGGCGTTTTCAGCTGAAAGGACAAGTGTTCTCGAAAACAGATGTAAGGTTGGCAGTGTACCCAAACTGTTTAGGAAACTAGCCTTATAATTCTGTCAAGTGCACAATGAATTTTTCAAACATCCCGTTTTCTTTAAAGCCAGTGAGCTCAGAGAACTGGACTTTGTTTCTCAGAATGCGTCCCTTCTACAGCGCGATTTTATCTTTAAATGCATCTCCAACAAATCAAAAACGAATTGTTTCTCTCCTCGCAGTGTCCGATTGTGGGCAATGTGCAGTCAAGTTCACTTCAAATGCGAGGGTCTGCAATCCGTGCTGGGTGTTCTAATTTTCGTTCCTCCACTTCTTTTTCCTTCATAAGTTCAACAAAGTGAGTCTAAATCGAAAAAATTTCCAGGTATGTCCCTTGAATTGACCAATGTATTTTGAAGTAAGACAAAGTCTCTATATTCATCGTTCATTTCCATCGGAAACTGTAGCAACTGACAGAGGAATAATGCGAACGACTTCAGAAATTTTACTTTTCGCATCGTCAGTTCCTTCACGTACCCGATGATCGCAAATTTACTACAAAGTGCTAAGTAATGTAGTGAAAAACGAATCCTGTCTGTCGAGTGTAGTAATTTTTGGCTCTTTCATTGCCAGCTCAATCTATGAACTATTTGTGCATTGTATTGTAAAGGTGTTTCAGAGCAAATTTGCAATACCCCTCCCTAGTGAGACTGCGTAATCTGCATAGAAAATTCTCATCCCTCTCTTCTGTCACTCTGATTCATTTTAAGAGAACGTCCTTCACACCACGAATAAATAGCGAATGAGCGCTGGCAGCGCTATTGCGCCGAACTCAGAGAGGGTTTTTGTGTTCGAGCGGATTTGTGTGTTTGTTACCCCAAAGCTTTGAGGGGAGTTTGAGAAAATGTAAGGGGAAGTTGTATGAGGCTTGCTAGTTGTGCGGGTTTTCGTCGACCGAGGTCCCACGATATTACACCATCGACCGCAACATGAACATAGCAATTGAAGTTCTCACAGTAAAGGATGGTTAAGCGTAGTCGTGTGACCACTCAATGGACTGCAATGTAGATCCATTAATTTATTTACTGCTCAGCTAATTCAACCTCTGCAAGGCATAGCCTCTTTAAGCTAAAGCTAACAAGTACACTGAAGAGCCAAATAAACTGGTACACCTGCCAAATATCGTGTCGGGCCCCCGCGAGCACGCAGAAGTGCCGCAACACGACGTGGCATGGAGCGACTATTGTCCGAAGTAGTAAGCTGCAGGGCTGTCAATAAATCCGTAAGAGTACGACGGGATGGAGATCTCTTCTGAACAGCACGTTGCAAGGCATCTCAGATTTGTTCAATAATGATCATGTCTGGTGAGTTCGGTGGCGAGTGGAAGTGTTTAAACTCAGAAGAGTGTTCCTGAAGCTACTCTGTAGCAACTCTGGGCGAGCCAGATGACTCACTGTCCTGCTGGAATTACGAAAGCCCGTCGGAATGCTCAAAGGACGAGAATGGATGCAGGTGATCAGACAGGATGCATACGAATGTGTCGCCTGTCACTCGTATCTAGACGTATAAGGGGTCCCATATCACTCCGACTGCACACGCCCCACACCATTGCAGAGCCTCCGCCAGCTTGAACAGTCGCCTGCTAACATGCAGGGTCCATGGGCTCATGTGGTTGTCTTCATACCCGTACACGTCCATCCGCTCGATACAATTTGAAACGAGACTCGTCCGACCAGGCAACATGTTTCCACTCATCATTAGTCCAAACGCAAATAAATCTTGATAACCTGCCATTTCAGTAGCAGTAATGTCGGTGTTGACGGGCCCAGGAGACGCGTAAAGCTTTGTGTCGTGCAGTCATCTAGGGTACACGATTGGGCTTTCGGCTCCGAAATCCCATATCGATGATGTTTCGCTGAATGGTTCGCACGCCCACACTTGTTGATGGCCCAGCATAGAAATCTGCAGCAATTTGCGGAAGGATTGCATTTCTGTCACACTGAACGATTCTCTTCAGTCGTCGTTGGTCCCGTTCTTGCAGGATCTTTCTCCGGCCGCAGCCCTGTCGGAGATTTGATGTTTTAAAAGTTTCCTGATATTAGCGGTACACTCGTGAAATGGTCGTACGGGAAAATCCCCACTTCATAGCTACCTCGGAGATGGGTGTGTCCCACCGCTCGTGCGCCGACTGTAACACACGTTCGACTCACTTAAAGCTTGATAACCTGCCATTGTAGTAGCAGTAACCGATCTAGCACCTGCGGCAGACACTTGTCTTATGTAGGCGTTACCGACCGCAGCTCCATATTCAGCTTGTTTACATACCGCTGTATTGGGATACACTTGCTATATCGGTGTCAAATGGCTGTGAGCACTATGGGACTTAACATCTATGGTCATCAGTCCCCTAGAACTTAGAACTACGGAAACCTAACTAACCTAAGGACAAAAAAATGGCTCTGAGCACTATGGGACTCAACTGCTGTGGTCATAAGTCCCCTAGAACTTAGAACTACTTAAACCTAACTAACCTAAGGACAGCACACAACACCCAGCCATCACGAGGCAGAGAAAATCCCTGACCCCGCCGGGAATCGAACCCGGGAACCCGGGCGTGCGAAGCGAGAACTCTACCGCACGACCACGAGATGCGGGCCTAAGGACATCACACAACATCCAGTCATCACGAGACAGAGAAAATCCCTGACCCCGCCGGGAATCGAACCCGGGAACCCGGGTGCGGGAAGCGAGAACGCTACCGCACGACCACGAGCTGCGTGTCGTTGGCGCTTCAGTGTACATGCCCATCGTCCGACGTTTTTTGATGCGATATGTCCTGCCCACTTCCATATTCGAATATTTATCCTTTCCTCAACATCCTGATCTCCTGTTATTGCTTGTGTCTGCACTTCTTTTCGAGTCTTTCTTAGTGAGACTTTTCCACAGCTAACGTGACCAGACGTCCTGATATGGTCGGGACAGTACCGGTTTTTGGACTCCAGTCCCCTTGTCGCCATCGGGTTCTGCCGAGCGCCTAAATGTTCCGGTTTTTGGAAATCAAATCAAATTTCCGGTCATGTGCGATTTGAACACATAACTTTCTATATTAGCATTGTAACAGTGTCTACATTTCAATAATCTAATTTACCACGACGCTCCATATTATGAAACACGTTCACAAGGCCTACGTGATGATGACTTGCGCCGGCCGCGGTGGTCTAGCGGTTCTAGGCGCTCAGTCCGGAACCGCGCAACTGCTACGGTCGCAGGTTCGAATCCTGCCTCGGGCATGGATGTGTGTGATGTCCTTAGGTTAGTTAGGTTTAAGTAGTTCTAAGTTCTAGGGGACTAATGACCACAGATGTTAAGTCCCATAGTGCTCAGAGCCATTTTTGATGATGACTTGCGCTGAAGTTGATACTACCGAGCTGCATTTGCTCAACGGTAACCTTTCGCGTTCATATGTACCCTCCTGGAAATTGAAATAAGAACACCGTGAATTCATTGTCCCAGGAAGGGGAAACTTTATTGACACATTCCTGGGGTCAGATACATCACAGGGGTCAGATACATCACATGATCACACTGACAGAACCACAGGCACATAGACACAGGCAACAGAGCATGCACAATGTCGGCACTAGTACAGTGTATATCCACCTTTCGCAGCAATGCAGGCTGCTATTCTCCCATGGAGACGATCGTAGACATGCTGGATGTAGTCCTGTGGAACGGCTTGCCATGCCATTTCCACCTGGCGCCTCAGTTGGACCAGCGTTCGTGCCGGACGTGCAGACCGCGTGAGACGACGCTTCATCCAGTCCCAAACATGCTCAATGGGGGACAGATCCGGAGATCTTGCTGGCCAGGGTAGTTGACTTACACCTTCTAGAGCACGTTGGGTGGCACGGGATACATGCGGACGTGCATTGTCCTGTTGGAACAGCAAGTTCCCTTGCCGGTCTAGGAATGGTAGAACGATGGGTTCGATGACGGTTTGCATGTACCGTGCACTATTCAGTGTCCCCTCGTCGATCACCAGTGGTGTACGGCCAGTGTAGGAGATCGCTCCCCACACCATGATGCCGGGTGTTGGCCCTGTGTGCCTCGGTCGTATGCAGTCCTGATTGTGGCGCTCACCTGCACGGCGCCAAACACGCATACGACCATCATTGGCACCAAGGCAGAAGCGACTCTCATCGCTGAAGACGACACGTCTCCATTCGTCCCTCCATTCACGCCTGTCGCGACACCACTGGAGGCGGGCTGCACGATGTTGGGGCGTGAGCGGAAGACGGCCTAACGGTGTGCGGGACCGTAGCCCAGCTTCATGGAGACGGTTGCGAATGGTCCTCGCCGATACCCCAGGAGCAACAGTGTCCCTAATTTGCTGGGAAGTGGCGGTGCGGTCCCCTACGGCACTGCGTAGGATCCTACGGTATTGGCGTGCATCCGTGCGTCGCTGCGGTCCGGTCCCAGGTCGACGGGCACGTGCACCTTCCGCCGACCACTGGCGACAACATCGATGTACTGTGGAGACCTCACGCCCCACGTGTTGAGCAATTCGGCGGTACGTCCACCCGGCCTCCCGCATGCCCACTATACGCCCTCGCTCAAAGTCCGTCAACTGCACATACGGTTCACGTCCACGCTGTCGCGGCATGCTACCAGTGTTAAAGACTGCGATGGAGCTCCGTATGCCACGGCAAACTGGCTGACACTGACGGCGGCGGTGCACAAATGCTGCGCAGCTAGCGCCATTCGACGGCCAACACCGCGGGTCCTGGTGTGTCCGCTGTGCCGTGCGTGTGATCATTGCTTGTACAGCCCTCTCGCAGTGTCCGGAGCAAGTATGGTGGGTCTGACACACCGGTGTCAATGTGTTCTTTTTTCCATTTCCAGGAGTGTATTTATTGGCGTGAGTACCGTAGGAAATGTGACACGGCTAATAGGTTCTTCACTTTGTTTAAACTGTAACCAGCTCCGCAAATCCCAAACGACACTGTATTTCCAGTTCCGACTTCAGGAGAGGTAAGCAACGTATTCATAATCCAATGTCGTAAACAAAGTGATTTAACTCTATTTATAATTGATATTGAGGTTAAGTAAATAAACTCTCACGCATTACCGTATACAATTTATTTACTTTTGAAACAGGCGTCCATTAATAATAGAGTGAGTTTGGAATTCTGTGACTGCTTAAATTTAAAGGGAAGCAAAGATTTGCTGAATCAAATTCATTCATCACAGCAGTATGATGGTATGAACAACAAGTGTTAAAAGCTGTGTGTAGTTACCGAAGGAAATATTGTGCTCTGTGAACTATCTTTTAAGACTTAAGGGTATCATAATTATACAGTAACTAGGAGTGGGGCTATATTTTAGATTATGTTTGTTATATTATCAGCCCGCATCTCGTGGTCGTGCGGTAGCGTTCTCGCTTCCCACGCCCGGGTTCCCGGGTTCGATTCCCGGCGGGGTCAGGAATTTTCTCTGCCTCGTGATGGCTGGGTGTTGTGTGCTGTCCTTAGGTTAGTTAGGTTTAAGTAGTTCTAAGTTCTAGGGGACTGATGACCATAGATGTTAAGTCCCATAGTGCTCAGAGCGATTTGAACCATTTTTTTTTATATTATCATTTGGTGCTTACTACTCATTTCGTTGTAAGCTTTAATAATGTATAACAAATACAGTGCATTGTTGCATTCCAAGCAGTAAGCAGTTATAGAACTGATCCCAACTTCGACTGCCAGGAACAGTGTCACCTGAAGCTCTCTGAGCTGTTCGAAATTTTCTTCGGAAAAACTCGTTTAAAATCCAAGTTTCAAAGCCGTGTGTTAGGATGGGAAGAACATACTGTTCAAAAACAAGAATTTTTTTTAAGTTTCTTGGCATATTAGATTTGAAACCGGTGACTTCTCTTCCACAGATCCTTCAACCTAGCTTGATTCAGCGGAAAATTTCATGTTTTAAATCTCCTTGGACATCAGTTAATTGTTCCAGATAAATGTATTCATAAACAATAATTGAAAAGCACCAGTTTGCTTTTGTTCTACAATATTACTTTTATTGTAAACCGGTTTTCGGCTTACAAGGCCATCCTCTGACATTTACTGAGTCAGTAAATGTCTGAAGATGGCCTTTTAAGCCGAAAAACGGTTTGCAATAAAAGTAATATTGTAGAACAAAAGCAAACTGGTGCTTTTCATTTATTATAATCTTGTTCTACCAAGAACCGACGGAAGATTCTGTTAATCTGTATTCATAAACATTTAGTAGATAGTTGTTTTCAATACTATTCGCCTGATGGTTACCCACTTGTTGTGCGTAATTTTTGTTATGGAATGTTTTATCTATTAGTACCTGTTAGTATGTTGGCTTAATTTACGAAAGCAGCTCGTTAGGGGACCAGAGTGATTGAAAATACCAAAATAAGAGCTGAATGGATGGAGATTACATCCGAAATGATGTAACCCAAAAGTTTATTACTGACATAACAGGAGTGTTTTGGAACGGAATTTTATTACATGCCATTACTTTGTCGACAGATTCAGTACTGTGATGGTATTATGAATTATTTGCGGTTCTTTTAACGTTTCAAGACTCGGAGTTTGTCGTTTCACATCACAAAACTATATAAAACTTTCAAAAAACTTCTACATTTTCGTTTCTAAATAAGAGGAACTGTAAGTGGTTATCTTCATGCAGACATTATCTATTGAAAATTCCCACACATTTCGGCTCTTCTGTAAACTTGACTCATTAATCAAGAACTAAAATTCAGAAAGCATCTCCTGATACCACCGTTCCCATCTAAATTTCTAGATGACCGACAACAGCTACAGTATCAACAATGGTTGTTATTATGTTGTCGTTTGCAATAGCTTCTTTATCAATTTTTGCGTTTCAGAAACTATTGCGTTTTTTACATAGTTCGTGTCACGCATGGTAAAAATCATCGCGTCCTCCTCTCGAATCATCCGAAGTCGCACGCTTGCGTTCTAACGTGAGCCCCGCCACAAAACACAGCCAAGGCCGCCACGCGTTTTATTTTTATGAGTTCCCAGGACTGCGTAAGTATTTCGCAGCTGCGCATCGTTTCCGTGACACACACTGGGAAGGTGGCGGACTCGAGGCAAAAGACACAATTCCAGTAGTGAGTCAGAAATTATTCCCCTTTTCCCGTCACTGATATTTCACTCCTTCGCACTGACGGCTCACAGTGTATATTGCGCTCTTCAACCGAGAGCACTTAAAATATGCAAGCACAGTTTGAAAAAATGATGAAATATATACAAAATTTTAAATGAATAAAAAGAACAAAATGATATTGAGTATGATAAAAACTGATTGTATGTTTTAAAATGCAAAACGTGGTGGTGGTGGCATTTACAATTAAACAACTACTCGACTTCACCCACGCAAGTTGTTATACCAGTATAGCGAAAGTACAAGCTGGGAATAGCGCGGTTAAGTGCTGTTAGGAAGAGTGGGGTATTTGCGGAGCTGAAAATGAAATTATCGTATGGCATTTCTGGCCCGGAGACCCCAGCTACATCTAAATGGCTACTCTGCAAATTACATTTAAGTGGCCGGCAGAGTGTTCATCGAAACAACTTCACATTAATTCTCTATTATTTCACTTTCGAACAGCTCGTACTTCTTTCATTTTGCAATGATTATCGATTCTCCCTATGTAGCTCGGCGTCAACAAAATATTTTAGGAATCGGAGGAAAAAATTAGTGAATGAAATTTCGTGAGAAGATCACGCCCCCGTAACGAAAAACGCCTTTATTTTAACGATTTCCACTCCAAATCCTATCCGAGACACTCTCTCATTTCTCGATAATACAAAACGCGCTGCCCTTCTTTGAACGTTCTCGATGCACTCCGTTAATCCTATCTGGTTATCCTATCAGTACTCCCAAAGAGGACGGACAAACTTAGTCTAGGCAGTCTCTTCAGTAAATCTGTTGCACTTTCTAAGTGTTCAGCCAATAAAACGCAGTCTCCGGTTCTCTTTCCCCACAACATTTGGGGTTGTTCGACAGCCAAATGCAAGCCGTTTTATTTGACGTCACTTTGGCGACTTGCCCGTCGATGATGTTGAAATGATGATGGGAACAACACAGGACCCAGCCCCCGGGTGGATAAAATCTCCGACCAGGCCGGGAATCGAATCCTGGGTCCCTCGCATGGCAGTCAGGTGTTCAGGCGGTCAGTAATGGAGCTGGTGGGTTGGTATGCTGGGATGTGCACTGTGAGATCGTGGGTGGATGATGGGTAGAGGAAGGTGCGTGCTGGTGCGAATGAGCAGCTGCAGCATTACTGACTATGCTGGTGAAAGCCACCGGCCATGTGGATACCCGGAGTAATAATTACCTTGTGGTTAAAAGGCGAAGGGCAGAGTCAGTATTATGTCAGTCTATTTTTGCATTTTTGCATGCGATCGATAACAATTGTTTTTGCTTTACGCCATTATTATTATTATCAATTTGGGTTGGATTGCCACTTTGTTGGCAGGGGTGCGCGGTGTCCTGGAGAGAATGGATGTGTCTATGACACCTGCAATGAAGACGGCGATGTGCCGTTCCTCTCACTTTACAAATCCTGTTTCCGTCGTACAGCAGCTGCCTTATGTCTGACTCCTTCCCGTTTCGTTTGAAGTAGCAGCCGACAGCTGCCAGTAAGTGACATGAAGGCTACTCTAGCTGGAATACTCCGTCGTTTGGAACTTCTACCTCATGGTTTGTCTCCTGTTTCTGTACCAAATACGACATAAATAATGTACAGTATAAAACCACTGAATCTCTCAACATCTCTCTTAAGTACAAGTAGACATAGCAACGTTTATTGAATTGAGAAGTTAGCATGTCAACAGGATTTAACATTATAGCAAAGTAACTAACATTTGATAAACCAACTATATGGCTAAAATTTGACACTGTGCAAGATGTCACGTCAACCTGTGGCACAACTTCATTTGTCTTCGCAACGTTCAGGAAGTATTCTGCAGAAAATTTCACACAATTCTTTTCAGTAATTACGTCAGAATATTCTAACTTCAGGGACATATCGATAGTATGACAGGGTGAGTTGTTTTATTACAGACGAAAATTCAGACTTGGTGCAAGTCTGCAGACGGAGCTCCAGTATACCTAAACGGTTAAAGTGATTTACAATATCTCAAGATCCGCACAGACTTCTTGTCTTGGGAGTGATGCTATTTGGGATAGGTGTGATTATTATGGAGCCCAGGAGATGGTTATCGAGTGAAAAGAAAAGGACGGACTCGGAAAAGAGGAGGGAACCCTTATTTGATACAGGATGGTGAGGGATGGGTTGCATCTTATAGGAAGGATAAATGTATGGGCTGATTTCGCCGTGTGGGAGTTGGAGGCTGTAGAGAGATGTTGGGTCGGTGGAATTTATTGGTACTGACTCGGCACGTGCCAAGATGGGTAATTTGGGACAGAATAAAAGGTTTGTTCAGATTCAAGTTAGTCAAGTTGCTATCCCACCACTCGGGGCGTCTCCAAACACGTGTTCGCTGGTCATCGGGGCTCAGTTTGAAGCAGCGAACATCACTCGAGGCAGTTCAATGAGATTCCAGGGCGAAGACGCGACTGCAGGCGCCCCGGACAGCAGCGGGACACCAGCCCGACTGTCACCCGCCATACGACCCTACAACCAGGAGTGATGGTATGGGGTGCCATTTCTTTTCAAAGAAGGAGCCCTTTGGTTGTTATCCGCAACACCCTTACAGCACAACGGTGCGTCGACAACATTCTGCGCCCCGTTGTGTTGCCCTCCACGGCGTACATTATGGCAAGGTAACGTCCGCAGCGTTGAGAGCTTCTACTGATTTTCTTCGTGTGTGTCAAACCATACATTGGGCAGCAGTATCGGCGGATCTCTGCCTACTGAGACCGTTAGGAGCATTATTGGCAGGGCCTCCAACCATCTCACGATTTTGACGATTAACACGTCAAATGAACAGAATTTGTCGAGATATCCCTCAGGAGTACATAAAACAACTCACCAATCAATGCCAAACCGAATAACTGCTTGCATAAGGGTCAGAGATGGACCAACGCGTTACTGTCTTGCTCCATTTTTGATACTCTTTCTGTTGAATAAATCATCCATATTTTCTGAAGTTGTGATCATTCGTTTGTCTTTTGTCTGTACATATCAACACATCTCCAATTTCTGTCCCATTCGGATAATTCCTTCGCAGTGCGTCTTTTTTTTTCTTCCTTAAAAGTTTATTTTCTAAAGAATCAGGTTGTGGATTGAGGTCTCGAACGACTGCTGTCTTGGCGTGTTCTACCTGGAACAGTATTTTGAAGTGGTGACTATCGCTCTCAACACGTGTAACCGCTCTTGCGCAACATAGTTTGCGGGCCAACCGCCAGATGGCAACCAAACTATTCACGTTGCGGATAAGAGCGGCTGCAGTGAATCCGCTCACCTGCCAGGGTACAGGAAACCGTGTCGCCTCCGGTTTATTCTGGTTGCTATTTTTGCCTTTCTATGCGTTATATAAACGGGACGAAACGCAGCACTCATGCATAGTGGCGCTGCGGTACATGAGCAATAGTTATAATTCCCCGTTTCAGTTACTGAATTACTGAAGAGAGAACACGTTATCAGTAAAATATCCGGAGGTAATATCAACGATATTTGCCTAATAATGTAACAGTGGATTGACTTCGTACGCAACACTAAAAGATGTTGCACACCTAAGTCATTAAAACATGAATAGCTATATTTCTCCAGAGAAACATTGTTGTTGTTGTTGTTGTGGTCTTCAGTCCTGAGACTGGTTTGATGCAGCTCTCCATGCTACTCTATTCTGTGCAAGCTTCTTCATCTCCCAGTACCTACTGCAACCTACATCCTTCTGAATCTGCTTAGTGTATTCATCTCTTGGTCTCCCTCTACGAATTTTACCCTCCAGTACTAAATTGGTGATCCCTTGATGCCTCAACGCATGTCCTACCAACCGATCCCTTCTTCGAGTCAAGTTGTGCCACAAACTTCTCTTCTCCCCTATCCTATTCAATACTTCCTCATTAGTTATGTGATCTACCCATCTAATCTTCAGCATTCTTCTGTAGCACCACATTTCAAAAGCTTCTATTCTCTTCTTGTCCAAACTATTTATCGCCCATGTTTCACTTCCATACATGGCTACACTCCATACAAATACTTTCAGAAATGACTTCCTGACACTTAAATCTATACTCAATGTTAACAAATTTCTCTTCTTCAGAAACGCTTTCCTTGCCATTGCCATTAACAGAAATGTACTTGCGATGTACATGGAACTGGTTTGACCTATTCTGAACTTTGGAGCTATCGGCAGTTATTTTGATGTCGAGTAGCTTACCTCGTCTACCTCCTTTAGCGTGTCATTTTCTGATCTAATGCCCTCGACATGGCCTATTTAATTCAACTACATTTCTTTACCCTTCTTTTACTTTGTATTGCTATTCATCTAGTAATATCTTTTCAAGACGCCATCCAATACGTTCAGCAGTCCTTTGTCATTTACGGTAGCGCTATATCATCGACAAACTGGAGAATTTTTAAGTCTTTTCTTTGAACTTTAATCCCCTTTACATATTTCTCCTTGACTTCTTTCAACATTTGATCTATACGCAGATTAAATAATATGATGCATAGACTGTATCCACATTTCAAAAGCTCATATTTCTATCTCGTGTGTAATATTTATGGTTTACTTTTCTATTCCATGTAAAGCCACACCCTGAATAAGTAGTGTCAGAAAGGAGTACATAATACTATCTCATTCTTTTCTCGACTAACGCTTGCCTTTCATGTCCTTCATCTCATGTAACTACAGATTGGTTTCGAACAAGTTGTAGATAACTCTAATAATTCCTGAATTTCATAAAGTGTATTTTAGTCACTATAGTCGTAAGCCTTTTCTAAAACTATTGAAGTTATGGATGTGGGTGTGGCTTTTTTCAACCAGTTTCCTAGGACATATCCCTGCGTCAGTATTACCTAGCGCATTCCAATCCCATTGGGTCTCTGTCGCAGCGCAGATTCTATCAGTCCTTTGTTCTGCTTTAAATGACGCTTATCGGTATTTCGCAAGTGTGACTTATTAAATTAATACTTCATAATATTCACATCAGTCAGAATAAGTCTTCTTTGGTAGTGGATTATTACTATTCCGTTTCTTTTTTAATCTGAGGGTATTTCGACTGTGTCACACATCCTGTATATTATGGTTGATTCTCTTGAGGTTCGTAACAATTCTGAAGGAATGTCATCTACTCCAGGTGCATTGCTTCGGTTTACGACTTTCAATGCTCTGTCAAAATCCTCTCGCCCTCTTGCATTCCCTATCTCACCTTCATCCAATTGCTTTTCTCTTTTCATAATATTATCTTCAAGTTTGTATTCATTTTGTATAAACTTTCTATTTATTTGTTCCACCTTTCAGTCTTATCTTCTTTGCCTGATTTTTGGATTGTCATCAGCTCTTTTCGTACTGCTGCTCCCGTTTTCTCCATACGTTTTGCTTGATTTTCAGCTTCTCTCAGTCTCATTCCTAAGGTATTTGTATTTTTTTTTTCCTTGATTCATTTTTACATCTGCTTGTCCTTGTCTTTTTCCTAGTTTTCCTCTGCTGCATTCACTATTTCATTTATCAATGCTACCTATTCCTCTTGTGTTGTATTACTCTCGTAGGTCCCCAGTTATGAGCTATAAACGCAGGGCAACAGAAAACTAAAGTGGTTGGTTGGTACCTAAAAATATTAAAATAAAAAAAATAAAAACGTAGTTGCTTATGTCCCTCACCTTCTACTACTCAGAGTGGCTGCCGAATAAAACTCCAGTTTTACAGCAATAAACAGCCCACGCGAATAGTTACCTGTCACGTGGGGGATCTGTGTTCGATTCCCGGCACCGGCGCCAAACGTTGAACTCAGTAACTGCAACGAGCGCAGCTAGGCAGGAGGCGGCGGCCAACAAGCTAATTCTGGTGACATCCGTCACGATATTTCCAGCTGCGCATACTTGGCTGGTGGCCCGTGCAAATGAAAATATGCAGCAGAGAGACAGCCACTCGGATTGCCCACGCAAGGCACAGGGTACTCACACATCTCTCTGTGGATACTCCTACCAGCGTCTCGTTTTGCTGCCGGCAGTTCCCCGCTAGCCCCTGGTGGTGATGATAAGAGTGAACAACCTTGTCTAACTCTTCACTTATTTGTCTGTCTCTCTGTGTGATCAGCTAGATTATTTATTGCAGTCAGGTTCTTCTTCTGTATTAATCTCTAACGTATGTATGTATCTTTTCACGGCAGATGCTATAAAACCTTCGGACCATTTCCACACTACGAGCACTCAGGGTGTCCAAATCCAGTTCCAGTCAACGAGACTGTCTACAGTTGACGGTGCCGCAGTCAGTATCCGCCACTACCGTTGCAAGGCTCTCGCTGGGCCGTGTACTCCTCATTTAATACGAGGTTTTCGGTATTACAAAGCTTTCTACACTTAACTACCAGGTTTCCTATGTATAACAAAGCTTTCTGCACCTAGCTTCTCCCGAAGGCGAGTAAAATGTTTAGACTGCACAGTCGGACAATTTCTATACTGATCTGCACCGAAACCTAGTAAACATAAAACGTCCTTACAAAACACTGCAACAATTATAAGATACGATCAAGGAGCACAACGTGTCAACATCCTCAAACAGGACTAATTGTCTCAAAAGCGTTCAGGTTAGCTCAGACTGGTGTGATATGGTCTGTGCTGTTCACGATGTGCATAAATGAAGTCTGGAGCTCTGTGTGTCTTCTCGTAGACGCTTTTGTGTACAGGGAGATAACTGTTGGAAAATTTTCACAACTGCAAACAGACTGGTGGAGAGACTGGCAGCTCACAGCCAATGGGCTGCAATCACTAACAACCTTCAAGTATCTGTGAGATGATGAGTGTGTGGGAGGTGCAGAAATAAACCTTCTATGTGATGTATGTATTACACTTCACAACACTGACATTGTCGAAATTCAAGAAATGTTCACAACAAACCATTAACTAGCACCACTAACACCGTATGAAAAATGGGGCGCCACAGTGATCACAATGGTTCGCACCATCAATATCGAAGGCGAACTCCTTGGCAATTAACAAGCCGTGCGGGACGCTCAGCTACGTACTCACTCTTAAAGAATGCATGTAGAATCATATTGGGGTAACGGGGCGATGAGAACTGATGGAATACGATGGCATGCAAACAAAATGCGAAACTGTCTGTCGTGGAGCTTATCGAGAAACTAGCTATCCTTTAAAGCGTAGCTGCAGGTAGTGTAATAAAACCTTTACCTTCTATAGGTGCAGAAAAACAAACATCCAGAGGCTGAATTTGTGCATTGCTTCCAGGTGGTATGAATTGGAATGTCACACATTTTTCAAAGGCATAATTGTATTCGAATGTGTTAAGACACTGACGATAGTTGGTCTTGATACAAATCTCTTGGTACTTCTTTTTCCAGCCGGCCAGGGTGGCCGAGCGGTTCTAGGCGCTTCAGTATGGAACCGCGCGACTGCTACTGTCGCAGGTTCGAATCTTACCTCGGGTATGGATGTGTGTGATGTCCTTAGGTTAGTAAGGTTTAAATAGTTCTAAGTTCTAGGGGACTGATATCCTCAGAAGTTAACTCCCATAGGGCTCAGAGCCATTTCTATTTCCAGGGTTCCTTTCACATTATTTTCCTTTTCAAATCCAGATTGGTCGGCCGGAATTGGAAATTTGTGGTAAATTCCTATGGGACCAAACTGCTTAGGTCATCGGTCCCTGGGCTTACACACTGTTTAATCTAACTTAAACTAACTTACGCTAACGACAACACACACACCCATGCCCGAGGGAGGACTCGAACCTCCGAGGGGGAGGAGAAACGCGAACCGTGACAAGGCGCCTAGGACCGCACGGCTACCCCGCGCGACAAGTTGAAGACAAATTCCTAACAGAACTACAGGATAAGTTTGTTTATCCCATTTACATATTTTCGGGACGAGTCAGCAGTTTTCTCTGTGCATCGTCAAGCTGACGATTTGTTTCAACGTCTTCCTGTTCTGTAGCACTGTTTGAAGTTAGGCAGTCTTTACTACGTTTCACTGGAGACGGGATTTGTGGCTCTCTGTCCGACAAGGATAATGAACTACATATCTCGACGCCTATTTCAGTATCATTTTCATTTGTTAAACACGTATCATCATCACTGGACTCCTCATGCACATTATCTGAACAGTCGAGAGTATACACTGACTCATCTTAAACAAACGCTAATGTTTTTCATCTGCCACTTCTTTCTCACTCTGAAAAATTTCTTAGGTTCCTTTATGACGAAATGCCAACTTCGGCAACTGTTCTTTCACGTATAATGCAATATCTGCTTTGTTTATCGTTGCCATTGCTCTGCTTTGTATCAACACCAACTACCAAGGTAGCACTGCTGTGAGGTACTCGTCACCTACGCACTTCAACTGCGTTCCGTAGCCTCATGCTGTGCTCTGCACTGGGTACCTCCAGTCCTGCCCCATGTTGCCATTATCACCAATTACGTGGTTGCATGGTAGACAATACGTGGGGCGTCGAATGCCATAAACATCACTGACCTCCTGCGACCTCGCACTCAAGGGGTTCCTTGTAAGGCTTACAATTTTTGGGTACAGTTCGACTGAAAAAATTACAACATTTATGGAATCTGGTGGACATCAAAGACAATTAATACTATTTCCATACTTTAAAATACACAGATCAAAAAACGTTTCGTATCACCCCGGTTCCCAGAACTTCTGAAGATTGTATCACAGACACAGTCCCTTTGCCTGTTCAGAGATGTCACTAAACCCGCCCAATGATGTAAACAACCATGCATGAGCAGCGCCTATTAGACGGAGGGGGTCCGACAGCCGATTACTTCCAGTCATTCCACCAGGAAGGAGGTACACGGCTCATGCTGTCCGTAGTTCAACAATGCCTAGGCGGTCAATACCGCGGTTCGATCGTGTCCGCATTGTTACTTTGTGCCAGGAAGGGCTCTCAACAAGGGAAGTGTCCAGGCATCTCGGAGTGAACTAAAGCGATGTAGTTCTGACATGGGGAGATACAGAGAGACAGGAACAGTAGATAACATGCCTTGCTCAGGCCGCCCAAGGGCTACTACTGCAGTGATGACCGCTACCTACGGATTATGGCTCGGAGGAATCCTGACAGCAAGTTGAATATTGCTTTTGGTGCAGCCACAGGACGTCGTGTTACGACTCAAACTGTACGCAATAGGCTGCATGATGCACAACTTCACACCCTACGTCCATGGCGAGGTCTATCTTTGCAACCGCGACACCATGCAGCGCGGTGCAGATGGGTCCAACAACATGCCGAATGGACCGCTCAGGATTGGCATCATGTTCTCTTCACCGATGAGTGTCGCATATGCCTTCAACTAGATATTCGTCGGAGACGTATTTGGAGGCAACCCGGTCAGGCTGAACGCCTTAGACACATTGTCCAGCGAGTGCAGCAAGGTGGCGGTTCCTTGATGTTTTGGGGTCCGCAGCTCGTGGTCGTGCGGTAGCGTTCTCGCTTCCCGCGCCCGGGTTCGATTCCCGGCGGGGTCAGGGATTTTCTGTCTCGTGATGACTGGGTGTTGTGTGATGTACTTAGGTTAGATAGGTTTAAGTAGTTCTAAGTTCTAAGGGACTGATGACCACAGATGTTAAGTCCCATAGTGCTCAGAGCCATTTGAACCATTTTGATGTTTTGGGGTGGCATTATGTGGGGCCGACGTACGCCGCTGTTGGTCATGGAAGGCGCCGTATCTGCTGTACGATACGTGAATGCCATCCTCCGACCGATAGTGCAGCCATATCGGCAGCATATTGGCGAGGTATTCGTTTTCGTGGACGACAGTTCGCGCCCCATCGTGCCAATCTTGTGAATGACTTCCTTCAGGATAACGACATCTCTCGACTAGAGTAGCCAGCACGTTCTCCAGACATGAACCCTATCGAACATTCCTGGGATAGATTGAAAAGGGCTGTTTATGGACGACGTGACCCACCAACCACTCTGACGGATCTACGCCGAATCATCGTTGAGGAGTGGGACAATCTGACCAACAATGCCTTGATGAATTTGTATATAGTATGCCACGACGAATACAGGCATGCATCAATGCGACTGGGTATTAGAGGTACCATGTGTACAGCAATCTGGACCACCACCTCTGAAGGTCTCGCTGTATGGTGGTACAGCGTGCAATGTATGGTTTTCATGAGCAATAAAAAGGGCGGAAATGATGTTTATGTCGATCTATATTCCAATTTTCTGTACAGGTTCCGGAACTCTCGGAACCGAGGTGGTGCAAAACTTTGTTTGATGTGTGCATAAAGTAACTGACTAGATTACCCCCCCCCCCCCCCCCCCCCCGGTATTTCGCGGGCTAAAAAGCACACTGGTTCCTCTGGAGCGCTGTGCAGACGGCGCAAAACTGGTGACAGGTGGTCACGTGACCCACCCTGCTGACGCGACTCACGCCAGTGAAGTGGTGCGTATGTGGCAGAGTCGCCTACTTGGAATGAAGTTCCCCTATTTGAAGTATTCAATGTGTCTAAAAAGTATTCAATGTGTCTACAAGTAATGCAGCGCCACACACAACCATGTAACAAGGTGTGAGAACAGCGGCAGTAAAAAGATCCTGACCGATGGGAACCTGAAACTAATGTCACGTCTATTCAATGAGAAGAGGCTTCCAGTCCGATACAAGTTACTGCTGTTTGTGGATGCAGTTCCATCTGTCAGTTTCCGTGTGAACAACGCGCAGCCAAGTGCATTCGACGGTCCTTTGGAGACACGTATCTCGTATCTGGTCGTTGTGCACAGAGGCACATAAAACAGGTTGTCCTCAGTGGGATAAACAACACAGAAACTTGACTGTGGCTGAGCGGAGTGTGGTAGTCCAGTGAGTCGGGATTCTGTCTTTTCACGTGACGCACGCCGCCCAGTGCACTGACAGCCCAGTGGGGCGTTTAACCTGCGTTCTGTGCAGGGTGTAGTGTAGGCCGGAGCTGGTTCTGTGCTATGGTGGCGCTTTTCGTATCATAAATAGGGAATACCATTCTAGTCACCGTGAGTATTGATCATGACTATATTTCAATAGTAGTTGACAAAGCCGACGATTCATTATGCCAATTTTCTATTAAAAAGGAAAACAACAAATGACTGTTTGTAGTGTAACGTCGAAAAAATTTCGTTTCCATGTATTCGTTAAAACGCTTTTGAAATTATGAAACACTCGTAAAAAGAAATATGTATAATGTACAAATGTATAAGTACAGCTGCTTCGCGTGTCACCAACGCGATATCTTAAGCATCTCTATGGATATGCCTCCTCATAGCTCTAATGAGGCCATTGTTTTCGCTTACAGCCGTTTGCGTTTCGCAGCTGAAAGCTATCAAAAGCGCTGCCATTTGTCAAGGGTTTCCGTAAGGTGACTGGATTACAGGAGTGTCAGATTATATGTATTAAAACTTCATGCATGATGCAGCATTTTTTCATGCATCTCAGTGTATATGATGTCATACCTCCTGATCTAGGGATCATACAATGATATAATTTTGTAGATAAAGTCAGGGGCATATACGGATAGTGTCTGCAAAAATGCATCGCGAATAAAGTGTGTAGCACAAAAGTAATAAATTTAAACATGCATGATGCGGGAGTTTTGTACGCATCTCATTGTTAATGACATCAGTCTCTTAAACTATGACAGGTGTATGGTTCTTACCCCGACAGCGATTGTTGCCTGACATTAAGGGACGTGTCTACCAAATTTGGTGGAAATCGGTTTGGTGGTTTACGACGGGATGTGGAATATACACTCATACATACATTTTTATGACGTGTACCGATTTTCGGTGACCAACTGTTGCCGTATCTTCTACATCTTCATGGTGAGAATGTTGTAGGTACTCCTGTCTTCCCAGGTGACAACGGCCGGGCTCACAGGGTTGCACGCGGATCTTCCTCGTTTGACGGACACTGAGGCAGCCGATTGCATCTGCATTGGCCCACTAAATCGCCCCATGGAAAATGTCTCACACCATTTTAAACAAGGTGAAATGTTCCCGCAATTTGTTGGCTCTGATCATCAATGAGTGGCTTCTGTTGGTTACGGCTTACCAGAAGAAGAGGCTACTGCAATCTTCTCGTCGCCGAATCGAGGCCATTATCAACGCCACAGGTTCAAAAATGGTTCAAATGGCTCTGAGCACTATGGGACTCAACTGCTGAGGTCATTAGTCCCCTAGAACTTAGAACTAGTTAAACCTAACTAACCTAAGGACATCACAAACATCCATGCCCGAGGCAGGATTCGAACCTGCGACAGTAGCGGTCTTGCGGTTCCAGACTGCAGCGCCTTTAACCGCACGGCCACTTCGGCCGGCAACGCCACAGGTCATGCTGCAAGGTATTAGCGTATTGTCTCCTGGGATTGACAAAGTTTCGTCCGATGTGCGATTTATCAGACGATTCCTGAGGAAGTCTCTTACAAAATCCTCGTTTCTGCCCAATTTTTGAAAAATTTTCTTCGACCTCAGACTCACACCACGTTCGTTCAATAGAAGAAATAGAGAACATTCAGAGACGGACAGCGCTATTCCTCACTGGTTTCTCTAGTCAGTGCTGGTACATCATAGAAATGCTGAACAAACCTCTGTGAGAAATACTAAACGCAAAACGTTGTGCACCACGAAGTACCTTACTCACAAGACTACGAGAACTCTTGTTCCAATACCACTCAGGAAACTTCTGGTCCATTCACTACACAGCTCCACTAATAACCACGATGCTAAAAAATAGTTCTCTGTGGCTACAGACCAGCTTTAATATATAGGCCTACCACAGTGTGGCGAGGAACGGACATATCTAATACAGGCCATAACAGAAGTTGGATATAAAGATGCAGACACAAGAAACCTAACAGCGAACAAATTGTTGAAGACAGAAGCAACCCTTGAATTAACCGACGACAGAAGGAAATACAAAACTCTCTGCGAAAAGAAGGGAATATGTCAATATAGGTCACTTAGAAATGAAATTAATTGGTATTGCAAGGAAAATACGAAATGTTTGCGGGATAAATGTGAAGACATCGAAAAAGTAATGGGCACTGCAAGGACATATCAGTATACAAAAATGTCGAAATAAATTCCGGAGAATTTAAAAGCAAAGGTGTCTACACTATCAGCGCAAAGATAATTCCATTGTTAAACGCAAATGAGAGAAAGAATGTGAGGATCTGGTACATTATGGCCCTCAACGACAGTGAGGAACTGTCTGCTAATGTCATGGAGGAAGAAATTAGGTCCATTTGGAAGACAAGGATATTCAGTATTGGGTAAGAGTTGGACAGAGCACTGGAACTCTTGCGTCCAAAATATCAGAATGGATTCCTTTCGATCTTCTAAAATCATTGGGGAATGTGCTGTTCATTGACCACTCAATTTTGTGTGAAGAATCTGTGAGGCATGCGGCACAATTAGGGCGACACTGTCGGAAACCTGCCGCACAGAGTCACAGATGGAATCTACAAGACAAGAGAATGGCAGTTCCAACTCTTCTGCGTGGCATCCAACTGTGGACCCCGAACAGCAACGACAGACGCCAAATTCAATCGACATCATTTAAGTTTATGAGATGAATCGAAGGTTGCAGCAGACTAGATCACATCTGCATTGAAGGCATTAGAAAAGTATTGGCGAAATCTTCTCCACACTAGAAAAAGCGTACAGGGAAAATGGCCTAGCTGCGTCCTTCGAATGGGCAATAGGCAACTATCAATGCAAGTTATTGAATTCGACAGTAAGTAAAAAATACCGGGCATGGACAGAACCGCAGCATTAACCTGTGCAAAAGATGCTGATTATGACGATACTACGACACCGGAGATATACAACTGGGCATTCAGAAGAATTTCGTCCACACAATCCGGAAAATAACAGGGACAAACAAATGAGAGAATTATAATAAAATCAGTTTGACAGTTCATGCTTCCAAGTTGCGGACCAGGATAATATAGTACAGAATCCAAAAGAAAGTCTAAGATCTGTTAGATGACAATCAGTTTGGCTTTACATCTACATCTACATCTATACTCCGCGAGCCACCTTACGGTGTGTGGCGGAGGGTACTTATTGTACCACTATCTGATCCCCCCTTCCCTGTTCCATTCACGAATTGTGCGTGGGAAGAACGACTGCTTGTAAGTCTCCGTATTTGCTCTAATTTCTCGGATCTTTTCGTTGTGATCATTACGCGAGATATATGTGGGCGGTAGTAATATGTTGCCCATCTCTTCCCGGAATGTGCTCTCTCGTAATTTCGATAATAAACCTCTCCGTATTGCGTAACGCCTTTCTTGAAGTGTCCGCCACTCGAGCTTGTTCAGCATCTCCGTAACGCTCTCGCGCTGACTAAATGTCCCCATGACGAATCGCGCTGCTTTTCGCTGGATCATGTCTATCTCTTCTATTAATCCAACCTGGTAAGGGTCCCATACTGATGAGCAATACTCAAGAATCGGACGAACAAGCGTTTTGTAAGCTACTTCTTTCGTCGATGAGTCACATTTTCTTAGAATTCTTCCTATGAATCTCAACCTGGCGCCTGCTTTTCCCACTATTTGTTTTATGTGATCATTCCACTTCAGATCGCTCCGGATAGTAACTCCTAAGTATTTTACGGTCGTTACCGCTTCCAATGATTTACCACCTATGGCATAATCGTACTGGAATGGATTTCTGCCCCTATGTATGCGCATTATATTACATTTATCTACGTTTAGGGAAAGCTGCCAGCTGTCGCACCATTCATTAATCCTCTGCAGGTCTTCCTGGAGTACGTACGAGTCTTCTGATGTTGCTACTTTCTTGTAGACAACCGTGTCATCTGCAAATAGCCTCACGGAGCTACCGATGTTGTCAACTAAGTCATTTATGTATATTGTAAACAATAAAGGTCCTATCACGCTTCCTTGCGGTACTCCCGAAATTACCTCTACATCTGCAGATTTTGAACCGTTAAGAATGACATGTTGTGTTCTTTCTTCTAGGAAATCCTGAATCCAATCACAAACCTGGTCCGATATTCCGTAAGCTCGTATTTTTTTCACTAAACGTAAGTGCGGAACCGTATCAAATGCCTTCCTGAAGTCCAGGAATACGGCATCAATCTGCTCGCCAGTGTCTACGGCACTGTGAATTTCTTGGACAAATAGGGCGAGCTGAGTTTCACATGATCTCTGTTTGCGGAATCCATGTTGGTTATGATGAAGGAGATTTGTATTATCTAAGAACGTCATAATACGAGAACATAAAACATGTTCCATTATTCTACAACAGATTGACGTAAGCGAAATAGGCCTATAATTATTCGCATCTGATTTATGACCCTTCTTGAAAATGGGAACGACCTGCGCTTTCTTCCAGTCGCTAGGTACTTTACGTTCTTCCAGAGATCTACGATAAATTGCTGATAGAAAGGGGGCAAGTTCTTTAGCATAATCACTGTAGAATCTTACGGGTATCTCGTCTGGTCCGGATGCTTTTCCGCTACTAAGTGATAGCAGTTGTTTTTCAATTCCGATATCGTTTATTTCAATATTTTCCATTTTGGCGTCCGTGCGACGGCTGAAGTCAGGGACCGTGTTACGATTTTCCGCAGTGAAACAGTTTCGGAACACTGAATTCAGTATTTCTGCCTTTCTTCGGTCGTCCTCTGTTTCGGTGCCATCGTGGTCAACGAGTGACTGAATAGGGGATTTAGATCCGCTTACCGATTTTACATATGACCAAAACTTTTTAGGGTTCTTGTTTAGATTGTTTGCCAATGTTTTATGTTCGAATTCGTTGAATGCTTCTCTCATTGCTCTCTTTACGCTCTTTTTCGCTTCGTTCAGCTTTTCCTTATCAGCTATGATTCGACTACTCTTAAACCTATGATGAAGCTTTCTTTGTTTCCGTAGTACCTTTCGTACATGATTGTTATACCACGGTGGATCTTTCCCCTCGCTTTGGACCTTAGTCGGTACGAACTTATCTAAGGCGTACTGGACGATGTTTCTGAATTTTTTCCATTTTTGTTCCACATCCTCTTCCTCAGAAATGAACGTTTGATGGTGGTCACTCAGATATTCTGCGATTTGTGCCCTATCACTCTTGTTAAGCAAATATATTTTCCTTCCTTTCTTGGCATTTCTTATTACACTTGTAGTCATTGATGCAACCACTGACTTATGATCACTGATACCCTCTTCTACATTCACGGAGTCGAAAAGTTCCGGTCTATTTGTTGCTATGAGGTCTAAAACGTTAGCTTCACGAGTTGGTTCTCTAACTATCTGCTCGAAGTAATTCTCGGACAAGGCAGTCAGGATAATGTCACAAGAGTCTCTGTCCCTGGCTCCAGTTCTGATTGTGTGACTATCCCATTCTATACCTGGTAGATTGAAGTCTCCCCCTATTACAATAGTATGATCACGAAACTTCTTCACGACGTTCTGCAGGTTCTCTCTGAGGCGCTCAACTACTACGGTTGCTGATGCAGGTGGTCTATAGAAGCATCCGACTATCATATCTGACCCACCTTTGATACTTAACTTAACCCAGATTATTTCACATTCGCATTCGCTAATAACTTCACTGGATATTATTGAATTCTTTACTGCTATAAATACTCCTCCACCATTGGCGTTTATCCTATCCTTGCGGTATATATTCCATTCTGTGTCTAGGATTTCGTTACTGTTCACTTCCGGTTTTAACCAACTTTCCGTTCCTAATACTATATGCGCACTATTTCCTTCAATAAGCGATACTAATTCAGGAACCTTGCCCTGGATACTCCTGCAGTTTACCAATATTACGTTAACTTTTCCTGTTTTTGGTCTCTGAGGACGGACGTTCTTTATCAACGATGCTGATGTTCTCTCTGGTAAGCCGTCAGGTATTTTATCGTTTCGCCCAAGGGGGGGTCCCTCTAACCTAAAAAACCCCCGTGTGCACGCCACACGTACTCTGCTACCCTAGTAGCTGCTTCCGGTGTGTAGTGCACGCCTGACCTGTCTAGGGGGGCCCTACAGTTCTCCACCCAATAACGGAGGTCGATGAATTTGCAACCATTATAGTCGCAGAGTCGTCTGAGCCTCTGGTTTAGACCCTCCACACGGCTCCAAACCAGAGGACTGCGATCGACTCTGGGCACTATGCTGCAGATATTAAGCTCAGCTTGCACTCCGCGTGCGATGCTGGTTGTCTTCACCAAATCAGCCAGCCGCCGGAAGGTAAAGGCACCAGAGAGGAAGTTCTGGCGTTGCGCTTGATAAAGCAGGCAAGAAGACACAAATCAAAACCTGTTCATATAACTTGTCGATCTACTAAAAGCGTTCGATAATTAAAATGGTGTAATACGTTTGAAATCCCCAGAAAAATTTGTATACACTATAAGGAAAGACGATAGTTCAAAAATGGTTCAAATGGCTCTGAGCACTATGGGACTTAACATCTATGGTCATCAGTCCCCTAGAACTTAGAACTACTTAAACCTAACTAACCTAAGGACAGCACACAACACCCAGCCATCACGAGGTAGAGAAAATCCCTGACCCCGCCGGGAATCGAACCCGGGAACCCGGACGTGGGAAGCGAGAACGCTACCGCACGACCACGAGATGCGGGCGAAAGACGATAGTAATACGTACAAGAAACGAAAGTTAACAATAAGAATATATTTTGGTCAAAATAACAGTGCAGCGAGAAATGCTCGGATTAAAAAAAAGTGCAGGACAAGGATGCAGTCTTCCTTCTCTACTGTTCAACCTGCATACTGAAAAAGCACTGGAAGAAATGAAAATGTGAGAAGATGGATCAACATTCAATGTGAAAGGATATTTATGTCAAGATTCGCTGATAACGCAGAGAATTGTGAAAGTGCGGAAGAATTACAGGAAGTTGAATGGAATGAACAGTCTAATGTGCACAGAATGTGGACTCAGAGTTAACCAAAGACAGACGGAAGTAATGAAGAACAGGAGAAATGAGGGGACCATTTAGTAGAGAAAGTGAAGGGATTCTGCTACCCTGTAAACAAAATGAGGCTAGATGAACGTAACAAGAAGGAAACAGGAAGCAGCCTGTCACAGGCAAATAGAGAATTTCTCACCAAGAGAAAGGAGAGGAAATCGTGGTGGGTCATTAAAACCAGACCGAAGACGAGAGAGAGAGAGAAATATTCGGGATCCTGCGCGTTGCTGCAGTACGCATGTGTTTCAGTGTCGTTCACCTCCAATGTAAGACTCAACAGATGTGGAACGCGTTACATAAACATAAATACAACGCGGTAATCCCTTGATACGACACACCTCAGCGTCGGCAGGATGCATACTGACGTGAAACTTACAATAAAATACAATGTAGTAAGAACATAAGCCTGACCCGTTAGACGACAGTATTTTATGTCTTCATTAGTTAAGACGCTGAGCGCAGGCGGTGAGCGTGAAATACAGGAAACTGCTTCAGTAAGACAGGCAGGCCGTCCGCGCCTTGGGCCTTCCTTCTATAAATACGGCGCCGTCACCGAGAGCTCGTGACGCGACTAGCGTGCCTTGCGCTGGCAGCCGTGACGTCACGCGCTGCCTTTCCGATAGCGGAGCATCACGTCACTTCTTGCGGCCTCGCATGTTGTGGCTCTTATGGCTGCCCTCTAACATTTTTACAGCGAGTTCAGCGAAGGTTATTCCCGTGGCAGACTGAAAACAATCTTAATTCCGCGGTCATTCTAAGTCTACATAAACCGCACATTACGTTTACATATTGTGGAGGAACGAGTTTTGTTGCGTTCAAAAATAGCAGCTGCTCTGGGAAACAGCGAACATAAATAACGAGTTCTGAGAAAAGCCTCGAACATATTTTCTTATTGGATAAGTATTTGTTGTTATCAGGATTCTAATGAGAGCAGTACTATTCTAATGACTGTGTTATGTGGTTATTATTGTTGTTGTTGTGGTATTCTGTCCGAAGACTGGTTTGATGCAGCTCTCCATAGTCTCCTGTGCAAGCATGGTCATCTCTGAATAACTACCGCAACCTAAATCCATCTCAGCTTCCTTACCTTATTCTCCCTCTGCAATGTTTACCTCTCCACACTCCCCTCCATTACCAAACTGACTACCACTTGCCTCAGGATGCGTCCTATAAAACGATCCCTTCTTTCAGTCAAGTCGTGCCATACATTTTTTTCCCCCAATTCGATTTAGTACTTCCTCATTCGTTATTTGATGTACCAATCCAATCTAAAACATTCTCCTGTAGGACCACATTTCAGTAGCTTCTATCCTCTTCTTGCCTTAACCGCTTATAGTCCACGTTTCACTTCCGTAGAAGGCTACATTCCACACAAGAACTTTCATAAAAGACTTACTAACACTTAAATTTATATTACGACTTCCGAACACTTAAATTTATACTAATACTTCCAAACATAAATTCACATTTGATGTTAATCAATTCCTCTTTTTCAGAAATCTTTTTCTTGATGTTGCCAGTACCTACTTCGGTCACCATCAGTTATTTTGCTGCCCAAACAGCAACACCAGTTCACTACTTTCAATGTCTCATTTCCTAATCCAATTCCCTCAGAATCTCCTGATTTAGCCCGACTACATTCCATTACCCTAGTTTAGCTTTTGTTGATGTTCATCTTATAATCTCTTTTCAAACACTATCCATTCTTTTCAACTGTTCTTCCAAATACTTTTGCCGTCTGTGACAGAATTACAATGTCATCGGTACACCTCCAAGTTTTTATTTCTTCCCTGTGAACTTAATATTCTTTTTCAAATTTCTCCTTGGTTTCCTTCATAGCCTACTCAATGCACAAATCGAATAAAATCTGGGATAGGTTACAACGCCGTCTCATGCCCTGCTCAACTACTGCTTTACCTATCGTGGCTGAAAATTAGAATATATACGGAAGTTACGAGGCTAATTCTGTTTCTATCAGACATTAAATTGTGCCGATTTCCATTGCCGGCCTGAAAAGTTGTCAATTTCTTTAACAACTGCATCGATGATTATTTTTGACCTTCTAAACCGATGATTGGAATATCATGGTTCGGGTACACGACAGTCAGGACTTTAGTGCCAACTGAGGCTCCTTCCTGCTAAAGCCTCTATCAGAATAACAGCTTCTCTACACTTTAGTACACTGTATGAATTATGCTGGGTGAAGTAGTGGCACAGGGGGCAGTTACAGCATTGAATGAAATGTTTGAATGATATTTCCGCAATTTGACTGCACAAACTACTTTATTTGGTATTAGTATCACGATTTCGGGCTTAAGCCACTACGAAGTACAACATCGTTGGATATAATTGGACTTTGTTAAGTAAAGTCACCGTCAAGATCTATTAAACAGGATATCGCAGCATGTAGATAAGTACAAAATCACTAAAATATACAGCATATGTAGCAAACTTGCTCTCCAACCACATAAAAACTGAGCCAAGAACAAACATCAATAGAGTCGTTACATGCACAGTGAACATGGTCTGAAAATATACGGCCTATTGTATAATTTCAGACCGTGTTCACTGCACATCTGACTATATTGATATGCATTCTGTGGCTCAGTTTTTCAATGGTTGGAAAATATGTTCGCTAGCTGTCTGCTACATATTTTTGTTATTTCATACTCATCTACACGCTAGGACACCCTGTTTAATAGATCTTCAGCCGACCGGAGTGGCCGAGCGGTTCTAGGCGCTACAGTCTGGAACCGCGCGACCGCAACGTCGCAGGTTCGAATCCTGTGTCGGGCATGGATGTGTGTGATGTCCTTAGGTTAGTTAGGTTTAAGTAGTTCTAAGTTCTAGGGGACTGATGACCTCAGAAGTTAAGTCCCATAGTGCTCAGAGCCATTTGAACAGATCTTGACGATGACTTCACTTAACCAAGTCAAATTACGTCCAACATTGCTGTAGTTCGTAGTGGCTTAAGGCCGAAATCAAAATAGTAATGTAAAATGAAGTGGTCTGTACAGTCAAATTGCGAAAATATCATTAAAACATTATTACATGACTGTGGCCCAAAATATGAGAAGATTAACAGCGAATGAAACGTTCGGCGCATCCGAAGTGTGTGTGCCATAAGAGAGTTCCTCGCCACTTACACGTCGGCGCTAGCGCCATAGCTCTCAGCAGACTGGCTATGTATGAGAACAAACAAATAGGCGGCTTTTGCTATGAATGTGGGCAAACTAAAATAATCACACAACATTGCATTTATTCGGCACAGCCTATCGTGCGATTGTCCGTGAAAGTTCACATACTAGAGGCAACATTTCGCATATTACAAATTAATTTTCAAAATCAAAATAAATTCAAAGTCATTAACGAGACATGACACTGAAATTCTTTAGAGAAGTGATTTTCCATAACAGACTGTTTAATTTTGAAATAACCACTTCCTTTCATTATTTAGCAGTTTGCTAATTACGGCGCCTTGAGCATTATCAAACTAATAAGTCGTAACAACGGTGCAGAAAGTTATAGCAGCTCCAAGAAAAAACAAGAAACGACATAAAAATATACACATACAACAACTTACACGTCTCTGTTACTTATATATGCATTATAGATTTTTACTGAGGTGTAAGAGAGACATGTATACATTCTACTTTATTTCTTGTTTCTTCGTTAAGCTGCTACAACTTTCGGTATTGTTTTTACCAGTAGGTAGCTTGATTATAAGCAAGGGCGTGTAAATCTCTCGTCTCTAAATAATGAAGTTAAGTCGTTATTTCAAAATGAAACAACCTACGCAGGAAAATGAATTCCCTCAAGCTGTGCACATACAAAAGACTATTGTGACATTGAAGAGTAACTTATTATTGGTCTACGCACTTAAGTGTTGCTTATTGCGTTACCAATGAATATCACACAGAGCTCAGCCCGAGACGGGTGTATTTGAAAAATCATGTTTGAATCATGACTGTTGTCAGCGCACCAGATTGCTAACCGAAGGGGACCGAGTTCGATTCCCGGTCGGGTCGAAGATTTTCTCCGTTCGGGGACTGGGTGTTGTGTTGTCCTTACCTTCATATAGTCGTAACAGAGGCGAAAATTGCCTGCATGGCGACACATAACAAGTGTAAACCTATGTAACTTCCTATCAGGGTAAGGCTTGGCTCTAATCAATGTTCTGTAAATTGTCGCAGAACACTGGCCTTTCCACTGCTGAGATGGCTGTATGGACACGTACCGGAAAAAAAGTTCACTTCTGTTAGCCTCGCACGTACTCCATACTCAAAGTTCGCCCATCTACGTGTATGTTTGGAACTGACCGTTTCACTTTACAACTGATTAGATAATGCTCGCCTATTATTTTGTTTATTTATTTTTTATTTTATGGTGTTCACTGGAACATTATAGTCATTTATACAAAGGTATATGCAGTTGGTTGTTATTCAATAATAATTCAATGAGAAATTTCAATAGTACAGTGGTTATACAAGGATTATTACACTGAAACGGCAAAGAAAATGGTTCAAATGGCTCTGAGCACTATGGGACTTAACATCTGTGGTAATCAGTCCCCTAGAACTTAGAACTACTTAAACCTAACTAACCGAAGGACATCATAGGCATCCATGCCCGAGGCAGGATTCGAACCTGCGACCGTAGTAGTCTCGCGGTTCCGGACTGAGCGCCTAGAACCGCTAGACCACCGCGGCCGGCCAAACGCCAAAGAAACTTGTGTAGGCATGCGAATTCAAGTGCAGATATATGTAAACAGGCAGAATACGGCGCTGCGGTCGGCAATGCCTATATAAGACAACAAGTGACTGGCGGAGTTGTTAGATCGGTTACTGCTGCTACAGTGGCAGGTTATAAAGATTTAAGTGATTTTGAACGTGGTCTTATAGTCCGCGCACGAGAGATGGGGCAAAGCACTCTGAGATAGCGATGAATTGGGATTTTCCCATACGACCATTTCACAAGTGTACCGTGAATATCAGGAATCCTATATAAAACATCAAATCACCGACATCACTGCGGCCGGAGAAAGATCCTGCAAGAACGGGACCAACGACGATTGAAGAGAATCGTTCACCGTGGCAGAAGTGCAGCCCTTCCGCAAACTGGTGCAGTTTTCAGTGCTGAGCCATCAACAAGTGTAAGCGTGTGAACCATTCAACGAAGCATAACCGATATGCGCTTTCGGAGCAGAAGGCCTACTCTGTACCCTTAATGACTGCCCGTCAAACACGGACATTGACCGGAAACATGTTGCCTGGTCCGACGAGTCTCGTTTCAAATTGTATAGAGCGGATGGACGTGTACGGGTACTGTTTTAGTTGAAGCTGTTTTCCATTGCCCGTTTGCTTGACATTGTTAGCTGTTTGTTTATAGATGTCCTAATTATCCTTTTTTCTATCTTTAGTATTTTGTCAGTTTCTTCCGCATTAATTGTTTTGAAGATGGTTTCAGCTAAGTGTGCTATTTCTTTTCTTTTTTTTTCAAATGATATTCTACGGTCAATTTTTTGTGCTATTTCTTGTACTGCCCGCATCTCGTGGTCGTGCGGTAGCGTTCTCGCTTCCCACGCCCGGGTTCCCGGGTTCGATTCCCGGCGGGGTCAGGGATTTTCTCTGCCTCGTGATGGCTGGGTGTTGTGTGATGTCCTTAGGTTAGTTAGGTTTAAGTAGTTCTAAGTTCTAGGGGACTGATGACCTAAGATGTTGAGTCCCATAGTGCTCAGAGCCATTTGAACCATTTCTTGTAGTGATTTAACTTGCTGCCTGGCTTCTTGAACATTGTTGACTATGAGAGAATGATCATCAGCAAATCCCAAGCAGTTTAAACTTAAACCATTTTTCGCACTTCCTATTCTTATGTTCTTTGGGTTATCCTTGTACCATTCTCTCAAATGGTTCAAATGGCTCTGAGCACTATGGGACTCAACTGCTGAGGTCATTAGTCCCCTAGAACTTAGAACTAGTTAAACCTAACTAACCTAAGGACATCACACACATCCATGCCCGAGGCAGGGTTCGAACCTGCGACCGTAGCGGTCTCGCGGTTCCAGACTGCAGCGCCAGAACCGCGCGGCCACTTCGGCCGGCACCATTCTCTCATTATATATTCCAGGGCACAGCTGAACAGTAATGGTGACAACAGTCACCTTGTCTTAATCCTGTATTTATGATTGATGGTTCAGAAATTTCTCCTCTGAACTTCACTTTCCATTTGGTGTTGGTTAGAGATAAGTCCTATTAGTTTCATTAGTTTTGGATGCAGTTCCACATTCCTTAGAAATTTTAAAAATGAAAGCCTACAGCCACGGTCTACAGCCGCGCGGTTTGGGCGTCACGTCACGAACTGCGCGGCCCCTCCCGCCGGAGGTTCGAGTCCTCCCTCGGACATGGGCGTGTGTGTGTTGTTCTTAGCATAAGTTAGTTTAAGTAGTGTGTAATTAGGTACCGATGACCTCAGCGTTTCGTCCCTTAGGAATTCACACACATTTGCACATTTCTGAAGGTCTACAGAGGCAGTCACAGGCCTTCGTAAAATCTACGAATATTATTGCCAGAGATTTGTTCCGTTTCCTGTAGTACGCCAATGTCAAACTAATGTAGTGGATGGATGACGGCCATGGTCCAATGTTGAGGGAATTGTTATGTTATCCAAATTTTTGTTAGAGCCTTGTGTAAGAAGGTTTTATTGTGTCACTTGAATATTTCCACCTTTCAACAAGAACCTCATCTTCCCCACACGCCCCATAATTTTTTTTCGCATCGCCATGGCGTTGGCAATAAACAGTGTTTCCATGAGAGCATCTTTCATAGTTATTGGCTTTAGTTAATATGAGCAACAAGTATTGCCGGTCTGGCGGCTATATCGGTAGCCCTGAAGAGCAGCAACATTATCACCTCCAGTTCTTCGTTCCAGCTACATTACTCCACAGTCAGGTCGCGGATAGCTAGCTGATTTTAAAAAAAAGGCTCTGAGCACTATATGACTTAACTTCTGAGGTCATCAGTCCTCTAGAACTTAGAACTACTTAAACCTAACTAACCTAAGGACATCACACACATCCATGCCCGAGGCAGGATTCGAACCTGCGACCGTAGCGGTCGCGAGGTTCCAGACTGTAGCGCCTAGAACCGCTCGGCCACTCCGGCCGGCGGCTAGCTGATCAGCCATTGTCACTGAAATGAGCCACATGCTCTTCTTTTGTATGTGAAGGAGCGAATTCTTACTTTTAAACAGCAATCCTATTGGCGTTATTGAACATCTCTTTATTTGTTGTACTGAAAAGTCTTTCATCCAGCTGTGTTAAAATGAACCGAATAAAATAAAATAATGAAAGAAAAAAATGCGATTTCTATTATGGAGATGTCAAACACATACTAACATCTCTTAATACATTAATGTGATTAAAAATGTTAAAAGATAAATAACACATAACCATTCCCTAAAAATCATGTATATACAAACACACACACACACACACACACACACACACACACACACACACACACACCCGCGCGCGCGCGCTCACACACAAGCCATTAAAGTGAAATTATATTTAAATTCTAAAACTTTCTACAACAAAGGAGAAATATACTAAAATACTGGAACGGATGGATGTGGCTGACAGCTCACTGGACTCAAGAAGGCCTAGCCATTCAGTCTACAACACAAAATCTCCAGCCTGAAAGCCTTGGATGGAGTCCAGAGAAAATGCAAAATTTTACGAGTTTCACGAAACTCGTTTCATCCTCACCCATGACAGACTGGTTCCCACTTAAATGAGCTGTTTCTCAGTCTCACAGGAAAATACTTGTAACTTGGACGGCGCAGCCAATTGTGTGAACGATAAAAAAAAAAAAGACTACGGCGCTGCCAGACACAGACTATGATCTACATTGACCTCACTGCTGCACACTATTGTGCCTACTCTATGAAGCGGCAGTAACTATCTACGAAGGCGCACTGCTGCAGTCGGAAAACTGTAGCTCCATGACTTACCTCCATTCTCTATCATTCAGGCTGGCGCCACACAACGTTACCGCATGTGGGCGTCTTGTGCATCGTTTTAACCATTTCTTTGCAGAGTATTACCAACATACTTGAAAGACAGCAATAATGCGAATTGCAGATGATGTTCTGGCCCTGGTATACGTTTGGAAAAGTTCATTTCAAAAGGTTGCTCTGATTTAAACTGTACAATCCTACATGAATCTAAAATGTACCGTTTTTGCTAGACGCAAGAAGCAAGCTTTGTTATTTTTCCTAGCTCTAGTTTTTACACAGAGGTGCGCGGTTAGTGCATTGATGGCGCCGCCTCGCAGCCGCCCTCTGGGGTATCGTCCACTACAATCTAATACTTATTTGTTCGTCTTCTACACGTTCCTATACCATTAATCCGATTACGATGAAACTTTGCTGAATTGTGCTCACGTCCGAAAATGTTTCTGTGGGAATAGGAGCCACCTACCACACACAGGTGCAGGGGTGAAATAGAAGCTTACCTCAGGAACGTCTGGAGCATTTTCTATCAGATTTTGGGTACAAATGCCTCATTATTTGTATACAAATATTGTGGGGTAATATACCCAACCATACCCGGGGGGGGGGGGGGGTGAGAAGAAGTGGCATGAAAAATTTTCGACAACGACCGGCATTAGTACCGAATCCACAGTTTTTGGGGTCGCTAGACTTGCTGGTGACAGTCGCGACGACGTTTCACCCGTAGATGGTTCAAATGGCTCTGAGCACTATGGGACTTAACAGCTATGGTCATCAGTCCCCTAGAACTTAGAACTATTTAAACCTAACTAACCTAAGGACATCACACAACACCCAGTCATCACGAGCCACAGAAAATCCCTGACCCCGCCGGGAATCGAACCCGGGAATCACCCGTACAGATGGGGTTTTTGGGTGGGGATGCGAAGATAGTGACATACCAGCATATCTCAGCAACATCTGAAGGAACATCTACCGAAGTTGGCACGCGACTCAACTGCTGTCTAAAAAAAATTACTGTGAAAGTAAGACACCCCTAGCATCCCGGTAACTGATGGTCTGAGGTGAAAAACCATAACTCAGGAATGCCTGGAACGATTTCAAACACATTTCGCTTATACATTACTCGTTATCTGCATCAAAGTACTGTGTAGTAAGATACCCAAATGCTACTAGGGGTGGAGGTGACGATGAGAAGGGTGACTTGTAGAAACGCCCGATAATGACCTGTTGGTATTTCTTTCCTGTAAGTATTTCACCTGGAATACTTTAACAATATGAAGTGCCATCTGTCTCATTTGAATTGTTCAATGCATCAACCACACCGTGCTTCGGGGGCAAAGATGAACCCACACGATACAATATTACAGATGCATTTAACGTCCTCCCTAGAGTCTCTCGGTGTTAAAGAGCGGGGAACCAGACAGCTGCCAGCGGCAATCCTTTTTCTCGAAACGACGATCAGTTACTGGCATACATACGAGAATCCTCAGAAGTCAGGTGAAAATGCAGGGCGAAATTCGCTAGATACGGAGAAATATGCGTAGAAATACGTGTGAAACCTGTTAAACGTATCATCAACATATATAATTATGAAATGTATACGAGCACCTACTCACAAAGGACAAGATACATTGTAACGTATGCTGGGTACGGCTAGTTAACAAATACAAATACGCGGCACCAGGCAAGGATGAGAACACACAGTGGCATGGGCTTGATAAGATCCACGTAGAACTCGAGACAGCATTGCACACTAGCATTGTTAGACTGTTAATTAGTCTGCTCTGAACTATTCTGGAGAGGTGGTATGGTGAATTATAATACTGCTGAACGCACTGGTTGCTAGTCTGGCTGTACAACTTGCTGTAAACGTATCCCTACAAAGATTGGTTGTCAGGGACGACGGTAGACCTACCCGCGTCCACATGAAATCCCGCGTGGAGATTCCCATATGAAAATACCGATACCGACAGGTAGTTTACTCTGACTTTCGATGTACTCGTATCCTTGCCATCAGCGTGTACCTATGTGAAAAGGAAAAAATAAATTTTTCCTCGTTTAAAGAGTTTAAATTAGTCACAGCTTCTGTGCACCGAAGTGAGGAGGCAGCCGTGGAGGGTAGAGCTCGCAGGCTGACGTTCAATACTGATGATGTGAGTGAGCTGCTGCACTGTGTTTCGTCTACTAACTGTTGACACGCGACCTGACCAGTGGTGACCATGCTCATTCACACGTTCTTGGCAGCTGTTGACTCTGGTGCTAGTAGTTTTACTCGAAGCGAGACTCGAAAAGTAGAACGGTGGTGGTGGTCTAAGAAAAGCCAGGCGCCTACAGACTTTGTGTCTTGGCCATGCTGTGCGGGTCTGTCACACCGATACCCCAACACTCTCCAGTGTGGCAGACATCTGGAATGTAAATGCTCTTTAACACGTGCAGTGTAATGTTCGCTACGACTGCATTTTAAATGTCTTCTTAAGGAATGATTAGTAAGTTTGCAAGATAAGAAAACTTCGTCTAATGCTCCGAACGCTTTACACTGCTGCATTTTCTTTAGAACTCTGGTCTCACAATTAAACTGAGGTGCGAAAAATCATGGGACACCTAATATCGTGTCACACCTCCTTTTGCCCAGTGTTGTGAAGCAACTCGGCGTGATATGGACTCGACACGTCCCTGGAAGTCCCCAGTAGAAATATTGAGACCAACGCCTCTATCGCCTTCCATAATTGCGAAGTGTTGCAATGCAGGATTCTGTGCAGGAACTGACCTCTCGATTACGGGTGATCGGGGTGGCCATACCATTCCCTCCAATTGTGCAGAATGTTCTTCAAACCAATCGCGAACAGTTATGGCCTGGTGACGTGGCGCATTGTCATCCATAAAAATTCCAACGTTGTTTGGGAACATGAAGCCCACGAATGGGTGCAGATGGTCTCCCAGTGATTCAGCTTGACCAGAGGACTCAGTCCATTCCATGTCAACACAGCCAACATCATTATGTAGCCACTACCAACTTACACAGTGCCATGTTGACAACTTGGGTCCATAGCTTCGTAGGGTCTGCGCCACACTCAAACGCTACCATCAGCTCTTACCAACTGAAATGGGCACTGGAGGCCACGGTTTTCCTGTCGTCTGTGGTCCAACCGATACGGTATCGAGCCCAGGAGAGGCAGTGCAGGCGATGTCGTGCTGTTAGCAAAGGTACTCGCACTGATCGTCTGTTGCCATACCTCATTAACGCCAAATTTCGTCGCACTGTCCTAGCGACAAGTTCGTCGTTCGTACTACATTGACTTCTGCGGTTATTTCACGTAGTGTTACTTTGTATGTTAGCACTGACAACTATACGCAAGGCCGGCCGGTACGTCCGTGCGGTTCTAGGCGCTTCAGTCTGGAACCGCGTGACCGCTACGGTCGCAAGTTCGAATCCTGCCTCGGGAATGTGTGTGATGTCCTTAGGTTAGTTAGGTTTAAGTAGTTCTAAGTTCTAGGGGACTGATGACCACAGATGCTAAGTCCCATAGTGCTCAGAGCCATTTGAACCATTTTGAACTATACGCAAACGGCACTGCTCTCCGTTCGGTAAGTGAATACCGTCGGCCACTGCGGTGACGGTAGTGAGAACCAGTAACGCCTGAAATTTGGTATTCTCGGCACACTCTTAACACTGTCGATCTCAGTTTAGTGCATTCTCTAACGATTTCCGAAATGGAATGTCCCATGCATCTGTGTCCCGCTATCATTCCGCGTTCAAAGTCTGTTAATTGCCATCGTGCGGCCATAACCACGTCTGAAACCTACGAATCACCTGAGTACAAACGACAGCTCTTCCAATGCACTGCCCTTTTACGCCTTTTGTACGCAATACTAACGCCATATGTATTTCTGCATATAGCTAATCCGTGACTTTTGTCACGTCGGTGTATCTGTCTATGTCAATCGCATATTTCGCGATCGCAAGAGCGATAAAGCTCTTATTTGGGTCAAAGAATGTTCAAGTTTGTTGACTAGTGGTATTCTTCAACGAACTGTCACTGAATACTAGCCTAGGAGTTAACTGTGATTCACAATGGATAAGGAAACATTGAATTTGTCTATCGAGTGACGGACAATGTTCATTCGGCAGAGTAGAAAATCGATATTTCGAATTTTTTTGTGACTTTTGTACCGCAAAACATTTTCCGGGTAAAGAACCGACAGATCTGGCATGGCCTCCGCCTTTAACGTCATTCTGAAGCGAAGCCAAGCTCTGACAGAAGAAATTTTGCAACAGTGACAATGCTAGTCAGACAGGATGTTTCCTAGACAGTCACTGAGCTGTATCAAAGCGGCCCCACCACAAAAGTAGGAGAATAGAACGATCTACTTAAAATTATATGAATTATGTACTCAGCTTATTAGCTATGACACGAGCTATGCGGCACAAGAAATGTAGAAATCTATTTTTAACAATATGGTCGAATAATAGGATCGGAGGTGCCACCATAAAGGTCCTAACCGAAAAGTCAAGTTTTTGGCTGCACCGCAAATGAATTGTTCTTTAAAGGGCAGCGACAAAAATATGATACGCAGTAATCTCTCCTCTCTCTCTCTCTCTCTCTCTCTCTCTCTCTCTGTGTGTGTGTGTGTGTGTGTGTGTGTGTGTGTGTGTGTGTGTGTGTGTGTGAATTACCACAAAACAAGTAGGTTAAACATGATCAACATAAAATTATATTTTCTTGCGATCGTACTAATTAATTTCCCCAAACAAAGCCATACATGTTTTTGAAGGTGATGTACAGTGCAACACATGCCGAGCAAGTCACCGACTTTATTCTGTTACACATACTCAGAGATATACATGACAGCACTAGATATTCATATTGTTGTCTGGGCCCCAGAAATAAAATAGAAGTAACTCAATTTCCCTGGCTCCGACCAAGGTTTCCGGGATATTTTTATTGGTAACACCATCCAAAATATTACCTCTGCTCACTCGCTGCGATTTGGCTTGAAAGAATCGAGCTTTACAATGAGTGGGATAAAACAATCCGCCCTACTCTTTGAGGTGATGACAAAAGGAATTATGGTGAAAAACCGCCATACGTCGTCATATGAGTGCGTTACGGTGAAATCTGTGTGGGGTATTGAGTGCTATTGAGTACGTTAACTCCTTCAGTATGCAGGACTGTATTTCTATGCGGGCGAAGATGCTAAACGGAGGAAATCGAAACCTGTCACAGTGAAGTAGATGTAAAACTCGTCTGGTCAGCGCATTTTGAAATGAGGACAATGGGCGCTGTTAAAGGCGGTGATCTGATTTTGGTTAGCTCGATCGGAACAGCACCCAGTGCGAAAGGCAAGGCTCCAGTTTGGAGTTTCCGCCCAGGATAATGTTTTAGTCTGTCTGTAAGTTTCATAACAGCGCATACTGCACCGTATAGTGGAAGATTCTAGATGTCATATCTTTGATATTTAACTAAATAGAAACAACGAAAACGCTAGATTGGTCGCTGTCTGCTGTCATTTCTTCTTCCTTCGTCATAGGCTGGTTCTTGACCTACTGAAGCAGCTTAGATTTACCATTTTTCTAATCTTCATCTGTTAACATTTTCTTTTCTCTCTTCTGCTTTCAATCTTCTTCCCTGCATGAGCGAAATTTTCACGCTGCAACAGAGTGTGCGCGGATATGAAACTTCTTAGCAGATTAAAACTGTGTGCAGGATCGAAGCTCCTACCTTTAGATGAGGTTCTGGCGGAAGTAAACCTTTGAGGATGGGCCATGAATCGTGGTTGGATAGCTTAGTTAGTAGAGCACTTGCTCGGAAAGGCAAACGTCCAAAATCCGAGCTTCCGTCCGGCACACAGTTTTAATCTGCCAGAAAGTTTCTTCCCCTGCGTGCTTGGAAATATTTGAAATCTTCACAATTATTAATTTGTTTCTGTTCTTTGTTCTGTTTTCAATTTCTTCCTTATTATTTCAATTTCTTCTGCATCTTTCTGTATCTTACTAACTCAGTTCGGTTGGTCTTCAGTTGTTCGAAATATTGTATGATTTTTCTTGTTGATGTGCAGACTCATTCTTTGAACGTGCTGATAAGAAATTTTAGTCTTTCTTTGTAATTTTGTCCGTAATTTTTTCGACATGTTTGTGCATTTCTGCGTTACTTCCTAATTTAAGTGTTTCTATCACCTAGTAACTTCAGAACAATCTTTCTTCCCTTTTTCCTGACCATTTTCATTGGTAGATCATCACATTAGTGTTTCTGATACTCATGTGTGTTCTGGTCGCATTATCGTTTTGTAAGGATGAACTTCTGCTTTTCTAGAGCGAAATTTTGGCTACACAGTGCTAAGTCCATCCTCCGCAATTTTGCTCCAATATGTTATTTTTCTCCGCCAATAAGGGAAGGCACTTAAATTTGTCTGTTCTTCTCCTATTTCCATACTTTGTGATTAATTTTGGTGGGGCAATCTTGTTGTTTGTCAGTACCTCTTGTTTTTTTCCGAAGGAGATTTGAAGTAATACTATTGTGGTGTTTAAATATCTCTCTCTGTTCTTATATTCCATCTACACTGTATACTGGAGTTTCTAAATCATTTGCAGATGCTAAACTGACAGTTTTGAGATAACACCTTTTCTCGCCAATTTATAATTGACTTTTGACGTGAGATCCTGATAATCTGCTCCTCCAGTATCTCCTATCTCGACCTAGTTGCAGTAGGGGGACAAGGGTGATTCTGGCACATTTTGTTAGTGCAGGTTTCCTACATCAGGGACAGGTATGCACTCAGTGGCATACCTGCCCCTGATGCAGGCAACCCACCTCTACTAACGATGACTCGAAATGAGTCTCACATATCAATGTGGGCACAGCAAACTCGCTGACTTACACCGCGACCCGCATTACGACGTAAAGTCCCCAACTACAGAGCATGGCCAGAATATAAGGACCAGCATAGATTGTGTTAGAGCACTGCAGATCTCCGAATTGCTACTGACATGACCTGAATCGATCGTGCATACCTACCGTTGGCTGTAAATTTCGACACGTACTCGATTACTACATTACCTGACTCCTCTCTTAATTTTAAATGAGTCTGATATTTTTCTCCAATCACCAAACATCAGACGCAAAGCTGCAATAAAGATGAAGCGGAAAAAAATATCAAAGATATGCTATCTCCCAATTCATCATGATTTGCACACAAAGAATCGACTGACATCGACGACGCCTCTCTGGAAAACCAGCCAAAGGGTAGAACTTTTTGGGAAAGAACGGGATTGACACGAACACTGGCGGAAAAAACACCTCGAAGAATGAGTTCCTTATTGCTGTCCCTACTTTTAACCTTCCAAGGTCTGGACAAGCTTAAACACAATAAGAACTGGACCCGATCGCTGTAAAAGCTTAATGCAAAGTGAAATCTTGCAAATGATCCTTTCTGTGAGTGCGGTGAACTTCAAAGTATGGACCATATTTTAAATTGTGATATTTATGGTTTCACAGGAGGGGGAATTAAAGACATCCACTATGTACGCGGAGAAACCCTTCAATGTGCTTTTTGACTAGATTGTGTCTACAGTACATCTTCATTAATAGAATTCCATTTTTTAAAAAATAATTCTTTTAGACTCACGAGGTTTTGTGCTTTTCATCTCAGATGTGCTATCTGTTTTGCAGTGTGTATTGTGCATCTTCATATCAACTTAATAATTTTTCCTCATATGTTATCTGGTTTATTATAATTCGTGGTTTTTACTTTGTGATATAATATTGTCTTGGCCATATCGAACGAATATACATGTCCCTCGTATTTTATTGTAGCTTTTGTATTTCTTGTAGAAGCTCCTGCAGCTTCTTATTTATTAAATCTGTCTGCAAAGGTATCTCAGTATCAGCTCATTAGTCAGTTCTTGCAATTGGCTTCAGACTGATGATTTGTAGTGAACAGTTGTATTATTTGTAGTAATTTCATTATATCTTTGTGGGACGCTAGTTTAGAAACAAGAGACCATCTTACATTTAACTAGTACCATAAAACTGAACACTGTGTAATATGAATACAGTGTTACTAGAAATTATTATGTTGTCTGAGTAAGAAGTTTTGCAAGAAAATTTCCAGGTCTCTAAAATACGCTCCGTGTAACAACGGGCACGCTCTGACAACGCTCCGGGTTGCTCTGACCGGATAACACCGACCGAAAAGAACGTTGCTTCGGCTTTCTAGTATTGCGTCCAGCTTGTTGTCGGAACAATGGGCGTTATCTGTGTGGGAGGCGAACAAGACTTTTCCGGTTGACTCCTTTGTGTCTGTGTGTTAAGTACGTCCGATTGCGACCGCTAACGCCGTTAAATTGCAACCGCTGCCGGCATCGTTTCGAAACAATTAACAGCGTCCATTAGCAGAGCCAGTTCCAGCCAAGTACCTGAAGAGACGACAAACGCCTTGTTACTAGCGATTGCTGCCAGGCAGAATAGGGCTTGTAGAGCTACTGCGTGCAAGTTCTGTCTTCGTTGGTCGGCAGTATCCTCGCTTTCCTACCGTACGGTTAAGGCGGAGGGCACTTTGTACCGTTTATATTATTCTACATCTACATCCATACTCCGCAAGCCACCTGACGGTGTGTGGCGGAGGGTACCTCGAGTACCTCTATCGGTTCTCCCTTCTACTCCAGTCTCGTATTGTTCGTGGAAAGGATTGTTAGTATGCCTCTGTGTGGGCTCTAATCTCTCTGATTTTATCCTCATGGTGTCTTCCCGAGGTATACGTAGAAGGGATCAGTATACTACTTGATTCGTCGGTGAAGGATTGTTCTCGAAACTTCAACAAAAGCCCGTACCGAGCTACTGAGCGTCTCTCCTGCAGAGTCGTCCACTGGAGTTTATCTATCATCTCCGTGACGCTTTCGCGATTACTAAATAATCCTGTAACGAAGCGCGCTGCTCGCCGTTGGATCTTTACTATCTCTTCTATCAACCCTATCTGGTACGGATCCCACACTGCTGAGCAGTATTCAAGCAGTGGGCGAACAAGCGTACTGTAACCTACTTCCTTTGTTTTCGGATTGCATTCCCTTAGGATTCTTCCAATGACTCTCAGTCTGGCATCTGCTTTACCGACGATCAACTTTATATGATCATTCCATTTTTAATCACTCCTAATGCGTACTCCCAGATAATTTATGGAATTAACTGCTTCAGTTGCTGACCTGCTATATTGTAGCTAAATGATTATTCTCCGTTACTGCACCACTAATGAATGGTGTGTGAATAGAAAGGGTTCTCACTGTGTGCAGAATCCACCTCCGTGGTGGATATCGCTTACGGTCGATCCATGCTAGACCACAGTGATTTAGTAACCAAACGCGTTCAGTACAAACAGAATTAGTCCAGCAGTTTAGAAAAATGGTTAGTGGTCTTATCCAGTATCGCAGTTGTCCAATAGAGGACTGGGAAGCATTTTTTGCGTCAATCAGCTACCAGTAGCTGGCCATTAACAAGTCTCAACATTCTTTTTGTTCCTTTTTTTGTCATTAGCAGTGTTCTTCGTCCGCTAAGGACAGTGCATGGTAAATGAAATGACTCAGCAACATTAGAGTTTTCAAATTTCAAAAGTTGTGTTACAGTAAATAAGTGTGTGTGTGTGTTTTCCGTTGGTCATTTATAATGCGTTTGGTGAGGTATTGGCGAAGTATCCTCAGAACTCAAGATAAGCTAATAATCCCTATATCAAAGAAGGCAGGTGCAGAAATGTCTGATCATTACCACAGTACCACTAAGTCTTAGTCGTAAAATTCTGACACAAATTATCTGCAGACACCTGGAACGACTACTAGAAACCAGCCGGAAGAAGGATCGGTTTACTTTCCGAAGAAATGTGGTAATATACAAGGCAGCACTGGTACTAAGGCTTAGCTTTGAATATAGATTGAAGAATGACAAATCGACATTTACGGGATCTGCAGATTTAGAAAAACGTTTTGACAATATAGACTACAATATAAAATACACTCTTCGGAATTCTGGGATAAAATGCAAAGAGCCAGATGTTGTTGACATTTGCAGAAACCAGACCGCAGTTACAAGGAAGGATGGAAGAAAGTTGTGTGGTTACGTCGCGTCGACAATGACGTCATTAGAGACGAGTTCGGATTAGGGAAGGATGGGGAAGGAAACCGGCCGTGCCGATTTAAAGGAACCATCCGGGCATCTATGTGGTGCTATTTAGATTGTCTGGTGCTATCACGGAAAACCTAAATCTGGATGGCTGGACGGAGATTTCAATAGTCGTTCTCTCGAATGCGAGTCCAGTTTGCTGACCAGTATTTGCAAGTGTCGAACTATACAAAAGGGAGGCGGTAATACAAAAGTTAGTAAGACGGGTCTATAGCGTGTAAGCCATGTTATTAATTTTCTACGGAGGAAAAACAACGAAGGAAACGCAGGAGACATTTGGAAAAGAAAGAAACTGGATTGTCGATAACACTGTAATTCTGTCAGAAGTGGCAGAGGACTTGGGGAGATGAAATGAGCTTAAAGAACATTATCTTGAAGAGAGGTGCTGCGATGAAAATCCGTTCGGAACCGCGCCGCTGCTACAGTCGCAGGTTCGAATCCCGCCTCGGGCATGGATGTGTGTGATGTCCTTAGGTTAGTTAGGTTTAAGTAGTTGTAAGTTCAAAATGGTTCAAATTGCTCTGAGCACTATGGGACTCAACTTCTGAGGTCATCAGTCCCCTAGAACTTAGAACTACTTAAACCTAACTAACCTAAGGACATCACACACATCCATGCCCGAGGCAGGATTCGAACCTGCGACCGTAGCGGTCGCGCGATTCCAGACTGTAGCGCCTAGTACCGCTCGGCCACCCCAGCCGGCAGTTCTAAATGTAGGGGACTGATGACATCAGATGTTAAGTCCCATAGTACTTAGAGCCATTTTTTTATGAAAATCCATAAAAGTAAAAGAAGAGCAATGGAATGTAGACGAATTGAATCGAGTTGCTTGGACGAGTAGATCAAGAAATATTTCCGAAAAATAGTAGAGTTGGTTTGATATTTGGGGACCAAAGTAACTAACGACGGTGGAAGTAAAAGAGGATATAAAATGTAGATAGCATATGGATATATAAGCATTTATGAAATAGATATGTTAACATCAATCATAAAATTTAATGTCTGTACTGGAAATATTTCTCTGGAGTGTAGTCCTATATGGAAGTGAGAGGTGGGGAAAAGAGAGCAGAAATTTTGAAACGTAGTGTTGAAGGAGACTGCTGAAGATTATAAGCGTTGATTTGGTAACTACTTAGGTGGTGTTGAATCGAATTAGGAATAAAAAAATCTTTTATAAAACTATACCAAAAGAAGGGGCAAGTTGGTAGGACGCATACATAAGGATCAAGCAATCGTCAGTCAGGTAATGGAGAGAAGTCTGGGAGCAGGGTGGTGTAAAAACTGTAGCCCAAGACATGAAGACAGTAATCAGGTTCAGCTGTATGCAGATCGCAGAAGCTGTGCAGTAATTTTTTTGGAAATTTGTGGTAAGGTCTTATGGGACCAAACTGCTGACGTCATCGGCCTCTAAGCTTACGCACTACTTAATCTAACTTAAACTTACGCTAAGGACAACACACACATACCCATACCCGAGGAAGGACTCGAATCTCCGACGGGGGGAACCGCCCGAACCGTGACAAGACGTCCAAGAACGCGCAGCTACCACGCGCGGCAGCTGTGCAGAGATGAATATGCTTGCACAGGGTAAACCAACGTCGTGAATTTCATCAAACCAGTCATCGGACTGCTAACAACAACAACAACAACAATGCGACAAGTTTTCCCAGCTATACCTTTTTTGAATGAGCATCAGTATGCGGATCCGAGGTTATACATTTTGTAACAGCAAGAAATGCCTCAAGGTTCATCCTCTTCCTCGCGTTGGGCGTGTGTGCCTGTTTTACGATTGGTTCCGAATTTTGTTTCTAAAATCTTTACCGGCGGTAAATATTGGAAACATCAGACGAGCTGACAAACATCAGGGAGTGAGGGAATTAGTACGACTCTGACAGGCTATACGTATAATCCGTATAAACTATCATGGACTACTAGAATGAGTAGCGTAACTTTTGTTCGGGTAGACTGAAAGTCTGCTTGGTTTATCCGTTAAATAACTAAAAGTCTGCTTGGTTTATTCGTTAAATAACTAAAATGCGGGCACCTAGAAAGAACTTGCCTACGAATGTTACGATATTAGAACAGAACATAGGTAAACAAATTGAATAAAATCTTCTCGGGCTTCCAGCCACGTGAAATGGTTACAAGCACTAGATTTTTACATTACGACTTAACTTATTTGTTCCCTAGCCGTTGCCAGGTGGTTATCGACTAAGTTATGTTTGCTGGCCTCGCGGGCTGGCGGCGACGTCCCTGGTGCGCATTCCATCGCCGACGCGGGTCGGGAAATGTAGCCTTGTATGGCGGTGGACTGCACAACAGTGACGTCACAGCTGATATCACCGAGGCTCACGAGACAGACAGGCTGTGGCGCGTACGTCACAGTACGTGACACCGCGGGTCTTAGGAGTGCCAGCAGCCGTCTCCGACGGGAAGCTAGTAGCTATTTCAGACGTGTTTAGTAATTGTTGACTGCGTTTTCAAATGGATTCAAACTCTTAACAGCACAAGGCAAATTTAAGACGTTTAATGAGTACCTTTCAAATCAAGCATTGATATTCCTTGGGCCCTGCACGGAGCTGAGCGTTGGCGAAGTGTGGCGGGCAACCCGACTAGTGTGACGTCACAAGTTCGTTGCGGGGCCCGTGTTTCTCGTGCACCCTGTGATACCACAGCCATACGATGATAACGGTATCACTAGTCGCTGCCGATTGATAGCATCGTAGGTAAACCGCACGTGTCGAGCAAATCGTCTACTTTACCCTGGATACGCACTATCAAATATATTTGCTCTACGCTCACACCAAATATTGTCAGGAATATGTTTTGTCTCACAGTTAAATTAAAAATGGTTCCCATTCCCAGTTCTGACCACGGTTTTCAGGAGGTTTCTATTTGGTTGCACGAAAAGTGTAGGAAATGTAGATCCCCTCCCAAATGTTCCCAATTGAGACTCGTTCTGTCCGACTATCAGCTGGTCTGGTATATTGCCTGACTCTGTAATGAGGCACTACTGGAGGTGGCGTAAAAAATGAAAAGTGTATGAAAAAAGAGATGGAAGTTAATAACCACTTGATAATGACAGAGGATTACTTGAGACGTGGTTAGAAGCTGCAAAGATTTTATTCAGTTAAATCATTGCAAAACGGTGCACTCCCACATAGCATACAAATTTCGTAAGTTCTGAAATGACGACAGAAAGAACGGCCTCACTCCCCTCGGTATATCTCTGTCATCAGACAAAGGGGTCGGTACGCCGCGATGTGTAATATCGGTGACTGCTACGGCAGCCGGTAACAGGCGCCATCGGGTCGTCACATGGGTCAGGCCGCTGGTGTCACTCCGAGAATAAACACCGGGCCGCTTCGAATCGTGTTACTGACAAGGGGAGACCGCCAATTGTGAAATTCAGATTCGATTCATACTGCTCATAATAAAAGCTCATGGCCAGAGGTGTAATGTAGCAAAGCACCAAGATGCACTTCTCACCCGTTGTCGAGAAAATCGACAGTTAATAGAAACCGTTGCGGTGAAATACTCTCTAAGATGTATAACTTCCTATAGCGTCGTGGCGCAGCGGTAAGCGCTTGGGTTCGTAAGTCAAAGGTTGCCGGATCGAATCTCGCGCCATCCAATAAATTTGTTTAATTATCACTGTGTTAAGTCCACACGACCGGTTTCAGACATTTTATTACGCCATTATAAAGTGTACTGTGTATCTGATCCTGCCAGTGCATAATATGGATATACACATATGTTATATAACACAGGAGACAATACTTTTATGTGTACAGTATAAGTACAAAAAATATACACTAGATCCCAGGAAAAATGGTCAGTATTCAGGGATATGACTGGGAAGATAATTCAAAGCAAGAAGGTCTAATAAACAGCAGCTATAAGTACTCCATCTTAGGCACTGTGAAACAAACCTCTTCTACTGAGCTTTTTGCTTTCCGTATTATGAAACTTATTATATGCATAATTGTTGCAACTGATTGCCGGGAATATATATATATATATATATATATATATATATATATTAATTACAATTAACAAATACTAAAAAAAAAAGTTGTATGGCGCGAGATTCGATCCGGCGACCTTCGGATTACGAACCCGAGCGCTTACCGCTGCGCCACGACGCTGTAGGAAGTTACAAATCGTAGAGAGTATTTCACCTCAAGGGTTTCTTTTAACTGTCGATTTTCTCGACAACGGCTGAGAAGTGCATCTTGGTGCTTTGCCACATTACACCTCTGGCTATGAGCTTTTATTATGCGCAATATGAATCGAATCTGAATTTCACAATTGGTCGCCTCCCCTTGTGAGTCAGGTGGCGCAATGGTTATCACACTGGACTCTCATGTGAGAGGGCGCCGGTTCAAATCCCAATCCGAGCGTTCAGATTCAGGTTTCCTGTGATTTCCCTGAATCGCTCCAGGCGAAGCCAGGATAGTTCTTTTTAAGAGGCCATGGCCGATTCACTTTCCTATCCTTTCATAATCGGAGTTTGTACTCCGTCTCCAATGACATCGTTGTTGGCTCGATGTTAAACTCTAATCTCCCTTCCTTCGAATCGTGCTGTGCTGAAGTCTCTACTTGGCTTACACTCTACTTCCGTGACCCGACTTTTTACTGAATTTCAGCTGGAATAGCGAGCGAGGTAGCGCAGTGCTTAGCACACTGGACTAGCTTTCGGGAGGACGACGGTTCAAATCCGCGTCCGACCATCCTGATTTAGGTTTCCCGTGATTTTCCTAAAGCGCTTCACGCAAATGCCGGGATGGTTCCTTTGAAAGGACACGGCCGACTTCCTTCTCTAATCCGATGGGACCGATGACCCTGCTTTTTGGTCCCCTCTCCCAAATCAACCAGCCAACCAACCATCAACTAGAATGCTTTTGGATTGCTGTTCTATGGATTATTGATGGTTTCGTTTGAAAATGGATTATCAGGTTTAGTATCTTGGTGTCTTCTACCATTTACGACGACCTGGCGTAGACAAACAATCGGCTGATATTTGTACATATTTTCTGTGTACAAGAGAATGCGTTACACCGTAGTAAATATAATGACTCTGTTACAGACAGCTGATGAGGTGAACAGAAAAAATTACGTTAAGTGATTGTTGATTTCATATCTGCGTGATAGATACGTTTTTGCGTCGTCACGGTGTTGGACTGTAAAGTGGGAGATCTGTGTTCAAATCTCCCTCGTGATTTTTTTTTTTTTAAGAAATTATGAACTTCACGTCCTGTCATTGACATGTCCGCTTTCCTTCTGTTGTCTTGGCAATTGTGATACTATAAATTCGTAATAGAATAAGAGTCACGTGGCAAGAATATATTACCGTTGCAAGTAAATGTGATGAATAGTGAAAGCAAGCGAGATGCCGCATATATCTCTCACATAAAGGAACCAACGGATGAACGGGTATGAACTATGTTACAACAAAGGAATTCAAGCGTCAAAACTTCCAAAACGGAACGCAAGAGTCGTAACATGTCGTACTCGCGTAGAACAAACAGGAGGTACGTACCTCTCTGGAGGCCACTTCCTTACACGTCGCTGCTGCAAGCGGACGCTACACCACGACACAGACAAAAATTTATATAGAACAGACACTGCAATGACCGGACGAATAGTCTATAGTTCCGTATAAAAATAAAACATGGCCCGAGGAACATTTCAACACGGACCTCCCCCTACCCAGTCCAATACCGTGACCAAACAACGACGTCGCCGTGGCTGTTCGAATTCGCTCGATGTTGCACATCTTGAGCTTGGACCGTTCACTGTTGCGATTTTGCTTCTTTTTTCACAGTTCATTGCACTTTCTTCCTATTTTAACGCCTGATCTGTGTTCAGTTCTCGACGGACTTTCCACGGGGCCAACTTAACACTTAATCTGAGGGAGGTTCGATGGGGAGTTTCCCTTGCGAGATGACAAGAGTCATGGGATGGAGATAAGCACACGTACAGATAGCGGTAGTATGGGGTACACGTGGTGTACATGGGCAGTGCATTGGCCGAGCTGGCATTTGTACTTGGGTGATTCATGTGAAAAGGTTACCGATGTGATTGTGGCCCCAGCACAGGAATTAATAGATTTTGACCGCGGAATAGTAGTTGGAGCTAGACGTTAGGAAATGCAATACTCCGAGATTACCATTGTCAAGAGTGTGCAGTGAATATCAGATTTCAGGCATTACCTCTCACCACGGAGGACGCACTGGCTGATTGGCCTTCACTTAACGACCGAGAGCAGCGGCGTTTGTGTAGAGTTGTCAGTGCTACAGACACGCAACACAGCGTGAAATAACCGCGGAAATCAATGTGGGACGTACGACGAACGTATCCACTAGGAGACTGCGGCGAAATTTGGCGTTAATGTGCTATCGCAGCGGACGACCGCCGCAAGTGCCTTTGCTAACAGCACGACATCACCTGCTGCCATCTCCTGGGCTCGTGAGCGTATCGAATGGAGCCTTGGCGACTGGAAAACTGTGGCCTGATCGGGTGGGTCCCGATTTCATTTGGTAAGAGCTGATGGTAGAATTCGAGTGTGACACAGACCTCACGAAGCCGTGGGCCCGAGATTTCGACAAGGCACTGTACAAGCTGCTGGTTGCTCCATGATGGTGTGGGCTGTGTTTACACGAAATGGACTGGTCCAAATGAAGCGATCACCGACTGGGAAAGGTTATGTCCGGCTACTTGGAGACCACTGCAATCATTCGTGAAGTTCAAGTTCCCAAATAACAATGGAATTTTTAAGGATGACGGTGCGTCATGTCAGAATGTTCTGGACAATTCGAGCAAATGATTTGGCCATCAACATCCCAGAACATTAATCCCTTCACTTATGGGAAAAAACGACACGTCAGTTTATCGACAAAATCCAGCACCAGCATCACTTTCGTAACTATGGACGGCTGTAGAGGCACAGTGGCTCAGTATTTCTGCAGGGAACTTCCAAAGACCTTTTGAGTCCACGGCACGTCGAGTTGCTGCACTACGCCGGGCAGGAGGAAGGCCGATACGATATTAGGAGGTACATGGGGACTTCTTGTCACCTCAGTGTAATCACTTCGCTGTCGACAAGACATCGATCCTGCTGCTAGCTAGCGGTAATGTGCCAGGCACCACAGAGACAGCTGGTGAGCTGCCGAGGGGGTCTGCGAGGAGAATGAAGAGGCGGCAGGCGCGAGGCGGCGGCTGCGTGTCAAGAGGTCGGCAGAGGGCGGCGGCGGCGGCGGCGCGCACCTCCATCACCGCCAATTTGCCGGGCCGGCCGCGAGCTGCAATGAGCTGCCGCGTGCAGCTGCGCCCATTTATTGCCGGCCCGCACTCCGCGCGTGTATCCGCACACATCGCCGCGCCACTAGGACACGTCGTCTCGCAAAACTGTGACAGAGCCCAGCAGAATAGTATTACCAAGGGACGGCGAGCCCTTCCGTTGCGACAGGCCTTCCGTTACCACAAAACGTGCACGTGACTCTCACGTCCAGAATTGATACAGAGTGGCTCCAGGAACACTCTTCTGAGTTTAAACACTTCCGCTGGCCACTAGTCTCCCCGGACAAGAACATTATTGAGCATACAGGGTGAAAAGTATTTAAACCGACAAACTCTGGGAGGTTGTAGGGGACATCAAAATAAATATTTTCCCCTAATGTCACTTTTTCCTATGAGGAGTATTTAAACCGGTGGAGGCCGTATTACGCTCTTCAGTTGTAGGCAACTGCTGTCCACCAGTGTAGTAGTGCATTGCCTCTGTTTACTAATGAAGCGATACACCTGGAGTGAGTACACTACGTAGCGCACCACAACGGGCGATCTGCACGGCGGGTTTATCAACAACAATATCCTAATCACCGTATCCCGCATCATGCGACCTTTGCTGCTGTGTACCAACGACTGCGTGAGACCGGGTCATTTAGCAGATTACCTGGACAGGGACGCCGTCGCACTGTAAAAACGTTGCAATTTGAGGAAGCTGACTTGCAGCATGTGGAGCGGGATCCTTCAATCAGCACTCGTGGAATTGCACGTAACATGGGGACGAGAGCAGTTGTTACGTTCATTTCACTTACAGCGTGTCCACAACCTGGAACCAGTTGATTATCCACCCAGAGCACAGTTTTCGCAGTGGTACCTGGGACACAGTGAAATGCATCCTACATTTCCATCCTCTGTGTCGTTTACCGATGGAGCAACATTCGGGCGTGATGGAATCTTCAACATGATAATTCGCATGTTTGGAGTGAGGATAACCCACATGCCACAGTTACTAGCGCTCATCAAGTGCGGTTCTTCTCTACATCTACATCTACATCTACATTTATACTCCGCAAGCCACCCAACGGTGTGTGGCGGAGGGCACTTTACGTGCCACTGTCATTACCTCCCTTTCCTGTTCCAGTCGCGTATGGTTCGCGGGAAGAACGACTGTCTGAAAGCCTCCGTGCGCGCTCGAATCTCTCTAATTTTACATTCGTGATCTCCTCGGGAGGTATAAGTAGGGGGAAGCAATATATTCGATACCTCATCCAGAAACGCACCCTCTCGAAACCTGGCGAGCAAGCTACACCGCGATGCAGAGTTCCTCTCTTGCAGAGTCTGCCACTTGAGTTTATTAAACATCGCCGGCCGAAGTGGCCGTGCGGTTAAAGGCGCTGCAGTCTGGAACCGCAAGACCGCTACGGTCGCAGGTTCGAATCCTGCCTCGGGCATGGATGTTTGTGATGTCCTTAGGTTAGTTAGGTTTAACTAGTTCTAAGTTCTAGGGGACTAATAACCTCAGCAGTTGAGTCCCATAGTGCTCAGAGCCATTTGAACCATTTATTAAACATCTCCGTAACGCTATCACGGTTACCAAATAACCCTGTGACGAAACGCGCCGCTCTTCTTTGGATCTTCTCTACCTCCTCCGTCAACCCGATCTGGTACGGATCCCACACTGATGAGCAATACTCAAGTATAGGTCGAACGAGTGTTTTGTAAGCCACCTCCTTTGTTGATGGACTACATTTCCTAAGCACTCTCCCAATGAATCTCTACCTGGTACCCGCCTTACCAACAATTAATCTTATATGATCATTCCACTTCAAATCGTTCCGCACGCATACTCCCAGATATTTTACAGAAGTAACTGCTACCAGTGTTTGTTCCGCTATCATATAATCATACAATAAAGGATCCTTCTTTCTATGTATTCGCAATACATTACATTTGTCTATGTTAAGCGACAGTTGCCACTCCCTGCACCAAGTGCCTATCCGCTGCAGATCTTCCTGCATTTCGCTACAATTTTCTAATGCTGCAATTTCTCTGTATACTACAGCATCATCCGCGAAAAGCCGCATGGAACTTCCGACACTATCTACTAGGTCATTTGTATATATTGTGAAAAGCAATGGTCCCGTAACACTCCCCTGTGGCACGCCAGAGGTTACTTTAACGTCTGTAGACGTCTCTCCATTGATAACAACATGCTGTGTTCTGTTTGCTAAAAACTCTTCAATCCAGCCACACAGCTGGTCTGATATTCCGTAGGCTCTTACTTTGTTTGTATGTGTGGGACGGTGTTGTTGGGGACTGTTTAACTGGGCCGTGTCTGCTACCTAGGCCATTAAATGGCAGCCACTATTACAATTTTCTCACCAGAGCACTGCCAGAATTGCTGGAAAACGTCCCGCTCCCTACAAGACAACGCATGTGGTTCCAACATGGCGGGGCGCCGGCACATTTCAGTCGTCGTGTGCGTCGATTCCTGGACCGTCGGTTCCCAGAAACGTGGGTTGGCGGAGGTGGTCCTGTACCATGGCCTGCTCGATCCCCAGATATGTCCCCTCTAGACTTTTTTGTTGGTTTAATTAATTTGTCGCGAGAGAAATCTTCCTCTACCGGTTTAAATACTCCTCATAGGAAAAAATGACGTTAGGGAAAAATATTTGTTTTGATGTCCCCTACAACCTCACAGAGTTTGTCGGTTTAAATACTTTTCACCCTGTACATGGGATGCCTTGCAATGTGTTGTTCAGAAGGGATCTCCAGCCCCTCGTACTCTTACGGATTTATGGACAGCTCTGCAGGATTCATGGTGTCAGTTCCCTCCAGCACTATTTCAGACTTAACCATTTCATGCTGCGGCACTTCTAGCGTGCTCGCTGGGGCTCTATACGATATTAGGGAGGTGTACAAGTTTCTTCGGCTCTTCAGTATATTTTACTTTTCAGTATTGACAGCTGTAGAGTACAGTGGAACTGAATGTAAAGCCACAAGATATTATGAATGAAATAGTATATTTTTTGCTTGTGCCTCTGTACCGCATCGGCGCAGGGTCTGAACGGATTTGGCACGGTTAGGCTAATGGGTGTCCGAATGCCTGTGCTGTCGCCACCCGGTTATCCCCTGGGACGGAACAAGTGTATCGCAACTAACTGCGTGGAGTGTTATTCAAGTGAAAGTGGGTAAAAGGTTTGTAAATGTTTACGAATCGTGTGACTGATGCGGGATTTGGTATTCACCCTAGAGGAATGTAGGAAACCGCCCAAAAAACTCATCCAGGCTAGCCGGCACATCGACCCTCGTCGTTTACTCCTTGAAGCTACGCTTTAACATGCACGCCCATCCGGGAGGGTGTGTATGACGTAATACGACATACTGAATGCATCACAGAAGGAAGCATAACTTTTTTCTGTCTGACCTTGACAAGTTCTGCGAATGTTCAGTGAAACAGTGAGGTAACCGTGAGATCCGTCCTTACGAGAGTCGTACGATAAGCGACGGATTAACGAACCGACTTCTTAGGCCGATAAGACGACTGATAAGTGCTGGCCCAACGCTCACGGGCACACGCCGAGCAGCCGGCCACATCCCGTGCGTTTACGAGGAGCACCTGCTCTGGCCAACTGCACATATAATCTGGATGTTCACATACCAAGACTCGGAAAAAAATTGGTGCAATATGACAACTGTCGTGAGGTATACACAGCCAAGCTACCCACTTAAGAGCCTGACTGTTCAATTATTCGTTTCCCTTTGAGCTCTGAGGCTTAGAAATTTCCGCCGGGAATGTACACAGCGTCTCCCAAACTTTTGGATCAGAATTATACAGGACACTTTGAGATACGAACTAAAAGTCGGAAGCAAATATTTAGTTTTAGTTTTTTTATTGATGAATATTTTACACATCGTAACAACATGATGTTTCCTGTAGAGAGCAGCAGGAAGCATCACATTAGATGCAGCAACATCTTTCTCTTCCAAAAAAGTTCTGATAAGCTGGTAAACATCTGCTTGTTTTTCCTTATCTGTGACTACTGTTCATGTTATTCCTCCAAGCTGTGATTTCCCTAATATAGCTCCAGGCAAATGCCGGGATGTTTCCTGGGAAAGGGCACGGCCGACTTCCTTCCCTGTCCATCCCTAATCCGATGAGACCGATAACCTCGCTGTTTGGTCTCTTCCCCCACACAACCCTCCAAGCTCAGTCCATGTACGGAATAGCCTCATTTTCGAAACGTCCACAGTAGAATTCCAGACATTATAGAAGTATTCTGTTGACAAAGATTGGGTTAACTCTTCCAAGTTTCCACTTTTTTATAGTGAAAAAATATGGTCAAAAAATGGCTCTGAGCACTATGGGACTTAACTTCGGAGGTCATCAGTCCCCTAGAACTTAGAACTACTTAAACCTAACCAACCTAAGGACATCACACACATCCATGCCCCAGGCAGGATTCGAACCTGCGACCGTAGCGGTCGCGCGATTCCAGACTGAAGCGCCTAGAACCGCTCGGCCTCAACGGCCGGCTGAAAATCTAAAAGAGTGATGGGCATCACATGTAATACCCCAACCGATATTGCGAACGGAATAAAAAATTCGGAGGCATTACTTTTCAGAACGCCCTCGGACTAGTAAACTAGTGAGTTCAAAACCATAGTTGTTAACCGTTCCATGAACAGATACTTAGTCATTTCCATACTTGTTCGATATTTCACTTTGTACATTTTTTTTATTACTAACACAAAACCTGAAGTTTAGAACTGTGGATGCAATAGTTTGTAAAATAGCACACACTCGAGTTTTCTATCCGTATTCATCCCTCAACACTAGTCCCATCATACTGATGTCTGACGGAGGTAGAGCACAGATTATAACATTGTTCTGTGTTGTACAGATCTTGTTTTGTAAGCAGGTGTATTCTTTCCAATTTCGAATCAGTCACTGAGTCCCAGATTTTGACCAGAATGTGCTATATCTGCCGCTATGCTGTCCTCGTCTTTTCCTGATAAACTTAAATGACGTAACATAATTTTCAAATCCAACGTGAGTCAAGATAAATATCATGAGGCATGTCCATCCTAATCATTATGCCTTGTTCGACATACGCCTGAGATTTAATTGCTGCTTTGAAGCTTTTCGTAAATGTCTGATACCCTTACCTTTGGAGATAAAATAGCCTGAACGATGGCATAAATAATAATATGTCGGAGAACTGTCAGTAGCAACTTAAGTCCCACTGTTTTGACACACGGTGAATCGGTCGGCGTCTCTTGCCTCATGCTTGCAGCCCCGAGTGTCGTCAAAGGATGAGAAATTCACTTCTTCGCACTTAAGCTTTATTTACAGGATGTCAAATTAAACACCTTTCAGTCGTCTAGTCTCCAAACTTACATTATTTGGCTACCAGTTTCGGCGGTTTACTACGCCATCTTCAGGCCCCTGACCAACGTGTAGGAAGATTCCACCTCGGTTCTGATCAAAAACGTCGGTCAGGGGCCTGAAGATGGCGTAGTAAATCGCCAAACTGGTAGCCAAATAAAGTTAGTTTGGAAAGTAGACGGCTGAAAGGTGTTTAATTTGACATCATGTAGCGAACAGCCGAGTGCCGCAGCCATCTCTGAAAAGACCCGAGCCCCATAGCCATATCTCAAATGACGGACATACAGAGACTTATTTCGTGTGCCAGTGCTAAATGTTCTGACAGTTTTCTGTGAGCTCTCATGGTCACAAATGTAGCGATCTGTTTCCACCAACATCTTCACCGCTATGACTTCCTTGATGTCGTCTCAGGTTCTTCTGGGACGCCACAACTTCCAGCTTCCTTGGAAGCGCCTTAGTTATATAGTCTCTCAAATTTTTTTCTCAGCGTACGCCCTACCGCGCTGTGATCATCACAACTGCTTCGTTTCAGTCGTGGTGTGAGACGTTGGTTATTTCAGTCTCCCCACTGCCGAGCGTTGGATTGGTAACATTTCGTCTAACGGCAGCAGCGTTCGCAGCGAGCCCTCCAGTTATCTGCCTGTCGCTGTGATCGCGTTAGGGACACAACATGCTCGGCCTGCAGTGTAGCGAAGTATCCGTAGGATTTTGTGAGCCGCTTTGTGTCTAGGCATCACGCTGCGAACGGCACCCGCAGCGGTTCGGCGTAGCACTTCTGCCGCCAGCAGCCCCATACGGCGCCGCCAACGGCTGACCCAGTTTCCTGTCTGCAAGCCACGGCCCTTGTGCGGCGACTAACAACACACGCGTAGTGCCGCTACCGTGGCCGTAGGCAAATAAGCCCACAGTATAAATGATAGTAGCTAAAATAGGGTGACCAAACGTTCCGGAAAACCGGGATTGTCCCGGTTCTCATCACTGTGTTCCGGTGTCCCGAAAATTTGTTTTGGGACGCTCAAAAGTCCCGGAATTCAGTTTTTAAATACATTTCGTGCAACTTTCTCAAATTTTTGGGATTTCGCTATATTAAAGGAAATACAACACAAGAAATTAATATATTTTAGCTTATTTGTCTAAAACCTCCCTTGTCCCATACTAGTAATCACAGTATAAGTATTGATACACTCAGGCAATAATTTACTTTTAGCGGTACTTTGGCCAACAAGTAGTAAGTTGTATTATTGTAACAGAGCTATGAAACCGTCCGATTGTCGCGCCACTTACTCAGACACTCATTGTCAGAACAGTGTAGTAGTTAATGTTTTGTCAGACAAACTGCAATAGTTTGTTCTCATATTAGTGGTATTATTGCTGCAGTACTGTGAAACGCAATGCCGAAACGTGCCTGCAAGTTCAGTGACTGTTATTCCAAAGAATGGAATTTCATTAAGAAAGAAGCAGAGTGTTTATTAGTATAAGTGATGGTAGACGTTCCGACATAGTTGATCACATCAGTTCAAAGAAACGCATTAACAGATACAGTGCACCGAGCTGCAGTAAAACTCTACAAAATTATTTTGTGAAACATCAGTCAAGTGAAGAGACGAAAGCTGGAGCAGCCTAGCTTACACTAGCCTACCACTCGGTAAAACATCACCAAACTTCTAGATCTAGTGATTGTACTAATAAGCTTAACAGCATTATGTTTGATGATTCTTCCATTGCAAAAAAGTTTAGTTCAGCAAGAACTAAAGTGTCAGCCTTAGTGAAAGGAGTTATTGCTCCCCAGAGTGTATAGGAAAGCCTTGAATACATCAAAAAGTCTTCTTTCTACGGTATATCCACTGATGCCAGCAATCGTAAGGCCACTAAAATATTTCCGTTTGTTGTTCAGTTTTTCGATATTAATCAGGGAATTCAGACCAAACTTTTGAAGATGAGTTCCCTACCTAATGAAACATCTGACGAAATTTCGAGATTTTGTATGAATACTATCGAAATGTTTGGTCTTGAGAAAAATATATGTGTGGCATTTTGTGGAGACAACACCAACACAAACTTTGGTGGTTTAAAAAGACAAGGCAAATGCAACGTATATACCAAATTAAAGGCAACATTGCATTAAAACATTAAAGGCATAGGGTGCCCTGCACATGTGTTACACAATAGCGTGCAGACATCAGCTGACAGTTCAAGGCTAAGCTGTGATGCTGAAACTATCGTCATGAAGGTATACTCACACTTTTACATATATACGGTTAGAACAGAGAGGCTTAAGGAGTTCTGTGATTATATGGGAACTGAATATACGAATGTAATGTGTCACTCGAAAACTCGCTGGTTATCACTGTTTCCAGCAGTTGAAAGAGTAATCCGCCAGTTTCAATGGTTAAAAGATTTTTTCCTAAATGAAGACAAAGCCCCCAAAATATTGGTTCAGTTTTTCAGTAACCCTTTAAGTGAAGTCTACTTATGGTTCATTCACAGTCAGCTTAGCACTTTGCAGCATGGGATCAAGGAAATTGAGGGAAGCACGAAAAGTGTAATAGAGGTAAATGATGTTTTGAAAAATACTCTGGAAACTGTTACTAAGAGGAGAGAACAGCAGTTCTTTTCTTTTAATGTTAAATCTGTCCTTAAAAGAGCAGAAGTATCAGAAGCAGCGGAAAAGAGTTTTAGAAAAGAAGTTAACAAGTTTTATGACACTTGTGTAGAACATCTCAGCAAGTGGAGTGCCTCATATTTACCCTCATCGCCGGAGTTTGATTGGATGTTACTGAAGAGAGTGCCAAAATGGGAAAGTGTTGAAGAGACAGTTTCTTATTTGAAGAGTAAAGAGATTGAAATCGATGATTCCATTCTCTTTGATCAGTTCGGCATACTGACAAATTTTGTTGAAGAAAGTCGTCACAAGTGGAAAAAAAAACAAAACACCATTGGAATGTCATGAGAAGTGGGTGAGTTTTTTTAAAAGCTGTGACTGTCTTCAGCATTACTCTGAGTTGGTAATAATTGCAAGGTATTTATTTGCAATCCCAGCCCATAATGCCAATGTGGAAAGAATATTTTCGTTCATGAATAGCCAGTGGACTGATGAAAGAAACAGAATGGAGGTGGACTCTCTTAAAGCAATCCTACAGATCCTGTACAACTACAAACTGGATTGTGCCTAGTTTTATCACTGTGTCTCAAAGAACAAAGACATGATCAAGAAGTCTGGAGGCAGTGAAAAATACCCTTTTCTCCAAGGACAGTGCTCAGTAATATTAAAGCTCATGTTAATATGAATTGATTAAAAGTTGAATGGCTGTAAAATTTTGTAAAATTGTAATACATTTCTTTATTACTGTATACGTTTATTAAATGTCATTAATTATACAGATAATCTAGATTATATCAATTAGTTATAATAATCGGGTTAACAAAATGTATCAACAAAATATTAATATTTAAAATCAAGAAACCTGGGTACATATGGAATGAGGTGTCCATTGGCACCCGGGTGAATGTGTCCCGGTTTTCACTGAAAATAATTTGGTCATCCTAAGTTAAAACCACATTGTACGTGCACTACTTCCACACGACCTCTCGAACACTGTCTTCCGCTAATAGATTTTCCAGTTCTGCTTCCGGTTGGTCGTGTTAAGACGTCCAATATTCCTTCTGGCAGTGTGGTTCTAGTTTCTGGATGTCATTTTCTACGAAAGGTTTTCGACACCATATATACGTTTTAACGTGCCAATAGTCGTGACAGGATCGTGAAGTTGCTACTTGCTTTTTAAAATATTCGTTAATGCGGAGTAAAGGAAAAGAAGTGGTGGGCTGACCACGAAGCTATTACTTCCCTTGTTTCGAAAATAACTATTTTCCGGTATAATCACAACGATTTTAATATAAAATTACCATTTTCAGCGTGAACCATGGCATCTGTCTTATAATCGTAAGTTGGCCACTGTACTGAAATTGCTATGACTGTGCTGCTAAATAAATCATTTTCATAAACAAACATTTCAACACTCGAGAGCGTCTTCAATATAGCGGTATTTCTGTTTCGTGTGATGAATGTCAGCTTGTTCTAAATGAACAAAAACGAAGGTTAATGCAGATGAAAAGGAAAAACTATCCTGTAAGGTGCTGGTTGCGTGCCACTTCGATTAAATATCTGAGTGTAACGTTGCAAAGCTGAATGAAATGAGACAAGGACGTAAGCTCGGCTTTACGGAAGGCGAATTATTGTGGAAATTCTAAGAAGGCGCAGCTCATCTACAAAGAAGACCGCGTACAGAACACTTCTGCGACCCAGTCTTGAGTTCTGCTCTAGTGTTTGGGAACCCCATCAGGTCGGATTAAAGGAAGACATCGAAGTTGTCCACAGGCTGCTAGATTTGTTACGGTAGGTTTGATCAAAACAGGAGTATTAAGAAAATGCTCTGTGTACTCAAATGGGAATCCGCGGAGGGAAGAAGACATTTCGCGAAACACTACTGAGACAGATTAGAGAACCGAAATTTGCGGCTGACTGCAGTACGATTCTACTGCCGCCAACGAACATTTCGCGTAAGGAGCGCGAAGACAACGTAACAGAAATCAGAGCTCCTGTGGAAGCGTGTTGACAGTCTGTTTTCCCTCGCACTATTTGATTAGCAATGATTCAAAGTACACTCTGTCATGCGCCGTAGGGTAGCTTGCAGAGTATGTATCTAGATTTAGATGTAGAAATGGCGTTCTTTTCTCATACTTTCCCTTATTTGAGGAGAAGCAAAATTTTGCCTTTATTATAAGATGGAAAAAATAATTAATGTTGATATATTTGCGGAATTTACAAAAGTACCTAGTTGGCAACAATTCTTTAGCAGGCTAGTTCGCGAATTACCTACTCTCGCTTACAGTGACAATGACTCTCGTGCACAATAAATGGCTGGTGACAAAATATTTGAAAATTCAGTACACACAGTTAAGAATGTGTCTTTATTCATTTGGAAATTTTCTCGGCATTGCAAGTCTCCAAGAAAGGGAAGCATAATAATGTTAGAGCAGTTATTATTTCACACTTTATCTCCACAACGCGCGTAATGTAGGTGGGTGTAATACAATAATTCCGCACGTACTCGTATCCTTGCTTTTTAAAATATATTTTCTTGAAGATTTTTGAATACATTTCTTCGAAAAATCTCATTCTCCCTTCCTCAAGAGTTCACCGACAGTAATAAGATAGTCGTACTCTGCATTTATTAAGAATATTATGAAGACACTGGAAAATTTGCTTCTTCGTGCTGACTAAATCAACAACTGATTTACAGACACCATTCACAATTCGTGTTGTAGCTGTCTTTCATGAGTCCGCCCCGATAGTTCAGTGGTCAGCGCGACAGACTCATGCTATGGAGCCCGGGTTCGAATCCCGGCTGGGTCTGAGATTTTCTCCGCTCAGGGTCAGGGTGTTGTGTTGTGTTGTGTTGTCTTCATCATCGTCTCATCCCCATCGACGCGCAAGTCGCCAAATCTCAAAACACACACATATCACTTTGCAGGTTACCTTTCAAGTGACGATTCTAAAAAAAAAAAAAATGGCTCTGAGCACTATGGGACTTAACAGCTATGGTCATCAGTCCCCTAGAACTTAGAACTACTTAAACCTAACTAACCTAAGGACATCACACAACACCCAGCCATCACGAGGCAGAGAAAATTCCTGACCCCGCCGGGAATCGAACCCGGGAACCCGGGCGTGGGAAGCGAGAACGCTACCGCACGACCACGAGATGCGGGCGATGATTCTCACAGTGGAAAAAAAAAGAACCTGCCGTTTTAAAAACCGATACTTCTTTAAATTCAACGCAGGAAATGCTATATTACGATGTTTTGACAGTCCATGGCAGACGTTAGTTGAGTCGTGCCCTGGTACGAAATTACATAGGCACTTTCAGACAGTACACGCAGCAACTGACTCAAACACAGCCGCCGTGCGCACTGCACTACTACAACTGAGCTGTCAGATAGACATCGGGAATGCCAAGTGACGCACATCCCTCATATTACGGCGCTGTTGCCACTACTTTTTATCCGACCCAAGTACGTTAATGTGTTATGTGATGCAACGAAATTATAAGAATACATTATTTGGATCGACTTCCTGTCCACAGTCATACAGATGGGGTGGTGCTTACTTTGAAGCCGATAGAGGAGTTTGTTGAATTTCCAATGACAAAATTTCAGCCGTGCTATAACACTCGCGAAGCTCCTTGATGTTTGTGCTTATCATATTGTAGTATCTTGGAACTGTGGGATGGTTTAGTGCGTAGTGACTGTCTTTGATTTTAGATGTCCTCGACAATTCCTCTTGCCTGTCCGAGGACAACCGCTTTCTGAGTACTGGTATCATATCTGTGAGAGGGAGTTAATCATATTTAGTAGTTCCATGTAGTGATGCCTGTTTCGCTACAACATTTGCTTTTTCATTTCCATCAGTGAAGTGATTAGCGACGCATACATCGCGTCTCACAACGCAGACACACAGATCAACGTGTTCCACCTGTCGATGTAAGCACAGGAAGAGACCCGCAGGCCAAGCAGAAAACGCCAACGGGACCACACAGAGGAAGAAGGTCAAGAGCACCAACGAGACAAAATGGAGAAAGTGCTACGATTCGGCAAAGCCTATGGAAGTAGAACAAATACCTGAACGAACTACAGCCGGCCGGTGTGACCGTGCGGTTCTAGGCGCTTCAGTTTGGAACCGCGTGACCGCTACGGTCGCAGGTTCGAATCCTGCCTCGGGCATGGATGTGTGTGATGCCCTTAGGTTAGTAAGGTTTAAGTAGTTCTAATTTCTAGGGGACTGATGACCACAGATGTTAAGTCCCATAGTACTCAGAGCCATCTGAACGAACTACCACTATATACACTGCGCGACCACTCGCCGGGTAGGAAGTGTTTATACTGCAGCGTCCCGATTTTGTCTCTTTCGCCTCTCGAAGCTAACTCAAACCTGATTATTTGATACAGCTAGAAAATCATTTCTGGGCTTCCACATCAAGAGGACAGAGAAAATCAACTTCAGAAATTCAGTTTTAGTCTTCTGAAAGTTGCGTTGTATATAACTGCTGTGTCACTAGATTAACCAAAACCATTTAAGGTAGCATACGTACGTAAAGATATATATATTTCATTCACTGATTGTCATAGGTCACACCCTCACTTACGATATAGTTTACTGAATTACGACATATAAGTCGCGTTAATATGGATTTGTGTTTCGTGACGTGTTAAGAGTTCGGTTGTTTTTCTATCCGGAAGTGAATCCTTACGTCGTGACTCGTTTAATCAAAATCGACCACCTCCGGTACAATGGATGAGCGGATTTCTGCAGCTGTGTTCTATCGCTTTGCTGGAAGCAAAAACTGAAAAGGAAATGTAGAAATATTTTTAGCGGGGAAGTAAGTCAATGCAGATGTGTGTGGACTCATATGACTTTTAAGGCGACCTCCACTTTTGAGCCTATTTGACCGCAACACTTTTATTAATCATCAGCCTTGTTTCTTTCCTGTCAAACTTCTTACACGACCGCAACAACACGTCTACAATAAACTGTTCGGCCACTGCCGCTGAGTTCATCTAGCAGGCTGAATCTCGTCACAGCACAAAAATACAATTCTAGGTCGATAAGCAGTCGGAAGCAATACTACGACAAATGGTTCCTTAAGAACGCGACCACTTTCGTTTCAGTCCGGCTGAGAAGTGCTTACTGCTTCTCAGCAAAATTCCACTTGCAAGATGAGTAATCGAGCAGTTGCGTAAACACATACGTGGTCTTATCTCTGTCAATGCTAACTCAATGTTGAATCATGCCTTGCTCGGGCATGTGTTTGTTCAATTATTCTACTACAAACTTCCTGGCGAACCTTCGTAACATTCGGTGCAGAGATAGTCTCCCCCCTCCCCTCCAACATACACACGCACACTGATGCGCGCGTGACTAATCTGCGCGTGAGCGCAAACCCACAAACCGAGTGCGTCGTGTCCTTCGTTCTGAGTTCATTGTAAATGTAGCTTAGGGACTGGTTATCGCTAAGAATTTTGTATAGGTTCCGATTTCATGATTACGGTACCATCGATGTTATGATTACGGTACCATCCGTCGGAGGCAATACCTGGTCTCGTATAGGAGGCACCGAGCGAGGTGGCGCTGTGATTAGCACACTGGACTCGCATTCGGGAGGACGACGGTTCAAACCCGCGTCCGGCCTTCCAGATTTAGGTTCTATGTGATTTCCGTAAATCGCTCAAGGCAAATTCCGGGATGATTGCTTTGAAAGGGCACGGTCGATTTCCTTTCCTATCCTTGACACAATCCGAGCTTGTGCTGCGCCTGTAATGACTTTGATCTTAACGGGATAAACCCCCAGCTTCCTTCCTTAGACTGGACGCTACAGTTATTATTTGTGTTACACTTCTTTTAGGCATTATATTATATGTGTTTTCTAAAATGGTGGTCATGCAGTTTGCGGTCGAATATCGAAAATTGTTTGTATCGGCATCTATATTTGCGACTATAACAGTAGTTGATTGTTTGATTATGGCTTGTGATCTAGTATAGCCCCTTTCCATAGGAGTGAATAGAAGTGAACACAAACGAGTGCGCATTTGCAGCTAATTCGCCAGTATTCACTACTATTCGTTGTATTTGTGAACGAGCGTTTACACTAGACGGAACATGAAAGAACACTAGACAATGAGCACAATGAGCACTTTGTGTTAGTGATTTTTGGTGCACATACGATACTATAAACAGGGAGTCCGTCCTAAGAGCTGTCAGGCGCATTTTCTGGCGTTTCGGCAGATATTTTTAATTTAGTTTTTGCAATGTGTAGCTGCACTCGACCGAAACATATGCCGCTCATCAGATCTTTCATGCAGCGTCCAGTGTCGACGGAAAACGACGGCTTGTTTCCGTTTGCAAACAAAATTATTTTTAAATAAAAATTTTGCATGCCCATTCGATATATGTATATCAACGTAGCGTGACTCCGACAGCGGTATATAAGCACCGACATGTTGGCAAGGGACTAGTGTGGTATTCTTGTGTTTCCTACGTGCGTGATGTAAATGCGGAAACACCACCATGGGGACGTTATTACCAAACGCGTCCAAATAGGACCAAAGCGCTGTTGTTTTTTTCTTGGCTGTCGAAGGAGAAACACCGGTAGACATGCCATCGGAGAATGAAGAATATGTATTGGGAACCATATCTGTCGAAAATTACCATTGTGGAATGGTGTGACAAGGGGTGAGCTGCTTACGATAATGCACGTCTCCGTATCGCGAATTTCATAACGGAAAAGTTATGCCAACTCAAGCGCGAGACACTCGAGCATCAGCCCTATAGCCTGATCGCCCGCCACGAGACATCACGCTTTCTGCCCCCCGCCCCCCCCCCCCCCCCCACAAAAAGAAAGAAAGAAAGAAAGAAAGGCCCTGAAGGGGCGACGAGGATGTACAGCAGGCAGTTACGGACTTCTTCACGCAGCAGGACACAGTGTTTTGCTAAGCGGGTATCTTCAACCTGGTGCTTCAGTGCTCACGACGATTTCTCCTGATTGGCGTACCGATTCTGAACTGTACGGCCTTCGAACAGGAACTTTTTGATCGCCCCTTATATTTCGTTGGTGCATAAGTTCCTAGCATTTTCCATACGTTTAATAAACACAACAGATACTCATAACAGAGACTTTAATCATCAATAATATATTTTCCTTTAATGTTTACAACAGTCTACCAACGCTGGGGTAGCTTTTCGATTCCGCAACTGTCGAAATCGCGCGGTTTCGAGGCGAAGAACTCGTCAAGCCATATTCGAAGCGTATTTTCATCAAGAAAGCAAGTTCCTTGAGGGTTGTTCAATAGAGAGGAAAAGGTGAAAATCTGAGGGCGCAAGATCAGGTGAACAAGGTGGGTGCGGAGTAACTTCCCAACTGAACTTCTGAATAGCCTCGCAGAGTGCGAGCGGCCGTTACCGTGGAGTAGCATTCCTGCTGCGTCTGCCGGACATCTCAGTTGTTCACAATAAATGGCTACATCTAGGGGAAGCTGTTCCATCAGATGCATAACATTATCTTTTGTGGATGCGCGAGTCTTTGTACGGGGAGTTGCTACTTTGTTCCGGCTCAACCATCCCTTTCTTTTCATTATGTCACCATAAAGACACCATTTATCGATCACCAGTAACAATACAGGATAGGAATGTTCAGTGTTGTTCTCGAGCAAGCAGAGATGCATGTACGACGACCCGCTGATTTGTGTGATTTTTTTCTTAGAGCACTTGGTACCCATACATCCGGTTTTCGAACCTTCCCCAATGCATGAAAGTGCTGCACGATGGTGGAATAATCACAGTTCATCACATTTACCAGTTCTCGAGTACAATGAACGTGGATCATTGTGGATTGCAGCGCTTAAACGATCTTCATCAAAACCCGAAGGTTCTCCTGAACGTGGAGACGAACTAATGCCAAACGAATCTCCTTAAAATGAGAAAAGCATTTTCTTGCTGTGCTCTGTCCAATGGCATTATCCCGTAACAAGGCGCAAATGTCTGCCTCCGCTACCGTCAACCCTCTATTAAACCCGAACATAAAGAGTACGTCAGAAGTGTAAGAATATGTCGGAAATGTTCCGATTTCTCTACTTCGCACTTGGATTTCTAGCGTCCACAGCTTCACTCACTATCTACAATTGACAAAATGATAATATATAGTAGACACAAATAGCAACAGTGAACTACAAATAAAAAATGACAATCGATAAAGACACTCACAGCAACCAGAATACGAACATGCAAAACAAACCGCTACAAACTTGTGGTTGCTTTGTAGGGGTTGAAGGGACCAGACCACAAAGGCCATCGGTCCCTAAGAAGTTATGCACCAACCTAATATTATAATCAAAAAACTTTAACATAACAGTGACACATCAGCCATGTACTTACGAATATCATGAACCTATGCAGCGTGGACGATCAGGTCTTTCGTATATTTCTATTTTTAATTATCGCAATAGCTACACGTTCGCGTTTGTTTACTTTCAAAGAAATTTATTGTACTCTTCTTTTTTTAATAAAAACAAATAAAAATCTTGTGCTTAAGCATGTAAACGTTAATTCCGTCCATAGGCCCTGGCGGACCCAGCGGTACCGACCGACCGCCGTGTCATCCTCAGCCCACAGGCGTCACCGGATGCGGATATGGAGGGCCATGTGGTCAGCACACCGCTCTCCCGGCCGTGTGTCAGTTTCCGAGACCGGGGCCGCTACTTCTCAGTCAAGTAGCTCCTCAGTTTGCCTCACAAGGGCTGAGTGCACCCCGCTTGCCAACAGCGCTCGGCAGACCGCATGGTCACCCATCCAAGTGCTAGCCCAGCACGACAGCGCGCTTAACTTCGGTGATCTGACGGGAACCGGTGTTACCACTGCGGCAAGGCCGTCGGCCATTTCCGACCGATGCAAGCATCTAATGCGGTTTCGTCTTTCTCATGTCCCCAGTTGGACCACTAATTGCTTCGGCAATTTACTAGCAATCTTATTTCTTTTTTCCAACATTTTTACTGGGACTCTCTTGGATCTCACGAACCTTTGATGTCTCATCACATCACTCCATCGCTCACGCAACTGTCAGCAAAAGAAGACAAGACAGCACACGAAAGTTTTATGTGGGGCTAACGCCGAAGCGGAGAGAACGCGTACTTCCTCTGGTAGTTAGTAAAAAGACCAACAACTAGAAAAACGTGAGCAAATACGAGTACAACCGAATGCGAATGACCGAATGCCGTTCGTTCACGTGTCCCTATCATGTACACCGGAGATAATTATAGACTGCTGTTGCACGTTATCTTTTGTTCGCTTCGATCTGTAGAGTGAGGTAGGTGGCGTCGATTTTTCTTCTTGCTGAACCATGTGCCATAAAGCAGTACACCGCTTGTTAAAAGTTCTTATAAGGTAACGATCGAGGTTAAAATTGAATTAATTCATGTTGTTTCAAAGGTAAGATGCTTTTTGCCGAAGGGTAACTTTCCCACTCTATTGAGCAAACCCCCGACCCCGTCTTTGACTAAGAAGTTTTTTCGAAGCGACCGATCTCATTTTATGTGTTGCTATTCTAAGCAACTAGTGTTTCGCTTCCGGCTAGTTCAAAATTTGAGCTGCTGCCAGAATTCTAAGCGAGTATATTTCAGTCTGTGCTCTCGTCGCTGTTCCACAAAGACGGCGCGCTGAACACAATTTGCATTCGATTAAAACACATGTTCACATTTTTTCTGTCATTCTTTGCAATGAAGTATTTATTTTTGTTTGATGCTTAGATATATTCAGTGTGCATTTATGTTGTTAAATTTGGTTTCTGGGACATATGCCACGGTTTAAGAGTAACGTTTCGTATCTTACCGTGGAGACATCGTCGGAGGCTGTGGGATTCACTTGTTAGATTCTCTGACTTGTACTGTTTCAAAAAGCGAAAATGTTAAACTCATTTGCTGTTAAAGATGACTACAAAATCTTAGCTTCAACAGCTGATTTTGTCGCAACGTCGTCGTTTCTGTCGTTATTCGAACACTGCCGAAAATAGACCAATTGATGCTTAAGTGGGCGCAAGGGCTTTTTCAGTAGATGGGTTAGCTCTGTTTATTTTATGTACTTATTAATCCCCAAAAAGTCTAATTCATCTCATGCTTTTCTGTTGTTGTTCTCATCCGTTGGAATGATTTTTTTTTTAATGAAAACATTAAATCGAATTGTCCCCACAACCTCTCTCACTGTAGAACACGAAACTTGGGGTAAAAATATACCTTCGACTAATCCGAAATACAATGTCACCAAGAAAATGACTGATAAGTTTGAAAAACTGAATGTTCACAATACTGAACTCCGTGTAGTACAAAGTTAAATTACCGTTCATTTACGGAAATAAAACGAAGGTCAAGGATGAATTATGTAGTTGTGTTAGCTTACTGTTGCAAGTCATAATGATAGGTTGTAGTTGGGTGCATATTCGTAATTAGAAGCACAATCATTGCAAGCCAAGAAATTATTGTAATTAAAGTTAATTTTTTTTAGAGTTTAAACATCGCCACACTTCAGCAACGGTGCACGTAGAAAACTTGATAGGACTAGGCATAACGGCCAACCAGTTGCGGACTTACCAAAGGTTTATTAATCCTTTTCAATGGTTTCGACAAATATAAATTGTCTTCTTGAGAAGCGAAATGAACCTATTGAACAAATCGTTATAAAATAGTTACAAATGCCAATAAGAGAATGAACTAAATTTTATAAACAATAATTACTAAAATTGGTTAGAATACCAAACCCACACGTAAAATCCCATATTGACATAAAGGGATGGTGAAGCCATAACGCTCTTTCCTAGTACAATGTGCATGTCATCCACAAATATCAAATGTTAAAATGCATAATTGAAGATAGTAGCCCAACATGGAGGGTTTTGCCGTAAAACTTTAAAAGAATGACAGTTTGGCACATACAAGGCTAGTGACATGAGCCGACTGTCTAAGATATGATGGTACTGGCGGTAGGTAAACTATGGTAGGTAAACTATGACCCTCCCGCCGGAGGTTCGAGTCCCTCGGCATAAGTTAGTTTAAGTAGCGTGTAAGTCTAGGGCCGATGACCTCAGCAGTTTGGTACCTTAGGGATTCACACACATTTGAACATTTGTAAACTATGGTAAGTGGCGCTTACCGCGGGAACGAGTGTGCGAGTGGGCGCACTGAGCAGCCAACGCCTGATTCAGCAAGAAAAACAGTTAACAGTTAAAATTAAAACAGAATAACACTAATTAAAATAGGAACAGTGGGGAAACGGGCACGGAGGCGATACTCTCATATGGCATGTAAAGAGCAACCAGACTCAGGTAAACAGAGCTAATTATTTGCATATGCGTGCATAAAGCAGCGTGAGGAGAACTTGTTAATGAATTAGGGAATGTGCCAAGTATCAGCACAAGAAGCCAATACACCTCGTAAGACATGTTAACATAATGTAAAAAAGGAGTAATATGTATAGCCGCGTTAATCACCACTTAAATTGGAAATTGGTGGTAAGGTCTTATGGGACCACACTGCTGAAGTCATCGGTCTCTAGGCTTACAAACTACTACTTAATCTAACTTACGCTAAAGACGACACACACACCCATGTCCGAGAGAGGACTCGAACCTCCGACGGGGGGAGCCTCCCGGACCGTGACAAGACGCCCTGGACCTCGTGGCTACCCCGCGCTGCAAACCATTCCTATTTTGAATAGTTTTATTCTGTTTTAATTTCAGCTGTTAACCATTTTACTTATTTAATCAGGCATCGGCTACTCAGTGCGGCTAGGCGCAAACTCGTTCTCGTAGTAAACACCACCTACCATAATTTACCTGTCGCCAGTGCTTGGACTAATGACAGTCGGATCATGTCACTAGCCTTGCATGTGCCATACCAAATGCTTTTCCTTTTAAAGTTTTACGTCAAAGCCAAACTGTATTGGGCTACTACCTTCAGTTATGCATCTGATATATGTGTGTGACTCGCAGATTGTATTAGACGAGATCTTTACGGCGTCAACATCCTTTATGTCAATATGTGATTTTATGAATGAGTACACTCCTCTAAAAAAAGTTTGTTATTATTGTTTATCGAATATGATTCCATCTCTGGTTGACATTTCTAACAGTTTTGTAGCAATTTGTTCTCTAGGTCCACTTTCTTTCGGAAAAAGACGGATTTATATTTGTCGAACAATGGTAAAGGGTTAATAAACCTTTAAGCCTGCAACTGGTTGACTTATTTCCAATCCTAACAAGTTTTGTAGTTAAAATTATTAGTTTCACCAAAAAATAAGTTGAGTTAAGCAGTTAGTGCTGTTTGAGTATCTTTCAGGTCCATACATGGAATGTCAAAACTTTTAAGATAAGGAAATCTTCCATACTGCCTACATCACGGTGTATTATTACATTGTAACACGCCGGCCGCAGTGGCCATGCGGTACTAGGGACTTCAGTCCGGAACCGCGTGACTGCTACGGTCGCAGGTTCGAATCCTGCCTCGGGCATGGATGTGTGTGCTGTCCTTAGGTTAGTAAGGTTTAAGTAGTTCTAAGTTCTAGGGGACTGATGACCTTAGATGTTAAGTCCCATAGTGCTCAGAGCCATTTGAACCATTTTACATTGTAACACGGCGTGCACCCGCCAATTTCTCTCTTTTTTTATGGAAACCAAAGCAAAGAAATTCTCCCTAATCACACAACCCCTGGCCTCGCTTCCATCCTTTTCTGGACACAAAGCATCCGAACCATATGTTCCCCCAATTTTCCGCGTAATCTGTCCAGAGGTTCTCACTTAGAACCAGTAAGTATATCGTTTTCGCCCAGATGTTTGAATCCATTCGTGAAAGGCACTCGAGAGAAATATCTGTCGGTACGCCTTAATGTGATTTTCGAATTCGCCGCATTGGTCATTTCGTTGGTCTGGTGGTTGATTTGGGGGAGGGGACCAAACAGCAAGATCATCGGTCCCATCGGATTAGGGAAGGATGGGGAAGAAAGTCTGACGTGCCCTTTCAAAGGAACCATCCTGGCATTTGCCTGAAGCGATTTAGGGAAATCAGGGAAACCTAAATCAGGATGCCCGGACGTGGGTTTGAACAGCCGTCCTCCCGCATGAAAGTCCAATGCGAGTCCAGTGTGCTAACCGCTGCGCTGCCTCGCCCGGTGGTCATTTCGTGACATTGTGTTGTTGTTGCTGCTGTCGTCTTCAGTCCGAAGATTAATTTGACGCAGGTCTCCACGCTTTCCTACCTTGTGCACGCTTCTACACCTACGAATAACTACTGCAATCTACATCGATCTAAATCTTCTTACTGTATTCGTCTCTTAGTCTTCCCCTACGATTTTTACCTCCCCCACCCCCTACGCTTCCCTCCATTACCAAGTTTGTGATCGTTTGATATCCCAGAATATGTCCTATCAACCGACCTCTTCCTCTAGTCATGTTGTGCGACAAATTACTTTCCTCACTTTCCTCGTTAGGTACGTAACATACGTCCCAAATAATCAAGAGTTAAAATTACAGACCTTGAAGGATCCAAGGATAAGTGTTACCAAATGGTCGGAATTGTACGTTTCATGCTGTACGATGTCTCGAACGAGCAGTGTTTGTCAGTAAGGTGTCTGTAAATTGCGTTTCATAACAAACAAAGATTTTCCATATCAACGATGTCGGCGCTACCTTGAGTACCGACAGACTATCGAATATGGCGTGTCCACGGTAGAGTTTACGGCTATTTACAGTTCGTGACTGGTTTTTGAAGATGGTGCATTCCTCGTTGCAGAAATTCGAGGATATGCATTTGTAAGCGTGGTGAAAAATGGTTCAAATGGCTCTGAGCACTATGGGACTTAACTTCTGAGGACATCAGTCCCCTAGAACTTAGAACTACTTAAACCTAACTAACCTAAGGACATAACAAACATCCATGTCCGAGGCATGATTCGAACATAGCGCCTAGAACCGCTCGGCCACACCGGCTGGCATCTAATTACAACTTTTGACCATTAATTGATATTAGAAAGCACTCACTTTAGGTTGTTCTACTAACTACTAGGGGCGTTCAATAAGTAATGCAACGCTTTTTTTTCTCGGCCAATTTAGGTTGAAAAAATGCGGAATAAGTTTCAGAACATCGTGGAATACTCCCACTTCAGCCCATATAGTTACATGAAGTTCCGATAGTTGGCGGCACTATACGTAGCCTTCAAAATGGCGTCGGTAACGAAGGTGCGTTTCAAGCAGAGTGCTGCCATTGAGTTGCATTTGGCGGAAAGCTTGAGCGTCGCAGATATTCATAGGCGCTTACAGAAAGTCTACGGAGACCTGGCAGTGAACAAAAGCACGGTGAGTCGTTGGATGAGGCGTCTGTCATCTTCGCAACAAGGTCGCAGAAACTCATTCGAGGTGATCGATGCGATCACGATCAAAGACCTCGCTGCACAACTGGATGTCACTGTCGGTAGTGCTGACACACTCGTCCACCAGTTGGAGTACTCAAATGTGTGTAGACCGTAAGGAGCAACGAAGGGCCATTTGCGTGGTACTGCTTACGAGTTCCGAGGCTGATCGTGACAATTTTTTGTCAAACATCATCACAGGCTATGAAACATGGGTTCATCACTTCGAATCGGAAACAAAACCGCAATCCATGCAGTGGCGCCACACTACTTCTCCTCGCATAAAAAGTTGAATGTGCGCCCTCAGCTGGAGGGGTTATTCTGTCTGATGTCCTCCCTCGTGCTGCAACGATCAACTCTGAAATGTACTGTGCTACCCTCAGGAAATTGATGAAACGACTTCAGTGCGTTTGTCGACACAAAAATACAAGCGAACTTCTCTTCTCCATGGCAACAAAAGATCTCACATACGTCTGCGCACCTGAGAGCAGCTCACGAAACATTGGACTGTTCTTCCTCTCCTACACTACAGCCCGGATCTCGCACCTTCCGATTTCCACCTGTATGTCTCCACGAAGGACGCACTCGGCAGGAAGCAGTACTTGGATGATGGGGAGGTTACCGATGCAGCAAGACGTTGACTCCGATATCGACCAGTAAAGTGCTCCCATGCTGACGTAGAGACCCTCCCAAGTAGGGTGGCGTAAGGCCGACGCCTTGAACGTAGATTTTGTTGAAAAATAGGGTTTTGAGCCGTGCGTGGCATATCTCATTTTTACTGTACTACCACCTAGTTGTGTTAATTTCAATTACTGGTGTCACTGAGTTGCCGCCTTGCCTGCCCGTGAGCGGCAGCAGTGGCGCTTATCGATATAAGCCCCGGCGTATTATGTGTGCTGACTGCTATTACTTCCAGGTTGTGGTGTGTTCGGAGTTAGTTCGGATCTGCCAGTGAGTTGGGAGGCGCTAGCGGTGCAGTTCGGACCTGCCAGTGTTTGGCTTAGGACACGGTAGAACTTCAGTCGGGGCGCGGCTGCAGGTTCGGACAGCCATGACTCGACCGACGGTTGCCGATACATATCACTTGAGTGCGGACCACCTTGATTGGTCGTCGGTCGTTCGTCTTGTCGGATGATGTTTATTTGGCCGGAGATCGCTTATAGGTTGTCTGCATGTCCCGACTCGTGATTCGTCCTTGTTATTGCACAGCCGCTGCTGTTAGTATTGTCTAGTCATTCGTGCGAGTGTTCGTGAAACTGTGTGTAGCTTGTGATGTCGACTGCTCTGTTATTTTAGTGCTGTCTCCGTGCTGGTGTGTGGCAGTCGGTCGGTTGGCGTGGAGCAGCGAGGAAATCTCTGCGGGGCGTTGTTTGGCCGGCCCCGCTGGCGGTCTCTACGTATGGGGCTGATCGCATTGCTAAGAGGTCTGTGGCTCACCGACCCTGGACACGAAAGTTGAGCTTGGATTTAATTTACCAGAAGTCACGACTGTTCACATTGTGCCGTTTGCTTCTCGTTGTTGGCTGTTGGGACATTGCCGTGAGCAACAACGTGTGTGTTCGAGTTAGCGAAGGTTTAGGTACCGTCCGGTGGAGTGTAACTGTATTTGGTTATTTCCAATTGACGTGCACCACCGGAATTTTCTGCCTTGTGGCCGTTAACGATCCGGTTACCTGCCCTGGCCATTGACGTAAGTTTAGGCAGTGTCCTTTCCTCATCGTGTTATCGCTGTCCAGAACGGTGTGTAGTTTGACAGCTTAATGTATGCTTGGTTGTGCTCGTCCATGCTTTTTACGATTGCGCTGAACTCCCGGTTGTGTGCTGGTCGAGTGGAGCGCAAGTTACCTTGTCAGTGGGTCTGTTGGCTGTCTGTTGGTTGGGTTGTCGTCAGATCGAGAGTGGTTGGGCCGACTGCCTGTCTCACCTACGTGATCGTTAGTATTTCAAGTGGTGGCCGACCCCCAAAACTTCTGAGCGCCGTTAGCTATCCTGCCTTTTCTTATTTTCTGTTGTATGTACTTGTATGGCTCATAGCCGATGGTTTTGAATTAAAGTTGTATTGTTTTTAGTGGTGTTTTAAGTGATGGGCCCTCAGCCACTTTAAATTAAAATTCCCTCCTTGTCAAGTGTTAGATTGTTTGGGGCTTCAGCCTGATTAATATATTGCGATGCTGCGAGGCCGGCCGTTGTGGTCGAGCGGTTCTAGGCGCTTCAGTTCGAAACCGCGCTGCTGCTACGGTCGCAGGTTCGAATCCTGCCTCGGGCATGGATGTGTGTGATGTCCTTAGGTTAGTTAGGTTTACGTAGTTCTAATTCTAGGGGACTGACGACCTTAGAAGTTAAGTCCCATAGTGCTCAGAGCTATTTTTTGATGCTGCGAGGTCAGATGCTAGTTGCGGTACAATAGTAAGGCAGTAAAGCCGTGTCCTTACAGCCAAATAACAGTCCACTCTTTCATATTTCCCACGTGGTCGGCTCTATCCTGGTCTCTGGGATACAGTTTCGGTCTCTATAAACTGTCGTCTCATCCGAGAAACAACAGAACGATTCACATTAAGCCATCGACTCACACCAGTTTGCAACTCTCCTGCTTCCACTCTTCCTGTGGCGCTCGAGGGCAGAGAGTTTGTGCGGCTCTTCTCTGTGCCATCTGGACCGTCTGTGACTATGTACACAGTGATTGTGGATGTAGGACTACCCTGCGAACACTACCCGGTTTGACAGATGCCCTGACATCATTGCTGAGGTGTTTGTCCTTTGATCGAAATGCCATCTTCTGTGCAGAACACGAACGTAACGACATCTGTTGACACTTTATATGATTATATCGTGAATTAAACACAGGATGGGGAATTATCAGTTTGTTGCTTTAATTTTGGACACTTTGAGACAGATATTTCTCACAGATGCCGACAGCGGTCGCACAGGGACCTGGTGGACCCAATGACGCGCACCCTCTGAGCCACGCCTTCAGCGGATCTGACTACGAGCGCCCTCTGCCGCCGTGATATAGGGTGGCCGATGGCGGCTACACGACCCAGTCTGTCACAGTCTACAGTCTTAGCCTTTGACAGTTCGCTCCAGCATCAGTAGCGGGATCCTCACACTGCACTACGCTCTTTAGTTTGCTTCTTGTAATAGCCGAACTTTATTGCTGTCTGTAAAGTTTCTTCTCAATGCTTGGAGAAAGCTACAAGCTAAGTAAAACTTCTGTTTTCTGTGTTCATCATTTCTGCTCCTGCCCAGCTTTCCTACGACGACAGCTGCCGCACCACCTCACTTACCGTTGTGTACGATGTAATACTCAACAACCTGTATAACCCCTTCTGTTATTGTGAATAATGACTTCAGTGTTACTGAGTGTAATGTCTCAAATGGAAAAGTGAGATATGGTATCTCCTGTTATAAATAAAGTAGGCTATGCGGTCCTGATTGTACAGACAATACCAAATCACGGAAGTCCTGCGGTCTTCGACACAGCGCGTGGTGTCAAAATGACGTCATGTTTGCCTCGTTTGTTGTGAACTGAGTGTTACCCGTCTACGACACCAGCGAGAATGCGCCGTGTAGGTTATTTGCCCCCCCCCCCCCCCCCACACACACACACACCTAGTCTCCTTTCATTTCGTCCCTGCAGTCGGATCTGCGATTGTAAAACGAGACAGGTGTGAGCGGCTAATCATTGAGCGGTTAGTCTCGTCAGTTAGCGAAATTAGAGCGCAGGAATGCCATTTCATAAATTTAATTGAATCAGAAATCTCGCTAAACTCGATAGTTTGACGTCTCTAACGACCTCGATGTCGACTTTAAATCGCAATCTTCCTTTTCCTTCGATAATTTGCGCAACTTTGTGATTTCAAATGAGGAATACTGTATGAACCGTGCGATGCTATATACATTGTCAATGAATCAGTTCAATCGGAATTTTCGCGACCCAAAGCATGGACACCTGATTCTAATCCCAGCTCGACCGTTACAAATCCGCATGCTGACTCAGCTGAACTGTGCACGGGCACGTTTCAGCAAGGCAAGATAGCTCCATGTATATGTTCAGTAATCTTTGGTGGATTCCGGATTACAATGCTGAAGCCAACTGTTAAGATATATTTACAGTTTATCGAAATACTTTATCGTAATACGCTTCAATTATGCCCTAAAATTCATACATTCTTCAGTTATGCGTTAGTAATTTATATACTCTTCATTTATGCGCTATTAATCGTCCTTGCCTATCACCCGCATGTCTTAACTGAGAAATCTCTCTCCCAATGGGACTGGCCGTTGTAACAAAACAGGCTGTATTGGGTCATGTGGAGTACCCGATACAGCACGTTTCGTAGTATGCGATACGCGCTAAAACAGATTAGTAGTGTACAAGGACACTTAGTGAATAAGTCACTTAGTGCAACAGTGTGAAATACTTGTAACGAAAATGTTAAACTGTGTGACAGGCCAATTAATGTATGTTCTTTATCAGGTACAGTAACATACAGTTACATTATCACTTTGATATGAATTTCGGGATGTTTTGAAGAGAAAGAACAAGTTCTGGAATCAGTGTTAACAGTGTATAAATGTTAGTAAACTTTTTCATTCAGTTTTGTAATTATAATTCAATTAGTAAAATTCATTGTTTACCATAACGCAAATTCACTGTGTAAACCATTAATTTTGGAAAAGCGTAACATTTATGTATCTTTGCAAGTTAGAACAACATATTCTTACGGAAATCACCAACTAAAAACCTGTAATTAAACTCGTAATTAATGTTTCTGGAACATTCTATAGAGAAATTAAGTGCAATGGCCACATATTACGAATACTAGAGAAGATTCGTTTAAACCGGAGACTTAACCTGATTGAGAAAGACAATTTGTATCATAAATAATGTTAGAAGAACGATTCATTAATTTTTTGTAACACGATTTAAAGATTTTGTGATGTGCGTAATTATTCCGCATTTTAGCCTTCAAATGTTGTAAGAAGTCATTTTGAACGTTCGAATTGTAATTTTGATGTTGTAGAAATATTACCAGCTCAAAATTGTTTAATAAAATGGCATAATTAATTAAATTACGTAAGATATTCAGGAATGTTCTGGACTGAATAATAAGAACTTAATTGAAATTTCCTGGCAGATTAAAACTGTGTGCCCGACCGAGACTCGAACTCGGGACCTTTGCCTTTCGCGGGCAAGCGCTCTACCATCTGAGCTACCGAAGCACGACTCACGCCCGGTACTCACAGCTTTACTTCTGCCAGTATCTCGTCTCCTACCTTCCAAACTTTACAGAAGCTCTGTAAACTTCTGTAAAGTTTGGAAGGTAGGAGACGAGATACTGGCAGAAGTAAAGCTGTGAGTACCGGGCGTGAGTCGTGCTTCGGTAGCTCAGTTGGTAGAGCACTTGCCCGCGAAAGGCAAAGGTCCCGAGTTCGAGTCTCGGTCGGGCACACAGTTTTAATCTGCCAGGAAGTTTCATATCAGCGCACACTCCGCTGCAGAGTGAAAATCTCTTTCTGGAAGAACTTAATTGTTAACATAATGTATGTTTCAAAATTGCACTTGTAAAAGATAGTTAATTTCGGGAATATGAATTATCGTTGTACTCGTTTTAATTTCTGCTAAAACTCTGTAATGTCCGTTTTTGCTAGATTAACTTACTGCAACTGTAACATCAAACATGAAATAACATAATAATGTCAAGGAACGTAATTGTTAAAAGATGTATAAATACACCTTGTTCAAAGCCTTGGGGGCGTGACGAGGGCGGTTGGAGTACTATCTGGTGTGTCCTGATTCCTGTAAAAGTTGTGACAAATAAACAAGTGTTGTCAACAGATTAATTGGTTTACTTTCTGCAGCGAAATTATCGTCTCTAAATATGTAAAAGATGGTACGATCAGCTGTACCATGTTAAACCTGAATTGACAGGATTACCACGTTAGATTTGGTGAATGGAGCTGGTATGAGAAGCTGCGTTGGATTTGACGTTGGAACTGGGCTTCTGGACCTGGTTACGTTTTACAGTCTGTGTTAAGGCAATGCTACCTCCTATCCTGCAAATAATCCTTTACCCGGCTCAATTTCTCCCTCGTCTAAATGAACGAAACGCTAGCAGTATGGCTCGACGAGTCGCAACGGAAAACTTGGTTACTGAGTTGTTCAAGAGGATCTACGATAAAGGACTGTCCGTACAATACTTGGACATAAGGCTGAAGCCATTCAGGTTAAGTTGGAGGTGGAAGCAAGTAATACATTTTCTCTCTTGCTTTACAGTTAGCAGTTTATCGCACGTGCGTCCAAAAGATTAGTTTATTTTAATCGCAACGTTCATGCAACTTTGTTACCAACGTACGCGAAAAAATTTCTGGATGTGTAACCAGCGTCATGTTTTAGTAAAATCACGAGTTTTCCAAGATATTCATTAACTTTATCGTCCGGTGCTGTCTGACTGAGCAATTTATGTCTTTTGTATACTGCAGTGGTCTGTCATTACAGTTGGTGGATTCATGTTATTTGGGGTGGGATTTGCATGCACAAATGGGAGAAACGGACAGCGCGGAGAGTACGGGCCCTGTTTTGGTTTGGGGATTGTAAGGAATACTGATGGAATACCTTTTCCGTTGACAGAACAGGTTCGCACCATTATCTAACAGTGAACGCATTTCTTACTTGGTGCAGTTTATAATTTCTTTTTGTTTGGACACGTGCTTCAAGTCTTTTAATTCAGACTGCAGACTGACATTGTCTTAGTTCTGTATATTAAAAATTTTCAAGCCAAAATATTTCTGAGTAGGTAGTGGAAACTCCGTTCGTTATAGTCTGTTTCCTACACATCGAATGGCTCAGTCGCCTATCTTACGTTCCACCGAATCAAAAATTACCTTGTTTTCTTTTCTTGCTTATAAATTTGATACTCATTGTACAGAATTGATATGGTCCAAGAACTGGTTTACATCGTCCGTTCTTTGAGGACAGATTAAGATAAGCTATCATCTACATACCGATAAAAACAGGTAAAAGAGAAGGTAACTGTGTGTGTCAGGCCTTCATAATCTTCCATAACGAAGTTGCCAGTGGTCTGACATTTTGAGGGAACCTCCTGTTGTACCGCCTCCGGTCGCTGTCCATTTCCCGCACTTGCACAAGCGAATCTCACCCCAGGTGACGTCGCCCCAGCAACAATAGACCACTAGTGTGGACTACGAGCTTAGCGCCCGCTGCTTCGCTTGCGTGGACTGTATAGTTTTTTTGTTTTTTTTTGTTTTTCTCTAATCTAATTTCATGTTGTTCACAAATTGCAACGTCTTCTAAGCTTTTCACGCTATTTAATGCCATAAACGCATTGTCTTTTGCGAATATACTTTTGACCAAAAAGCGATTTTGGTAGCTAAGGGGCCAAGATTTTTCTTAATCAAGATTTTTGCGATCTTGTGATAATATTTCCATAGAAACTTTCATTCCCCAACTTCTGTATATCTAACGGAGAAGTGAAATAGCAACTTCATAGATTTAGCTTTCGATTTTTTAACATAACGAAATATTTTATTAACAATTTTCTTCTATTTCGTCCCCTTAGGAGGTGAGTTTTCACAAACAGTAAAAAACGTATTTTTTTTAAATTTCTGACAGAAAAACCTATTTCAAATTTTCATACATTTACCTTTCGAAGTTCCAAAAACACTGAAACATGAATTTTTTTATTTGCAATCGAGAATTCTTTTTTATTTTAGTAAAAACATTCACCCAAAATTTCACGTGCATATGGGTTAAATTTCCAAAAATGCTGAAACACGTATTTCTTTATTGCTGACCAAGAAACCCAACGCCAATTTATCCTGTATTTTACCCCCTTATGGGTGGAATTTCGAAAAATACCTTGTTAAACGAGGCTTACAGTATAATATCACTACCCTCTCCAAATTTCACGCTTCAGTCAGGGCACTTATTGCGGTTTATATCTGTACATATAAAAGGCAGTCAGTTAATGACGATGACGGTCTTGAATATCTTGGATAGCTCGACTTTTAACTCACACAAGGCGCGGTTTCACGACGAGGTAATTTTATACACGAATGTCAGTTTATTACCGAGCGCATGCAAAAAGTAATACCATATCCGCTGCGGGTTAAGTCTTAAGTAAACGTCCCGTTGTTAAAGTCCTCGGTTCATGCACCGTCGACACGGGGTCCGCGGTACTCACCCCTAGAGTTGAGGCCGGAGGCGTCGCCGATTGGGGGTGGCGTCGTGGGGATGGCCTGCGACTGGCTGCGGCGGATGCTGCCGCGCAGGTCGGGGGCGGCGGGGGGCTGCGCGTCCCTGGGCGGCGGCTTGGAGGAGGCGGGGGCGGCGCCGGGCCGGAAGCGGCGCAGCAGCGCGGGGGACAGCAGCAGGCGGCTGCCCGCGTCCAGGGTGCGACTGAACGAGAAGCGGCGCCGCGCGGGCTTACCGGGGGCGGCGTCGGGGGCCGGCGGCGGCGGCTGCGTCAGCGGCCGCGGCGGCGGGGGCGGCTGCCGCTGCACCTCCGACGGCGGCGGCGGGGGCGGCGACAGGCTGAGGCGCGGGGGCGGCGGCCGCGCGGGGGTGGGCCCGCGCACCGTCACCGCCACGTCCAGCGCGGGGCTCGGGTTCGACTCCCTGCGAACAGAACGGGGCCAGCTCACCGCCTGTGTCTGCAGTCCGCACCGCCGCCAGAGCGCTACTGCTTTAGTAGCAGCGAAACGCTCGGTAGCTGTCACCGAGACAGAGGCACCTACATTAAATTACGTTTCCCATTGTACGACCCCGCTTACGGCAGCGACGGAGCTCCCCGATGCAGTTCCTGTCATAGCACTGCATCAGTATGTAGCGCTGACACGGTGTTCTGACAAGAGCAGGGTCTGGCATGTGGGTCAGCGATTTTGATCAAGTTTTGCACGACGTTCTATACTGATAATAGTGAGATACGTTTTTCGTGTTTTCGCTAGACACTCCGCAGTTTTTGAAAAAATCGAGGTCAAAGTTGATGAATGGAGGTCAAAGTTGATAATGGAAAATCGTATTTTAAATGCTGTACATCGAAAGATTCTCTAAAAACGAGTAAATTTTATTAATACAATATAGAGTGAAAAGTTAATAATCTCGTTATTATGTTTTTGGGTTTTCATGCTTTGGGTATTCGTTATTCAGTGTATCTAAGAGAACGGGGTCGGCGGTCGGGTGGTCCAGGCAATAGACTACCAAATCTCTGGTCCGTATTAGAAACGTGGTCATGGCATTTTTTCATTTGAAATTTTTTCGGTGTATCTTACAATATTCTGATAGTCGGAATACTTTTCTTTGCCTTTTTTTTTGAGTAAAACATCGAGAGGTGTAATAAATAATCAAATAAGTATACATTATAATGTAATCACAGTAGTTTCATCGTGACAGACTTTACAAAAATGTGTCTGAAGTATATTCTTGCGTAATGCTAAAAGAACGTGTATTCGAGATCGTCTCTAATTTACATTCTAAAGAAAGCATGTGCTGACAGGTGTGAATATTACCGAACTATCAGATTAATAAATTATGGTTGCAAAATACTAACACTTCTGTACAGAAGAATGGAAAAACTGGTAGAAACCACCCTCGCGGAAGATCAGTTTGGATTCCGGTGGAAATCCGTGGAAGATAGGTGAACGAAAGGCCAACCTACATTTATAGCATTTGTTGACTTAGAGAAAGCTTTCGACGATGTTGACTGGAATACTCTCACTGAAATTTTGAAGGAAGCAGGGGTACAACACAGCGAGGGAAGGGTATTTACGACTTGCACAGAAACCAGACGGCTTACTGTACAAGAGTGGAGGGCCATGAAAGGGAAGCAGTGGTTGAGAAGGGAGTGAGACAGGGATATAGCATACCCCCAAGTCATTCAATCTGTACATTGAGCAAGCATTAAAGGAAACCCAAAAAAACTTTGGACTATGAATGGAAGTCCGGGAAGATGAAATAAAATCTTTGAGATTTTCTGACGATACAGTATTTCTGTCAGTGTCAGCAAAGGACTTGGAACAGCAATTGAACGGATTGCACAGTGTCTTAAAAGGAGGATATACTACGAACACCAGCAAAAGCAAAACAAGGATAATGGAATGTAGTAAAATTAAATCAGATGATGCCGAGGGAATTAGATTAGTAAACGAGACACCTAAAGTAAAAGGCCATTGCCATTTGGGCAACACAATAATGATGATGGTCGAAGTAGGGAGAATATACAATGTGGACTGGCAATGGCAAAAAAAGCGTTTCTGAAGAAGAGAAATCTCTTAACATAAAATACAGATTGAAGTGTTAGGAGTCTTTCTGAATGTATTTGTATGGAGTGAGCCAAGTATGTAAGTGAAACATGGACGATAAACATTTCTGGCAATAAGAGGATAGAAGCTTTTGAAATGTGGTGCTACAGGAGAATGCTGATGATTAGATGAGGACATCATGTAACTAACGAATAGGTTGTGAACAGATCTGGGGAGACAAGAGCTTTGTGGCACAACCTGACTACCGGAAGGAATCGGTTGATAGGACACATTCTGGGGCATCAAGATATCAAGAACTTAGTGTTAGAGGTAAGTGTGGGCGTTAAAACCGTAGAGGGAGACTAACGGATGATCCAGAAGGATGTACCGGTATATTGCAGCAGTTATTCGCAAATGAAGGGGCTTGTACAGGAAAGAGTAGCATGGAGAGCAGCTTCAAATCAGTTTTGACTGAAACCACAACAACGACGACAGCAGTTTACATGAATCCATATGAAACAGTTTTTAGGGACGTCTCTCTTCTCCAAACGTTCCATTGAAGTTGATTATAAGTTCTCGATACGTCAATCACGAGCTTGTTATACCATGACCTAATGCTCTTTAATTCGAGGCGTAAGTGTCGTTTCCGACTCTGTAGGGATACATTTTCTCAGCAGTAATCTACTGAATTCGGTTTTTGTTTTAGACAATACTATACTCACATTAAATACGGCGCGTAGGAAGTGATTTTTCCCGTCAAGGGAACCAGTGGTAGATGTTTCAGAGGATTTTCCGCCATACGTGCAGCCCTGTTCGAGCCGATAGAGGTGTTCTCCTTTATAACAACCTTAGCGAAAGGTTCATCTCTCCAAAATCCAAGAAGAGTCTGTTCGGGACGTTTCCAGTGCTCACAGGTATAAATCTTCGAAGGTCTTCCTGGGCTGCCTTAAGTGGGCCGTCCAGTTATGGAATAAACTGCAGTAAAAGAAGCCTTTTTTTTAAAAAAAGAAGAAAAAAAAGAGTAGGGGAAAGCAGGGCAATGCTGTTCAGCGGGTTAACACCGTAACACCGTGCACCGCTTTTTCCAGTTTCCTAGAGGGAGTAAAGAGGGCTGCAAAGTGCTGCTGCAAAACGGAAGGAACTGCAATCAGATCCAAAGAGCTCGTGAGATTTTAACGCCCCAGTCGTTTTCGACAACTGGTTTCATTTGATTTCGACTGTTTTGTTATAAAATCAGCACATCACGTGTGTTGAAGTAAGGAAAGAATGTTAATAGTAACAATATTTAAAAAACTTGCATCTTCTAACGAACAGGGAGATGACACAGCTAATAGTGTGCTATTGTTAGCGAAGACATTTCTAGAATATCTTCAGTAGAGCTGATATCAGTGTATAAATATGTCGAGGCAAATAATATTCAGCATATTTTTAATAAGTCATCCAAAATTGCTGGAAAGGATTGGTTCGCAGGGTTTCTTACAAGAAATCCGCCAGTCAGCATTCGGGAACCTCATGCTACCAGTGTTAATCGGATCTCAGCTTTTAACGCAAGTGGAGTTAAACTTTTTTTCTCGAACCTCACAGCTTTAATGCGCGTCCACATGTTCGATGCCGCTAGAATTTACAATTTTGATGAAACGTAAAACGGAGATATCAACAGATCAAGAGCCAGGAAAAATTTTAGCACTCAAAGGAGCTAAACAAGTTTGCTCAGCAAGAAGCTGGGAGCGTGGGAAGAATATCACAGGTGTCGTGTAGTGAGTGCCAGTGGGGCGTATGTGCCTCCCATGTTTATTTTTCTCTGCTTCGGATGAGCACTGCCCTACATGGAGGGGCGCCACGAAATTCAATGTATCAATGTAGCAAGAATGGTTGGATGACTGAGGATCTGTTTCCAAAGTGGCTGACGCATTTTGCTAACTCACCAAGGCATCTCAGAACCACACAATTCTTTTGATTTTAGGCAATCACACTACACAGGTGTCCCTAGAAGGCTACAACTTTTGCAAAGACAATGGAATAGTGGTGGTAACACTACCACCTCACTGCTCCTACATTCTACAATCTTTAGTTGTGGCCTTTCTCAGCATCTTGAAGGCTTCATTTTATCATGAATGTGACAATTTTACGAAGTCTAACCTCCACCAGGAAATAACACAATGACTTTTGTCCTATATTTAGCAAACTCTTCGAGGATTGCAGATATTGAAAAAGGTGTATGTTTGGCTTCAGTAAAACAGGAATTTTCCCTTTAGATCCTACCAATTTTAGTGACGACGACTTCATGCTATTGCACCCAGGAGAAGAGACAGCTTTACGACCACCAGTTGTTGCGAATGGCAGCGCTAAAAATGATGAAAGTAATGAGACAGTGGCACTTTGTTCTTCAAAGGCAGCGACTGGTGTCCTCGATCATGTAGACAAAGACTTACACATTCAGCTTGCAGTTGAGCTACAGTTCAAAGATATTTCTCCATTACCAAGCTCTCTGAAACTAATGAAAAGAGCCCTAACAAAGGTAGTTTAGGAAAAGCTGCAGAGAGTAAGTTCAGAAAGTTTGCATCAAAGATAAGATCTCAGGAATCTGGCATAATGAAACGTCGACAGAATATTTGAGTCTTCATCAGATGATGATTTAGACCCACTATTGAACAAACTCAGTACTGACGATGAGATGGATGACACTGACCCTTTCGGAGAAACCCCTGTTACAAGAAACATTGGCACATTTACTGATAACGGTCCCGTCTGCCTACTAAGTGGAGAGTTTAGGAAAAACAGGGAGCTGTCGTTTCGATGGGTTCATTCAGAGTGTAGTGGATGTGACACTGCTGAAAAGTATGTTTGTGACAAACCGTTGAAAAAGGCGCTACATGTGAACAGAGACAAGTTGAGTCCTTTATGTTACAATGTTACTTTACCAGTAAAAGGATTTTTGATTTTTTGCTCTCTGTCTGAACTTTAATAAGTTGTGAAATTTAAATTTTTTAATTGTTAATAAATTCTAAAGTTCCAATTTTTTCAATTGTCTTATTTTTACAGACTTTTTGCCATTTTATGCACTATAATGTGTTCTGCCTTACACTCTACAGTATTATCCCACCCCTTGGGGTAACACCGTGCAGCTAACATTTTTTAAACTACCTGTAGGAATGTAAAGAGATTTAATATACCAAATATGGAACCATAAACGTGTAGGAAATAGATTGCTTGACAAAACAGGTTATTCAGCAGTTCAGTTGAGTTCGAAAAATAAGAAATATTTAAAAAATGGTTAAGTGCAATCTATTTCCCTTCTCTCCCCTACCCAACAGAGCGTTGTAGTAAGTGGCAGAGACTGAAGTAAAAGGCAACCAATCTGCAGTTACAACGGTGTTTGTCTCAAGAGAGTTAAACGTTAAACATTTTGCGTGAAATACGGTAATCTGAGAATCAACTGCAAACCATCGCCAAGTACAGCTGTCAGGGTCCGGTAGCCTGCCGGGTGCAGAACAGAGAATCATTTTTGGGATGTCTTCATTTTCTTAAGACAAGGTAGTCATTCACTTTAACCGGTAAATTCATTTTAAAATTTGATCATTTAGCTAACGTGCAATCGCAATGTTCTCGACGCAGGCGAGGAGTTTTGTCGCTAGTTCCGAGTTTCCGGCTAGTGTTCTGATATAGCGCAACCGCGTGCAGCTGACAGACTGTAAGAAAGCAATATATACAAAATTCAAGAATGTTTAGAGGAGATAAACAGAAACAATTTTTTACATGACGAAACTATCACAGGTGCACCGTTTCCTTGCTAGGGGTCCTTCAAGTTTTGACGCTACTGATTTTCAGAGACTGTGTCAATCTACCGAGTGATGAATATTGTTTTAGAAATGTTGCCAGAAATGTCGTCGTCCGGTTGGATCAATGTACACCAGGAATCTGGCAGATGCTGGTAGTTCATTAACGTAAACGGACAACATTTGCAGTAATACCTTTAAAACAATAATCTCATCACTGTAGTGTGTAAAGTGTCTCTTGACATCACTCCCTTCAATACCTGCATTGGCTCCTAGCAGGGAAATGGTGGACCTATGGCGTGTCGCCAAAACACTCAACTTCTGTTTAATTTAATTATTACACCCTGTATATCTGTTTCAGCCCAGGTCTCACTCGGGCAGCTGGTGAACTGCTTACCTTTTCGTTAACGCTCATAGACATTATGATATTTCGAAACTGAACAATTCACAGCAAGAAATTAGAATAGTCTGCAGTGAAAGAATTATCGCCGGCCGGGGTTGGTCGAGCGGTTCTAGGCGCTACAGTCTGGAACCGCGCGACCGCTACGGTCGCAGGTTCGAATCCTGCCTCGGGCATGGATGTGTGTGATGTCCTTAGGATAAGTAGTTCTAACAAGGGAACCTCCCCATCGCAACCCCCTCAGATTTAGTTATAAATTGACTCAATGGATAGGCCTTGAAAAACTGAACACAGATCAATCGAGAAAACAGGAAGAAGTTGTGTGGAACTATGAAAAAATAAGCAAAATATACAATCTGAGTAGTCCATGTGCAACATAGGCAACATAAAGGACGATGATAGCTGATGAGCGCCGTGGTCTCGTGGTTAGAGTGAGCAACTGCGGAACGAAAGGTCCTTGGTTCGAGTCCTCCCTCGAGTGAAAATTTTACTTTCTTTATTTTCGCAAAGTTACGATCTGTCCGTTAGTTCATTGACGTCTCTGTTCACTGTAGTAAGTTTAGTGTGTGTGTTTTGCGACCGCACCGCAAAACCGTGCGATTAGTAGACGAAAGGACGTGCCTCTCCAACAGGAACCGAAAACATTTGACTCAAGGTCATAGGTCAACCGATTCCTCCACAGGAAAACACGTCTGATATATTCTTTACGACACTGGTGACGGCATGTGCGTCACATGACAGGAATATGTTGTCGACCAACCTAACTTGCACACTTGGCGAATGGGTAAAAAGATTCTTCTATCTTGCCCGATTTAGGTTTTCTTGTGGATGTGATAATCACTCCAAAAAAAGTGATGAAAACATAAGAGTTTGTCACATAAACTGCATCAAATGAATGCAACAGTTTCAGAGTCGCACAGTTTTCACTGTGCTCTGTCAAAACATATGTTTTTTACGTTTTCAAATGTTTCCGTGCGTAGACCGTCAAATTCTGTATATATCCAAGCAAATCTGAACATGTCCTGGAATTTTGGAGAGCGAAGTTGATTATGTGTGAGTGCCTGAACTTTGATAATTATCTGAAAATAAAAAATTAAAATTTTCACCCGAGAGAAGATTTGAACCAAGGACCTGTCGTTTCACAGCTGCTCACGCTAACCACAGGACCACGGCGCTCGTAAGTCAACACTCTCCTTGATGTTGCCTACCTTGCGCATGGGCTACTCAGTTTGTATATTTTGCTAATTTTTTTCATAGTTCCACACAACTTCTTCCTGTTTTCTCGATTGATCTGTGTTCAGTTTTTCAAGGCCTATCCCTGTGCCAACTTATAACTAAATCTGAGGGGGGTGCGATGGGGAGGTTCCCTTGTAAGTTCTAGGGGGCTGATGACCTCGGAAGTTAAGTGCCATAGTGCTCAGAGCCATCTGAACCATTTTTTTGAAAGAATTATCAGTTTACTTTTGGTGCACGTTAAGTAATACATTGCTGTGTACGGAATGTAGTTAATATGCAGACAATTTGTTTAATTTTATAGTAGAGCTGTAACTCTAATGTCGAGAAAATGGAGTGTATCTTGCTCACTCACTTCTATCTTTGATGTAATTTTTAATGATAATCGATAGCGCGTGAAAAGAGAATTTTTGTACGTTTGTAACAACACAAGTGAAAACATCATATTTATTTTTACACGACAACGAGCTTTCTCATAAGTAAATGATCTGTCTTGTCCTCACCTGCTTGTTTAATGATTAACTCTGTAATTGCAACTGGATTCATTTGTCAGTGAGGTGAAGTTGGGTAAACTTTGCTGTTTTAAAAAAATAAGCAAAAAATAATGTCAACATGAGAAACGTAGACGTTAACCCAAAAAAATGGTTCAAATGGCTCTGAGCACTATGGGACTTAATTTCGGTAGTCGTCAGTCCCCTAGAACTTAGAACTACTTAAACCTAACTAACCTAAGGATATCACACACATCCATGCCCGAGGCAGGATTTGAACCTGCGACCGTAGCAGTCGCGCGGTTCCGGACTGAAGCGCCTAGAACCTCTCGGCCACCGTGGCCGGCCGTTAACCCAAACTCGCCACTTTATTTTATTTTTTTAATCGTATTGCTAGGACCCCCCGGTGGGCAGACCATTCGCCGGGTGCCGGTCTTTCAATTTGACGCCACTTCCGCGACCTGCGTGTCGATGAGGATGATAGGATGATGATGATGAAGACAACACAATACCCAGTCCCTGGGCGGAGAAAATTCCCCGACTCAGCCGGTAATAGAACACGGGCCCAGAGGATTGACAATCCGTTACGCTGACCATTCAGCTATCGGGGGAGGACAACTCGCCACTCATGACGCTTCTGTGAAGGGAATAATCGGTAACACGTCTGGAGAAAATAAATCGCCACTTCTGTTGAGTTTTCGGCAGTATCCTGTAAACCAATGTGTTTTCAATAATGAACAGCTGTGGCTGACACGCAAGACAGGGTTTTCTTTCTATCCTGCAATGATCTGTGAAACATGAAAAAAAAAAAAAATTCACAACACATAGCGCACCACCGTTTTGTTCCTATCACTGTACATAACGAAGGACTGAAATTTTTCAACTCTTTTACTTCGCTAGGGGTACTGATCAGCTATTTTCATCTAGATGAGTAGTAGACAGGATTCCGCCAATCAGAGTGCTCACAAATTCAGAGCAGCGCAATAGCTAATGAAGTTGCAACTCTGACAGTTTTGTACAGAGTGTATTATTTAACAAGTATCGGAGGACAAGACAGGCCATTAGCTTATGAGAAAGCTTGTTATTGGTATAAAAGTTGTTGCGAACCCATAGAAATTCTATCTTCATCAGATTTCGGTTCTCATTAAAAAAAATTGTTATTCCATAGGGAAAAAAACAATAACGCCACAGTCGGGGTGGATAAGAAAGCTTAACATGTTTACCATTTGGCAAAATACTCCCCTCCTTGCTCGCTATCTTTTGCCAAAACCTCGTTTCGATATCCTGAACCGGCTAAATTTCAAATATTCTGTGACCACCAACGAAAAGATAGCCAGTTCACAATGAAGCTGACAAATAGGAGCTATAATTCGTGAAAGGATGATGTTTTGTATTATGTGAAAACGGCAGCAGCTACCCCCGGTGGACCCCCCAGGGAACGTCTCACACCAGACCAGTGTAACCCCTATGTTTGCGTGGTTGAGTAATGGTGGTGTACGCGTACGTGGAGAACTTGTTTGCGCAGTAATCGCCGATATAGTGTAACTGAGGCGGAATAAGGGGAATCAGTCCGCATTCGCCGAGGCAGACGGAAAACCGCCTAAAAACCATCCACAGACTGGCCGGCTCACCGGACCTCGACACAGGGCCGCCGGACGAATTCGTGAGGGGACCAGGCGCTCCTTCCCGCCAGGAAAGCCGTGCGTTAGGCCGCACGGCCAACAGGGCGGGCTATGCATCTGATTAAACTTCGTGTTGCTTCAAGCCGACACACGCCCACATCCAGTAAGCGGGTAACCTGCCCCTTCTCTGAGCGGACCCTATTCGACTGTCGAGAGCTGTGAAGTCGAGGGTATTGTGATTTAGCCCAACACTGGTTTTCCTATAGGGCAACAGGCTTGTGCTACGTTATTAAGTTAAGGGTCAAAACGTAAATGGGGGTAATAAAAGTTAAATAACAAGAAAAGCAGGGTCGCAACCAGTGGCTAAACTAATGGATTAATTGTGGGTAAGCTTATCTTATATCTTTTTATTCAGGAGGTCCATGCGTTGATTCTTTTTAGTAGCAAAGTTATCAATCACGTTATCTTTAAATTTCTTATCACTTGTTAGATGTTTAACTAGCTTTTTTTTTCCAAGGCAACTGCGGAGAAAGACCTTAACCTATCATTTGTCATTGAATTGCGAAGGCTGTTTTTAATTCTTTTATGGGTGCTCAAACTTCTTTCAGAAGAAGCAGCAGTAACAGGGAGTGTGTGAATCAATTTGTTAAGCTTTGTTACTTCGTTATAAATATTTTGAAGATCCATGTTCAGTATAAATTTCAGAAGATCTGCAATGATAAATATTTATGCTTATCAATATAAATGTTTTCCTAACTGATTTTCCTTTTGTTCTTCGTTGAAGAATGCGAAAGTTGTGAGGAAGCCTTTCAATTTCATTGTTGGGAAATTTCATATATAATTTCCAAACGGTTTCTTATCAACCAACTCCATAAACTGAATAATCTGATGACCTTCAAAATGCATTTCCATTTGCAGTATCATATTATCTAAGATAAGGTACGATAAATCTTAAGGGACTGGAAGTCTCGTCACCAACGTTCATTTCACTGTGAAATTTCTTGTTACAGCTTTCAGTGCATGAGATCACTGTTTCTTCTGATCTCATATCCTTCAACAAACTGACAGTTTCTTAATTCCACTATTAAACATACTAATATCACAGGCAATTTTGCGTTGAAGAAGTGCATGGAAATGGTCAACAAATACAAATATTTCTTCATAAAGACAAAGCAGGAAAAGGAATTGGGTTTTATTAAGAACGCTAAGCAAGCCAGAAGCACTATTAAACGACTCTGCAACCCGATCTTCATCATCTGTGTGATATTTTGGAAAAGTCTTTCAATTCATAGTATTTAATATATATTGCCTGAACTGTTCGCAAATTGCAATTCCAGCATGTAGTACATGTTTTGAGCTAATCTGGATCCTTAATTTTCTATGAGCTGTGTTCCCTTTGAGAACTTGCTAAAATGTTTGGGTAGGTTAAGCCTCAAAAGCCTCTGTAGAGCTTCGCCACTGGTTGCAACTAATCGTCACTGTTGTTCAACTTGATCGTCGAAAACGAACTGAAGAAAAAAGCATTGAAGACAATCTCAGAAAAGCAATAAAAACGCAAGAGGAAGAAATAAGAAGGCTAAGCTTCGCAGAAGACGCAGTTGTTTTGGGAAGATGTCAGAAGCTGATGAAAGGATTGAACAGCTTACTTCACGAGAATATGGCTTTAGGTTAAACGAAACAAAGGCGACGGTGATGAAGGTAATAGAAAGGAGAACAGAAAAAAACATTTCCCCGTTAGATAACGTGGGATGTTCGAAGCAAGAAAGGCATATTATAAGTGAATGGTATCAGGTATTGATATAGAAATGAAGGAGTTCCTTAAAGTGTTTCAGGAGCACAGCACTGTCTGGAAATCAAATATGGACCATCGCAAACGCCGAAAAACAATAAATGGAAACATCTGAAATGTAGTTCTATCGAATCATGCTAAAAATTTACTGAGTAGATAAAGTGCAAAAGGAATAAGTACTGAAATGAATATATCAGGAAATAACTCTATGGAAGAAGATCTTTATGGGTAGAAGTAATAGGTCAGTGGAACATCTACTAGGCATCCACGAATAGCTAATGTGGCACTATAAGGAGCAGTAGAGGAAGAAATTTGCAGGGCTGACAGATACTAGAATATAGGCTTCATATTACGGAGGACGATGTAGCTGCGTAGAGAAAAGCTCGTCGAAGGACTGGTCGAAGTAATGCGTTCAACAAAGTGGGAATACAAGGATCCGTTCCGGATCTGTCACAAAAGAAATGAATCTGTTAATGCAAATTTCTACAATTACCTAATGCGTTCAATTCGTGGTCATCGCCTTCAAAACGGGCCCAACACGACTTTATACACATCTTCACCCGCTGTTCTTTCTGCTGAAAATACTTCTGCATCTCTGTTTCTTGCCTTCCGGCGGAGCGCAAGAACACGTCTGCAGTAAGTTGTTCATCACTGGCTACTGAGAGGATAGATTTCGATAAACCATGTGGCACAACAATGACACCGTTACATGTCGTGAAAAGCCATCCACTAATACACTACGACAAATAGTTCCTGACATTTATTGTTATATGAATTGTTCAGTAAGGCTGGTTTAAAACAAAAAGTTGGTTCAAAGCGGTTTAGTAACGAGCTTAAATTGTACAGTTGTATGGATTGGGGAAAGTATATAACAAGATAAAACTTATTTCTGTAGTTTATATTTCAGGCTCATAATTTACGATGTGCCAAGCAATTACTTTAAATTAAGAAATGTTACTTAAATGATTTATTTCCTTTATTCCAGGCAAAGATTTTACACTTAGACTAGAAGGCAAAACTATAGCAAACGAGAAATAATAACACCTCCCCTTGAACAAAGATAGCCCTTGATATGTCAAGTAATTTACCTGATAGCCCGCGGCCCACCGTACGTTGGTGGCATGGTACACACGTGCCGTTTATTTTACATTTTATGCGAGTCTTTTGCCCTTTTAGGCGTTCTGTATTAATGTTGGACCATGTCTCTTTTGGCAGTTTGTAGTTTTAGTGTGTTCCGAAGAAGGCGTGGTTATCCGCGCCGAAACCTAGGTCAACATCCGGTTTATATTTGCAATCAAGGCGGATTCTTTATAATCATTAAATTATTGACGATTGCTGACGCGCTGCAATGTAAAAAGTTTGTAATTTACAAAGTTAATGCCTCAGTTTGCAATACCTGAAAGTCATGCAGAGAGGTATGTTGTGGATGACTTTGTACACCTACAATATCTCTGTTTCGACTGAACTTCTAGGCGCTTCAGTCTGGAACAGCGCGACCGCTACGGTCGCAGGTTCGAATCCTGCCTCGGGCATGGATGTGTGTGATGTCCTTAGGTTAGTTAGGTTTAACTAGTTCTAAGTTCTAGGGGACTGATGACCTCACATACAAAGTCCAGTAGTGCTCAGAGCCATCTGAACCTTTTCTGAAACAGTTTTTCGGTCCGTATTGGAGCCAACGGGTTTCGAACTTTTATCTGAATGTGGCCATTAGCGGATCAGCTGCGTTCTGCCGTAAGTGATGTTGGTGGTAAATTTGAAATCACTGATGCCAAAAGTTTGCACAAAGGTTGCTTAGTACACAGTCTTCGTCAACAGTTGCACTGATATACGTGATAGGCATCAGCGCAGAGATGATCTCTCGGAAAGAAAGCTACACCAAATTGAAATTTTGCTAGATTTGTTACAGTTGGAGCAAATTACTTAGCGTTGCCACATAGTCCACTACTTGACTTCCCATATTTGCAGTAAGATCGTCTACCTTGTACCAAGGGTACAGAAGATTTGTTATTGTGGGGATAATTATGCATGTAAATTCTTTTCTCCGTTTCACGATAACTTATATAACTGACTGGTCTTCTGCAGAATGTATGTTACTCCGCTTCAGAACAGCTGTAGTTGTTACTTAAATCACAGAAAAAGCTTACGTCATGCATAGGTTTCAGGAATCGCAAACCCTTTTCCAATTTCTGCCAAGTCTCGCCCTCTAACATGTCGGTCTTCACAACCTTTTCGAACTGCACATTTGGACAAACAACTGTTTCCTGTATAGCCCCTGTTCTTCAATAAGCTATCAAAACACATTACTGCAGCAGCCCATCGCGTTCGAGATGGACGTTTGAGTGTGACAAATGACGCACCAAATTTTTGTTTCCTCTTATCCTACAATATTGCAAAGGGAACATGGATGTACTTCAGAGATTTAATTATCTTTCTGGTTAGATGGTTAAGTTCGTGAAGTGCTTCGAAAGCCATAATTTCTTTTCTTAGGAGGTTGACGCTGTGCTCTGCGCCCCCCATGCTGACGATAAGTCGATATCGGTGGTCTATAATATTGCCTGCAGCCAGCATATTTCGAGCATTGTCTGCTATGACAGCAATGAAATTTTCATTGCCTATCGCATCGACAGCATCGGTGATACTATCTGTACAACAATGGGTACTTTCCTTTCACCCTCCAAGACGAACGCTCTTGTGAAATACTCAATGCGAAGTGGATATTACGAAATTACCACACTACTACCGCAACATCCGTCCAGTCATCCACAGCGAATGCGAGCGAATGTGACTTCTGGATCTTTGTCAAACCAGCTGCCTGCACACGTTATTATGGGACTAGAGGACCTCCTCCGAGTGCATGACGCATAGATGCCTCATGTGTAGGTCGTATCTTTTGGAAGGTAACTCGCCAGTATATCAGTATCTGGAAGCTTAACAATGAAAGCGATATACTTGTTGCATACACTGCTCTAGCAATACATTCGTCAATTTCTCCGTCTATGACAGTAAGAGATGGAATGGTAGACGATGATACATGTAACTCCACGTCATGCCTCTGCAGACCAAGACGTGCTTACTGATTCAGACGGCGTTGGCTGAACACTACTTCATTCAGTTTCTGCTTGCGAGTGCCTCTGTTTCTACCGTGCCGTAGTTTGTGACGAACCCCTGTGTGTAACATATTGTGGACGTACCTTGCAATATTTACATCTGATTTCTGTTTTTCCATCAAGAATTCGTGTTCCTTACTGATACTATACCATACGTTGTCAACCGGCCGCGTCACTGCAGAAGGCTTGATAACCACGGTGGACACAGACACTTCCACCGAGTTAGACAGGGCGATTCAGCTGCCCCTACCAATAAGTTTTATGCAACCTTCAAAAACCGCATGCGAGATTTTCACGTTCTCTCGCTTGCTACGCTCAAACTCTTAGTCTTACAGATGAAATGAAACGGATCTTTTTGTAGGAAATTTAATGTAGTTAAATTTTGTCGAAACAAGACCCCGGGAGTAGGCAACATTCCATTAGAACTACTGACAGCCTTGGGAGAGCCAGCCCTGACAAAACTCTATTATCTGGTGAACAAGATGTATGAGACAGGCAAAATACCCTCAAACTTCAAGAAGAATATAATAATTCCAATCCCAAAGAAAGCAGGTGTTGATAGATGTGAAAATTACCGAACTATCAGTTTAGTAAGCTGCAAAATACTTACGCGAATTATTTACAGACGAATGGAAAAACTGGTAGAAGCCGACCTCGGAGGAGATCAGTCTGGATTCCGTAGAAATATTGGAACACGTGAGGCAATACTGACCCTACGACTTATCTTACAAGAAAGATCAAGGAAAGGCAAACCTACGTTTCTAGCATTTGTAGACTTAGATAAAGCTTTTGACAATGTTGACTGGAATACTCTCTTTCAAATTCTGAAGGTGGCAGGGGTAAAATACAGGGAGCGAAAGGCTATTTACAATTTGTACAGAAACCAGATGGCAGTTATAAGAGTTGAGGGGCATGAAAGGGAAGCAGTGGTTGGGAAGGGAGTGAGACAGGGTTGTAGTCTATCCCCAATGTTATTCAATCTGTATACTGAGCAATCAGTAAAGGAAACAAAAGAAAAATTCGGAGTAGGTATTAAAACCACGGAGAAGAAATAAAAACTTTGAGGTTCGCCGATGACATTATAACTGTGTCAGTGAGAGCAACGGACTTGGAAGAGCAGTTGAACGGAATGGACAGTGTCTTGAAAGGAGGGTATAAGATGATCAACAACAAAAGCAAAACGTGGATAATGGAATTTAGTCCAATTAAATCAGGTGATGCTGCGGGAATTAGATTAGGAAATGAGACACTTAAAGTAGTAAAGGAGTTTTGATATTTGAGGAGCAAAATAACTGATGATGGTCGATGTAGAGTGGATATAAAATGTAGAATGGCAATGGCAAGGAAAGCGTTTCTGAAGAAGAGAAATTTGTTAACATCGAGTATAGATTTAAGTGTAAGGAAGTCATTTCTGAAAGTATTTGTATGGAGTGTAGCCATGTATGGAAGTGAAACGTGGACGAAAAATAGTTTAGACAAGAAGAGAATAGAAGCTTTTGAAATGTGGTGCTACAGAAGAATGCTGAAGATTAGATGGGTAGATCACATAACTTATGAGGAGGTATTGAATAGGATTGGGGAGAAGAGGAGTTTGTGGCACAACTTGACCAGAAGAAGGGATCGGTTGGTAGGACATGTTCTGAGGCATCAAGGGATCACCAATTTAGTATTGGAGGGCAGCGTGGAAGGTAAAAATGTAGAGGGAGACCAAGAGATGAATACAGTAAGCAGATTCAGAAGGATGTAGGTTGCAGTGGGTACTGGGAGATGAAGTAGCTTGCACAGGATAGAGTAGCATGGAGAGCTGCATCAAACCAGTCTCTGGACTGAAGACCACAACAACAACAAATTTTGTTTTGGTAAATGTTTTCGCTGGAGGCTTTGGTTTTCGAGTTATTTAAGAAAAACGCGTTTGGTCACTTTTGTACGTTATTCTTGACTAATTCGGCAATTGCAGCCTGTAGCGAAAACGTATCCCAGTACAAAATTCAACTATATTAAATTAGCTACAAAAAGGTCCTGTTCACTTTTTCTGTAGCAGCAATAGTTTGCGTGTGGCGAGTGAAAGAATATGAAAATCTTGTGTGTGATATTTGGAGGTATTCAGAGTTGCATGAAACCCAACGGCAGGGGCAGCTGTCACCCTCCATAGATGAGCAACGAGTACACAAGGTGTCAGTGGATCGGCTGTCCTATTCGCCTTCTAGTTCTTGGTATTTCCTTTGAGGAGGGTTTCCCCCTCTGGAGGTGTTCGCAACTCCCCAGAACACATCGGTCTCCGGGTTGCAGCAATTTAAGTAACCAAATAAACCCGCAATAAATCCGTTTAAAACCTTTCCTATTGCAATTAAACAATTTAATATGGCAGTTGTACATCTCTAGTACACAGTAACATGCTGATTTGCTGTAATTCGAGAGGGTATGAAGACACTTTTGGGGCACAACCATGCTTAACATTTTTGACGCGTGTAATTGACCCAACGGTCCGAATTACATTCTTGGTAATTGGAAACAAAAGCTAATAGTAAGAGGCCAGAATATCGTCCTTAAAATCGGGTCCTAGAACCGCACAAACATGCACTTAGAAACTGTAACTAATCGATTTAGAATATATATTCAAGAAATAGCTTTTAGCATTATTATTATTGTCATTATATCATTAACGAGCCTCCCGGAGATCGTTTCGAATCTGAGGTAGATCACCAGAGACTGCTTACTCGTCGTCAATGGTTTGAAGACTTTTCCGAGAACAGGACTGATCGATTTGTCTTCTTGAGAAGTAATATTTACTGTGACTGTTCATCAATGCATTTAAGATACCGACTCTCTGTCAGTGGAATGTTTCTGAATGAACTGTGAACAAAGATCCGCACGCTTTGCCAAGTCGCCCTCCAACCGTTCTCTAGTTATACAAGGTGATCCTAAACTATGAGTCAATAACGTAAAGGCAGGTAGAGGTGACCTAAATAAGAATATTTCTTATAGAAATGTGAGTGCAGTAATGACACATTACAACACTAACGTGTTCGCAGTATGAAACACAGAAAACTGAAAAGGCGTGTAAAGACGAAAGACATCAGAAATTTATTACTAGTTTACTAGAGATGCTCGAAAGACCGGCCACCAATTCACAGCGACTGCGCATGGATCGGCATGTCGATCACAAGTCCAGCAGCAACAGACACGCGGGCGACTAGATCTACAGACGTGGCGGGCCTCCCATATACCAGGCTTTTCATTTGACGCCACAAGAAAAAAATGCACGCGGATTAAATCGGGAGAACGCGATGGCCAGGGAATTGGACAGCCCCGTCTGTCCTCTGCTGGCCGTAGAAAGCGTCCAGGTTATTCCTGAGCTGGGGCTCCATCGTGCTGGAACCACATTCGTCTGCGGAAAGCCAGGGGAACATCGCCCAGAAGTTCAGGTAAGACCTCCTGTAGGAATGTGCTGTATCTGTGGCCACTTAAACGACTAGACAGAATGAACGGTCCTACTAAGTTATTGTGCTCAATGCCTACCCAAACATTAATGGAAAACCTTTCTTGATAGGCATGTGCTATTGTGTCGTGTGGGTTACCGTGAGCCCACAGGTTAGAATTATGGATGTTCAACATATCCGACCGCGTAAAGGTAGCCTGATCAATAAAAATAACATCTGCATGGGAGGTTTCATTGGCTGCAGTCTGGTGCGTAGCAAACGAGCAAACTTGAGACGTGGAAGATAATGATACGGATGCATTCCGTCTTCACGTAAAACCCTCAAAAACACTTTGATGGCTAACACCCAATGCACGTTCTACACCTATCGAGCTTGTCCGAGTATTATCCTCAACTGTATTTACTATTCGTTCCTCCACTGTAGGAGTTCTGCGATATGTTCCAATGCCAGTTCCAAGCCTGGAAGTACAAAACGATACACTCGTGCGCAACCCCAGATGAAGATGCTCGAATGTTGGCGATACGGCTGATTCCTATCCTGGAATCGCTCCCTGTACATCCTCTGAGCATCTAATCCATTTCCTTGTGCAGTCCCATGTATGAAATGCATGTCGGCCAGCTCCACACTGGTGAAACAATGCATGCGCTTTTCATACACCGCAGTCTTCATCAGCGCTTTTTACCGGCTCTAGGCGGTATTAACGCACACACATTCCTGTACGACACCTACTTATTTCAGTGCCCTCTACGCACAGTTACATTTTTAGCATGTCGTTTAGGACCACCTGTACACTGGACCGCGACCTTAGTCGGCCATAAGCAGGTGCTTACAAGGGCCGACTGTGAAACACGGCGGCCTTCCTTAGCCGCGAAGTAAACATCCGACTGGGGTTACGTCACAGCGGAGAGGGCCGAGGTTTCCGCCGCACGTGTCGCCTACCGCGTGTACAACCTGATTATGTAGCCACGTAGCGGACTGAAAACTAAAAAGGCGCCGCCTGGAAAGTCTAAAGCGGCAATATTCGCACCGTCCTTGTAAGCATTCTGACTTCCCCCGTCATCCCAACCTGCTAGAGATCCCAACACTTGAGCAGTATTGAACTACGGACATAAACGTGTTTTGCGTTCTACTGTTTTGTTGACAAGCTGCAGCTTTCCTCATTTTGCGCAGTCTATCGTAGGCTACCTTTTCCTTTACTTACAACTCTGTCTATATGGTTGTCCAAACACACATATCTACACCTCCAGGATACCTAGCTTTTATGTTTCGTTAGTTACCAGTTACCAGACTAGTTTAACTCGATATTGCTGTAATTTTTAGCAGATAGAATTCGTCATAACAGCAACACAAGTGAAAAGTTTGAGACTGGAACTAATATTATCCGCTAACTCATTAATTTATGAAATAAGCACCAATGATCATAGTACACTAACCAGGTATTACTTCAGTGTCTGTAGACGACTTTCCATTCCGTAAACCGAGCAGTGTCCGAGATGTTGCGAAACGTTCGATCCAGATCAGATTACATGTCCCATAGGAACGTATTTTCTTTAGAATTTTGTCGACATGTAACTGAATCAGACGCCTTTCGAGAGTTCAGAAACATCCAGTCAACCTGTTTTCTTCTGTACACTGTACTGAGATCTGTTACGGCGTAAAGTCAAGCGCAGACACTCATTTGGAAAACGTTAGAGTGCAGAGGGCTGTGAAGAAGAAGTCAGCCAGTTGCACCCGGGCCGACCCCTCTCTAGGACAACCCGTCGCGACGGCAGTGCCCTCGACACGAAGACACAAGCGCCGCGCCAAAGGCTGCCCAGTTCCGCGAGTTCAACAATAGCGCCAAGACTAGTCATGTTGCTTCTGCTATGTCCATACTGAAGAGATTTCTCATTTTGTCTGTCGTCCTTTGCTTGCGACCCATCTGTATAAATACAAAGTTAAGTATTGTCATTTATTTTCTGTAATAAACTTCATTAATACGACTTACTTTGTTGTCTAGCTATCCGAGAAGCAAGTTTCCTAGGCACCCCATGTTTGACGAATAGGCAGAATAAAACAAGAACATTATATACGTATAGCGCGAATGTGGAATCTTGTGTTCCACGATTTTCCGGAACCTATGTTGATTTCGATGGAGAGTGTTATTTTCCTGCAAGTCGTTAGTAGAGGAAAACCTTTGAACTCAGAATATGTTATCGGACTATGCTGAAAACAGATGTGACTGATAAAGAACCACAGATATGTGGGTTAGTGTTACTTCAATTTTCGTAAATGTGTGTAAATATTTTTCCAATTATGGGGAACGTATCTCTTCTCAATGGACACAAGTTTGATTATTTGGATCTGCGCTTTTTCTTCTCGGGTGTCCCCATTCAGTCACCAATAGACATAACAACACAAAAGCAAGTACACTATTTGATCAAAACTATCCGGACAACCCTCTGTAATGCGAAACTGACAACTAGATCTCACGAGAGTCGGTCCCGCCATTATAAAAGGAAGAAGAGGATACTGTGTCATCAGTAAAGAGGCTGCACGAACAGAACGGATCGGTCAGTGACTCCGACAGTGAATTAGAAATTGGATGCCATCTGAAAAAGAATCCGTCAGTGGAATTTCAACCGTTCTAAAGCTGCCCAAGTTGACTGTCGGCGATGTGACGGTGCAGTTGAAACGTGGATGGACAACCACAGTTAAACCAAGACCAGCCAGATCTTGAGCACTCGTAGAGCATTACAGAAAATGGTTGTAAAAATAGCATGAAATCATTGAGTTCCAAAGTGTCACCAGCAATCCCACTAGCACAATGATTGTAGGGAGTTTAAAGAATAGTGGAACAACAGCTCTGGGCCACACTTTTTTTTAGTTCGACGCTTGATATGGTGTAAAGAATGACACCACTGGACAGTCGATGACTGGAAACGAGTGATAAATCACGCTATACCCTCTCACATTCCGACGGAAGCGACTGGGTTCGGCGAATTTCTGGAGAACGTTACCTGCTATCACGTGTAATGCCAACATCGGAATACGGAAGAGGTGATGTTACGATGTGTCCGTTGGTTCAGTAGCGAAAAGTTTCTCTCTAGAACGGGTGTGTGTTCAAGTTTTTCAAGACAGTCAAGAGTCGCCGGAGTTTAGCTGTTTAATTTAACAAGAGCACCATCAGAGAGTCTGGAATTAACACTTTAAAGTACAGTAGTTGCCTGTTACATTAAAGAGCGAAACCAATCAAATATACTGATTGTAACTTGTGGCTTTACTGAAAAACTTAGCTATTGGAAAGTGATATGCACTATGTGAAAAAGAAAATGTCTCCACTGACATATTTTCTCCATGAACTACAAAGAGGAACAAACAAGACTGGGAGTGACTATTAAATTTCTGCTGCAGTTGAAGCTTTCCTAAAAGAAGTATTATCTTTGGAAATTTTAGGGCCTACACAATTCAATAACAATTCGAAATCTGTAGCTATTATTTGAAAAAAAAAAGTGAGATAGCCCACACTCCAATTCAGCTTTAAGGCAGACATTAATTTTGTCCCACCACGCTGCTTCCTACTTTTTAAAAGTGAGGTCGTTCACCCTTTGTTTCTTCTTCTCCTTCAGGCGATCAGCTTCTTGCGGTAAAATAAATCCTGCACGTGTGACGACTGTTAAATACTCGTCTTCACTCATACCGTACGGTGTAATTGTAATTAAAACGCTACTGTATAACAATAACAAAACAGAAGCTACGTCGGCAAATTACCAGACCCAACTGTGATTTCACGTGTCCAAATCCGTTGGCCCCAAGCCAAGTGAATGAGAAGACGAAAGACAGCGCACTGGCGACCAACGTTCGGCGGAATCCAGTGGCCGGATGTGACGTCATCCAGCGAACGGCCGCTCGAAACTTGCAGAGGCCGGTGGTATCAATATTATGCGTGGTACGGGGGACATTCACACGGGCTTCCGCGGTACCTGTGACACTAATCAAAGGCACCGTGACAGGTGTAGACTATAGGAACATTAGTGAGTAGCACCTACACTGCTTCATGTCTGATGTCTTCACGGACGGCGAAGGCATGTTCCAGCAGGATTACTACCCGTGTCACAGGGCCAGGGCCGAGCTACAGTGACTTGAGGAGCATGATAGTGAACTCACGTTGAAGCCTTGGCTACCACATTCGCGCTGATCTGAACCCGAGGAAACACACCTGGGACGCTATCCGGCACCAATCAGTTACGCGCCCGCACACCATCGGCCCGTAATTTACGGCAACTGCGTGACCTGTGTGTAGATACCTTGTGTCACATACCCCCGAAAACCTACCAAGGATGTGATGAACCTGTGCCGTGCAGAATAGCTGCTGTACCGCCTTCCAAAGATGGACGAACACGATGTTAAACAGGTGTTCATAAGGTTTTGGCTCATCTGTGTTTGATCCTGCACCGGAGGTTGACAAACACACCACCAACTACAGCAATCAGTACGTACGTTCTTGCTCTTCCATCTGATGGAGACTCCCAACTTAATCTGTTCCTAACAAATACACCGAAATCACACAAGTGCAGACTCGTGAGACACTTCAATGCCCTAGTTGGTACTGTCTACATATGGTCTGTCACGACTGGCAAAGATGCTATGGGTAAGCCCGATTCAAATGGAACAGGTTTCCTCACTAAATGCCTGTTATCTTGGTACCAGAAACGCCCTGTTTAATAACTCGTGGGAACATTATACGTCGAAGCTAATTCTGCTTGCCGGAGATAAATTGTGCACAGTATCTGATCAAAAGTACCTGGAAACCTGATAGTGGACATTAATACGAAGTGCGTTCTTCCTTACGCTTTGTGAAAGCTTCAGCTCGACAGGCAGCACTTTCAATGTGCTGTCTCAGTGTCTGTGCCGGAACGGCAGCCCACTCTTCCCCAAGAGCCGAAACTAGGGAAGGTAATGACGCTGCATGCTGGGGTCAGGTTAAACTCATCCCAGATGTGTTTCACTGGCTCCATTTGAGGAACGTCAGTGCTTACAAACGATTGCCGCACAGATGCTGCTTTATGACAGGCTGCCCAGTCATGCTGATAAAGTCAACGTTTCTGAACTGCTCCTCTGCCGCGTGCACTGCACAATACCGTAAAATGTGTTCATATCCTTCCGCATTTAGTGGTTTCTTAAGCGCAATAAAGAATCACACCCTAAACACGAAAAACACTCCCAATACCGTAAAAACACCTCCTCCATACTTCACTGGCGGCACCAACATCTTATCACAACGTATAGCGTGATTCATCGGTCCATATCACTCGTTCTAGTCATCCGTTGCCCAGTCGCGTCGCTCTTTGCACCAAATCAAGCAATGGCTACAGAAATGTGTGCCTTATGAGCGGCTGCTCGACCTTTCCACCAAAATTTTTAAACTCCACACGCAGAACGATTGTGCTACCTGGACTGCTTGACACGAGTGAATTCCTCCGCTGATCTCACAACCACCCTCGCAATGCTCCACAGTTTCTGTTCGCCAGTACATCGAGTCTGTCTAGCCCTGGTTCAGCTGTAGTTGTTCCTCCGTGTTTCCACTTCACAGTCACATTACTACAGGTGACTTGTGGACGCTTAGGAGGGTCCAAATGTCCCTGATGGATGTATACTCAGGTGACATCCAATGGCTAGTCTACGTTCGAAGTGATTGATCTCTCCTAGTGCTTCCCTGCTGACAATACTCCCCGCCCCCTGTTATAGCGGCGGGACCGCCTCTCATCGTAGTTACTGATCAGTCCCGCGTTACACAGCGGTGTCTGGATACTTTTGATCAGATAGTGTAATTGAAATCGAACCCTCCACCTCTACATTTCTAACCTAAAGCTCTACCCACTGCGCTAATCGGGCAATGCTGTAACTAAGTACTAAATGAATTGTTGAACATATGATTACAATGTTTCGAAAATAAACACAGGACGAAAATTTTGTCACACAGATTTTTGTATTCCTGACATGCACAGAATCACGCTTTGAAGCCCAAGTGCTAGAATTTTTCTTACCCTGTGTACTAAAACGTCGCAAGATGTACTCTTTCTGTGATCAGTGACTGATGTTTCAGGCGGTCGAGGCTTTTTAGTGACGCTGTCAACGTGGTCATTTTGGTACATGCAACCAAAGAAAGTTTTTTTAGGTCTTCCTATTTGTCGTAGTCGCACAGAGTTGAGTGTACGATGTTGATCCAATGAAAGTGTTTGAACCAACCGTTAATAAACATCATGCGAGATATACCGAATGAGAATTCCCTGCCGGCCGGAGTGGCCGAGCGGTTCTAGGCGCTACAGTCTGGAACCGCGCGACCGCTACGGTCGCACGTTCGAATCCTGCCTCGGGCATGGATGTGTGTGATGTCCTTAGAACTACTTAAACCTAACTAACCTAAGTTCTAGGGGACTAATGACCACAGTAGTTAAGTCCCATAGTGCTCAGAGCCATTTGAACCAGAATTCCCTCCGCAGCTGATCCCACGGTACCAGACTGTGGTTCGTGTTGTCGGCGTGGTGTCTTCCTTTCGTCGACTGCGGCGGTCTCGTCCCTTTGTCCTACTTTTGTCTGGCGAGTGCTGTATCTCGCGGATTACGTCTCTTCGCAACAGCGTCGTTATTACTTTTCACTGCAGGCATGTGGGGATCTTCTCGTGCATTATGGCAGACAGATGTACGACCATCAGCTCCGTTAATGGAGCAGCTGTGTGCACACCGTGTGATCACTGGTTAATTAATATACGGGCAACGGAGTCCTGCGCTCTGGGCGAATGAGGCACTAACGTCGCGGGCTTCAAGTTAGGAGGTTAGGGATTTCTAAATCTACAGCTCAACTGCGCAGGCCAGTGTACAGTGTGTGGTGCAGGCTACTTATTAGAGTACCATCCCCCGTTACCCTTACGACCCCCCCGCCCTTTTTTTTATTACAGTCACGGATGGTACGCGAGAAGAAAGACACTCTAATCCTCTACGTGAGTCCGAATTACTCCCATTTAAAGATTATGGTCGTTACGCGCAATGTACGGGGTGATTATAATTAAACATTCAAACCGCTGTACAGATAACGCCACTGTCCAGAAAAACGTCAAATAGCAACGCAGTATTATAGGAGAAGGGGAAAATGTATGGGAGAAGAAAAATAAATAGTTACAAAACGTAGCAATAGATGGCGCTGTAAGCATCGTAATTTAATAGCAGCCGACAGCAAGTGACAAATGAATCATATAACAATGCCCAAGGTGTACGTTTGACTTTAAACAAACTGTACTACTCAGTTTGCATGGGTGTACAGGTGTCATACTGTTGGTTACGTAAGCCCACCAATCACGGCAAGGTCATATCACATTGGATGGGAAAAATCTGTTTTTAATTGTCCTGAAACCAAAATCCGCATAAAAAACATCACTCACGTCGGTTTTTAATAGTCCTGAGGTTGAAAACAGCATAAAATGCATCAGTCATATCGGTTTTTAATTGTCGTGAATAGACAGGATTGAACACCAAGAAAATTCAACTCTGGCCACCCCTCTCACAATGGCAGATCTGGACAAAGCCATAGCGAAATGCAAGCTAAGGAAGGCCCCGGGCCTGGACGGGATTTTTGTTGAACAGATTAAACACTTTGGTCCCAACGTTAAACAATGGCTACTGAAACTGTTTAACAATTGCATGGAAACAGGTCAGATTGCCACAATCTGGAGGAAGGCTAAAGTTATTGTCATTTTAAAACCAGTCAAAAATGCTTATGACCCCAGAAATTTCCGACCCGTATCACTTCCCTGCCATATCTTTAAAATCTTTGAAAGAATACTCCAGGATCGCCTCTCCAGTGCCATAGAACCCTACCTAATCCCCCAACAAGCAGGTTTCCGCCCAGGGAAAAGCACTACATCTCAGGTAATTAACCTCACGCAGCTGATTGAAGACGGCTATGAGAACCGGAAAATAACCGGTGTCGCCTTTATAGACTTGACAGCCGCATATGACACCGTCAACTTACGTCTGCTAATGAAGAAGCTGTATGCCATTACCAGGGACTTTAAATTCACATCCACAGTTAGAAGTCTGTTAAGAGAACCGTAGGCTCTCTGTGGAATTCCAAGGGATGCATAGCAGGTGGCGGGCCCAGAAAAATGGTCTCCCTCAGGGCAGCGTACTGGCACCCTTACTTTTTAACATATACACCAACGATCAACCACTGCCAGCTGGTACGGAAAACTATATCTACGCCGATGACCGTGCTATGGCCGTACAGGGTGACTCCTTTGAGGATGTTGAGACAAAGCTCACGGATGCGCTAGACATGCTCTGTCAGTACTACGCCGACAATCAACTCAAGCCGAACCCTAGCAAAACACAAGTTTGCGCCTTCCATCTCCGTAACAAGCAGGCATCCCGTAAGCTGCGTGTCTTCTGGAAGGACACACTCCTCGAACACTGCGTTAACCCCAAATACCTAGGAGTAACCCTAGACAGGGCTCTGACGTATAAACAGCACTGTATCAACACCAAAATGAAGGTGAGCGGCAGAAATAATATTCTTCGGAAAATAACGAACTCCTCCTGGGGCGCAAAGCCAGAGGTAGTGAGGACCACAGCACTACCAGTTTGCTTCCCAGCAGGCGAATATGCAAGCAGTGCCTGGTACAACTCTACCCACGCTAAACAGGTCGACATTGGTCTGAACGAGACCTGCAGGCTCGTCACTGGATGTCTGAAACCGACGCCAACAGACAGGCTCAACCATCTTGCTGGGATTGCACCTCCTGCAGTGCGAAGAGAAGCGGCAGCCTATGGTGAAAGAGCGAGGGCTGAGATGGCAGAGAGCCACCCCCTCCACAAAACTCAGCCAGCCACCAAACGCTTGAAATCTAGACACAGTTTTCTCAGAGCAACCGAAGATTTTAGCGACCAACCTGGATCTAGGGTGGAGAGATGGAAGCGGTCGGGAGAAGGGCACTGGATGGAACCAAAGGAAGAATTGGCACCAGGTTACGATGAGGACTGGGTGGTCTGGAGATCACTAAACAGGCTACGCACCAACACTGCACGGTCAAGAGATAACCTTCTGAAGTGGGGATATTCTACTACATCTAATCTCTGCGGCTGTGGAGAGGTGCAGACGACCCAGCACATGTATAACTGCCCTGAATGTCCTTCACACTGCACTTTAGAGGATCTGATGTTGGCAACCCCAAATGCTGTCGACGTAGCCCGCTTATGGGCCAAATGCCTATAACATTTTGTTTCTGTGCACACGTATTTGTATATATATTTTTATACACTCCTGGAAATTGAAATAAGAACACCGTGAATTCATTGTCCCAGGAAGGGGAAACTTTATTGACACATTCCTGGGGTCAGATACATCACATGATCACAATGACAGAACCACAGGCACATAGACACAGGCAACAGAGCATGCACAATGTCGGCACTAGTACAGTGTATATCCACCTTTCGCAGCAATGCAGGCTGCTATTCTCCCATGGAGACGATCGTAGAGATGCTGGATGTAGTCCTGTGGAACGGCTTGCCATGCCATTTCCACCTGGCGCCTCAGTTGGACCAGCGTTCGTGCTGGACGTGCAGACCGCGTGAGACGACGCTTCATCCAGTCCCAAACATGCTCAATGGGGGACAGATCCGGAGATCTTGCTGGCCAGGGTAGTTGACTTACACCTTCTAGAGCACGTTGGGTGGCACGGTATACATGCGGACGTGCATTGTCCTGTTGGAACAGCAAGTTCCCTTGCCGGTCTAGGAATGGTAGAACGATGGGTTCGATGACGGTTTGGATGTACCGTGCACTATTCAGTGTCCCCTCGACGATCACCAGTGGTGTACGGCCGGTGTAGGAGATCGCTCCCCACACCATGATGCCGGGTGTTGGCCCTGTGTGCCTCGGTCGTATGCAGTCCTGATTGTGGCGCTCACCTGCACGGCGCCAAACACGCATACGACCATCATTGGCACCAAGGCAGAAGCGACTCTCATCGCTGAAGACGACACGTCTCCATTCGTCCCTCCATTCACGCCTGTCGCGACACCACTGGAGGCGGGCTGCACGATGTTGGGGCGTGAGCGGAAGACGGCCTAACGGTGTGCGGGACCGTAGCCCAGCTTCATGGAGACGGTTGCGAATGGTCCTCGCCGATACCCCAGGAGCAACAGTGTCCCTAATTTGCTGGGAAGTGGCGGTGCGGTCCCCTACGGCACTGCTTAGGATCCTACGGTCTTGGCGTGCATTCGTGCGTCGCTGCGGTCCGGTCCCAGGTCGACGGGCACGTGCACCTTCCGCCGACCACTGGCGACAACATCGATGTACTGTGGAGACCTCACGCCCCACGTGTTGAGCAATTCGGCGGTACGTCCACCCGGCCTCCCGCATGCCCACTATACGCCCTCGCTCAAAGTCCGTCAACTGCACATACGGTTCACGTCCACGCTGTCGCGGCATGCTACCAGTGTTAAAGACTGCGATGGAGCTCCGTATGCCACGGCAAACTGGCTGACACTGACGGCGGCGGTGCACAAATGCTGCGCAGCTAGCGCCATTCGACGGCCAACACCGCGGGTCCTGGTGTGTCCGCTGTGCCGTGCGTGTGATCATTGCTTGTACAGCCCTCTCGCAGTGTCCGGAGCAAGTATGGTGGGTCTGACACACCGGTGTCAATGTGTTCTTTTTTCCATTTCCAGGAGTGTATATTTTCATATGCCTGCAATTAGTTTTTTTTCTGTGTGCTATTCATTTTTTATATTCCTGTATCCATGGTGCTTCTGACACGAATAAAAAAAATTGTCCTGAGGCCAAAAACCACATAAAACGCATCGAACAAAATCAAATCGGATTATTAATTTCCGTGTGACTGGCGCAAAACATGTTCAGTATGCTGTCCACCGTTTTCTGCAGCAAGCTGAAATCGGGAAACAGCATGTTCCACAGCTGATCGAAATCTTCCCGGAGTCACGTTCAGAAAGTGTTGCGCAATGGGTGCCTTCAATGCAGGTAAGTTTGCTATCGGAACACTGAACACATCATCTTTCACATAGCCCCACAGCCAGAAATCACACCGATTAAGAACTGGTGATCGGGACGGCCAAGCTGTAACGGAAAAGGTGGCTGATAATTCTAGCATTTGCAAAACGGCGCTTCAGAAGCTGTTTAACTGGATTTGCAATGTGCGGAGGTGCGCCATCTTGCACAAAAATATCATATCCACGCTGTCGGAGAGCTGAAATGATGTGGTAGCGCAAAAGACACTCATAGCGCATACCAGTTAACGGTACAGGTAACAGGACCGGAAACACCTGTCTCTTCCAAAAAATGATGCTGGAAACCCGCACCACACAGTGACCTTTTCAGGATGAGGTGGTACTGGTTGATTTGTGTGAAGATTTACCGTTGCCCATATTCGACAATTCTGTGTATTGACATATGGTGTCAGATGGAAGTGGGCTTCGTATGTCCACAAAATCTTCCACGGCCAATCATTGTCCACTTCCATGCGAGCAAGAAATTCTAAAGCAAAGATCTGTCTTGCTGGCAGGTCAACAGGAAGCAACTCGTGCTCCTAGGTAATTTTGAATGGAGAGCAAAGAAGAATGTTTCGTAGAATTTTACGCACCGTGCTCACGGGTATGTCCAATGTTTGGGCAATTCCCCGTGCTCTACACGTTTGCACACCACCACTCGTCCCCTCCCGCATTGCTGTGGCCACTGCTTCCACTGACGGCGAATCAATTCGTTTCCTGCCTCTACCAGGTTGCACACCAAAAGGACCCGTCTTTTCGAATTTCCGAATCATTTTCTCCAGACCCACGGCAGTCATCTGACCAACGCCTTTTTTCAAACCCTCTCAGTGTCCAGAACTTCTGCAGAGCGACGTGTGCAGTCATCATTCTTGTAATACGGCTTTACAAGCAGAGCGCGATCCTGCATTGAGACAGTCATGGCGAACGTCGCAGACGCGAAAGGAGGAAAAGCCGTGTACCCGGCGTGTTTATGCCAACTTCAATGGATCGTGCGCATGACGTGTGTTTTCATTTACGTATTTTGACACATACAGCGGCATCCATTGATCAATTTTCACACTGCTTTTTTTTCGTTTCTTTTTCTTCTTCTGCCATACGTTTCTCCCCTTCTCCGATATATTCCGTTGCAATTTGACGTAATTCTGACCAGTGGTGTTATTTCTACAGCGTTTTAGGTTTTAACTTTAATTATAATTACCCTGTATATTGGAGTCGTTGTTTCATTTTCCTGACTCACTGTGGAATGCTGGCTTACAGAGTTTTGTGAGTGAGGCCCTCCATAAAGGACAACTCCTTTCTAGTAGCGTTTCTCACTACAGTTAGTTGAATATTTCTACGAGACTCTCTTAGTGATCAGAGAAACGTATGACGATTCGTTTGCTCTTCTTTGAGTCTTCTCTATCTCTTCCATTAATCCAGCCTGATAAGGATCACCAGCTGGAGCACAGTACTCAAGAATTGGTTGAGCAAGGGTTCTGTAGAATGAGATTTTCACTCTGCAGCGGAGTGTGCGCTGATATTATACTTCCTGGCAGATTAAAACTGTGTGCCGGACCGAGATTCGAACTCGGGACCTTTGCCTTTCGCGGTCAGGTGCTGTACAAACTGAGCTACCCATCATCCTTGCTCATGCGTGAATTACTCTTCGTTAATATTCTGCCAATAATTCCGAGTCCGGTATTTGCCTACGCCGCGGATATATTGTGTTCGTTCCATCTTAAATCGCTCCGCGCAAGGTCAGTTTTGGGCAGGGCATCTTTATTTTCAGTACTACACTCGTACAAACTTTCAATCAAACCATGGTGGCTACTTTATTTTATCAAAAGATTACCTCACGATTTCCAGGTTTTCCACAGCAAATTTTACTTTACTACTATTCGTGGCCCAAAAAGAAACCTTTTTGCGTTACCACCATATACGAGTTTATAAGCGATTATTCCAAGTTCAGTTTTGGTTTGCTTCTCAAGGAATAATATCACGTTCGTAACACAGTTAGTGGAGCGACATTCCATGAAAACTTAACCCAAGATGGAAAATTTTTTCTATAAGTGAAGGTTGGTATGCGTTAAATTTGAAGTAAAACAGGCCTATCTCTGAGAAATGGTATAAACAACATGTGGCAACATTGTTACATATTTATTATCGTTATATTACTGTATGGTGACAACGATTATTAAAAGAACTGGTTGAGCAGGTCCATTTAAAGGAAGATTTATTATAGGTAAGTTTTGACTAACTTTGAAAATTAATCTTTTTTTACTTGCATATAGACTCTTAGCTACATTTGCATTTAATTTATTTTTCATTGTTACTTCATATTACCTCACATTGTAACTTTAATTGTCATGGTTAAAGTGTCCCATTACGTCACAGAAAAAGGGGATTTTTTGTATTACATTGTAACAATTAATATTTATTCAATGCTGTTCTGTATGATAAGTGAACTTTATGAGGTAAACGTCCAACAGCAACCTCGCCAATGTCTCTATAACACCAGAGATAAAACAAAAACAGAAAAGCGATGCCCTGTGTGAGATTAATGATTTGGTCAAGCAGTTTTATCAAAGGAATCACTGCAAGCTCCTGGGAAGAAGGAAGTTGTGACAATAAGAGCGAATGAAGAAAAAGAAAAATTTCAGAAGACACGTGTGTACACCACCATTTCAGTGGCTTATCAAATACTTAAAAAGAAAAACACTGATACGAATGTGGGGAAATTAAAATTCTTTTCACTGTGCGACCAAAATTTGTCCTTCCAATCAATGAAATGCCTCTCCACAGCTCCTTGTGTCGCTATCATGAGAACATCAATTTACTCTTGAATGCTCTATGTGGGTATAAGAAGGATATTTCTAAAATGTCATCAGAACTAATCACGACATTAGTATGCAATCCTGAAAATAAACTCTGCATATCAAGCACATGTGAAAGTTGTCATATCTGAAATCTTCTCGGTTAGCTTAATTCCTTAATAGATGATATAAACTACTTAGCTTGGTTTGTTTGGAAAACTGTTGATGGAAAAACCTGCAAAATTTATGAAGAAAAATACTGCCTCTGAAGTATTTGAAGAACTTGTTGAAAAAATACCTCAGTTCTTAAAACACTGCTTTTTGGTGAAAACTCAGGGTACATATTTTCATGAAAAGAAAGTTGCTGTAGATGGTAAAGAAATCGTAGTACAGATCGATTATGCCGAAAATTATGCTGCCAGATTTCAAAATGAAATTGAGTCTGCATGATGGAACTCTCACCAGAGTACAATCTGCACAGCAGTTGCATGGATAAGTCCTGGAATGGTACAATATTATGCAATTGTTACTGACGAAATATCACATGATAAATCTGCTGTCAACACACTCCTTCGAAAATTGATTTCTGTGATCAGGAAAACTTATCCAAAGGCATCAACAATAAACATTTTTTCAGATGGTGCAGCAATTCACTTTAAACGGTGTTATTCTCTCTTAATTTTAACTCGCCTTCAGGAAGAGTTCAAAGTTCTGTTACGATGGAACATTCTAGCTACAGATCAGGGTAAGGCAGTGTCGATGGTGTTGGTGGGGAACTGAAGAGATTAGTATGGCACTAAATATTAGGTGAAAAACATCTTGTTACGGATCAGAGTCTTTTTGCTCGTGTGCCACGAAAGTGACAAAATCATTGGAGATGACATTTTGTTCCAAAGATGAAATGGATCGACAGAAGCCACAATATGATACCAGGGTTAAAGACATTCAAGTGACGCCTGACACTCACTCTAAACACTACAATGAAGTTGTATACCCCTATAACGTGATGTACAAAGAGCATGCGTTGGCCCAAAAAAGTTCCAATTTTGATTTTATGAGGGGCCCATGTGTCCAGATTGAAACATTGGAAGTACATTCAAATGTTGAAGTACGTACTTTTGCAGTGGTGAATTTTATGACTAGAAAGACACCTAAAAATTTCATAGGACAAATTTTACAACTCGATAACACCGAATGTGAGACCACTTTTATGAGAAAAAGCAACTCGGATTTCAAATTTTCATTCAAAAGCAAAGACACGTCATGGGTTCAAATTTGTGTTATATTGTAAGAACTTTTATCACTTATATATCACAATGTGAGTTCTGATAAAGAATACTGACACTGTGACATTAGTAAAGTAATTATTTTATGAAAGGTGAAGCTTCAGAAGTTTTCATTTGGTACCTATCCCTTTACGCACACTAACTGTCCCTTTGTGTCACATAAGTATAAGATGATAACTGAAAAACAATAACTTTCATACAGTAATTAATACTACATTATGTGGCTATTAATTACTGAAATTATGTGACAGCACATTTGTATAGTTTCACATAACTTCAGAGATTTCATTTTGTATGAGTCCCTTTTCGAAACAAGAAAATTAGTGCATTTATTTTTACTTCAGTTAACAAGACGTTTTACCTTTTATGCTTTTAGTATTAGCCTTAGGATTGAAGTTATCTGTTAAGAAAAAAATAAACATTTATAATTTGCTTTACGTATTATTTTTGTAACAATATAGAACTAACAAAACCTTCAAAATGTCGCATTCCGTCACACGGAATGGCCCCGGAGATTAGTTCAGAATATTTTATAATAAACTTCCTTTCCTCCGAGAAAACTTACAAAACGCCTTATTTTATCATTCAAGTTTGTTAAATTTAAGTCAAAGTCAATGCAGAAGAATAGGAATTTTCACGGTACTTGACACGGCGAGGACGTCAGCAAAGTACTACTTTGAATAAATTTAGTGAAAAAGGACTGAAGTCTCAATGACAGTCCACAAAATTAATGCATAAAAAATATGGATCCGCATTTATATTTTTAAATTAAAAACCCAACTTTGGTTTTGTGCGTAAGACGGGATCACAATTACATCACTAATTCTCTCGCGCACGTTACAAATGTTCCTTTAGGAAACTTTGACACATTGTTTCATAGCTGCTCTAGCGCCTGAGGGTTAAGCAGCCCCTACGACACCCCTCTGATGATGTTTGCCTGCCTTCAAACGCTAGAGCAACCGTAAGGCAGAATGATTTCGAAGTTTCTGACAGGTAAAAATGTAACGTGCTTAACTGAAGCGCGTGGTGGCAGCGAGGGTGTTGCTAAAGTAGGGAGGGGGTTTCGTAGAGGAACCTCTGCCGTTTCGTTCACACACATCTTAATTTTGCATTCCCCCACCCCCGCGATCACGAGAGTGCGAAAAAGAAGGCACGAAAAAGCATATGAACCATTTGCTGCTTCGGATCACGTTAAGATTTCACAGTCCCTAATGATTCCAAGCTGTACAGCAGTGCCAAAGTTGGGGTACAGCAGTGCCAAAGTTGCATTCGCGCTACACTCCAAAGAGGTCAGATGTCTTTCAGTGGCGCTGTAGCCCCACGATGTCCTTATAGAAGGATAGAAACGCTAAGGGGTGGCACCAATGTCGAACGTTGTGAAGAACTTCGTCCTGTTGCTCATCGCAACGCGAACTGTCATTTTCGACTGCGAAATCTGTGGGTGGGGTTTGTTTCAGTTGCGTCCTTCATGCCACCCCCTGTGGCGTTTTAGTGTCGATTCTGGTGTGCATGAAACATTTTTCTGGGCCAACCGTAAGAGAACTGCTTGGTTTTAACGCTGAGTGTCGCGGTCCTAATTTCCATCGCAGAGGCGGCAAAAGAAATGGTGAAATTTGTGTAAGAAAGATTGCGATAACCTTCCCATCGTTTGACACTTGCAAGGTAGCGTTGGGAAAAATTGTGGTGAAATTTGGTGTCAATGCGGCGTACACCATTTACCCTCCTTACAGCTCACAGGAACCTTTGAGCTGTCGTCTTTTTTCGCACGTTTCGATACCTTGCTGCTCGAAGAACAGCCCAGCCTGAGGGTGAAGTCGCAGGGCGTCACGCTTTTGCACTATTACACAGAATGTTCGTAGGCATCTATGAGCCAAACCTCAAACATAGAAGTCGGAATGAGAGACAATTACGAGGTAATGCGGGTGCCAGCACGGAAAGCGCAGGTGGTGGCTAATGCGTGTGCCACTGCTTCGCACATCGGCCTACTGGCGTGGCAACAAGCTGAACTACTGCCTCGACGCGTCACCGAGCGCCCTCGATCTGCTCAGCAGGCGAGTGCCACGCGGGATCTGTAGAGGCCAGCCTACTGCTGCAGCTCCCACCCACACATCCCACTGTCTGCGACCAAGGACGCTGTCTGCTGCCCCATTTAACGCACGCCTCACCTGCGCCCTAGCTGCAACGGAGAGCGCTCTGCTGTTCGCCTTTTAAAAATGCGAGATAGCTACGTGTGTGACATTGTGACCTGACTGGCAGTCCCCCACTTGTCCGGGAGGCTTCTTGCCTGCAGACGCTGTGTATCTCGCTGGAACCTTTCATCGAGGCTCGGTGAGTCATTCAGGTGGCACTCACGACCCTGGGAACAACAATCATTACGTCTGAGGCTCCTTCTGCCCACATATATTCTCTGTCACTACGGAGAAATTGCGACAGCACATGTCCTAACACCAGTCTAGTACTCCAAAAAGCAAACCTAGACAACACGAACAAAGCTGATCACGTGACTAGCTACAGCAACGTTCCCGTTCAAAATCATGTTGTTACCTGGTGGCAGTGGCCGTCGCGGGCTAACACGACGGCTTGCTGCTAAAGCCACAAAATAGATTGGCGATGAGAAGGGGAAAGAAGTCACTGTGGTGAAGGGGAACGAGACGAACCGTGAGATGAAAATGTTGAAGCCAGTGGAGTGCACACTCTGGAATGGGAGACGCGTTACCGAGCAGAGCGGGGTTCAGGTGCCTATCACAAACAAAAAGAAATAACGTGCGAACAATAAATATTTCACGATGATATAGGCAAATATCAGTAATCTCCCCCCCCCCCCTTCCACCTGCTTCTTTAAACAATGCATCAAACAGCTATTTTTTATGCTTCGGAATGTTTCTGATACCACATCTGCACTATTTGAGGTGCAAATAATATAATAGTATAGGTACCTTCAGTGGTACGAGTGTACATGGATAACGGCTGCCAAACGTGTTGCAAACACAGTTAGTAGTAAAGAAGTAATAAATCTAAAGAAGTAATAAATCTATGGAAATAATAAATCTAAGGAAGTAATAAATCTAAAGAAGTAATAAATGACCATGCCTGACGCAGGTGTTTTATTGTATAAACGGAAAAAAACGTCTAAGCCGTTAGTTAACTAATCTGGGTGACCGAATAACCGTCTAGTACTATTCAAATATTACGAGGGCTAATCGGAAAGTAAGGTCCGATCGGTCGGGAAATGGAAGCCACTGTGAAAATCAAAAATGTTTTATTTGCTACAGTTAGCTGCACCTTCCAGCTACTTCTCTACGTAATGCCGCTCCGACTTGGGCATTTATCGCAGCACTGTACAAGCTTTCCAATACCCTCGTCATAGAAAGCTAGGTCCGATCGGTCGCGAAATGGAAGCCACTGTAAAAATCCAAAATGCTTTATCTTCTGGTAAACCTTCCGGGATGTAAGGTCGTGGTCCATGAAACTCTTCGGCTCCTAACGTTTCGTCCAGAGCTGCGCTGGACATCTTCAGAGGGGTGTTTCTCCTCCGGTGAGTCTTGCAGTCGGCAAGACTCACCGGAGGAGAAACACCCCTCTGAAGATGTCCAGCGCAGCTCTGGACAAAACGTTAGGAGCCGAAGAGTTTCATGGACCACGACCTTACATCCCGGAAGGTTTACCAGAAGATATGTCATCCGGTCGTGAAAGCCTTCATACTATGACCAAAATGTTTTATTTGCTACAGTTAGCTGCACCTTCCAGCTACTTCTCTACGTAATCGCCGCTCCGACTTACGCATTTGTCGTAGCACTGTACAAGCTTTCCAATACCCTCGTCATAGAAGGAAGCCGCCTGTGCTTCCCGCCAACTGCTCAATTCTCTACGCTGGTCTACAACTCGTTGTATGTGCTGCCAAAATGTTGACTTTATGGCCAGTCGTTCATGTGAGCAGAGACGAAACTCAGCGGGAACTAATTACGTGTTGTACTGTAGGTGATCAAACACTTCCCATCGAAAACGCTACAGGAGCATCTTCATTGTCCCTGTAGAGTGGCGCCAAGAATTGTCATGAAGAAGGAAACGCAAATACAGTTATGTTACGTTGGCTGCGTGACATCAGGCGATATTTCTCACCAATCCCTTACACTTCGCGGGAGACAATATCTTGTAGGCATCTTTACGTGCTCACTGTACGTTCTGAACTGAAAAGAGCGACCTGACGCGATCGAAGGGCATTCTAGAGACACTGTATAACACACCTGTCCGAAGCTTAACCAAATTTTCACTGTGGTTTCCATTTCACGCCCGATCGGACCTAGCTTTCCGAATAGCCCTCGTATTAGGCAGATATGTCTGCAGTACTATGAACAGTACGTAGAAATATCGAATTTGCAAAAGCTTCACTGCTCTTGCTGCACACAACTGAACTTGAAGACAAGCAATAAAACTTGTGAGAAAAATTGTTCCGTCTATGGGATTTTATTTCGAAAGGTTATCGAATAAATGAGTCATTATGTGGGAACGAGAGAACCTATTAGCAAAAAGTGTATGCTACATTACTTTTCTGCGATGAAGTAAAGCATCAAGTCTTCTCCTTTGCAAGAAAATGAATTTCTTCTCGTTCGTACTACCGCCTTAGCATCCATACTTAAATTCCACAGAATTAATCTGGGATCTTACAAAGAACAATATCCGTGCTGCCACCCTGCTCAGGTCTTCAGTGCCCTTTACCGGGTTATTTTATTCATTTATTTATTTTTTGCTTTGGGCTGCAACAGTGGTTACAAAAGTCCCGTATTAAAATAATTGCAATGTCCACAGTAGAACAATTACAAATAGTTCGCCAGACAAACGTAAGTTCTTAATATAAAATAGAAACACTAGAAGACGAACACCAGACAGCCAGCAGTAGTTACAACAGCGCCAAGTTAACATTAGTGCAATTTTCACAATGAAATAATGATGAAAGCTAAGTTCGTTATATAAATTAAAAACACAAAATGGCAACTCATAGTTCGAATCGGGCCGGTTCCAGAGGAGAACGCCATCCACAACAAATTATAATTGAAAGCAGGGCAACAGCGTCATTTACAAAGATAAGGTTTTTGCAAAGTAAGAACACTTAAAAGTCCCTGCTTTCGAACCGTGGACGACAAGATCCACACAACTTACAGGCAAAAAGTGGATACTGGCGTCTTTTAAATAGTTCGCGAGCAAAGAATATATTTATGTATCGATGATTTGCAACCGGTACGGGTGGCGGGATAACACCTGTCAGCCTCATGCGGATGAGGGAGGTCACATGACGTCTACCGAGGTGAACCATGAGCAAGAGGAGACGTTCGGTTATGGCCGCCCTTGTAGTGGTGGGATACGTGTTACCGTGTAATAGTTTCGTAGGTCGCGGCAGTCAAGTTGTGTCTACTTAGTGCGTGGCAGTACTGTGCTGAAAACAGGATATGATGATGATGATGATGATGATTGGTTTGTGGGGTGCTCAACGACGCAGGTATCTGCGCCCGTACAATTCGAATCTTTACACTGTCCAGTCTCCCCAGTTCCCCGAATGATGATAAAATGATGAGGACAACACAAACACCTAGTCCCTGGACGGAGAAAATCTCCGACCCGGTAGGGAATCGAACCCGGGACCCCCTGATCCAAAGGCAGCAACTCTAACCACTACAACACGAGCTGCGGACTGAAAACAGGATGTCTGATCAGATATACGTTATATAAAGATAAGCTTATGTCGTCCATGATGGACTGTGCTTAGCAATTGGAGACCGTTTACGACAAAAAAGACAAATTAAAATTTGCTAGAGGATGCGTCGTAACTTTTGCTGCTATCTGCTTAAGTGATCTAAATCATAAAATAATTCAAGTTTTTTTTTAATTTCTCAAATGTTTTGTTTGCAATAATGATAATCTTAAGTAAAAAGGTTGTAAACAATTAAATAATTATATATTTGTTATCTGTATCTTTGATACCCAATGAAAACTAGTAATGAATGCCCTTTTGACTTACAGGGCACTTCATCTCTACATTTGTACAGTCTGTGGACTGATTATGTTACTGGTTAGCGTGACATCTAAAGATGAAAATGTATATCTGTGACTAATCTCTCGGGCTTGTTTCTGCTGGAAATATATCGTAAGTAGCTTTATTATAGTTCAAAATTTGTAATCTTTATTATAGTTCAAAATTTGTAATCCTAGTGCCATATTACTTTAAAATATCCTGATTGTGCCGTATCATCCATAGCGAACCATGAATCGATAGGCCTGGATGGTTCCTCTTTCCGTCTCCAGCGCGAACTCGAGCTGCCACCAATGACCTCGATGTCGACAAGAAAAAGTCTTTCCTTCTTCCCATAAATAATTTTACTTTAGAAGGACGGAGCATCTTCACTGTTCTAAGCTCTTCTGCAGGGAACAGAGGCAGTATATCGTCAATAACGTGCAAGCGTTTCTTAACCTTTTTTCTTTTTCTTCTTTCCTTTTCCTTTCGCCTATCGAGATATAACCGCTCCAACAACAAATGTATGTTTGAAAATTCTGAATGCCACCGTATTATCAACCTCAAACCCTACAGGCTTTATAGTAATTTAAGCTAAAGACCCCACAAAGACATATTTTCCATGGTCACGGCACTAGAGAATTAAGCTGAATTTTCTTTGAGCGAATTTCGCCTATCACGTGTTTCTGAGCAAACTTCGCTGCTGTCTTGTCTTGGAGCACAGGCACTGTTATATTATACCGATCACGCAAATAGAGAAAAATATATGACAAATATAGAACTTTTTTTTCTTAAAGTTCTTATTTTTTCTTAGAAACCTAATCTCAATCTATTATTAATCTAAAACTTATGTGAGTTATTGCGAAGTACTATTGTTTGAATAAGTTGGATTTTCGCGGATATTGATTCCAGTGGAAAGTAAAAAAATTTACTTCAATACTACTCGTTACACGCACCAAAAAATATGTATGAGAGAGAACTTCTGGATGATTAACATTCTTTTGATACCTTAGATAAAGGAATCCTTACATGAAAAAATACTAAAATTAATTATAATAATATTTGTGTACAGAAATCAAACTAATTATTTCTTGCGGACGCCACACTACGAACTTTCGGAAACCAAAGTAGAAGAAATGATCAAAGATATGTCAGTTTGGGCAGAGGAAACGAATGGTTCAGTAAAGGGGAACAAAGTAAATTAATTCAGTCGTTCACCAATTTCACTTGTCATCAAGAGTCTGTGAACTTGGAGCAACGATACTTAGTCCGCAATTTTTAAAAGTCTGCTTACAGTTGTCGGTAACCATTGGATAAAACATGCGTTTCCTCTGTCCCTTCCTGTAGAATGGACCCGTGGTGTCGTGAGACCGGTTAGCCATCGACGAACAGTGTCGCCTTTCAGGCACTCCCAGACGACACGGCAAACGCATTTACAGAAGAAGAAAGACAGCACGACACACGATCCCGCCACCGGCTGCTGCTGTGGACGACACACACACGCGCCGGTCCTACCGTCTCCCGTAGCTGAAGGAGTGCGCGCGGCCCAGCTGCGACTGAAGCACCCCCTGCCGCGCGCCGCCGCCGCCGTCCACCGCGTCGGCCATCAGCGCCTGGTAGCCGCTCCTGCGACCGCCACACACAAAACGTTACTCCGAGGCACGGCCACAGCTGAGCACCAGCGTCTCACCGCAGTCTCAAAGCTGCACGTCACTGTCCGCTCCTCTCCTCCCACCCACCCCCGTCGTCTGTCCAGCCCCAGAGACATAGAACCCACCCAGTACGTTGTCCTCGATGGTGAGTGTTCATCGGAGGTGAGGGTATCATCTGGAGTGCCCCAGGGAAGTGTGGTAGGTCCGCTGTTGTTTTCTATCTAGATAAATGATCTTTTGGATAGGGGGGATAGCAATGTGCGGCTGTTTGCTGATGATGCTGTAGTGTACGGGAAGGTGTCGTCGTCGAGTGACTGTAGGAGGATACAAGATGACTTGGACAGGATTTGTGATTGGTGTAAAGAATGGCAGCTAACTCTAAATAGAGATAAATGTAAATTAATGCAGATGAATAGGAAAAAGAATCCTGTAATGTTTGAATACTCCATTAGTAGTGTAGCGCTTGACACAGTCACGTCGATTAAATATTTGGGCGTACATTGCAGAGCGGTATGAAGTGGAACAAGCATGAAATGGCAGTTGTGGGGAAGGAGGGATGGTCGTCTTCGGTTCATTGGTAGAATTTTGGGAAGATGTGGTTCATCTGTAAAGAAGAACGCTTATAGAACGCTGGTGCGACCTATTCTTGAGTACTGCTCGAGCGTTTGGGATCCCTATCAGGTCGGATTGAGGGAGGACATAGAAGCGATTCAGAGGCGGGCTGCTAGATTTGTTACTGGTAGGTTTGATGACGGAAATGCTTCAGGAAGTCGGGTGGGACTCTCTAGAGGAAAGGAGGCGTTCTTTTCGTGAATCGCTACTGAGGAAATTTAGAGAACCAGCATTTGAGGCTGACTACGGTACAACTTTATTGCCGCCAACTTATATTTCGCGGAAAGACCACACAGATAAGATAAGAGAGATTAGGGCTCGTACAGAGGCATATTGGCAGTCATTTTTCCCTAGTTTGTGAGTGGAACAGAGAGAGAAGATGCTAGTTGTGGTACGAGGTACCTTCCACCACGCACCGTATGGAGGATTGCGGAGTATGTATGTAGATGCAGACGTACGTACTGCTGGCAGGATTTGCGTCTGTGGGGACGAGTTGTTGGTCGTGCCTGTAGAGCTCATTCGGTAACAGTCCGACACCTAAACCCGTTCGACACGCAGTTATAACTGGCCACTAATGTAATACTATAACACTATACCAACAGCCTTATACTGATATTCTTTTATTAGGCAACCAGTTTTGATATTCCATTCACGTCATTCTCAGGCCCATTGCATGAAAGACACTAAGTACCACTCGCGCATGTATAAAGACAAGGCACCAATACGCGTATCTGGTTCCTTACAGATGCTGCCACACGAGTGAAGAGTACACGTGCACATGAAGTTCGGATATCTACGGAACCAGATACGAGTATTGGTGCCTTGCCTTATACACCGACGAGCCAAAACACCATGACCACCTGCTCAATAGCGTGTTTGTCCGTCTTTGGAACGACATACATCACCAATTCTGCATATCACGGATACGACAGTTTGTGATAGGTTTGTAGTGGTACGTGGCGTTACGTGTCTACGCACAGATCATGTAATTCGCGTAAATAAAGGGCTGCAGATCTGCGTACGTGGGGGTGGCACCCGATAGCGACCCAGATGGGTTCCAGATAATTTACATCAGGAGAATTTGGGAGCCGATAGATCAACGCGAGTTCACTGTAGCACTGCTCTGGCTCCGAGGCACGGATAATTATCCTGCTGAAAAATGATATCGCCTTCTAGGAAGACATCAGACATCAATCGATGAGACTCATGACCTTAGATGTCAAGTCCCATAGTGCTCAGAGCCATTAATTGATGAAGGTGGTTCGCAGCTGTCTGGGTGTGTTCAGTTACTACCACAGATCCCAGTCAAGCGTAGGAGAATGTCTCCTGCAGCATAATACTGCTCCCATCAGCCTACGTCAGTGGCGCACTTCACGAACCACATTTTCTGTGAAGAGTTGTGGATCCCCAACCATTCAGCACCTGTCCTTCACCTCTTTCCGTAGATGACCACGACAACAGCACGTGAACATTCGACCAGCTTCGCCTCTTTCGAGATACTCGTTCACAGGCTTTGCTTGATAATAATCTGTCTTTTGACAAATTTTCCCGTCTGCAGTCCATATCTTCACTAGGGTGGCTCCCAATTGCCTCTGATCCGCTTACATTTCATAGCGCGTCACGTGCCCGCAACATTATCAGGCGGCATCCAACGTCGTGGTGGGCAGTGGTCATAATGTTTTGGCTTATTGGTGTACATGTACGAGTGGCACTTCGTGTCATTCATGTGACAAGCCTCAAGATGACGTCACTGGAACGTCGAAACTGGTTGTCTAATAAAACAATATTAATATAACGGCTATTGTTATAGTATTACTACATTCCGTCGACCAGCCGCTATCCCATGCTCTTGAACCCAGGATGGATTTACAATTGATGTTCCATCAGGCGCAGGTTAGTCCATCACAGTGCCACGTCAAACGTGGGCAATTGAGGTAGTAGCTGGAGTAAAGAGGGGAGGGACTGCGTGGGGGGTGAGATAGGGACCTAAAGAGGGAGCGACAAGTAGTAGCGATGGACGAAGAGTAAAGTATAAAACAGATCATTTACGTCACTGAGTGCAGCATACACACAAAGAAGAAGAATTAAATGCTAGATTGCATTGAACTAATCGAAAGACTGGGATACTCCTAAAATTTCGGATTCTTCGAGATATAAGAACAATGTTTTCGCCAACTAATTCCACATAACTACTTAAATATCCAGGATATTCGGGAATTCCCGTTACAAGCTTCTAGGACTTGTACATAGTACTTCGAACAGGAATCCACGTCTGGAAACGTACAGTTTCCGTTCTACGACGGATTCAGTTCAAATGTGTAACACGTCTACATCTGCTGCACTAGAAATTGAAGAGACACCAGGTGGGATGGAGAGTGTGTATCAGAACATGCTTCGTGCGTACAATGTCTGTAACTGCGTTGGTGGTCGCCACATCGAGCCGCTGTTGTAATGCATCAGTACTGTTCTGCACGTACAGTATGCTGGGTTCTTTTTGGTTTTGGAATAATGTAAACATGTAATTGTTTATGCTGGTTTCGTTTTTATTTTGCAATAATATAAACACGTAATGTTTATGCTGCGTTTTTTTTTTGTTTTGGAATAATGAAAACACGCAGTTTTTAAGTGGTTATCCAAACAAATGTCCTTAAATGACAAATGGATGTTTCGTTATGTTTCCTTTCGAATTGTTACGTAACAATTGTACTGCATCACTCCCAATTCAGTTCTTCACGCAGTAGAGAATGAGTTAAACAACTGAACTGAAACCGTTGTAGAACGGAAACGGTACGATTCCGGGCAGGAGTTTCTATTATGTACTCACTCCCATCTATTATATCGGGAATTTCCGAACACCCTGTATTATTTGTTGGCGCCTACAGCTTGTTTATCTGTCTATATATCGAAGAGTATACTTTTTTTTTTACTGATTGTAAAGACGTAATTTATTTTTGCAACTGGTACCTCTCAAAAGAATAATATCTACATCTTTACTCTTAACACTACTTTACGGTGTGTGGCGACGGGTATTTCATGTTCCAGTACCATTTATGCTCCCTTTCCTGTTCGATCCGTGAATAGTGTGGTTAGTGGTTAATAAATGCGAACATGGTACCTCGTCAGTACCTAAGCACAGAGGATGTGGGAGGACACACAGTGAAGTGCTATAGGACCGAGCACGTGTTCCACGAGCCTAACCTGCGGCATCAAGGGTGTGTCCTATTTATTAGTCTCTTTTTTTTTTAGTAAAATGCCTGTTTCAAGCTGTACACAATACGTGAGGTATTTGTTAATTATACATAAATCAAACCAAAAACGAAGATATAATTTAATCGAAGATGGGAAAGTGTGGTAGGATCAACTTTACCAAATACGAGGGCAGTTCAATAAGTAATGCAACACATTTTTTTCTGAAACAGGGGTTGTTTTATTCAGTATTGAAATACACCAGGTTATTCCCCAATCTTTTAGTTACACAACACTATTTTTCAACGTAATCTCCATTCAATGCTACGGCCTTACGCCACCTTGAAATGAGGGCCTGTATGCCTGCACGGTACCATTCCACCGGTCGATGTCGGAGCCAACGTCGTACTGCATCAATAACTTCTTCATCATCCGCGTAGTGCCTCCCACGGATTGCGTCCTTCATTGGGCCAAACATATGGAAATCCGACGGTGCGAGATCGGGGCTGTAGGGTGCATGAGGAAGAACAGTCCACTGAAGTTTTGTGAGCTCCTCTCGGGTGCGAAGACTTGTGTGAGGTCTTGCGTTGTCATGAAGAAGGAGAAGTTCGTTCAGATTTTTGTGCCTACGAACACGCTGAAGTCGTTTCTTCAATTTCTGAAGAGTAGCACAATACACTTCAGAGTTGATCGTTTGACCATGGGGAAGGACATCGAACAGAATAACCCCTTCAGCGTCCCAGAAGACTGTAACCATGACTTTACCAGCTGAGGGTATGGCTTTAAACTTTTTCTTGGTAGGGGAGTGGGTGTGGCGCCACTCCATTGATTGCCGTTTTGTTTCAGGTTCGAAGTGATGAACCCATGTTTCATCGCCTGTAACAATCTTTGACAAGAAATTGTCACCCTCAGCCACATGACGAGCAAGCAATTCCGCACAGATGGTTCTCCTTTGCTCTTTATGGTGTTCGGTTAGACAACGAGGGACCCAGCGGGAACAAACCTTTGAATATCCCAACTGGTGAACAATTGTGACAGCACTACCAACAGAGATGTCAAGTTGAGCACTGAGTTGTTTGATGATGATCCGTCGATCATCTCGAACGAGTGTGTTCGCACGCTCCGCCATTGCAGGAGTCACAGCTGTGCACGGCCGGCCCGCACGCGGGAGATCAGACAGTCTCGCTTGACCTTGCGGCGATGATGACACACGCTTTGCCCAACGACTCACCGTGCTTTTGTCCACTGCCAGATCACCGTAGACATTCTGCAAGCGCCTATGAATATCTGAGATGCCCTGGTTTTCCGCCAAAAGAAACTCGATCACTGCCCGTTGTTTGCAACGCACATCCGTTACAGACGCCATTTTAACAGCTCCGTACAGCGCTGCCACCTGTCGGAAGTCAATGAAACTATACGAGACGAAGCGGGAATGTTTGAAAATATTCCACAAGAAATTTCCGGTTTTTTCAACCAAAATTGGCCGATAAAAAAATGTGTTGCATTACTTATTGAACTGCCCTCGTAATTAGTAAATAAAAACGTATAATATTACAATACGAGTCGACATTGCATGTAACAAATAAAAGCACCGAAACGTCCCTCAAGACCACAAAACAAAACAAAGACCGATGAAAGATAAAAAGCACAAAAATTATACATATCCTCAGATGGGCGCAATCACAACATGAAGACACGAGTTGAATGGCAGGGTATTAAACTGAAGGTACTGATAAAAGGATGCCATAGTTTTCTATCCTGCTCGGCATACGTACAGCTCTATGATCACTGACGCTGTCTGTGACGCATAAACCGTTGCAACAAGCGGATAGTTCCCGTGGTTAATGACGGCGATGTGAGCGACTAACCAGAAGCAAAGTCTATAAGACAGCTGAGTCACCGTAAACGCGTGCAAACAGTCCAGGCAGGAATCCGGATCGAAAAACCCACTCACAGACCAGGTCGATAACTGTACTACTAATGGCACGTATCGCAGACTTCAGAGAGTATCGGACCGGTGCGAAGTCGCGCTATTTACAGGCTCTTTCTCGCGTCGGTGGACGGACTGGCCGGGGTATGCGAATCCCTCTCAGAGACGAAAAAAGCTTTCATACGCTACAGTGTAGCTGAAAGTATAAAATTAAAGAAAAATCTGATCAGTCGCCACGTGCAAGTGTGTTATTTAAGGCAGTGAATCGATATTTAGAGTACGTTGATCTCACTTTGAGGTTACAACAGTGATGTTCGTTTACAGAAGTCGTTTAACTTGAAAATTCAGAAGCAACTCAAGCAGAAGTTGGTACATAGGTTCGTAGAGTTTTTTCGTCAATACTACACTACTGGCCATTAAAATTGCGACACAACGAAGATGACGTGCTACAGACGCGAAATTTAACCGACAGGAAGAAGATGCTGTGATATGCAAATGATTAGCTTTTCAGAGCATTCACACAAGGTTGGCGCCGGTTGCGACACCTACAACGTGCTGACATGAGGAAAGTTTCCAACCGATTTCTCATACACAAACAGCAGTTGACCGGCGTTGCCTGGTGAAACGTTGTTGTGATGCCTCGTGTAAGGAGGAGAAATGCGTACCATCACGTTTCCGACTTTGATAAAGGTCGGACTGTAGCCTATCACGATTGCGGTTTATCGTATCGCGACATTGCTGCTCGCGTTGGTCGAGATCCAATGACTGTTAGCAGAATATGGAATCGGTGGGTTCAGGAGGGTAATACGGAACGCCGTGCTGGATCCCAACGGCCTCGTATCACTAGCAGTCGAGATGACAGGCATCTTATCCACATGGCTGTAACGGATCGTGCAACCACGTCTCGGTCCTCGAGTCAACAGATGGGGACGTTTGCAAGACAACAACCATCTGCACGAACAGTTCGACGACGTTTGCAGCAGCATGTACTATCAGCTCTGAGGCCATGGCTGCGGTTACCCTTGACACTGCATCACAGACAGGAGCTCCTGCGATGGTGTACTCAAGGTCGAACCTGGGTGAACGAATGGCAAAACGTCATTTTTTTCGGATGAATCCAGGTTCTGTTTACAGCATCTTGATGGTCGCATCCATGTTTGGCGACATCGCGGTGAACGCACATTGGAAGCGTGTATTCGTCATCGCCATACTGGCCTATCACCCGGCGTGATGGTATGGGGTGCCATTGGTTACACGTCTCGGTCACCTCTTGTTCGCATTGGCGGCACTTTGAACAGCAGACGTTACATCTCAGATGTGTTACGACCCGTGGCTCTACCCTTCATCTGATCCCTGCGAAGCCCTACATTTCAGCATGATAATGCACGACCGCATGTTGCAGGTACTGTACGGGCCTTTCTGGATACAGAAAATGTTCGACTGCTGCCCTGGCCAGCACATTCTCCAGATCTCTCACCAGTTGAAAACGCCTGGTCAATTGTGGCCGAGCAACTGGCTCGTCACAATACGCCAGTCACTACTCTTGATGAACTGTGGTATCGTGTTGAAGCTGCATGGGCAGCTGTACCTGTACACGCCATGCAAGCTCTGTTTGACTCATGCCCAGGCGTATCAAAGCCGTTATTACGGCCAGAGGTGGTTGTTCTGGGTATTGATTTCTCAGGATCTATGCACCCAAATTGCGTGAAAATGTAATCACATGTCAGTTCTAGTATAATATATTTGTCCAATAAATACCTGTTTATCATCTGCATTTCTTCTCGGTGTAGCAATTTTAATGGCCAGTAGTATATATTCTCCTTCACTATTTACAAGTCTGCCATCCCTGGGGTAGCTTTCCGATTCTGCGATTGTAGAAATCAAGTGGTTTTGAGGCGAAGAACTCGCCGAGCCACGTTTGTAGCGTATTTTCATCCGGAAAGGATACCTTGAAAGTTGTTCGATAGAGAGCGTAAAAGGTGAAAATCTGAGGGCGCAAGAGCGGGTGAATAAGGTGCGTGTGGGGTGCGGAATGACTTCATAAGCCAGCTCCTGTATAGCAGAAAGCGGGCGATCATTATGGTGGAGTAGCATCACGTAACGCGGTCTTCCTGATCGTTGTTCTTGGATCGCGTCTGCAGGACGTCTCAGTCGTCAACAGTGACGGTTACCCCACCGGGAAGCAATTCGTAGTACGCCACACGGTCGTTGTTCCGCCAGATGCGTAACATGATGTTTTGTGGATGTGCGCTATCTCTGTACGGGGAGTTGCTGCTTTGTTTAGGCCCAGCCGCCATTCCTTCCTTTTCCTTACGTTAGCATAAAAACACAATTTCTCGTCACAGTAAAAATACAGGATACGAATTATTACGTGTTGTTCGCGAGCCATTTGATGACGAGCAAGCAGAGATACACATATGGCCACCGGCAGATTTTTGTGACTTTAGTTTAGAGCCTTCGGTACCCATAAACCCGGTTTTTTAACCTTCCCGTCACACGCAAATCTCGCACGATGGTGTAATGATCACAGTTCGTCATTCATCGCATTTGTCAGTTCTCGAGTACAATGACACGGACCACTGTGAATTAATGCGTTTAAACGATCTTCATCAAATCCCGAGTCTTCCTGAACGTGGTGAGTCACCAATATCAAAACGATCGTCCTTAAAACGAGAAAACAGTTTTGTTGCCGTGCTCTCTCCAAAGGCATTATCCCCATACATGCCCTCCCCTACTGTCACCCGTCTACTGAACTAAAAAACGAGCGAGGTGGCGCAGTGGTTAGCACACTGGACTCGCATTCGGGAGGACGACGGTTCAATCCCGTCTCCGGCCATCCTGATTTAGGTTTTCCGTGATTTCCCTAAATCGCTTCAGGCAAATGCCGGGATGGTTCCTTTGAAAGGGCACGGCCGATTTCCTTCCCCATCCTTCCCTCACCCGGGCATGCGCTCCGTCTCTAATGACCTCGTTGTCGACGGGGCGTTAAACACTAATCTCCTCCTCCTCCTCCTCCTCCTCTACTGAACTAAAACAGAAAAATGTGCCGATTTCTCCAACTGGCACTCCATTTTCTAGCGTCCACAGCTCCACTCACCATCTCCAAACGACAAAATCTAATATCAAATAGCAACAGTGAACTACAAATAAAAAATGACGATCGATAAATAAACCCGTAGCGACCGATATAACAACGCTTTATTATTCACGCAGTGTTTTTCATCTGTTGGCAGCGACAACAGTAGGCAAACGCCGCTACTTTCGGTCGTTGAGTGAAAGTCTTCGGCCAATGCGTTGTCTGTGGTGAGAGGTAATGCCTGAAATTTGGTATTCTCGCCACAATCTTGACACTGTGGATCTTGGAATATTGGATTCCCTCACGATTTTTGAAATGGAACGATCAGTGTGTCTAGCTGCAGCTACCATTCCATGTACGAAATCTGTTCATTCCCGTCATGTGACTACAATCCTGTCGTAAACCTTTTACAAGAACCACCCGAGTGCGTATGGCAGGTGCGTCAATGCACAGACCCTTTTATACCTTACGTACGCGATACTACCGCCATCTGTATATGTGCATATCGCTATCCCATGACTTCGTCACCTCATTATATACTATTCGGAGTTACTTCAATAGCCTATAGTAGCAAAAGACGACGATCACGCAGGAAACTTTACTACTCATCATGTATGCCAATCGATACGGTATTGTCAAAATTCCTAAAACCTGGATGATGCAACAGGCATGCGTATTGAAAGGGCTCCCAGTTATCGAAGTAACGTCAAGAGAACAGCAATAGAACATTAACAGAGCGACAAAATTTGAATACAAACTGGTCATTCACTGCCAGTCGCCAACAAAGGTCACAAAGAGAACCCGTCACCAGCAATGTCCACATATAACGTACATCGTCCAAGAAAAATGACAGTAGAGCCTTAAAACAATTAGAGATAGTTGGAAGAATACTGATAACATAACAGCAACCACCCACCATTTGGTTTCAGTTTATTTTATTGAAAAAGAACATCTTCAAGGCTTCATCATCGGATGGCTAACATATTTTACGTTCGAAACACATGGTTCATCGTTTTACAGTTGCGTTGGCTTAGGACAGACGGAAATTTGACACTTTACAATGTTTGGCACTGATGGTGAAAATCTAGGCTGAGTTATGAACCACGTTTCGGTATGGAGTTTATGTGAGAGAAACGCACGATATATTTGTTTATCCCCAGCGAATAAGATTATATTGTTCTTCAGGTATGCATGACCACATAAAGTGTTTCTCATCTTAAACAGATTTATTGGGTAAAAACATTTGTTGTTGAACAGCACCGTATGCTATCACTTACATACACTAAATAAAAACAGAACACATTTATATGGTATAAGAGCGTCAAAGACGTTGCAATACATAGATGCGTCTTAAAGATAAGGCACGTAAAGAAAAGGAGGCGTGTATCACTATCAAATTAGACGTAAATGTAGTGTTTTAGAGTACGTAGCGTATTTTCGAGCCGCAACGTAGCATTTAGGGACGTACGTTATTGCTAAACTGCGTTATAAAACGCAATACAAACAAATACGTTTAAATAGATAATGAATAAAACAAATGTAATGTTTATACGGTGCTGTCAATGGTGTTTTAGTGTTTTTTGTCTAGCAAACGTGATTAATGAGGAACACTGTGGTTGTGCATGCCTCAAGAACAATGCGAATTTTATTCGCTGGCAAAATAGAATAAAAATAAACGTTCAGTGCGGCCATCTTGCGTACGATGCACTCCAAGACGAGAGCCTCAATTCCCACCATCACTGTCACACATTTCAAACTGCATTTCTGTCCAACCTATGTCACACACCTGCAAAACGACCTACCATTTGTTTTAAACGTAAGAGCACGTAAACTACCTGTGTATGAATTTCGTTAATTTGAAACCAGTACGCTATTTTTTAAAACAAAATAAACTAAAGCAAAGTTACGACTGACCGCTACTTTATGTTATAGGCTAAATACTCTGTTGAGTACGAGGAGTGGCCGTAAGATTTAAACTACCACCTCGAGCACATAAAGTTACGTAACTACTTGTTTGTTTGTCTGCAGGTACAGCGCTGCATACATGGTGCGTATTGGAGTTCCCGTGCCACAGTACCGCGCAGCGGCACACAGATACAGGGAAACCAAACAGAATGATGCAGCCCCATCTCCCCTTCATCGACAGGCAGCGCCACAATGTTTTGATTCCAGGAGGTAAGATACTGTAGTGTGGGATTTTACTGGCTCAAATGGCTCTGAGCACTATGGGACTCAACATCTGTGGTCATCAGTCCCCTAGAACTCAGAACTACTTAAACCTAACTAACCTAAGGACATCACACACATCCATGCCCGAGGCAGGATCCGAACCTGCGACCGTAGCAGTCGCGCGGTTCCTGACTGAGCGCCTAGAACCGCTAGACCACCGCGGCCGGCTGTGGGATTTTAGTGTGTGCTACAATAGTGGAAATCAGTATGAAGGCAGGACCTCTTGAAAGTAATAGCACAATGTCTGAAGCTTGTATGTATCAAATATACTATGAAAGTAGTAGATACATATAAGACGTCATCGGTTACGACGGAATTACAAAGTTTACATTTCCTGGATGGGAACTGGTATAAAGGCACTCTCTGTCCTGTTGCGTTATTGCACTGTTAGTACTTTGTCCAGCCTCTGTTTTTCCTAATTACCTCAAAAATTCTCTTCGGCATTGATTTTATTAGCGCTTGTAGTTCTTGCAAAGAAATTGTCGTCACTCTTCTCGTATCGCTCTTTTCAGCTCACACACGGCCTCATATTGCCTTCCACTGCGATAAACACGCCTTGCAGTATTCCACAAAGGTTTTCCACGGGGTTTATATCCGACTACGTGCCGGCCAGAGCACTTTTTGGTTTGGTATAGTTTTAGCAGAACCATACAGAAATGCATTAAGTTGTTGAAACATGCGTCCCCTAGATCCTCATACATTCTAATCAATTCTGTTTTTAGCATCTCAGTGTACATGGAGTCCATTCTAGTGTTCAGCCAAGCAATGCGTAGTTACCTTTAGTGCAGAAGGCTGCGCAAATCATAAACACTTCCACATCAAAATTTCTTCTCATTCTTATTTGCTGCTCTGTTCTCAGATCACGCCAATGATGCTGAAACCCATCCTGTCCAGATCACGCCAATAATTCTGAAATCCATCGTGTCCAGATCACGCCAATAATGCTTAAATACATCCTGTCCATCTAAATTATTCTCATCACTGAAGATCACTTTATCCCACTCTGAAGACCATGACATACGCTTTTCAGCAAACTCTAATCCAGCCAGTTTACGTTAGGATGTTAATGCGGGCTCCTGCAGTCGTTTCTAGAATGCAAGATGCTCGTCATGTGACAAAATCTGTCGTACACATCTGGCAGTTACTGGAAACTGTAAATCAACAACAAGTTGAAAAGAATAACTGTTTATGGCTCTTGCCTTGCGCAAAAGTAACACTTTAGATGCCTCCGATACTTTTCTACTTTGCCCAAATTTTCCGTTCTGTTCACATCGTGCGCCCAATCTAACGAAATTATCAATCGCTGTACTTGAAAAGTTCATCTTCTTGGCAATTCTACGACTAAAGAGTCTCATTTCCTTCTATATGCCGGTTTTAGCTTTTTCATCACATGATAACTGTCTTCCGTGTGGCATTGTCGCAATCGTGATTGACGTACACAAAATTCACTGCCACTAATGGTGTATGTTCCGTATCTGCAGTAAAGGCACGAACGCTCACACTAAGATCGTACAGAGCTGACTGCCTGTGTACCGAGTTCCACCCTCGACCACCTCTATAGTTGATGTCTTATCATATACTGTCCTACTGACAGCAAACGCAATACCATTTGACAGCGTTTGTCGGTATACTGCATTTCATACTATAACATATACATTGGACACAATGCTAATTTTCCTGCAAATATCCATGGCTCTATTACTGATTTTCACTACTGTAGATCTGCAGTATTATACCTGAAAACAAACAAAATGATTACGTGACTTCATTTATTTTAGGTGGTAATTAAAACTTTATGGCTACCCCTCATATAACTGCCACGGACCAACAAAAATGTCGATATTTGACAAAATGACAATTAACAGATCGACGAAGCGAGACGGCAAAGACAAGTACAAGTGACATATCGAAGAGAAAAAAACAGTTCACAGAGGCAGACATGAAGACACGAAGGGAAAGGACGGGTAACGATTGCACAGCAATCGTCAAACAACGAACGCCGGAAGACGTAGGCACACCATCCACGGTCACAGGTCCGTCGACTGCAAGGCCGACGGATGACATGTGGCAGCGATCAGCGCTACCCCGCCCACACAAAAGCCCACACACTGCTCTCGAGACACCAGAGCGAGACAAAGATAAGAGAGCAGAGCAGACACGGCTGTGACGTCAGCACCTGGAGGTGTAGCGCAGCCGGTAGCTGTCCGACTGCGTGCGCCCCAGCGCGGCGGCGCCGTAGCGAGGCCCGACGCCCGGCGACGCCGACGCCGACGCCGAAGCCCGCGGCTCCGCCCCCTGCTGCCCACCGCCCGCCTCCGCCTCCCAGCCGCCAGACCTGCGGTAGTCAACAGCGCGACCGTCATCGCAGGCGGACACTGAGGCAGGACGGCACCACACACAACACACTCACCTATGTAAATCACCTTCTTCTTCCTCCCATGCTGGTGGATGATCCAAACAATATAGTTGGTCGTGAGACATAAGTTATAACGTTTTTTCAGCTGTGTTCGTTGATGTAAAAATATTACTGGGGATTGATTTCAAGGTTAATACAACTCATGAGTAGGCACCTTTATTTGATAACATCCTCACTCACACTTCATTTAATCAAAGGTAGGTCCATGATCATGAACTATATTAGCCTGGAGATCAATCACTTGCAGTATTTTTTACATCAACGAACACCGTTTGTATTCCCCGTCCACAGTCGCTAAGTTTAAATTAATTATTTGACACATGCTAATTAATGAGTTGTATGTTTGCATATCAATTTTATGTTTAAAATTGTTAAGGCTTTCGTGGCCACTTGTTGACAAACTGCCTATTGGCTTCTGTCTCGGGTTCTTCGGCCGACGTTCATCTAATGATTTTTCTGACGTTTCGCCAGCATGAGTGGCTGGCATTGTCAAAGCTTCACCCTCCATTGCCGGTGGTGAACTGGAGGCGAGCTCGCGGCCGCAGACTACATGTACCTGGCGCGCCAACGTCCGAGGGCTTCTCCGCGGTCATTTCCGGTGCGGTTCTCCTCTTGCTACCTGCGACGGTCGTTCGCTGCAGCACGGGAAGCCAGGATCCGTTTACCTTAAGGCTTTCCTCTTTCTTGTTGAAACTGTTCGCGTGTTTTTGTATTTCTACAGCTTCTCTGAACAAGCGCGTGTGATAGTGCTTCTCTACAGCTAGAACTTCCGTGTCGGCGAATTTTATTACGTGGTCGGTCCCATTCAGTGCAAGTGTAACAGAGCCCAACACTCGGCGAAGTAAGGAACCAGAAAAAGAAATGTCGGGTACGGCCTTTCTGCCATACATTCCCAGAGTGACGGACAGAATCGGCCGTACATTGCGCAAACATGGCGTAAAGACGATTTTCAAACCGACAAGGAAGATCAAAGAGTGTCTTAGATCGGCGAAGGAGAAAAGAGACCCACTTGCAAGGTCGGGAATATACCGTATACCATGCAAATGCGGAAAAGTTTATGTCGGAATGACTGGACGATCAATTAACACCAGGATCAAAGAGCACAAGCGACATTGCAGGTTGGGGCAGGTGGAGAAATCGGCCGTGGCAGAGCACGCACTGAATGAGACCGACCACGTAATAAAATTCGCAGACACCGAAGTTCTAGCTGTAGAGAAGCACTATCACACGCGCTTGTTCAGAGAAGCTGTAGAAATACAAAAACACGCGAACACTTTCAACAAGAAAGAGGAAAGCCTTAAGGTAAACGGATCCTGGCTTCCCGTGCTGCAACGAACGATCGTCGCAGGTAGCAAGAGGAGAACCGCACCGGAAATGACCGCGGAGAAGCCCTCGGACGTTGGCGCGCCAGGTACATATAGTCTGCGGCCGCGAGCTCGCCTCCAGTTCACCACCGGCAATGGAGGGTGAAGCTTTGACAATGCCAGCCACTCGTGCTGGCGAAACGTCAGAAAAATCATTAGATGAACGTCGGCCGAAGAACCCGAGACAGAAGCCAATATGCAGTTTGTCAATTTTATGTTTGTTAGAAGGACGGACAAAAGATGATATACAGGGTATGCATATCGATTTTATGTTTGTTAGAAGGACGGACGAAAGATGATATACAGGGTGTCCAGATATTCCCGTAACAAACTTCTAAGACTTGCAGAGGGGAAGGTACATAATATTTTGAATAAGAACCCATGTCCGGAAACGCACGGTTTCCGTTCTACGACGGCATAAATTGGATGTGTAACACGTCCACGTTTCTTGAGAGAAAGACACTTGCTTGTCTCGGTATGAAATAGACACAAGACACAGCCACGGCAAAAGCACCGCAGGCGCAAAGATGCGAACTTGTGCCAGTGTCATAGAGACTCGCCACTTGCGCGATTTCCACCAGCGCCACAGCCGGCGCTGAAGAAGATGATATCGACTCCGCCTCGGCCAACTGCTGGCGAGTACAATTCGCCAATGACCGGACGACAACGGACAGAAGCCTACTCGGAAGACAGAAGAGCATCTGTCGCCCACTTGGTCGTAGATCATCGTCCAGGGCTGACTTAGACAGGGAACGTCGTTTAGTGAACTTTTAGAATTGAACAGACAGTTGTTGTAATTGCATTTCCTGTGTACTGCGAAGTTTACCTACGATTATTTGCACTTAGCCAGTGAGGGCCTTTTTTGTGTTACATTACAAGCAGTGTTGCAGACTTCATTATTCAACTAGGAACATGGATAAGTACACATTTTTAACTCATTTGTGTAACTTTGTTACTAATTTGTTGGAGTGTTGTAGAACTTTTGTTCTCCTATCCTGTTAGCTGACCCTCAGGCACAGCTGTGTAATAGTGGCAGGGAGAAATTGTCTTAGCGGTGTACTGCACCAGAAGCCGTTTCACGAACTGGCAAACACGGCCTACCGTAACAACACTGGCAACTCGGCCTCCCCAGCAGTAGCGACGAGGCCTTTACAAAACTGGCGACCAGGGTTTACAAAAGACAGGATGACGTTTAGTACATCAGACGGTTACCTGATGTCAGTTAACACCGCATGCAAAGTTTAATGTACGAGATTCCTGTAGAGACAAAGCAAGATCTGCTAGCACGAGTTCTGGCCGTTGAAAATTGAAGAGGCACCAGGTGGGATGGAGAGTGTGTACCAGAACATGCCTCGTAGGTACAGTGTCTGTAACAAAGTTGGTGGTTGCCAAATCGAGCAGCTGTTGTAATGCATCAATATTATTCTGTAGGAATAATTCGCGGGGTTCTTTTTTGTTTTAGAATAAACACGTAATGTTTTATGCTGCGTTCTTTTCTGTGCAGGCAGAATTGTGAAAGATCATCACTTGAGAACGGATCGATCGATATGGTTGAATTTTTTTACTTGTGTTCGTAATTGTGGATGGTAATCGTATGGTATATGACAGTTATATATACAATATAACATATAAATACATATGTAATACATAAAGGGGAAACGTTGTTACCAAAAATCTCGAAAAGATCTTGACGGATGTAGATGAAATTTTTACCCGATACTCTACTAGAACGTGCAGGCGGAAATGGACATAGCGAGCGGGTAGGTGGAGATGGACAGAAAGTGGGAGGAGGAGGAGGTGGTTACGCACGGAGATATGAGGGGGGGGGGGAGGAGACATAGGGAGCTACAGAACATTCAGACAGAAATGGACGTGGAGAGGGGGAGGAGATGAAGAAAGAGAGAGAGAGAGGGGGGGGGAAGAAGATTATGCACAGAGAGGACATGTACGGCAAGAGACGGGGGACGAGGAAATGGGGAGACAGAGAGGAGGCCAAGCAATTTAGGATGTACCGTATATCCAGTTCCCATAAATATTTGTCAATAGCGAAGCAGTATTAGGCTCTCTAGTGACCTATACAAGTTGAACATTTTAAGCACAATTTGCGTCATTTCAGTGCTATCACCTTAATTGATTAAGTGAGCTCCTTGTATCTGTATCTGAGTATTTTACTGAATATATTCGTTTCTTTGAGCCTGTCTGCAACTCTTATTTACATGGTTTTCTAATCTCCCCACCTTCCATAATTCCTGTTAGTAGCTTTATCACAGTCACAATCATTAAGCGAGCGTTCAGGTTAATTACGCCTGCAAGTACGAAAGGAAGGTGATTCCTGGGTCACAGGCGGTACAGAAGGCTGTAAAGTGGCTGCCCATTTAAGCAAACGCAGGCGGCAAGAGGGTAGTGTTCTACAAGCTAGTTTCTTGTTATGGCTCTGAGCACTGTGGGACTTAACTTCTGAGGTCATCAGTCCCCTATAACTTAGAACTACTTAAACCTAACTAACCTAAGGACATCACACACACCCATGCCCGAGGCAGGATTCGAACCTGCGACCGTAGCAGTCCCGCGGTTCCGGACTGCAGCGCCAGAACCGCACGGCCACCGCGGCCGGCAAATCAGAACGACAATCCAGGAATGTTACTCAAGTACTCGCGCGCTGTACATAAATAAAAGAGTACATGCAAAACTTTTCATAGGAGATTTTGATATTTTCAATAACCCTAGGAAAAACTGAAGCTTGCAAGGTGTTCACAAACGGCATTACTTTAATGACAAACCTGTAACAGTTCATGTTATTCGCATTAAACGTAATTGATAGTTTAATAACTTGATCAGTCTATGTCAATTACTTCTTTTACGGAGTTACTTCAAGCGGGATCGAAAATTTTCCGGCAGATTGAACGCAGAAAGCTATCCTGGATGGAGAATCATCTACAGACATTGACGCAATATCTGTTGTCTCACAGGGAAGTGTAATAGGACCGTTACTGTTTACACGAGGATATGCCGAAAAGTAATTTACAAATGTTTCTAGAACACGAATAAAAACAGTCGGAACGATGAGCCACAACGTACATTAAAGTACAGTTCTTAATCTTCAAAATCATGTATTTATTTCTAAACATAGTCAACGTCAAAAATTACACTTTTCTCCGATCATTCATTTTTTCATTCTGCCACTGAAAAATCATTCCGAATTTTCTCTATACCAGGACCTGACAGCTGCCTTCACCTCATCGTCCGAAGTGTAATGATTACCCGTAAAGTCTCTTTTCAGTACAGAAAAAAAAACCGCAAGGCGCAAGATTGGAGGAATAAAATGGGTGTGGAATCAGTTGAAATTTCAGATTTCGCAGACCCTCTTCAGTTGCACGCAAGGAGTATGGACGAGCATTGGCATGTTGCAAAAATATTGGCGCCAGGTCGTCTCTAACAGCACAAACTCGATTTCAGAGATGTTTTAGCCTCTATGTACTAAAAAAATTCACAGTTGCCCCTCGTACAGGTAACTGGTCACAATATTCAAAAGTTGTTCGCAGCGTTCCAATCGATGCTGTTTGTTCTCTTCTGTGAGACGGCGTGGTACCGATCGTGCACAGATTTTACGGCATCCTAATTGTTCAGTAACGAAGCTGACACGTTCCTTGGATATTCCAGTACGGTTCCCGAGGAGCTTTTGTGTGATTCGCCGGTCATTTTGAATCAGATCGTCGATGAGTTTGCGACTTTGTCGTCTGTGGATTTTCAAGGCTCACGACCACAAATTTTTACCACACATCGATTTACGGTAGACCTATCAACAGTATCACCCACCATAAGCCGCCTTTAAATGACGATAAGTGTCACTAGGAGTCACTTTGCCAGCTTTAAAAATTCGATAACAGCACGTCGTTGAATTCACGTTGACACAACACTAGAATACGTCTCCGTACTTCCACTACTCAAAATGGCCGGCCGCGGTGGTCTCGCGGTTAAGGCGCTCAGTCCGGAACCGCGCGACTGCTACGGTCGCAGGTTCGAATCCTGCCTCGGGCATGGATGTGTGTGATGTCCTTAGGATGGTTAGGTTTAAGTAGTTCTAAGTTCTAGGGGACTGATGACCACAGATGTTAAGTCCCATAGTGCTCAGAGCCATTTTTAACTACTCAAAATAAACTGGATGAACGCAACACATTCAAACTCACGTGCGTATAGGGCGGATGGAAAGGGGGGCGGGGGGGGGGGGAGTTACCCTCCACATGCCACATGGCGCCTTCCTTCCTTAAGGTAATTTAGATCGCGTTCTGCAAGCATGTTTGTATTACTTTCCAGCTTACTTTCGTGCTATACATTAACTATTAAAAGCATAGCTTCAATACAATTTCAGATTTTTCGTAGTTATCTTTCCTTGAAAACATATTTAGTTAGACGTCGACAAATTTGGACCTTATGCGAAGAAGGACAAATTACTCTTAATGCAGAGGAATGCAAAGTTGTGCACTTAATTAAACGAAAATGCGTAGTATACTGTTACTACCGGATTAATGAATCACAGAGAGTGTCAGTCGCCGGCCGCGGCGGTCTAGCGGTTCTAGGCGCGCAGTCCGGAACCGCGCGACTGCTACGGTCGCAGGTTCGAATCCTGCCTCGGGCATGGATGTGTGTGATGTCGTTAGGTTAGTTAGGTTTAAGTAGTTCTGTTCTAGGGTACTGATGACAACAGATGTTAAGTCCCATAGTGCTCAGAACCATTTTTTTAGAGTGTCAGTCGCATCATACAAATATTTGGGAAAAGCAGTGTGCAGAGATATGAAGTGGACCAAGCGAGCAGGTTCAGTTGTAGGTGAAAAATCGATTCATTGTTAGAATGCCGGGAAACGTGAATACTGCTCAAGTGTATGGGCCCATATCAGGTGGGATTGACAGGGTACATCGAGCGTAAACAAAGAAAGGTGGCGCCGCTGGTCACAGCACAGGCTTGTTTGATTGGTCTTGGAGTCTGATAGAAATGTCGAGAAGTCCTGACTGACAGGCCGTATATCTTGAGAGAAATTACTTACGTAAATTTCAGGGCCGGAACTACGAATATCGTTCAACCCCCTCTCTCTCTGTTCTGCAGAGGTCGCGAAGGTTAAACTGAACAAGTAACAGTTCGGACAGAGGCGTACTAGCTGTTGCTTTTCCCAGAGACCATCCGTGAAGGTACTACACTATGTGATCAAAAGTATCCAGACACCTCCAAAAACATACTTTTTCATATTAGGTGCATTGTGCTGCCACCTACTGTCAGGTACTCCATATCAGCGACCGCAGTAGCCGTTAGACATCGTGAGAGAGCAGAATGGGGCGTTCCGCGGAACTCACGGACTTCGAACGTGGTCAGATGATAGGATGTCACTTCTGTCAAATGTCTGTATGCGAGATTTCCACACTCCTAGATATCCTTAGGTCCACTGTTTCCGATGAGATAGTGAAGTGGAAACGTGAAGCGACACGCACAGCACAAAAGCGTACGGGCCGACCTCTTCTGTTGACTGACAGAGACCGCAGACAGTTGAAGAGGGTCGTAATGTGTAATAGGCAGACGTCTATCCGGACTATCACACAGAAAATCCAAACTGCATCAGGATCAACTGCAAGTACTATGACAGCTAGGCGGGAGGTGAGAAAACTTGAATTCCATGGTTGAGCGACTGCTCGTAAGCCACACATCACGCCAGTAAATGCCAAACGACGCCTCGCCTGGCGTAAGGAGCGTAAACATTGGACGATTCAACAGTGGGAAGTGACGAATCACGGTACACAATGTGGCGATCTGATGCCAGGGTCTGGGTATGGCGAATGCCCGGTGAACATCATCTGCCAGCTTGTGTAGTGCCAACAGTAAAATTCGGAGGCGGTGGTGTCATGGTGTGGTCGTGTTTTTCATGTAGGGGGCTTGCACCCCTTGTTGTTTCGCATGGCACTATCACAGCACAGGCCTATATTGATGTTTTAAGCACTTCCTTGCTTTCCAGTGTTGAAGAGCAATTCGGGAATGGCGATTGCATCTTTCAACTCGATCGAGCACCTCTTCATAATGCACGGCCTGTGGCGGAGTGGATACACAACAATAACATCCCTGTAATGGACTTGCCTGCGCAGAGTCCTGACCTGAATCCTATAGATCACCTTTGGGATGTTTCGGAACGCCGACTTCGTGCCAGGCCTCACCGACCGACATCGATACCTCTCCTCAGTGCAGCACTCCGTGAAGAATTGGCTGCCATTCCCCAAGAAACCTTCCAGCACCTGACTGAGCGTATGCCTGAGAGAGTGGAAGCTGTCATCAAGGCTAAACGTGGGCCAACACCATATTGAATTCCAGCATTACCAATGGAGGGCGCCACGAACTTGTAACTCATTTTCAGCCAGGTGTTCGGATACTTTTGTACTTTTGATCACATAGTGTATATACGGCACAGTGACAAGTACCCTCTTGCACAGACTTCACAGCGATTCACCGAGTACGGATGTCGATGAAGATAAGGGCGTATTTGATAGTAAAGTTAACAGTGTGTTAATGAATGCAGGCCTGTTGCACAAGCTGAACATGCTGACAGGAAGAACTGCAACTCGTGAACTCCACACATATCTGGCGAATAGGTGGACTGGAAACTGCCACACGTCTTAGCTACTGGAGCAAAGTTGAGACACCCAACATAAGGTCGTTCTATAAGGCAGCGATGAGATGAGCGTAAGGGTTGACCGCGAAGGAGGACGCCAAGCGCGGTAGCGGAGCTCCTGTCATTCTTGAACTGTGTTTCGGCGACGTGCAGGGGCGACGAAATGGGGAAAAAATCACAAAGAAACGTGGCACATAAGTGGGCTGTGTGTGTGTGTGTTGAAAGGTGGCTACACTGAGTCACAGCGCCAGAGATTGCGCCAAAGATTATTATTCCGCCGCCTCCACTGGTGCAGTAGTAGTTCAGAGGATGTCGAGGGCAGTTGTTGTTCTGTTGGGTGATAGAGTAGATGCTGTTCGGTTGGTGTAATGTATAGATGGAAGAAGTTGCAATTGTCTGAGTGTATTTGAGGAGATGGGCTTTTGATTTATGATGCTGGTGTAAAGGAAAATTTTCGTCAATATATAATGAGGTAGAAAGGTATTACAGTTTCCTTTAATGACAAGCCTCTTGCTCACAGGTACAGTCAACAAGGCATCTGGCTCGTGTTCATTTATTAGACTTGTAATTCTGGTTTCTATGTGCAATTATAGTATTTCTGGTTTTTCAATAAGTTCATTGTAAATGGTGTTTAAAATATTTTGTCATATTGAGAAATAACCGAGCCAGATACATGTACGTTGAGTCACACTACCACACACAGAAAAGTTAAACTTGTGCTTTGTTGTTTCGTAGCTTTTATAGTTGCAGGGGACTTAATTAATCAATTGTGTTAACGGAAATTCCTTGTCATTCTTTATTTTTATTTTATGCCGTCAGATTGCGTGCTAATACTAGTCAGGGCCAACCGGTTACGAGACTTTGTAACCGGTCACACAGCTAGTAACATTATTGCATTTATTCATTCATATTTTTAATTAAGCCCCCATGCAGTGTGTGTGTGTGTGTTACACGAAGTACGATAGCTTTGACGTCGAAATTACACAGACTCTAAGCATTACTAAACAAAGCGTTCTGAGATGAGAGTCCATGGTCGGGAATGCGGAAATCAGTATCTCAGGCGTTAGGAGATCTTGAATGAGCAACGCGGATATAGAACGTTTCTGTAAACTGCTGACGTTTTGTAACACAGAAATGGTTGCAGAAAGGACGTTGGAGGCAATACATTGAGAAACGATGTTTGTTATTACTTTTATATATAGGGTGAAACAGTACTCCACCGACAAACTTCCACAGGCTGTTCAGGACGCCTTCCGAGTATTTTGGTATAAGGGATCCACGATCTCCGGCGGCTCATTTCAGAGTTGTTGCATTCTGTTTGGTTTCTTACTCGAGTTAGCTCTGTATCTGTATCGCATTCAAAATAGTGCATAACAGTGCAAACGCCAGCGGTATGCGCTCGCTCACGTTTCCTGCTGTTGACAAGGGTAATGCCGTCTTTAACTCGCTGCCCTCAAGTTTGCAGTCAATACTGTTCGGTTCTGTCTAGCGTTTCGTTTTCCGCCAATGTAGCTGTGCATTAACAGTGGTACACAGCAGTAATGTCGATGGGGTTACTAATAAATAGTTGACGGATATGAGCCTCGTGTATGGGGATCACAAAAAGCAACCGGAGGGCGACGACGCTATGCTAAGCTGTTCCGGCAGTCACAGTACTTTAGCATCTGAGGGTTGCTGCATTACTCTGTTTTGTGTGTTGTACGTTGTAGTTATTACGTATTACAGGCTTCTTCACTGTTGGGGAGATGTTTTCACAGAAACAAGGGTGATTTTGGTAACAAACCGAATAAATCATAATTACATTATTACTCTCTAAAGAGACGCCGCTCATAGGGGTATTTTATGCAAAAAGTTGGCCAAAATTAGTGTTCGGTAGTTTCTGTAGTTATGAGACCCTAGAAATATACTTGTAGGATAATAATGTACGAAAATTCTTAGTAACATGAAATAAAATTGTGATATTTTAATTAGATTCCTTATATCTTACCTACAGTACTATGTATTATTCCGATGATGTCTTCCAGCTTATTCATCTGAGGGGTCTGTTCCTATTGGTGACACCTCTCTACATCATTAGTTTCAGCTTGAGGGATGTGCCTAATCCATCCTTCCCTCGGCAGCAACACATGTAATTCCTCTTTTAGCAATGGTTTGCTGGTTTTCTTTGGCTTCTATCTCACAGTTGTTATTGAGGGACCGAATTTCAGTAGTAGTCTCTTAATTAGATGCAGGTTGTATTCTTCTCGTGAGAATTTCCTGGCAAACGTTTGTCTGTACAGACGAAAGTTCTTATTACGAGCCTCGGCTGCATATCCTTATGAACTGCCTGTGGTTAAGAGGACATATTCGGTGACAATTGGGCCGTGCATGAAAATCTTGTGTGCAGTGGGAGATATAGGATGTCATGAATGTAATCAATATACAGTCTTTCTGTTTCAACAGTGTAAGCAGCAAATCTGTCTATGTCTATCTTATGTCCACCGCAAACAGCCTCTAGAATAACTCTGAATAGATGAGCTGCAGATCTACACCTGTTAATTCTGCTGACGTTTCAGGGTTCGCAAAACATCTTCTACTGGATTTCTATCAATTCTATTCTACATCTACGTAGATACTCCGCAAGCCACCACACGTTACCTGCCCTGTACCGCTATTAGCTATTTCCATAGCCTTGTTTAGCAACATCTACAATTAATCCCAATCGATTTCTAAACATTTCTAGTGTGACATTTTTTTTTATCAGAAACAAGGTCCCCTTCCTCTTTTGAACAGATATGCCATTTTTTGATCTCTACTCTCTAGCAAAAATGCAAAATAAATTCGAAATATTTAATTCAGGCATGGTATGTAAGACAGGACGAACGGAAGAGCGTCTACATTTACTACTTTGGTTTTTTGAGGTAGTCTTGCAAATATAGCATCTCACTGTCAATGATTTCTCTGTTGCTGCATTGCAGACCTTTGCATGTATCATGCTCATCGGAAGGGTATATTTTTTTTTTGTTTTTTTTATAAAACACCCTCTGTTCTAGCAGCTACTGTTATTCGTAACGTTTCAATTTGCCTGTTGATCTAACCAATTTCTTCGTTAGTAACACCAGCTGTTTCATGAATAAATCTAAATCTTATTGGTCTTCAATAGCCAGCAGGTGCTGATGTTGGACTTTTTCCAAACAATTAGGTCTTTTTTCGAGCGACTAATAAGTTGATGAGGCACTAAAGATGCCAGAAATATGTTTGCATCAAAATCGTGATTGTTTTCAGATTTTCGTCTGAACTGAATTCGCTGCGAACCATCACAACCTCATTTATAGATAAGTTCCAATGCATTTATGTCATCATTTGGAAGATCATTTAAAACCTCTTACAAATATAATATTAATCACTCGCATGTATTTAGCAACGCTTGGAGTTGAATCTCTGCACATGTGGCTGTCATCTGATAGGATTCTGCCGCAGTACAGTACTGCTTTTTAGCCGCTTGAAGGATACAGTAACATGGATAGACCTTATCGGCTGTTCGGATTACTTCGTACTGTTTCCTTGTCAGCGAGGCTTCCACAAAGATTGACAAAGGCTTGGCTATGTGAATTCCTTTTTTTGCTTGTAAGTCTCTCGAACTTCAATGTAATGCTTGTCTGTATTTTGCTTCTCGTGTAGGAGATGAAGTAATATCTTTAACCGCTTTGGAACGTTCAACATTTTCAGATTCTCGGAGCATCATGTGACTGTCATCCGTTAATTCTGTGGCTCCAAAATTGCTTCTCAGTAGCTGTGTCTTACGCCTTTTAGTATGTCCGTTTGATTCTACGAACGACTTTGATTGCCCACCAACTCGAGTTCTGCAATATGGAATTTTAATCGTATTTTGCAGCCAATTATGGTTTTCTTTTTTTTAAGAAGGTACTTTCAACATTGTGGTAAGCAAGCCATCGTTTATTTTTTTTTATTGTGCCTTACACGAGACAGTTTGTGTTTAAAACCTTTGGAACATCTCTTCATAAGGTCACAGAGACCTTTCCCTGTCATAATTTTGATTTTCGAAGGACTTAGGATACAGACAAAACGCTTTCAGAATAATTCATTTCGGAGACGACTTTTTTTGAAACTAACATCTCATTTATGTAAAAAAATCGTACAAAATCAAATATTCGGCGGCTACTTTTTTTAAATTTCCAGTATGGAAATAATTTTTCTATCACGCTGTATCAACAAATATGCAAGGAAACACCCTGAACTATAACAAAAAGAATGATTACTAAAAAAAGTAGTAAATAATATGAATGAAAATAATAATAAATAACGGTAAATACCCGTATTATCGGAATCCATATCGCTTTTCACCAAACTTCACGTAAGAACACAGTTTAGCGCATTTACAAACGAAGAGTAATTTCAGGTACTAGACAAGCTTCAGACGCACTGCAAGCGAGATGTAAATACAGACTAGCTCTAGAGCCGCGTATTAGTGCACAATAAGCAAATAATGCACTGTCGCGGCAGTGCCCCATCTCTCAGACTATTGCAGGAAGTTTGCCTACCGGGAATCGCTCATATTTGAAAAGTGGACTTTTGGCCAGCTTTTAGGGCAAAATACCCCTGTGTGGGACGCATACCGTTGGTCCCAAATCGCTGTTCGCTCCCCTCCCTCAAACTAACGAACCAACCGTGGGTCTCTCACAACAAAACACTCAGACGGTATCCCCCAACAAGCTATACATCTACAACTACATGGTTACTCTGCAATCACACTTAAGTGCCTGGCAGAGGGTTCATCGAACCACCTTCACAGTAATTCTTTATTATTACACTCTCGAACAGCGCTCCGGAAGAAATTAACACCTACATTTTTCCGTCCGAGCTCTGATTTCCATTATTTTATTATGACGATCGTTTTTCCCTATGTAAGTCGGAGTCAACAAAATATCTTCGCATTCGGAGGAGGAAGTTGATGATTCAAATTTCGCGAGAAGATTTCGCCGCAGCGAAAAACGCCTGTGTTTTAATGGTGTTCATCCCAAATCCTATATCATGTCCGCGACACTCTCTCCCCTACTTCGCAATAATACAAAACGTGCTGCTCTTCGTTGAACTTTCTCGATGTACTCCGTTAATCCTATTTGGTAAGGATCCCACACCGTGCAGCGGTAATGCAAAAGAGGACGCACAGGAGTAGTGCAAGCAGTCTCTTTAGCAGATTTGTTACATTTTCTAAGTATTCTGCCAATAAAACGCAGTCTTTGGTTTGCCTTCCCACAGCATTTTCTATTTGTTCTTTTCAATTTAAATTGTTCGTAGTTGTAATTCCTACGTATTTAGATGCATTTACGGCCTTTGGAGTTGACTGATTTATCGTGTAACCGAAATTTAACGGATTCCTTTCAGCACCTCCGAAATTTTATCGGAGGAGTTCTCCTTCACCCTGATTATTTCAGCCTCAGGTCACAAAAATGATATCATTTCACCGGTTTACGACTATCGATAGATGATGTGAGTACGTTTAGTAACTCTTCAAAAAAAAAACTGAAATGGATTTAAATGCAGACTGAAATAGGATTAAAAAATTTACAAAACTGTGATTGTATTCCTCTCAAGCAGTATTGTGTTTATTAAACCGGGGACCTAGAAACGACGCAGAGGCTTCGTCCTGCCGTAGCCCTCAGTGGTCCACAACAGGCCACAGCAGTCCACCCACCCCGCCGCCGCCCCTCACCGAACCCAGGATTATTGCGTGGTTCGGCTCCCAGTGCCCCCCCTCCCCCAGGGAAGGTCTCATGCCAGACGAGTGTAACCCCAAATGTTTGCCTGGTAGAATAACTATGGTGTACGCATACGTGGAGACAGTGTTTGCGTAGCAACCGCCGACATAGTGTAACAGAGACGGAATAAGGGGAACCAGCCAGCATTCGTCGAGGCAGATGTAAAACCGCCTGAAAAACCATCCACAGGCCGCCGGCACACCGGACCTCGACACATACTGTATACACCGGGCCGGCACGCCTTCCCGCTCGGGAAGCAGCGCGTTAGACCTCGCGGCTAACCGGGCAGGTTCTCAGGCAGTATACCGACCGTAGATTTCTTTTTTGGGATGGGGTGGGGGTCATCAGTCTTCGGACTGATATGATGTGGCCCTCAACGAATTCCTGTCGTGTACCAACTTCTTCTTCTCAGAACAGCACTTGCATCCTACGTCCTCATTTATTTGTGCTGGATGTATTCCGATTTCTGTCTTCCCCTACAGTTTTTACCCTCTACAACTCCCTATAATACCCATTTCTACCAATCTATCTCTTTTTCTTGTCACTGTTTTCCATATGTGCCTTTCCTCGCCGATTCTGCTGACAACCTCTTCATTTCTTATCGTGCCGGCCGAAGTGGCCGCGCGGTTCTGGCGCTGCAGTCTGGAACCGCGAGACCGCTACGGTCGCAGGTTCGAATCCTGCCTCGGGAATGGATGTGTGTGATGTCCTTAGGTTAGTTAGGTTTAACTAGTTCTAAGTTCTAGGGGACTAATGACCTCAGCAGTTGAGTCCCATAGTGCTCAGAGCCATTTGAACCATTTCTTATCGTATGAGTCCGCCTAATGTTCAACATCCTTGTGCAACACAACATCTCAGACTGTTCGATTCTCTTTCTTTCTGGTTGTCTCGCGTTCCATGATTCACTACTATATAACGCTGAGTTCCAAACCTGCACTCTCGGAAATTTCTTCGTCATAGAAAGGCCGATCTGTGATACTAGCGTATTTCTCTGGGCCAGGAATGCTCCATTCGTCGGCTCTAATCTGCTTTTTATATCCTCCTTGCTTCGTCCGAAGTGTGTTATTTTGCTTCCAGAGTAGGACAGTTACTTCAATTCATCTATTTTAATGTTAAGTTTGTCGCTAATATCATTTCTACTACCCCTTTTGCTTTTGGCTTTCTGTGGTTTATTCTCACTTTATATTTTTCACTCATTAGACTGTTCATTTCATTCAACACGTCCCGTAATTCTTCTTCACTTTCACTGAGAACAGCAATGTCATCATCGAATCTTATATTCATATCCTCTCACCCTGAGTTTTAATTAGGTAAATGGGCCATCTCCTTCCGGATCGCGTGCTTCATCAGTCTCTACAGATCTCGTCATGGCAGGTTAAACTGCAAACTTCCTTCCTTCTTTGACATTCTTCTTGCAATATTTCCTTTCTTTTAGTTATTATAGATTTCGAATGCCAATAAGTAAAGTTTTATTCTAGTTCTGAGAAAGAAGAACTGATCTTCGGAAATACAGCTTGTCAGATATAAAAGTCCACTGGATATTACTCTTTTGCTGAATTTTGGATCGGGTTACGAGGCTCATTAATTTGGAAATTCACATAAAATGTTTCCAAACTACCACAGTTATACAATGTAAATAAGACATGTAGAGTTTCGAGAGTTCATCTTTCATTTTCAAATGTCACGTGTGGCCATTTAAAAAAATAAAAAAGTACCCTTTCGCCAATAGAACCAATGAAGTAAATTTGGGAGGTCCATATGGTAGAGCAAGAAAACATCGAACTAGTCGACTACTCACATCCCTCGCCCATGAGTCGACAATCGCATGTTCATAAGCTTGCCCCGTAAACGGCTCACACGCTTCTTTATGATTCTATTTGCCAAAGCCGTTTAACCTTTTTTTTTCGTGGTCGACACACAACAAGCGATCTTGGTTACATCTGTGGAAGAGAGCTGAATTCTCGAAACCAATTATGTCTTATATAAACCGAATAACGGTAGTTGTTTGGAAACTCTGTAAATTTCCACAGAAAATGTTCGTTTCGGTTTGGCGAGTTGGACTACCAAGAAAACTATGACCCTGCACGCTCGGCGCTAGATGAGTACGATGATGTCTGTGTGGGGCCATCTAGAAGTGGTGGCAGGCACTAACGGGTGCCCAACAGGGATCGATACTTTTCATCTAGGTCAGCCTTCGCACGCTGGCGACGACCACTGCATGCACTGTTCTTTGGCTTTCAGAGATGAAATGTTCGAAGTTTCAGAAACGTATTCTTTTCTGAGTTCCATTGATTTTTCTTCATTTTTCTAAAACAGTTTAATAATGAGGGTATAATTTTACTCGTGGATAAAGCCATCCTCACCCCCGGTGTTTCTAACGCCTCCTGATATCGTAGTATCAAGACTTTGAGTACACACGATTGCAGCGAAATCAAATAGCAAAACGGCAGCACCGCCTGCTTGTTCAGAATAGTTGTGTAAAAATGCTTCAAAGTGGCTTCGGAAACACTGTGATAGTTCCTGGCCCACTTTTTCACATTTGAATAAAAGACACCTTTGGACCTTAATGTCAGAACTGTCTGCTATAAACAATTTTTTCTTCCAACTCTATACACAACTCTGCAGTAACGAAAATATATCTGGGCAAAACACACTATGAGTATCATAACATAAAAGTGCAGACTAAAAGAATAAAGCTCTTATAAATTGTCACGAGAGGAAAAAAAAAAGTCGTGGCAAGAGAGTTTTCCTTAAAAAGTCCGTTTTATCCTTCAAATAATTAATTAAACGAATTACTTGCGGATAAATGCGCGAAGAAAACTATAAACTTTTTTTCGTCAACATTTTTTGACAAACTTCCAACTCGTTTTCTATATATTGCAAACATCTTAGTAAACACTTACACGACACTAACCAACAAACAAACAAATTCTCACACGCTATCACTCTCCTATTAGATGGACTCTTGAATACAGCCACATTGTTTGCACAAAAACATGGAATCACCGCGAGAAAGGCTTGCTTTGCAATGACTTCAATATATTGCAAGTGTTAGTCGTGGTTAAAAAAAGTTCTGTGTAGTTGTGGGTGCGTTACGAGAGAGCAGAGTGAAGTCGGGTGTGGGCAGACTGTTGGCGGTGGAACCGTGGGCGTTTGCCTCACCAAGGTAGATGGAGTGCGTGCTGTTCCAACAGGCACCGAATCGAAGATTTATACCGCATACAAGGAAAGCGTGAAATCATCATCTGCTAAGTTACAACGCGGACGTAAGTATGTGTTGAATGATCGTGACGGACGGTTATTGTAGAGAACCGTGGCGAAAAATAGGACGACAGCTGCAGAAGTCACTGCCTAACTGCATGTCGCAGGCCGGCCGAAGTGGCCGTGCGGTTAAAGGCGCTGCAGTCTGGAACCGCAAGACCGCTACGGTCGCAGGTTCGAATCCTGCCTCGGGCATGGATGTTTGTGATGTCCTTAGGTTAGTTAGGTTTAACTAGTTCTAAGTTCTAGGGGACTAATGACCTCAGAAGTTGAGTCCCATAGTGCTCAGAGCCATTTGAACCATTTTTTTGCATGTCGCACTCGTGAAACCTGTCACCACCAGACCGAAACGAGGGGAACTCATAAGCCAGGAAATTACAGGGCGAGGTGTAATTCCTAATCCACTTATCAGTGAAGGAAATGCTCGTACCAGGAAAACGTGCTACCGAATCCATAAAACCTCGACTATGGAGGAATGCAAGAATATTCGCCGCGCGGAGCGGACGCACGGTTAGAGGCGTCATGTCACGGATTACGCGCCCTCAATTTATGCCATTTCCATGTTTAAGTACGGACGCCTAACATTTGAGCCGCACCTTGTAGCGAGATCGGAGGTGGATGAACGTCCACACACGGGAAACAGGGTGTGCAAGTGTTATTCTTGTCAGCATTAGCAGACATTCCATTAAAAATTACAGATACTGTATTTGGGACCGCTTTAACTTTGGATCATAAGAGAACAGACGTCATTCGACGTGGCACGTCCTTCGACGTGGCTTCGAACATGTGCACCAAGGGCGGAATTTGTGGCAAAATCTTTCGAAAAGCCACTGCGGAAATGATTAGTGAAATCAAAAACAAAGTTCGCGAACACGCAATAAGGTTTGGATTTAAAGACGGCTAAGAACTGCTAATGCGAGAAGTCTTGTTTTTGGACTGCAAACCAGAATAATACTCAGAAGAAGATACCAGAAAAACTGAAGACTTAACTGACGATGACTGGTTTGGATTCAAGTGAGGGAAAGGTATCAGACAATCAGTCCTGACGTTGTGCTCGGTAACGGAATACAGTTTGATGAAAAACCGTAAAACGTTCGACAGTGTGCGATGGAATAAAACGTTTATAATCCTTTAAGACCTCGGGTATACAGCACACCCAGACAAATAATTTAAAACACGTATGCCCCTTCGTTGGATGCAATTTCTTTGCTACATATGTCCGAGCCAAGATATTTTGGCTCATTCTCATCTACACAATTATTTTTCCTCTTTGCCGGCCGGGGTCGCCAAGCGGTTAAAGGCGCTACAGTCTGGAACCGTGGGACCGCAACGGTCGCAGGTTCGAATCCTGCCTCGGGCATGGATGTGTGTGATGTCCTTAGGTTAGTTAGGTTTAACTAGTTCTAAGTTCTAGGGGACTAATGACATCAGAAGTTGAGTCCCATAGTGCTCAGAGCCATTTGAACCATTTTTTTTTCCTCTTTCGTTTTCACTGTGCGCTATTCGTTGCCATATAATATTACACACAAGACAAAATAGTTGCGAATCTCTTTCTCTGTTCTGTGGTAATTCTTGCTGTCAACAAACCTTTCACCGTTTTCAAAAGCTCTTTTAACCATCGATTTTCTAACTCTTATAAAAATACAGGGAGCGAAAGACTATTTACAATTTGTACAGAAACTAGATAGCAATTATAAGAGTCGAGGGGCATGAAAGGGAAGGAGTGGTTGGGAAAGGAGTGAGACAGGGTTGTAGCCTCTCCCCGATGTTATTCAATATGTATATTGAGCAAGCAGTAAAGGAAACAAAAAAAAAATTTGGAGTAGGAACTAAAATCCACGGAGAAGAAATAAAAACTTTGAGGTTCGCCGATGATAATGTAATTCTGTCAGAGACAGCAAAGAACCTGGAAGAGCACTTGAACGGAATGGACAGTGTCTTGAAAGGAGGATATAAGGACTATTGCTCCAATTGCTCCTGTTAGTGGTCAAGGTCTATAATCTACTAAGTGGAATGGGTAATTTGAGTGAGTTGTCAACATAGGTTAGTATACTTCTCTAGAATATAAAGTTCTTAGAATTGAGAAAACATAAGCTTGCATTATTGCCACTGCTGATTCTAGAATTAATAGAAGTATTTGCCCAATAATTAGTAGTGAGATTAGGTTTATTGCTATAGATGGTCCTGTATTTCCTAGTAAGGTTAATAGTAAATGTCCTGCAATTATATTTGCTGCTAGTCGTACTGCTAGTGTACCAGGTCGAATTACATTTCTAATTGTTTCAATTAATACTATAAATGATATTAATGCAGGTGGTGTTCCTTGTGGGACAAGGTGTGTAAATATATGATTATTAACGAGAATAATGGAATGTAGTCCAATTAAATCGGTTGATGCTCAGGGAATCAGATTAGGAAATGAGACACTTAAAGTAGTAAATGTGTTTTGCTATTTAGGGAGCAAAATAACTGATGATGGTCGAAGTAGAGAGGATGTAAAATGTAGACTGGCGATGGCAAGGAAAGAGTTTCTGAAGAAGAGAAATTTGTTAACATCGAGTATAGATTTAAGTGTCAGGAAGTCGTTTCTGAAAGTATTTGTATGGAATGTAGCCATGTCTGGAAGTGAAACGTGCACGATAAATAGTTTAGACAAGAAGAGAATAGAAGCTTTTGAAACGTGGTGCTACAGAAGAATGCTGAAGATTAGATGGTAGATCACATAACTAATGAGGAGATATTGAATAGAACTGAAGGCACAACTTGACTAGAAGAAGGGATCGGTTGGTAGGGCATATTCTGAGGCATCAAGGGATCACCAATTTAGTATTGGAGGGCAGCATGGAGGGTAAAAATTGTAGAGGGAGACCAAGAGATGAATACACTAAGCAGATTCAGAAGGATGTAGGTTGCAGTAGGTACTGGGAGATGAAGACGCTTGCACAGGATAGAGTAGCATCAAACCAGTCTCTGGGCTGAAGACCATAACAACAACATTTTCTCCACACAGCTCTTATTTTGTATCGCTAAACTTCCCAATTACCCAATGGATTTTACGGGTTCCAAGGTCTTTCATTCTAACGTTGTTTTGATGTAACTTTCATGTCTTCGTCTCTCCTGCATTTATCTCCGTTTCTCTTTGAAGATCCTCCCCATCATAAATTGAGGATCCGGTAGTTCTTCCTCCGGGTCTACCAACTACACACATCAGTATCTGGAAGGTAATATCTGTACCCCACATAAATGACCAGAAGTCCTTGCGTACACTTGCAAGCTTATCACTGCAGATACTCGAGTCTGTAAGATCATAAACACATGGCCGCCCTCAGCGATTGTAACCTGTTATCAGCCGCACTGTCTTATCTGCTGGCGTGTCTACAGCCCGGAGCCTTTGTGGCGGCTGCCCATGCAACAGATGCATATCCAAAGTCCGGGAAGGCCACCCCAAAATCACGGCTGAAGATTCGAAAGTCGATATCAGATTGCCTCGGTAACCTGTTCCATTTCTGTTTCATCAGTGTGAGCTATGTACCTCAGTTTTGCCTGCCTGCCTTTAATTGCTGCCCTGTGCTCTCGACTGCTGGCCTTCTGCCAATTTGACAACTCTTGGAAGAGTTACCTCTCCTACGAACTACCCTGTCGTGGTAAATTGCCTCTATTTTTCCGTACTCTGTCTACCGCCTTTTCAGTTCGTACTTGTCGGCTGCATCACTGAGTATTGCCGTCTTAATTAAGGTCTAACCGCCTCTCGTAATATTTGTGATATATTCGTTCATATTACTTTTTCAAAAAGTGCTCTCTATACCATATGGACGCAAACCGTATCCTGTTCCATACATTATGCAAAACGACCCCGTCACCTCTTTACATTCTCTGCGACTAGGTATCACACACCTACGAGGTTCATTCCTTTAACCTGTTCATTCGTATTTGTTCCTCGTACGTGTACTTCATTAAATGTCATATCATTTCTCCATGTAGCTGGTGAATACTTTCCTAAGCTTGCTGCTTGTCGGTAATAATCATATGTCTTTTCATTGTTGTTTCGCCATTGCAAGTTAAAACAGCGAGTATAAAAAAAGAAAGCGAAGAAGGAGAACCGGAAGCAAAATGGAGGGAAAATCAACCTGAAGATACTAATGTGTTTTGTACAAGCCAATACTGGTTGCTGAAAAAAAAAAGAGCAGATTAGCCTCCAGGAAACTAAAAAATTGTTTAAAGAAATGTCATATTTAACCTAATATTACTTTAAGTATCTTTATGTGTAATATAAATTTCGTAATTTTTTCACATTTCATAATGTTTAAATGTTTGCTATTGTCTATTGAACCATGATTGTAACCAGGCGTGTAGATCTCCGTCTCAAGAAAATCGACGGCTACGAACGTCTTTCTTCACGGTTCCTAAAATATGGAAATCGTATCTGGAGAGATCAAAACAGTAGGGGGCGATGTGTAAGGGCTCCCTAGCGAAACTTCTTCAGCGCAGTGGAAACAACTTTGGCAACGTGTACCGCCCGATCTCTCCCCAGGCTATTTCCGTATTTTGGAGCACGGAACAAAGACATTCGTGGCGGTCGATTTGCTTGGGATGAAGACGTGCGCCGCCCGGAGTGGCCGAGTCGTTCTAGGCGCTTCAGTCTGGAACCGCGCTACCGCTACGGTCGCAGGTTCGAATCCTGCTCGGGCATGGATGTGTGTGATGTCCTTAGGTTAGTTACGTTTAAGTAGTTCTAGGTTCTAGGGGACCGATGACTCAGAAGTTAAGTCCCATAGTGCTCAAAGCCATCTGAACCCTTTTTTTTTTTTTTTTTTTTTTTTTTGAAGACGTGCACATCCGTGAACAATCATGATTCTGTAGGCAACAGCAAACATTTTTCCACGAAGGCAATTTCGTCTTTTTCTCACAGCGGGACAAATGTATTAAGTTACTTTTGAAATAATAAATAATTTATTATTTTTTTCTATCTGGCTCGTTTTCATTTGACTGCCGCTTATTATATATAGGGTGTTCCACGAGGGATGGCCAATATTCAGGGATATAACAGGAACGATCGTTCAACACAAAAAAGTTAACTAACATGGGCATCAAAATGCATAGCTTATGAGCTATGAGTACTTTCACTAGTGTAGATGAAGAAGTTAAGTTCTGACAGCTCTTGAGATATGCATTGTAGAGACCATGTTTACTAAAACGTTTTGCTTCGAACGATCGTTTATGTCATATTGCTGAATATTGACCATTTCTGTACATGAAGGGTATCCCTCTTAAAGAGTCGTCAGGCGCATTTTCTCTCGTGTTTCGGCAGATATTCGTAATTTAGTTTTTGCAATGTGTAGCTGGGGTCTGCCGAGACAAATACTGCTCATCAAGTCTTTCATGCGGTGCCCTGTGTCGACGGAAGCCGTCGGGTTGTTTACCTTTACAAGCAAAATGATTCTTAAAAGCCGGCAGCTGTGGCCGAGCGGTTCTAGGCGCTTCAGTCCGGAGCCGTGCGCCGCTGCAGTCGCCGGTTCGAATCCTGCCTCGGGCATGGATGTGTGTGATGTCCTTAGGTTAGTTAGGTTTAAGTAGTCTAGGGGACTGATGACCTCAGATGTTAAATCCCATAGTGCTTAGAGCCATTTGAACCATGTGATTCTTAAAACTTTATTTTACGTGACCATTCAATAGTGCAGTCCCAAATTAGTCTAGTGCTATATTTGTTTTATCTATACGTATTAACAGGAAGAGTAAAACACGAAGAATAACCAGTACTCAAGCACTCATAGCACTGTTGGCCCGTGGTGACTGCTACCTCCGTGCAGCAGCACTGCTCATTCGCTGCTGGAGTACTCGTTATTCTTCGTGTTTTACTGTTCCTGTTAAGACGTATCGATAAAACAAATATAGCATTAGACTAATCTGCGACTGATCTATTGAATGGTCACGTAAAATACCGTTTTAAGAATCATTTTGTTTGTAAAGGGAAACAAGCCGACGCCTTCCGTCGACACTGGGCACCGCATGAAAGACTTGATGAACAGTATTTGTCTCGGCAGACCCCAGCTACACATTGCAAAAACTAAATTACGAATATCTGCCGAAACACCAGAGAAAATGCGCCTGACGACTCTTAGGAGAGACACCCTATATATAACTAGTGATGGCAAACGACTCATTACATTATTTTCTCCAATCTACTTTATAAAGTTGACTTCAGGTCCCTAGAGGTCACCATGATTGCTCATTTAGGTCACGTACAGTAACTCTGAGAAGTGATGTTGACTTCAGACTTCGGTCATTAAGCGCAGCTGCGTGTGCAGCTGTTTCTCATTCCAGAGCTCTCTGACGTTCACAATCACGCAGCGAAGGGTGTGTGTTCACTTTGCCGCCGCTCCATCAGATGCGTCGTAGTTCGCAAGGCTGTTGTCGAAGTAAACTGAACATTTCACTGAGGAACACAGGATCTTCGCGAGTCGATGACACTGGTTGACACGAGTGCATGTCATTCGTAAGGGCTGCATATTCTGTACGCTCCCTTATAATACGGGCCAGAGGCGGGTGACACAAAATGGGAGAAATGACGAGTACAAACTGATGTTCCGTTTACTTGAAGCAAGAGCTGCAATTCATTACACCACCTGGAAATTTTTCCAAGTCTTATTGCGCTACTTTACGATCATCGAACGAGGTAAATTTCTTGTGGACACTGTCATAGTGTTCACTGCCCTATTTTGCCGACCGTCTCCGTGTAAGAAAAGTTCTCATGTCGTTGTTGACTGGGAAACCCCGAGGGTTTGTTCAGCCGGCTAAGCGGAAAACGTTTCCTACCTCCGCCCACAATTACTCTTTTTACGCGGTGCGTAGGAGTTGCGTCTTTTAAGTACATATGTCGAGTGCAAGTGACTGTAATGTATGTGTGTAGTGTGGTGCTATGTTCGTGTTGTACTATTATGAGAGAAGGAAGAGGGTCGAAACCTTACTCCTCTTGATCAGCGCCGGCTTTAACATCCGTCCCTATACGACGGTCGGGTCGCCATCAACGGTGTCACATGTCCTCGCTTCTTGAGATTCCGCTGAGAGGTTTCGAATTTAATGCAGGACATTCGTAATAAGAAACTTCACATCTGCTCCGCTCGCTTCCAAATGCTGCTGGCGAGATGTTCTTCCACTACCAGTCGAGTGCCACCGCACGCGTTAACGAAACTGTTACAGAGGCGACTTGCTCATGTACAGTGATAAGTGAGTGGTCGCATTATAATTCCATGGGCACGCCCAATGTTGCTTCCGTTTGCGTTCGCCAGTCAACGTGCGGTGTAACGTACAGGGTTATATCGGTCAAGATTTCTTCACAGCCATCGCATCCCTGTGTCGCTACCCTGGAAGACCCTATCCTGTTTATTAGGCGAGGATTTGATGTAACAATCGGGTCCCCAACAACACGCTCGCGGTCACTATGGCGCCTGCCGAACGATTTACATGTGCCCACCGCTACGCTATGCTAAAAAGGTAGGTATTGAACAAAATATTAATTTACTTCTGATGGTGCACTAAAATGGTAGGTAATATCAATGGAAAGAAATACAAATCATTTCTAAACTTTATTTCGGTATCGCTTCCTTCCTTCCTTCCACCCCTTTAGACAAATGATGAAAATTGTTACGAAACTAGTAAAGCTTGATTCGACCAGGCCCACTGCAACACCGCCTTTTCACGGCCATATCAGCAGATATGGAATAGATATGGAATAGAATTCTGAAGAAGGCTGGTCTGAAATATAATGATAGAAGGATAATCTTTAAAATATACCAAAATGAAACAGCCTTAGTTAAGAAGGAAAACAAAGAAGAAACAGCAAGAATAAGGAAAGGAGTGAGACAGGGATGCCCACTATCTCCAGTAATTTTCAACGCATATATCCAAGAAGCAATAGACAAAATAAGAGAGAATATTGAAGTAGGAATAAAACTTAACGGAATGAAAATAGATATGTTGCGATATGCAGATGATATCGCCATAATTACAGAAAGGAAAGAAGATTTAGAAGCCGCACTCAATGAAATGGAAAACACCTTAAAAGAACAGTATGGAATGAAAATAAATAAGAAAAAGACTAAAGTGATGGTGAGTGGCGCCCTGAACTACAATGAACCCATACGAATAACAATAAAGGGAGAGAAACTAGGGCAGGTTACAGAATTTAACTACTTAGGTAGCAAAATAACAGCAGATGGAAGGAGCAAAAGTGACATTAAAAACAGAATACAACTTGCTAAAATAGCATTCAATGGAAAAAGAAACTTACTGACGAGTAGAAATGTTAGTTTAGACGTAAGAAAGAGAGTAAAAAAAAAAATGGTTCAAATGGCTCTGAGCACTATGGGACTCAACTGCTGAGGTCATTAGCCCCCTAGAACTTAGAACTAGTTAAACCTAACTAACCTAAGGACATCACAAACATCCATGCCAGAGGCAGGATTCGAACCTGCGACCGTAGCGGTCTTGCGGTTCCAGACTGCAGCGCCTTTAACCGCACGGCCACTTCGGCCGGCGAAAGAGAGTCATGAAAACCTATGTGTGGAGTACAGCCCTTTACGGATGTGAAACTTGGACTAGTGGAAAAGAAGAAAAGAGAAGATTAGAGGCATTCGAAATGTGGTGCTACCGGAGAATGGAAAAAATCAGCTGGCGAGACAAGGCTACAAACGAAGATGTCCTCAGAAGAGTGAAAGAAAACAGATCTCTTTGGCGAAATATACAGAAAAGAAGAATAACCTTCATAGGTCACATTTTACGGCATAACAATTTCATTAAGAGAATATTAGAAGGAATCATTGAAGGAAGAACTCGCCGAGGACGACCTAGATTAAGCTACATTCAACAAGTAATAAATGACATCGGGTGCCAGACCTATGCAGATATGAAGAAGAAAGTTGACAAAAGAACGGAATGGCGTGCTGCTGCCAACCAACCTGTGGGTTGATAACCGAAGAAGAAGAAGATCAGCAGATCCTGTAGATCTTAAAGTCATCCTGCATACGGAAGTCCGTTGGCTCCTTAAAGGTAAAGTTGTTGCACGACTTATAATTCTAATTGAAGAAATACAAAATTATCACGACACCGCAAATAAAGATTTTGTTGATGTAATGGACTAACGCTGGTTCGAGGATTTCGGTTTCATCATAATTATAATGGAGTAACTGACCGATTTATGCTTGGTCCTACAAGGAAAATAACAATCTGTAAGCTGGTTTAAACCTAAACTGGTTTTGTAGATATCGTTTTTGCAGACGCTGCCACCCGTGCATTTCCCACATCTGGAAACGACGCTTCAGTTTCCCTTGTCATCATTGGATATAAACCTTCAGTTACTTCAAGGGCAGTTTGAAACGCAATATCACGACTTTAATGCCAACGAGCCAGTGGTTGCGTTTTTCATTAACCCTTTTATTTGCCAAGTAAATGGAACCGAAATAACAGCATACACTGCAGAGTTTCTTCAAGCAAGGACATAAATGGAGAAAGAAATTTTATATGTTCAGGACGACATTCTTGTAACATTCGATACAACTTATGAGCCAAAAATTCTGCAACACAGATTGCAAAAATTAATTTTCGTTCTCGAGAAAATTATCATACGAGATGAATTATCACCTTGATGATTCCTTATGAAGGAATGATAACGAAATACAGTCTAAAAATCATATTAAATTTGAAATTCGACTTTACTATAAAGAATTTTATTCTGTTTAACGTTTCTGTGTGTTTCTAAATAATTACTTATTTACATAATTCCAACATTACGTTGGTATCCGGATCAGAAACTCGATATATTTGTAATTTATTAATTAAGGGTTCTGTCAGAGTTGTAAATAACATTTTTTTAGTGTCTACTTTCGAACTTTTCATTCATTTGTAAACCATTACCTGTTTTACAAGACGCAGTGTTATTAACAAAACACGAAATACATTTTCAAACATTCTGTGTGCATATGGACACGCAATAAACAACTGAAGGCGTCTGTCAAATTTTTATGTCTAAACAACTGAAGGCGCCCATCGAATTTCGAATGTATCAAGACAACCTAATACAGCCAAGTAACTTTTGTTACACTGATCCGATGTAAAAATGTATTATGTATAATGAAACATTACAAATGCAGGTATGTCACAAAAGATATATTGCCTTGCTGTAATCTGTGCACACAAAATATTTGAAAATGTTGTATTTCGTGTTTCGTTAATAGCACTGTATCTTCTAATACAGGGTGTTCGGAAATTCCTGTTACAAACTTCTAGGACTTGTAGAGAGGAGTGAGTATATAATATTTTGAACTGGAACCCATATCCGGAAACGTATTGTTTTCGTGCTACAACTGTTTGAAAACATGTTTGCCAGGTAGGTTTGAAACGGGGTAGTCGGGGTATTTGCGTCGGATTGGCTGATGTCGTTTGACGTCTATCCTACCTCTCTCACCTGGTTCGAGTCTCATTCACGCGTCTGTGAATGTTAAGAGGTGGTATGGAATGTTGAAGGCGGTATAATGTAGTAGTTGGTGATCTACAACACACCAGACGGTGCTAGGACCAACATCCATTACTCGTGTCCTCATTGAAGGTTTCTCTTAAACATGATGCAGTTCCAATTTGAGTGTGTGGCGTCCCCTTGGCGCACCAGAGTCGCGGTTGCTGATAGCCACCCCTTTCTCGAAGTCGTTGCGTAATTGTGGCGACAAGGGTATGCGATGGAGTCGGACGTTGTGCATAACGACGTTGATAAAGGCGACGAGCAGTTCTTCTATTACTGAGAGCATCGCCATACAGAACGGTCATGTCAGAGTGTTCTGCAAACATGTTCTCAACGATGTTGCTGTAACAATCACAGACACATAGATGAGGGTCGAACCAGGTCAGAGATGTGAGATAAACATCAAATGACGTCAGCCAATCGGACGTAAGCACCCCCCCCCCCCCAACCATAACTGCATTATTACAAATAACATATTTTCAAACGACTGTAGCACGGAAACGGTACGTTTACGGACATGGGTTCCTATTCAATATATTATGTTCTCATTCCCGTCTATAAGTCCTAGAAAATAGTAACGGAATTTTGTTTGAGAATGAAAGGAAAATTCGAAACTAGTCACTAATAAAAATGTTAATTGCTACTCTGACACAAACCTTAATTAGTAAATTACAATCTTCTTATTTTACTTAAGATTATAAACAATAATACTTGTGTGTTAAATTTACAGTTTTGGAATCATTTTTGTTTTATGTGTTTTATTATTAAGTATGTCCCACTAAAAATTTAATCTGAAGAAACAAAAAGCACATGGCACCCGCCACTGTTCGATATTGCAGAATGTGCTGTTACATATAAAACGGCTGGACGACCTAGTGATTCAGTAAATAGCTCAATTACGGCGGCTGGAAAATGGCGGGTACTTGATTGTGCCACGCTGTCCGCTGTCGCGAAAGGCCCCGTGGCCGGCACTGACCACAGCTGGCGAGTCCTGTGGCCTTCGAACAGCAGCGCTGCCTCCTGTGCTGCCAAGAAAGCGTCGTCGCCACGTCAGACAGCTTCCTTCGGCCGAGAATGCAGGCCGGGATTTGAATATGACTGAAGGGTTGCACTCGGATCTAGGGATGGGGAGAGGGAGGGGTCATTCTTAGGAGCTGGCCCGCGTGGGAACTGGCCGAAAGGTTACCTCTACACATCTGTAGAACGGGTTCGTAGCATTATGTGCCGCCGGGAACGTATCGGAGCCAGCCAGACTTTCATCTCTTGCTCCAGTTGCGGCTCGATCCAGTGTTCATTGCTAAGGGGCGATGCTGACGGCAGAGCGCTCGTGGAGGAAAAAAGAAGAGAGAATTTACGACCCCCTCGACATCTGAGGTCTGTAGAATCGCAGTAATCGCCGTCAAACCGATTCCGATTAATACGGCGCAGTACTCGGGAAATAGTAGAAAGTAATTCCTGTGAAAGGATTTAGGTTATTGCGGTTCCGTTTTTGAAAAATCGTCTTCGAAGGTCATAAACACAGGGTTCCTTTTGGTTCATATGGAATCGTTTCAGCACTGAACATAAGGAAATTTTATTTGTAAATGTAAGGCCCGTTACCTAATAGTTCCCGAGAAGTTCAAGAATTCTACATCTACATACATACTCCGCAATCCACCATACGGTACGTGGCGGAGGGTACCTCGTACCACAACTAGCATCTTCTCTCCCTGTTCCACTCCCAAACAGAACGAGGGAAAAATGACTGCCAATATGCCTCTGTACGAGCCCTAATCTCTCTTATCTTATCTTTGTGGTCTTTCCGCGAAATGTAAGTTGGCGGCAGTAAAATTGTACTGCAGTCAGCCTCAAATGCTGGTTCTCTAAATTTCCTCAGTAGCGATTCACGAAAAGAACGCCTCCTTTCCTCTAGAGAATCCCACCCGAGTACCTGAAGCATTTCCGTCATCAAACCTACCAGTAACAAATCTAGCAGCCCGCCTCTGAACTGCTTGTATGTCTTCCCTCAATCCGACCTGATAGTGATCCCAAACGCTCGAGCAGTACTCAAGAATAGGCCGTATAAGTGTTTTACAAGCGGTCCTCTTTAGAGATGAACCACATCTTCCCAAAATTCTACCAATGAACCAAAGACGACTATCCGCTTCCCCACAACTGCCATTACATGCTTGTCCCACTTCATATCGCTCTGCAATGTTACACCCAAATATTTAATTGACGTGACTGTGTCAAGCGCTACACTACTAATTGAGTATTCCAACATTACAGGATTCTTTTTCCTATTCATCTGCATTAATTTACATTTATCTATATTTAGAGTTAGCTGCCATTCTTTACACCAATCACAGATCCTGTCCAAGTCATCTTGTATCCTCCTACAGTCACTCAACGACGACACCTTCCCGTACACCACAGCATCATCAGCAAACAGCCGCACATTCCTATCCACCCTATCCAAAAGATCATTTATGTAGACAGAAAACAACAGCGTACCTACCACACTTCCCTGGGGCACTACAGATGATACCCTCACCTCCGATGAACACTCACCATCGACGACAACGCTCGAGCAGAATTAGTAGCTTCGATCAGGTTCTGAAAAAGTGGGAAGCCCCTGCTACCACATCTACGAGTAAAGTACACTGAGGTGGCAAAAGTCAGGGGATACGGAAGCGCACATATACAGATGGCGGCAATGTCGCGTAAACAAGGTATAAAATGGCAGTATTTTGGCGAAGCTGTCATTTGTACCGAGGTGATTCACGTAAAAAGGTTTTCGACGTGATTGTCGCCGCACGACGAGAATTAACAGACCGAGAGAGGAATGGTAGTTGGAGAGAGACGCATGGGACATTCCGTTTCGGAAATCGTTAGGGAATTCAGTATTCGGAGATCCACAGTGTCAAGAGTTTGCTGAGAATACCGAATTCCAGGCATTACCTCTCACCACGGACAATGCAGTGGCCGACTGCCTTCATTCAACACCCGAGAGCAGCGGCATTTGCGCTGAGTTGTCACTGCTGACAGACAAGCAACACTGCGTCAAATAACTGTTCAGATCGATATGGGGCGTACACATGTACGTATACGATAGGACAGTGCGACGAAATTTTTCGTTAATGGGCTACGGCAGCAGACGACCGACACCGCAGTGCCTTTGCTAACAGCAAAACATCGCCTGCAGCGCCTCTCGTGGTCTCACGACCATATCGATTGTACCCTAGACAAATAGAAACCCGCGGTCTGGTCAGATGAAAACGTGGTGCTTTGCTTACGACCCTGAATCAAAGCAAGAATCAAGTCAGTGGAAGACATCCAGTTCGCCAACCCGCAAGACAGCATGCCGGGTTAAGTCAAACATTAAGACAATGCTGACTTTTTTCGATGTGAGAGGAGTCATCCATTCAGAGCTTGTTCTGCAGGGTCGGACGGTTAACCAGGCTTTCTACTTGGAAGTTTTGAGAAGATTGTAGCAGTGTGGAGCGGACGTAGCCTGATTTGCGGCAGTCGGGGAGCTAGCTTTTCCATCATGACAATGCCCCTGCTCACACAGTACTGTCTCAACGACAGTTCTTGAAGAAACCTCCACACACCCCGTACTCACCCGATCTTGCCCTGTGTAACCTTTCTTTGTTTCCTAAAATGGAAAAATGACATGAAACCATCTCAAAACAAGAATTTAAACACTGTTTTGAGAATGGAATAAAACATTACACAACCGTATTAGTGCAATTAGAGAGTACTTTGAAGGGGATTGAAAGTTTACGCTTAAAATGTGAATAAATAAGTTACAAAAATAATTCGGTTTCTTTTGGGTACACCCTTGTATATACGAGGTGCGTTCAAGTTCTAAGGCCTCCGATTTTTTTTCTAATTAACTACTCACCCGAAATCGATGAAACTGGCGTTACTTCTCGACGTAATCGCCCTGCAGATGTACACATTTTTCACAACTCTGACGCCATGATTCCATGGCAGCGGCGAAGGCTTCTTTAGGAGTCTGTTTTGACCACTGGAAAATCGCTGAGGCAATAGCAGCACGGCTGGTGAATGTGCGGCCACGGAGAGTGTCTTTCATTGTTGGAAAAAGCCAAAAGTCACTAGGAGCCAGGTCAGGTGAGTAGGGAGCATGAGGAATCACTTCAAAGTTATCACGAAGAAACTGTTGCGTAACATTAGCTCGATGTGCGGGTGCGTTGTCTTGGTGAAACAGCACACGCGCAGCCCTTCCCGGACGTTTTTGTTGCAGTGCAGGAAGGAATTTGTTCTTCAAAACATTTTCGTAGGATGCACCTGTTACCGTAGTGCCCTTTGGAACGCAATGGGTAAGGATTACGCCCTCGCTGTCCCAGAACATGGACACCATCATTTTTTCAGCACTGGCGGTTACCCGAAATTTTTTTGGTGGCGGTGAATCTGTGTGCTTCCATTGAGCTGACTGGCGCTTTGTTTCTAGATTGAAAAATGGCATCCACGTCTCATCCATTGTCACAACCGACGAAAAGAAAGTCCCATTCATGCTGTCGTTGCGCGTCAACATTGCTTGGCAACATGCCACACGGGCAGCCATGTGGTCGTCCGTCAGCATTCGTGGCACCCACCTGGATGACACTTTTCGCATTTTCAGGTCGTCATGCAGGGTTGTGTGCACAGAACCCACAGAAATGCCAACTCTGGAGGCGATCTGTTCAACAGCCATTCGACGATACCCCAAAACAATTTTCTCCACTTTCTCGATCATGTCGTCAGACCGGCTTGTACGAGCCCGAGGTTGTTTCGGTTTGTTGTCACATGATGTTCTGCCTTCATTAAACTGTCGCACCCACGAACGCACTTTCGACACATCCATAACTCCATCACCACATGTCTCCTTCAACTGTCGATGAATTTCAATTGGTTTCACACCACGCAAATTCAGAAAACGAATGATTGCACGCTGTTCAAGTAATGAAAACGTCGCCATTTTAAGTATTTAAAACAGTTCTCATTCTCGCCGCTGGCGGTAAAATTCCATCTGCCGTACGGTGCTGCTATCTCTGGGACGTATTGACAATGAACGCGGCCTCATTTTAAAACAATGCGCATGTTTCTATCTCTTTCCAGTCCGGAGAAAAAAAATCGGAGGCCTCAGAACTTGAATGCACCTCGTAACCGTGCATATTGTGCAGACAAAATTATTCAAATAACAGATTGCGCTCACGAGTACAAGCCATCATTGTTTTCGGCTCCATCCGTGTATGAAAAAGTGGGAAACCTTAATATGTGGCTCTATCATCAGAACGTTTAATTCCAACATTTCAAGACTGTCTTAAACATAGGATGAAAAACTGTCGTGCGGCGTTACGTACGGCTGAAGAATGGTACAAATTTGTTAGTTGTTGTAAGTAATTAATTTATTTTACATGTCTCTGTTCCAAAATTCAAGTCGTCGCTTTTAACAGTTTAACATGACTTTCGTGGAAAATTTGGATTATCCAAGACACTCTACACCTTGAATCAACGTAAACTGCAGCCACCCACTTCCAGATTTCCAAGGTGCTTTCAGTTTTTTTTTTTTTTTTCAGTTCCACGTCGGCCTGCAGGCAGGCCGCCAACACTTGACAACTGGAGCAGTCCTCGTAAGGAAATGGACTTTCTCAGGAAATCAGGCAGCGAGCCAGGGCTCGGCACGTGCTTTTACAGGGAGAGAGGCGGCCGCACGGCGACCACAACACTGAATGGACGAGTTCCGCAGACGGTCAATGCCAACGTACGGGAAAGAAAAAGCAAACGATTGCAAGTTGCTGGTCGATGTTATAAATCTACATTTCACCGACGTTAAACGTAAGTATATACGTGATATTATCGCTCTAAAATTATGGAGCTATCAGGGATACAATGTAGGGAGCGAAAAGTAATCTCTGAGTTTACGTATCGTCATTTTATCATTTGGATATAGTGAATGGAGCTGTGGACGCTAGGAAATGGCACGCAAAGAGCGAAATCGGAATATTTTCGATATATTTTTCAATTTGACTTCAGCCGAGGGGGACAGCAGCGGAGGCAGTCAGAAACATTTTCTCTGTGTGTGGTGATGATGTCACTGTAGAGAGCACAGCAAGAAAATCGTGTAAGTAGGCTGTTTAGGTTTTTATGTTGGTAACGCCACGTAGCGCTCTGTATGAAAATCACTGACTGTGCTGTGTGCAGTCAGTGGCTGGTTGGAATATTTTGTGTAGTGTTGGGCAGTTGGATGTGAACAGCACGTAGCGTTGGGCAGTTGGAGGTGAGCCGCCAGCAGTGGTGGATGTGGAGAGAGAGATGCCACTATAAGCGGACGATCTGAACGGGTCTCCGCCAGAAAAAGGAAGTTTGTAAAGATGGATGTCATGAACTGATAGATATATATATGATGACTTTTGAACGGTATTAAGGTAAATACATTGTTTGTTCTCTATCAAAATCTTTCATTTGCTACCTATGCCTATCAGTAGTTAGTGTCTTCAGTAGTTAGAATCTTTTATTTAGCTGGCAGTATTGGCGCTCGCTATATTGCAGTAGTTCGAGTAACGAAGAGTTTTGTAAGGTAAGTGATTCATGAAAGGTATAGGTTATTGTTAGTCCGGACAATCCTTTTGTAGGGATTACTGGAAGTCAGACTGCGTTGCGCTAAAAATATTGTGCGTCAGTTTAGTGATGATCAGAATAAGTAAAGAGAGTACGTTCAGTTTTACTCAGCTGTCTTTGTATCAAATAACGTAGAAGTTTACCAGCACAGTAATTCATAAATTTCCAAATGGGACGTTTCAATGGTTTTCTCGTTTCAAGGAGGATCGTTTTGGCATTAGTTATTCTCCACCTGCAGGAAGACCTTCGAGGTTTGCTGCAGATCGTTTAAACGCATTAAGCCACAATGATCCACGTCATTCTACCCGAGAACTGGCAAATGTAATGAACTGTGATCATTCCACCATCATGTGTATGGGTCCCGCATGCTTTAAGCCAAAAATCACAAAAATTAGTGGGTGGCCGTATGTGCATCTCTGCTTGCTCGTCACCATTTGGCTCGTGAACAACACCGAGAACTCCTGTCCTGTATCATTACTGGTGACGAGAAATGGGGTCTCTATGCTCACATAAGGAAAAGAAAGGAATGGTTGAGCCCAAACAAAGCAGCAACTCCCCGTACAAAGAACTGCACGCATCCACGAAAGATAATGTTATGCATCTGGTGGAACAGCGGCGGTGTGGTGTACTACGAACTGCTCTCCAGGGCTGTAAACATCACTGCTGGCATTTATTGTCAACAACTGAGACATTTTGCAGACGATATCCAAGAAACGACCAGGGAGACTGCGTGAAGTGATGTTACTCCACGATAACGCTCGCCTGCATTGTACTAAATTGGGAAGTCATTCCGCATCCAACCTTATTCACTTGATCCAGTGTCCACAGATCTTCAACTGTTCACGGTAAATGATAACAGACAAACAGTTGCAGGATAAAGATTTATTAAAATCCTTGACCACGCTTTCGGTATATCTAAATATACCTTCGTCAAAAGTAAAATTCACTTGGACAGGAAGACACCTTCATTAACAAAAACTTATCACCATAACTGAGAAGGAAAAAACACTTGTAGCTTAAGTAAATGTAAAATTACCAAATTATTACAAGCACAAAAACTTTTAGTCACTTACTAAAATCACATCCTGCAGTGGAGATACATAAAACAATCGTGCCAAAGGCGTCGTCAGTAGTTAAAACATCATCTCCATTTGTACAACATAATTATGAACATGAGGTCGATTCGAACACAGTATAGCATCGGTACTTCGCGTGTGAACTGGCGTGAAGAGGGTGTGAAAGCCCTAGGGCAGATAGTTTCACTTGTAGTATGCGCGAGACACTCGCGCACATTAAAACTCATGGATGCATACTCATGCGCATCAAAATTATTAAAAGTTGTGCTAATTCAAACCTTCTGTCTTAATAAATAAAACATGTCAAAACCATTTAAAAACACTTATGAAGATAATTTGCTTTGAAGTTTTCCCAGCGTTATTTACACTGCAGTTGATAAACAACCCCACACTCGACGTACTCGCTTAGGCGGTACATGTATTTACTAGAATTGGAACGATACAGAGAAGATTAGCATGGCCGCTGCGCAAAGATGACACGCAAAATACTGGAGCGTTCCATATTTTTTTAAAAACAAAAAAGAACAAAAAGAATAAAAAATGTAGCGCAATAGATAGCGCGATAGAATGTAAACCAAATGCGGCTATTCGTGCGTTGGTTCAAATTTCCCCAGAATCATTTTTTCCCTCGTTCAATTTGAAATACCTACATGTCGCTCATCATCATTTTTTATAAACCATGCACGTCTTCTTGTTTCTAATTACATATCTGCCGCGAAATTCCTGTTTCCATTTGACATACAGATTCTTAATCATCGATGTTTCATGAACGACTGTTCATAAACATTGTTTAAATTGAGAAAACATAACAATTACATTTTTTAAGGAAAAATGAAAACCAAATCCTCTATATTTGGACTATGTCCATCGTTTTATACCACAGAGGTAGATAAGTATCGTAGAAACATGAAAGACAATCATTTTCACAGTGTCGAGCACGTCACACAAATGCTGCATTTTTACATTTGCTACTGTACCATTACAATATGAACCCAACAGAACTCATCTGGAGCCAAGCTGCGGGATTTGGTCCGAGAAGTAGCAAGACTGTTAAGCTGCCAGACGAACTGGAACTAACGCACGCAGCTTTTTCACACGTCACTGCCGAACGAACGCTGGCGAGATATAGAACGGCTCGTCATAAAAGAAGAAGAGAAAATGCTGCGCCTAGTTGGCTTCGTGGATTCTGTTGTTGATAGCCTCGTTATGAACGTAGCAGGTGACACATCCAGAACTGAAATGTATTTCTCGGATTCGGATAAGGAAGGAGATACGAGATTACCAGACGACTGACTGTAAGTAATACCTTCAGTGGCTTCAATATTTAATTATACGGTTAAATCCTGCAACAGTCTCTTACGTTACACACAGCTTATGCAGAAAAATTACCCTGCGGTTAAGTCAGGGATTTTCATCATTCTTGTTTTTAATTACAATAGTACATTAGCTAAAAACGATAACGTGTTGCGGTTTTCGTCCGCTCGTCTATGGAACGTATTGTGGGAGATTTGCAGTGTATTATTTCATTCCGCTTAAAATTTAAATTACATTCGAAGCAGTATTGCTCCTCCGCTCGTCTCTTTTTGCTGGCCACTTCACTGCAGGCTAGCTGTACCACCTGGCCGGCCGGTGCTGTCCAAGTTAAATGCGCAAGTAACGCTGTTGTCCCGTATTATCGGTAAGTCGATGTGCGCGTAACGCACTGCACAGAACGTACCCTTATTATCGTACTTGACAGTCCTCGAGACTGCTTGGCTGCAGTCCCACGTGAAACGGAAATCCAATGAGGTTCCAGCAAACGCGGAAGAATACGTAGTGCAATATTTACATCAGGTTCATTCTTATGATGAACTGATTATAGATGTGGGGGAATAGTACGATGCGGGAGGAGGGGGGGGGGGGGGAGTGTCGATAACTGTAGGGGCAGAGAACTGCATCGAATCTTCTGACTCAACAACAACAATATCACTACCTCAAAGAGGATAATCTGAAGTATAGATATTAGCAATTGGTACTGTGTGTCACACTAGCGGAAGTTGGCACAGGAAGGAGAAAAGCTGAAGAAAATTAAGAACGTACGTTGAGAATGCAATTTTGTGGCGCCGCTATTCCCAGATAATACTTCCGCCCATTCCGTGCTGCGTCAAATTTATAAGGGAACTCAAACTTTCGTGGACTTACTTCCTTTTCAAAGAAAAACGCCTATTTTTAGTACTTAGTTATGATGTTTTTAATTTTTACTTTTTGAAATGTCAAAACTAAAGTGGGTAGGAAGTAACGCAGCATTTTAACCCCCTTTCACTCTCTCAGGAGGAGGAAATGAGACGAAAATAAAGGTCTTACAGATCTAAATTACACAAAGGCAAGGTGTTCTCCATTTTTTAATGATTAGTATAATAATGGAAAAATTGCAGATTTTTCTGTTAATTATAAAGAAAATTTGTTTAAAATATCCAATCTTAGTGTAAATTATACTCCGTTCATCATAAGAATAACTTCAACTTCGTGTTCTGCCTTACGGCAGGTCTTGTCATGGGGGAAGCCTCGTCGGAGATGTCCACCGCATGAGCGTCTAGGGAAGTTATTCCAGTGGTGGTTTCCCGTTGCCTTCCACTGATGATGATGAAATGATAATGAGGACAATGCAACACCCAATCCCTGAGCAGAGAAAATCTCCGACCCAGCCGGGAATCGAACCCGGACCCGTTGGCGTGACAGATCGCCGCGCTGAGCACTCACTATCGGGGCGGACCCGTAAGAATAAACCTCATGTAAATATTACACTATGTGTTCTTCCGCGTTTGCTGGAACCTCATTGGATTTCGTTCCACGTGGAGAAAAAGCCAAACTGTCTCAAGTACAGTCAAGTACGATAATTAAGGATACGTTTTATGCCGTGCGTTACGCGTACATCGTCTCAGCGATAATACGGGCCAACAGCTTGACCGGCGCATTTAACTTGGAAAGCATTGGCCAGCCACCTGGTCCGGCTAACTTGCAGTGATGGGAACAGTTGTCGTGGAGGCGTAAAAAGAGAGGAGTACTGACAAGGGAACCTCCCAATCGCACCCCCCTCAGATTTAGTTATAAGTTGGCACAGTGGATAGGCCTTGATAAACTGAACACAGATCAATTGAGAAAACAGGAAGAAGTTGTGTGGAACTGTGAAAAAATAAGCAAAATATACAAACTGAGTAGTCCATGGGGCACATAGGCAACATCATGGACAAAGTGAGCTCAGGAGCGCCGTGGTCCCGTGGTAGGGTGAGCAGCTGCAGAACGAGAGGTCCTTGATTCAAGTCTTCCCTCGAGTGAAAATTTTACTTTCTTTATTTTTGCATAGTTATTATCTGTCCGTTCGTTCATTGACGTCTCTGTTCACTGTAATAAGTTTAGTGTCTGTGTTTTGCGACCGCATCGCAAAACCGTGCGATTAGTAGACGAAAGGACGTGCCTCTCCAATGGGAACCGAAAACATTTGATCGCAAGGTCATAGGTCAACCGATTCCTCCACAAAAAAACACATCTAATACATTCTATACGACACTGGTGACGGCATGTGCGTCACATGACAGGAATATGTTGTCGACCCACCTAACTTGTACACTTGGCGAATGGGTAAAAAGATTCTTCTACCTTGCCCGATTTAGGTTTTCTTGTGGATGTGATAATCACTCCCAAAAAAGTGATGAAAACATAAGAGTTTGTCACATAAACTGAAAATAAAAAATTAAACTTTTCACTCGATGGAAGATTTGAACCAAGGACCTTTCGCTCCGCAGTTGCTCACGTTACCACGAGACCACGACGCTCCTGCGTTCCGAGTGTCCTTGATGCTGCATATCTTCCCATGAACTACTCAGTTTGTATACTTTGCTTATTTTTTCACAGTTCCACATAACTTCTTCCTGTTTTCTCAATTGATCTGTGTTCAGTTTTTCAAGGCCTATCCACTGTGCCAACTTATAACTAAATCTGAGGGGGGTGCGATGGGGAGGTTCCCTTGTGAGCAATATACTGTTGAATGTCATTTAATTTTGTACAGAAGGAAATAATGGTAAAACTCAGGCGATAGGCTTCTTAGGTGATGTGAAGGAAAACATGCTCTCGATTTTCGCTAACATAGTACCGTGAAAAATCCTGGCTTTAACAAGTGTAATTTTTCTGTAGAAGCTACGTGCGGCTTAACAGCACACTGCTGGTATTTCACCATGTAGCTAAATACTGAAGCCACCGAAGGTACTACAGTGAGTCGCCTGGTAATCTCTGAGAGTCTTCCATATCAGACACCGAGGAAAGCGGTACATTTCAGTACCGAGGCGATCAACAACAGAATCCCAAGCCACCAAAAAGTCGACGTTTCCTCTTCCTCCTCTTTTATCACCATCGGTCGGCAGTGACGTGTCATAACGCTTCGTGCATTAGTTCCAATAAGTTTGGCAGCTTAAACGTCTTCTTATTTCTCGCGACACATCCATTAAGGGGCTCCGGAAAGGCTCAAAATCATGAAAAGTTCAATTTTTACTTTTTTGCGTTTTCTGAATCTGCAGACTATTGCCTTTTAATAGATATATAATTTATTCAATTCCGAAGACTACAACTATTTTTAAATTTTTTTTTGAAATGTGTTCTACATGGGCGTGACCCACTGTGGCGCTGTTAAACTGCTGTCAAATGGTGTTATTATTAACGTCCGTGTTCATCAGGTACATTTTAGTGATGTGAGATAAAGTATGTGTTGTGGCTAACCTGTGATGGTTCAATATATATCGCTGGTGTGATTGTCGATTGTTTCATGTTTATTTACTCTGTCGTTATCTCGAAAATATTCGTAATTAATACTGTTTCTTGAGTCTCTGTTTTGTTGAAGTATAATAATGAGTAAAAGTAAAGTTATTAGAAATCCTCTGAAGGCTTTTAAGAAAAGGAGAAATGTTGGAAAGCCAAAGGTATTTAGAAATATGGGAATGAAGATAGGTTCTAACATGGTACGAGCGATGCTTGCTTTAGACAAGGAACGCCTTCGGGCTGCAGACAGGGCTGTAAAGAGTCTAGAAATACAAGCAAGAGTAAACAGGAGGAGGAACAAGAGGAAGCTGGAGGAGGAGTTTGCAGAGGATGAAGATAATCCATCCTATGGACCTGGAATGCACTAAAAAGTTAATCCAATCTTTGTCGCTCGATTCCCAAAACCTTTATTTTCTCATACTAATTACATGTTTTCTAAGGATCTTCCAAAACATATTTGTTTCAAACTTTCAGTAAATGTTACACAGTACCTTCTGCATAATTTAACACAGCCTTTTTCCAAAAAAACTGTATATTTTTGAATATATAAATAAAAAATTGCAAAAAAATGTTGTGAATTTTCATTACAATTGGAAAAAAATCATCTTTAATAACTGAACTGGTGGCTCTGAGCACTATGGGACTCAACTGCTGTGGTCATAAGTCCCCTAGAACTTAGAACAACTTAAACCTAACTAACCTAAGGACATCACACACATCCATGCCCGAGGCAGGATTCGAACCTGCGACCGTAGCGGTCGTGCGGTTCCAGACTGTAGCGCCTTTAACCGCTCGGCCACTCCGGCCGGCAATAACTGAACTAAAATTTTGTAAAATCCCTGTGTTAAGTTGTAGCCCATATTCCAATAAATAATCTGTAAAAAGTTCAACTTCCTACCTCAAATACTTTGTGAGGAAAGATGTAATTTATAAGCGTTATTTTAACATTGCAAGTATAGGGCGTTCCGGAGCCCCTTAACTTGGCCCCAGATCAATTCTGTTGGGTTCAGATAGCAGCGGGGTGACAACATTAAAAATGCACCACTTGTACAGCGTGCTCGACGCTGTGAAAATTGTTTTCCGTTTTTCTACGACGCTTATCACTCTGGCTCGTGTGAGACCAGATCTGTCCTATAAAACAGCGACCACATTAAAAAAAACAGTATTTTATTTTTCTCCAAAAAATTTAATTGTGTAATGTTTTCTTAATTTCAATATCTGTCACAATCTTTTATAATATATCAATAATAAATGTGTATTTGGAATAAAAACCAGAATTCTCCATGTGTTATATAATTAGAACCCAGAAGACGTGCAGTTTTCTTGAAAAAAAAATTCTAGTTAAGAATGATTTAATTACCAAGTATTGATAAATTTCATATTTAAATGATTTAGGTATACAAACGGAGCCGGCCGCGGTGGCCGAGTGGTTCTAGGCGCTTCAGTCCGGAACCGCGCGACTGCTACCGTCGCAGGTTCGAATCCTGCATCGAGCATGGATGTATGTGATGTCCTCAGGTTAGGTTTGAGTGGTTCTAAGTTCTAGGGGACTCATGACCTCAGCAGTTGAGTCCCATAGTGCTCAGAGCCATTTGAACCATTTGAACCATACAATTACCCCCTCGTCACTTATATTTATTACATCGTGTCTCTCAATAAACGTCAAAGCTCATTTTTATCTGTAATATTGTGAAAAACATTAAGAACAATTTGTTTCTAGCCATTAACGGTGTTCCGCGTGCGTGTTTCACTACGAAGCAGGAAGCAGTGTCATCAATTTTCGCGGTACATGTGAACAGTGAGACAATCAGAGCACGAGTAGTGTTTACACAGACTGTGACTGTACACGATTTCTGAAATAAAAATTACGTAGCTAAACTATGATTAAGGAAAACGTTGATGGTTGTTAATACACCAGAATGTCTCTTAAAGTTTCATTTACAGCGACATAGTAATAAAATATCTAATACGTAAGTTGGACCTACTTCCATGAGCGGAACAACAAAAGTTTTCAGGAGCTGACATCGAAATAAGTGTCGAAGGAATAGAAAAGCAACTGGAATCACTCAACAGAGGAAAGTCCACTGGACCTGACGGGATACCAATTCGATTCTACACAGAGTACGCGAAAGAACTTGCCCCCCTTCTAACAGCCGTGTGCCGCAAGTCTCTAGAGGAGCGGAAGGTTCCAAATGATTGGAAAAGAGCACAGGTAGTCCCAGTTTTCAAGAAGGGTCGTCGAGCAGATGCGCAAAACTGTAGACCTATATCTCTGACATCGATCTGTTGTAGAATTTTAGAACATGTTTTTTGCTCGAGTATCATGTCGTTTTTGGAAACCCAGAATCTACTCTGTAGGAATCAACATGGATTCCGGAAACAGCGATCGTGTGAGACCCAACTCGCTTTGTTTGTTCATGAGACCCAGAAAATATTAGATACAGGCTCCCAGGTAGATGCTATTTTCCTTGACTTCCGGAAGGCGTTCGATACAGTTCCGCACTGTCGCCTGATAAACAAAGTAAGAGCCTACGGAATATCAGACCAGCTGTGTGGCTGGATTGAAGAGTTTTTAGCAAACAGAACACAGCATGTTGTTATCAATGGAGAGACGTCTACAGACGTTAAAGTAACCTCTGGTGTGCCACAGGGGAGTGTTATGGGACCATTGCTTTTCACAATATATATAAATGACCTAGTAGATAGTGTCGGAAGTTCCATGCGGCTTTTCGCGGATGATGCTGTAGTATACAGAGAAGTTGCAGCATTAGAAAATTGTAGCGAAATGCAGGAAGATCTGCAGCGGATAGGCAATTGGTGCAGGGAGTGGCAACTGACCCTTAACATAGACAAATGTAATGTATTGCGAATGCATAGAAAGAAGGATCCTTTACTGTATGATTATATGATAGCGGAACAAACATTGGTAGCAATTACTTCTGTAAAATATCTGTGAGTATGCGTACGGAACGATTTGAAGTGGAATGATCATATAAAATTAATTGTTGGTAAGGCGGGTACCAGGTTGAGATTCATTGGGAGAGTCCTTAGAAAATGTAGTCCATCAACAAAGGAGGTGGCTTACAAAACACTCGTTCGACCTATACTTGAGTATTGCTCAACAGTGTGGGATCCGTACCAGATCGGGTTGACGGAGAAGATAGAGAAGATCCAGAGAAGAGCGGCGCGTTTCGTCCCAGGGTTATTTGGTAACCGTGATAGCGTTACGGAGATGTTTAGCAAACTCAAGTGGCCGACTCTGCAAGAGAGGCGCTCTGCATCGCGGTGTAGCTTGCTGTCCAGGTTTCGAGAGGGTGCGTTTCTGGATGAGGTATCGAATATATTGCTTCCCCCTACTTATACCTCCCGAGGAGATCACGAATGTAAAATCAGAGAGATTCGAGCGCGCACGGAGGCTTTCAGTCGTTCTTCCCGCGAACCATACGCGACTGGAATAGAAAAGGGAGGTAATGACAGTGGCACGTAAAGTGCCCTCCGCCACACACCGTTGGGTCGCTTGCGGAGTATAGATGTAGATGTAGAGCTACACCTGCTGACCACCCATCGTGTTTGTGTTTGTTTACATCGGGTTTATTCTTATGATGAACGGAGTATAGATGACCTCTTTCGGTGAACTGCCATCGGCGAATCGCGACAAAGAGCTGGTTCATTCAGCACAGCCTCAACTATAATAAGAAAAACACAGCGGCGAAAACTTGAGATGGACGATTTGGAGGGTCTGAGGCACATCAGAGCGAGCGTAGCACCAGTGAAGGAAAACTTGGTCAAGAGGGGCCTTGTAGACGGCATTGCCACAAATATCAGGATACGGAACATCTCCAGACCTGTCCTAATTGTCCCAGTAAAAGTAGCCTAGGTCAATTACGGCAGCGAAGCAAGGAAGCATTGGCTGTAATTCAATTCCGGGCTGAAAAATTCTGATCTCTGGACACGAAAAATTGAAGCAAAGCAAGTGAAGTGAGTGAGAGATGCTGTTTCGATCTCTCAAAGAAATACTTTCCCTTGTTAACGTGCTACAGAATCATGAGCTACCAGCACCGTAATAGGTAATAAGAATAACATTTTATGAAAGAAAAAGGAAGGTCAAGATTATACAAGGTATTCACAGAACGCTGGTGTAGATTATACAGAGTGGTCCATTGATAGTGACCGGACCAAATATCTCACGAAATAAGCGTCAAACGAAAAAACTACAAAGAACGAAACTCGTCTAGCTTGAAGGGGGAAACCAGATGGCGCTATGGTTGTCCCGCTAGATGGCGGTGCCATAGGTCAAACGGATAGCAACTGCGTTTCTTTAAATAGGAACCCACAATTTTTATTACTTATTCGTGTAGTACGTAAAGAAATAAGAATTTTTTAGTTGGACCACTTTTTTCGCTTTGTGATAGATGGGGCTGTAATACTCACAAACGCAACATTCCGCCAGTGCGGACGGTATTTGCTTCGAGATACATTACCCGTGTTAAAATGGACCGTTTACCAATTGCGGAAAAGGACGATATCGTCTTGATGTATGGCTATTGTGATCAAAATGCCCAAAGGTCGTGTGCTATGTATGCTGCTCGGTATCCTGGACGACATCATCCAAGTGTCCGGACCGTTCACCGGATAGTTACGTTATTTAAGGAAACAGGAAGTGTTCAGCCACATGTGAAACGTCAACCACACGACCTGCAACAAATGATGATGCCCAAGTAGGTATTTTAGCTGCTGTCGCGGCTAATCCGCACATCAATAGCAGACAAATTGCGCGAGAATTGGGAATCTCGAAAACGTCAGTGTTGAGAATGCTACATCAACATCGATTGCACCCGTACCATATTTCAATGGACCAGGAATTGCATGGCGACGACTTTGAACGTCGTGTACAGTTCTGCCACTGGGCACAAGAGGAATAACGGGACGATAACAGATTTTTTGCACGCGTTCTATTTAGCGACGAAGCGTCATTCACCAACAGCGGTAACGTAAACCGGTATAATATGCACAATTAGGCAACGGAAAATCCACGATGGCTGCGACAAGTGGAACATCAGCGACCGTGGCGAGTTAATGTATGGTGCGTCATTATGGGAGGAAGGATAATTGGCCCCCATTTTATCGATGGCAATCTAAATGGTGCAATGTATGCTGATTTCCTACGTAATGTTCTACCGATGTTACTACAAGATGTTTCACTGCGTGACAGAATGGCTATGTACTTCCAACATGATGGATGTCCGGCACATAGCTCGCGTGCAGTTAAGCAGTATTGAATAGCGTATTTCATGACAGGTGCATTGGTCGTCGAGGCACCATACCATAGCCCGCACGTTCACCGGATCTGACGTCCACTGTTTTCTTTCTGTGGGGAAAGTTGAAGGATATTTGCTATCGTCATCCACCTGACAACACGCGTCAGCGCATTGCCAATGCATGTGCGAACATTACGGAAGGCGAACTTCTCGCTGTTGAGAGGAATGTCGTTACACGTATTGCCAAATGCATTGAGGTTGACGGACATAATTTAGAGCATTTATTGCGTTAATGTGGTATTTACAGGTAATCACGCTGAAACAGCATGCGTTCTCAGAAATGATAAGTTCACAAAGGTACATGCATCACAAATAAAATGATCAAACGTACCTACGTTCTGAATTTTAATTTAGAAAACCTACCAGTTACCAACTGTTCGTGTAAAATTGTGAGCCATATGTTTGTGACTATTACAGCGCCATCTATCACAAAGCGAAAAAAGTGGTCCAGCTAAAACATTCTTATTTCTTTACGTACTGCACGAATATGTAATAAAAAAATGGGGTTCCTATTTAAAAAACGCAATTGATATCCGTTTGACCTATGGCAGCGAACCACAGCGCCATCTGGTTTCCCCCTTCAAGCTAGACAAGTTTCGTTCTTTGTAGTTTTTTCGTTTGATGCTTATTTCGTTAGATATTTGGCCCGGTCACGACCAATGGACCACCATGTATAGTAACAATAGGGCAAGAAAGCGTGTGCGGTAACTCAAAGTAATATTTGAATAAACCGCTGTTTCCAGCGCCCAATATTAAGGAATCATTCTGTATTGTTACTGTATTTGTTAGTATTAGCATCATTTTTTCAAACACTAACGAGCAGTAGTGAAGAGTGGTGGGGCCCTTTGCCCTGTATTCATGCTTGCTACGGAAAGTTTTCAAGACTGGCTACCACCTGTTGCAAGAGGTGCGGACCCGTCTGGTGTTCACCGGGAGCCGTTAAGGAGATTAGCAGGTGTCTGCCATCATCAGCGTGGTGTTGGCGCGGCCTCAGGGGCAACCGTAGCCCAGTGGGTCTTCTGCAACGACTCGCGACCGCCAGCACCGCCGCGCCTTCCACGTCTCGTGCATCGCCAGGGCAAAGCGCACAAGCCAACATGTATACCTCCGGGCTGCCGCCGCAGATTCTAGGCAAGTTAATGTCAATTCTTTCTTTTCTCTCTATTGCTCGTTCTCTCTTCTATAGTGAAAATTAGGGGACCAGTGCGGTCGGAGTGATGGCAGAAGCAAACTGTAGCGAAAGCTCTCTCTCTGCCTGCTTCAAAATCATTCGACTGAAAATTATATTGTTCTTATACGACTGTATTGAGGGCCGTCTAAATGGTCTGTGCATGTGACTAGGTGATTGCGGAATGTTCAAGCATCCGAAGTGTCCTTGATGTATGTGTTTGTGTGTGTGTGTGTGTGTGTGTGTGTGTGTGTGTGAGAGAGAGAGAGAGAGAGAGAGAGAGAGAGAGAGAGAGAGCGAGTAGAGGGGGCGAGGAGGGGAGGGGAGAGGAGGAAGAGAGGAAGAGAGAGAGAGAGAGAGAGAGAGAGAGAGGGAGGGTGGGGTGGCGGCAGTGGGAGTCGGGAGGGTCAGTGCAGTATACGGATGATTTAAACGAGAGAGAGAGAGAGAATGGTAGAGGGGGGGAGTCGGGACGGGGGAGCAGTGCCGCAAACGGATGATCTAAACATGTAATCCGAGAAGAATTTTTGTAGGAGAGCGTGTAAAACAGTCTGAAATCATATCACAGAGGCCAGGTTTCGATAGCCAGCAGTCAGAACGACTGTTTTAAACCTCTGTTGAGGCTTAACTTATTAATAAGGGAAATAAATCCCTGGTACGTGACAGCAATTTTTATAAATTTTACGAATAATGCTGTCTGGATCGCTTCATTAAAAATATGTAATTTAATAAATGAAACATTATGAAGCGACCTAGGAAGCGATATTCGTCAGATAAGGCTACATAACCGCCTTCATTACGGTTTTTTGGAGATGAATTAAACCAGTATGTACTAAATGGAAAATAAGCCACTAGTTATTGCTCGTACATTTTTCCCCTTGCATGTTACCCGTTGTCATATTATTGTGTTCGTACGCGGTAGGTATAGCTTAGGAACTAACTTTTGGTTTCCTGTGTCGAGTGAAAAGGTGTCAAACATTATTTTCCAAAATTCAAAAACTTGTGGACCCATTACACTGTCGTCTTTGAACACCAGCATTACAGTATTTTCTTCTATTCGTTACGTCTGTGGCTGAAAATAAACAGTTGAGCACCAGAGTAAAATTTCTGGCACCGCACGTGTAATACTCCTGTTGTTTGGATTTGAGCACAAGCAATGAAGACAACTGAAATTATATAAGCCGATAGTGACGCATTTTTTTAATCTTGCAGTGCCAAAGACAGTAATAATTGTCGAAGACACTGCTTGCTCGGTATTTGCATTGGGCGGGGGGGGGGGGGGGGGGGGGGGTTCGTTGGAAACGCTGTCTACTTGAAGACTCGGCTGAACGCAATGCTTATTTTCATTGTAAAGTGTTTGACAGAAGACTTGTCTCATTACACCGCACATAATAATTATTTTCAATCATCAAGGGGATGGAGTGATCTCTTGTAAGTATTCTTCTGCCTGAGGTTAAAAGCACGTCTTACTTTTACAATCCCGTCGGCATAGCGAAATATTTCAAAATGCACTTCTAAAAAACTCGTTCTTAAAAGTTTGTGGGTGATTTTTCGCGCCATGGAATTTCGTCTGCAGTACTTTCGAGTTAATTATATTCGTTATTAAAGAGCGTCGCAAACGTAGAAGTAGCCTTCCACTATGTCTCGTTTGATACACTGTTATTCATGCAAAGACAAAGGCCGATGAAAACGGTCTACACAAGTGTATGTATCTGCTAGACGATAAAGCTACTGAAAGCAAGTGTGCTCACTAACGAAACGGAAACACGTGTCGCTTGTTGTTACTTGCGATACTTGTCCTACAATGAGGTTCTGCGGTTTGTGTGAGAGGCACAGTAGGATAAAGATACAGCAGTAAACACTGAACCTAATCAATGCTTCACCCACATCGGAGGGGAAAACTACTCATATGAAACACTTACTCGCTTTTTTCACACAATAACAGTGGATTCATATTGCAGGGATGTTCGCGAGGTGTTTCCCTGTAGCCACGTACGTGCAACAAAGCAGCTAATGTTCTCCGCATAATATGTAAATAACTCACCTCATAGGATCGACATTCTCAGAATGACTACGATGTGGCTGCATATGAAAGAGCATCGCCCGGAGATCGCGAGAAAATGAAAATCGCCTAACCAAAACTTCCTCTTGATGTAATGAATGCTTGCGCTCTTAAAATGTGGATAAGTGTAACACATACAAAGAGCAAGCACCCGATAGGATTCAATTACATAACTAGTATACAAAACGCGGCTAGCTCGTGGAATCAGTAACAGAGGAGGAATAGTTCTGGAATGGCAGTGTTGTGGAACGAGCAATGCATCTGTAAAGAGTGTGGCAGTAAAAACGAAAGTGTGACCAGTAGCCTATTCTTGAGTACTGCTTTGGTGTTTGTAGGCCTCGTCGAGTACGCATGACAGCGACAGCTAACACCGAACGAATGGAGACACGCGTTGCAGGGATCGTATCAGGCCGATATAAGTGTAACAGTTATGGTCAATGAACTTCAGTAGAAATGTTTGAGGAAAAAAGTACGACGTTCTTCTTATGGAATCCTGTTTGTTAAATTTAGGCAGTGCTGCCGAGGAAAACTGCACAATTGTGCTGCCAGCATGGTATATCTCGCGCAGCGGCCGTGAGAGCAAGATAGAGAGAGATTAGAACGTGTACATAGGCGTACAGATAGCCATTTTCATTCCGTCCATCCCCTAACGGATTAAGGCAAGGTCTCCCGTGACCGACGGAGTGTGTATGTAGGTGAAGGCTGCGGTACAACGCGATTGTGGAGCCACGACCGGTTATGTGCACCTATAGTGATAAAAGGAAAACGGTTGCATCTCATTACGTGCTCAAAGCGCACAGAGTGAACCCACTAAACATACGATTTAAAAAGCATTTGCTTTGTTTAAATCAATACCGAATTCCGAGCATCTACCAGTGCTCTACTAAACATTTAGTATGCTCACCTGTCTGAACTTCAAATGTTCACCGAAGATTATCCATTGCTGTAGTAAGGCAATAGCAAAAACAGAACAGCCTCAATTATTCTAAACCCATGTTTCCCCCAGATCTATTTGTATACACATGACGGTGCTGATACTTGCTAACACGTGATTCCCCGGCTGGGAGTGACCGTATCACACCTAACAATGGACTGCTGCGCTTTTAAGCACGAAGACTGTTTTCTAAAGCAGTCAGCTAGTTCATCGAGGATGCAGACAAGTTGCAACTATCCGGTATTATTCTCTCTGGAAGCCAGTCAAAACATTATATCACAATTCTAAATTAAGTTCATAATATACTGTTGTGTCAGGTCAGAAATTAATTTCTGCAGTAGGTGACAATTATGGTGTTTCATTATTAGGCCTAACATTATTTTATAGTTTCACAATTTTTACTGCACTTGATTTACAAAGAATAAAGAAATACTCAGATGGTAGCGAATTATAGTTGAAACTAGTTAGAGCGTAACAAAGCATCTGCAACAATAAGAACCCACAACTCCCTTACAAAGCGCCCTGTCGAGCACATATTCGTCAAGAATTGGTACAAAGAGAAAAAAAAATTACTGGATGCGTCGAGATACGACATAGCTCGCAGTTTCAGAGGAAGCTGACCGTGTAGTTGAGTAAGCGTAATTCAACACCACCTTTCCGCCCGCAGGCAACAGAACTGTGTCGTCAGAATACAGGACGGCCTGGTGACAGCAGAGGCGCTATCAGAAGCTCGTTCCGGAACACGAGATAAGGCAACGCTGCGGGTTCTTTGTCAGGTAGATCTCACGCCGCACTGCACGTCGCAGTCTGCGTGCGGGTCTCAAAACACCAGTCTACATGCGGCACAACTTGCCTAGAAGGAAAACCTAATTTCGGGAACCCATTTTCGCTAGGCCGTTTGTTGCGCCTCAATCGATTTCCCTAGCTCGATCAAACTACGTTGTTCGACCCTAAGTTGTTTTACCCAAATGGTGCCTGTAAATCAGCTGTTCTAATGTCGTCGCTGTGGTAACCAATACCTTCGTAGTATATTATATTTATAAGGTATCCTTAACAGATGTCAGTGAATCCGTGAGGAGGAGCGTTTAGTCGAAGAAGAGGTTTAAAAATCATATCCACAACAATCAACTCGCGCGAAACTGTTATACCCACCTTGAAAATTTCCGCTGTGGAAATAAATATGAAGTACTGGTAGAGAGAGAGAGAGAGAGAGAGAGAGAGAGAGAGAGAGAGATTGAATTACTTCCTGAACACTCCAATACGCTTTCCCTTCACACCACATACAACCAACATTTTAAAAATCAAGTAACAACTTGACAACTCTCTACTAAAATTCGGCAGTGTTTATATGGAGTGGACCTATTGCGAGAGATCCAATCCCGTAGACAAACCCGCTATTCCAGAATCGCTGTTTGAGTGTTTACAAGTTCAGCAGAAATCGGTATTTGCAAATCAGTTTGCTGAAAACCAGATTTAGGAACTCATTATAGTAATCAAGACGTAGGCGACAACTCGAAAAGGCTTTTCTCGATTCTACGACAATGAAAACAGCGCCGCGAGTGACGCAGTTTAAAAATAGGCCACCAGTTCAGTCTCCGGTCGCTGCGAGCTTCCCGTAGGCCAAGCGGGAAACGGAAAGGGGGAGTGTCATTTTACTCTCAGATGAGCTTACTCAACAGCAAAAGAGTATTCTGAGAACTCTACAGTCAATTCCACGCAAAAAACTGATAATTCTGCAAGAGTAAAAAGTTTTTTTTTTTCGTACGCTATGCGTTTCGACGTTTAAACCATCATCATGTCGACGGCATCTCTTACAAAACGGTTTTTAGAGGAAAACATTGGCGATTTCTCCCAGCAGTGAGGTAACAATGAATAAGTTGCCTCTTGCACTGGTGATAATCACCTATGGACATGTTTGTAGACACAGCTAACAGTCACGATTTTTGTTTACTTGCTTAAATTTTTCAATTTTTGAAAACCGTATTGCAACATATTTCAAGGTCTAGCCTCGACACATCTTGCAATACGGTATTAATTTAAGCAAGTTAACAAAATTTGAGACTGACAGCGGTCTCTAAAATACCTGTTCAAAATTTTAACCAACAACCAAGGTCGAAGAAAACCCAGCTTGGCTTCAAAATGTAAATAACACTACATTAGCCACGCGACTATAGGTACGACATGGCAGATAGTTTTAAAGATGTAAAAGGTACTTGCAGTGGATGAGGATCATTATGTGTGCTGTATTCCGTGGTAGAAAATCGTATTTACTTTTCACAGTACCTCAAGTGCCACGATGCTGTAGTTGTGTTGCAAAGAAGTTAAATTTTTCGTCGAAGATTTTAAGGCCAAAAAATTTACTTCGAAGATTTACGCCAAACAGACGATGGATACTGGGACGTATGGCCATGTATGGTGTCACTGTGGCACAAGCAGAATTTTTTCTATCAAGGAAGAAACAAGGAACATTTTGAAGTATATATTTAATAACAAACAAAATCAAAACGAGGATAATGGAATGTAGTCAAATTAAGTCGGGTGATGCTGAGGGAATTAGATTAGGAAATGAGACACTTAAAGTAGTAAAGGAGTTTTGCTATTTGGGGAGCAAAATAACTGATGATGGTCGAAGTAGAGAGGATATAAAATGTAGACTGGCAATGGCAAGGAGGGCGTTTCTGAAAAGGAGGAATTTGTTAACATCGAATATTGATTGAAGTGTCAGGAAGTAGTTTCTGAAAGTATTTGAATGGACTGTGGCCATGTATGGAAATGAAACATGGACGATAAATAGTTTAGACAAGAAGAGAATAGAAGCTTTCGAAATGTGGTGCTACAGAAGAATGCTGAGGATTAGATGGGTAGATCACATAACTAATGAGGAGGTATTGAATGGAATTGGGGAGAAGAGGAGCTTGTGGCACAACTTGACTAGAAGAAGGGATCGGTTGGTAGGACATGTTCTGAGACATCAAGGGATCACCAATTTAGTAATGGAGGTCAGCGTGGAGGGTAAAAATCGTAGAGGAAGACCAAGAGATGAATACACTAAGCAGATTCAGAAGGATGTAGGTTGCAGTAAGTACTGGGAGGTGAAGAAGCTTTCACAGGATAGTGTAGCATGGAGAGCTGCATCAAACCTGTCGCAGGACTGAAGACCACAACATTTGATAACAGTAGAGATAGAATAAAACACTAGTGTATGTTACACAACTTACTGTAAGTTACAAAATTTTCTGTGGTAGTGTAATGAAAACGAATTACAGCTATTGGAATTCTTGACAAATGCGCTCCATATTTATCCATAGATTTTAAAATTTATTAGATGTCACAAAAACATTGCAAATGAGTATAAACGTTCTCGTATGTCTTTTGTTTGCGGTAAATCTGCGATGAATATACTTTGTCCTTAAATCTGTGATGAAACATATGATTCCTTTGCAACACGACCACAGCACTGTGTTATTTTCTGTACCGTGAAAAACGTATGCAGTTTTCCGCGTCAGAATGCAGCACACACATTGTTTGTTATTCTTGTCCTGTATGTATATTTCATGTCTTTCAATTGTCTGCTACGCAATGTATGTTGATTCTGTGGTTTATCCTGTTAATCAGTACCAATACAAGGCCAGTACATTCGCTACAGTACATCACACGCTGCTATCAGAAACTGCCAAAGCTTGCCTCTAAAAACAGTTATGCAAGCCGTGCCTTCCATTTGATGATGATTAACTGTCGCTATGCATGCGCAAGTTGATGAAATGAAAAAGATGCTCCTGACTGAAACAGAGAATGTTTTACTTTTCCATTCCAAGTAGCATTCGCAAGTCTCACACCACATTTCACACTGAATGAAATGCGAAGGAGGCTTTGTCCGTAAAACTGGAAGGAAGTAGGAACTTTTAACTTTTAACTACAATTAAGGATCATACCACAGCTCATGGCTAATTTAAATAAACTGTCATTCGATTTACGGTCTAATAATGACACAAGTGAAACACTTTGGCGAAGGTATTGCCAACAACGTTGTTTGTTTATAAATAAAAATACAATACTGTGTGTGTTCTACAGGACCCTGTAGAATATATACAATATTGTATTTTCAATTATAATTATGTTGTGCTACCAAAAAGCGAAGGAAGATTCAGGTAACACAACATTATATATGAAACGGCAACGCGAAGGAATGTCGGCACGCCCTGAGACTTTGCGCCCGCGGATCTCGGATGCGGTGGGTGCGCCGACGGAAATACTTTTGCACTTGGGCAAGATTTCCGCTCGGCAACTATACAGACATCGCCTAGACAGGAGCGCAGTCCCGGCGCACTGAGGCGTGTCTGAGCGCGCAGAAACAGGAAACAGGTCTGGCTCTGGGTTAATCTTGTTTCTAGGGGATTACGTAAAGCCAGTCACTTTTGATACCAACTTGCAAAAACTAAAGCATTACTGCGTCAAATCAGCGTAGAAAGTTAGCTGCCCTGCTGATATAAATAGACTAAGGATACGCCAGGCATATTTTTGGTGACCAGTAGCGCCTGACGGGGCAGATATTTACTGATTAGACAGTAATATTCATCATATTATCATCTGTCCGCCCTGCATTTCTCCTACTCATTTACGGTGTCTCTTCTGCCCTAAAAAAGACGACAGTCAGTAAGCCATGCAGTACCACCCAATGTTGTAATCCATCAAAACCGTTAAGCGCTGCATAAAACAGTATTCACACATCAAAGTTTAGAGCGTACCATATGTGACAGCGTTTTCATTATTTTCGCATTAGTCTATTTCTCTCATGGAAACGTTTCAGAAAGTGATCCCTAATCGACTATTATTACGATAGCCCATTCGCCGCCGTTGGCTTTCCTGCGACGGTGCTCCCTGCCGAACGTGAGCTGCCCCTTCTCGTCTACATCTACATGAATACATTGCAATTCACATGTAAGCACTTGACTGAGGGTGGAAGATATCAGTTTCGAACTGTATGCTAGCTAGCGTTCCTATCTTGAATTGAGCATGGAAAAATAGCTTCCAAATCTTATCGTATGAGCTCTGAACTGCCTCACTGTAACACAATTGTCATTCATCCCAGTCTACGCCGCAAACAACAAAATATTTTGACACTTGGAGGGGAAAGTTGTTGACTGGAATTACGTCAAAATATTTTGTCTCTACGAAAACCGCCTTTTAGATTAGATTAGGTTAATACTTGTTCCATAGATCATGAATACGACACTTCGTAATGATGTGGAACGTGTCAGGTTAATAAAAGATGTCTGTACAAGATATTACATTACACAAAATATTGCATGACACTAATATAAAAGTTTTTTTTTTTTTTAAGTAACTGCCAAGCAACTCGCTTGATGCGTCTATCGCACTCACTGTCCCAACTCGGGCAACACAAACCGAGCAGGCCATCTCTGGATATTTTTTATGTCTATTCGGTCCATCCTCTCTAGCACAGTTCCTATACTGCGCAGCAATATACTGAAACGAGCGGACAAGCGTAGTGTGAGCACTTCTTTGATGGATTTGTTGTCCGTGAAATCTATTTGTTCGGCTTCTGTAAACTTTTCTATACAATCGTGTCAATTTAAGCCTTTCGTAACTATAACTTCTAAATTTTTGTAGTCTCGATAATTTCAAATTTGTACTGTGTGTCAGATAACTTCGGTCAACGGAATTATTTTAGTACATATAGAAAGCACTTGACACTTCACGTGTTTAGAGTCATTCATTAGTAACTCCAGAATATGACTCAATAGTATATTTTATACATGTGACGGATCTCGTGTTAAATTTCTGGAAAAAAAGAATTTACCTGCATCGGACTGCTTTTTAATTGATACAAATGTTTACAAAAACTCATTTTCATGCATGAGGCTGATTTTTATTTGAAATAAACATTTGTTTCACTGGAGATTTTCTAATTTCGCTACCTTGGGCCTACCTCTTTGCTCCGTAATGGCCAAGGAGGCTAAATTTGACAATCGGCAATTAAGTAAACTGACAATTTCACTGAATGAAAAATTTTCTCATGCATGAAAATGACGTTTGTCAAGATATACCCCACTCCAATTTAAAAATTACTGGCAACTCAGAAACTCTCACTTGTGGTAGAAAACGTTGAAGTTATTTATTGGTCATTACTACTTAGCTGCTGACCAAGGAGCAATTTGCTGACATTGGGACTTTGCAGACAGAGAAGCTGATAACGCTGTTGCTTCTCTAGCAGGTGGAAACTATCGGTCTTCTACACAGATGGAAGACTTATCCTGCTAAAACTGATCATGTTATGTGGGCAGGAGCTTGAGAAAACACGAAGCTTGTTATGTAACATAAATTTGAAACTGCTCTAGCCGGCTAAATATCGGTTCACATCCATGTACGAGAGGTTCGCAGAGATAGTGCAGTAACCAGAAGAAAATCAACTCAAAATTTGCAGCTTAAGCGGCTGTCGTACGGCACGCACCCACGCGCGTGACGTTGCAGCAGGCAGCGGCGGCGACGGCTCTTTAAAAGTCTCACCAGGCATCCTTGAGCGATGGGCGTGCCCTCCTGCGGCCGGTGGTGTTGAACCTGTTGTTGCGCAGGTCCTCATTGTCGTCGGCGAACGGGTTGAGGTGCTCCGGGTAGTCGTCGACGCTGATCTTGCGGCTGCGCGTTATCATCTTGTGTGCGTTGTCGGCGTGCGCCTCTTCTTCCAGTGGTGTATCACTCGGCGGTGCCTTCTCCCGTCATCGCCGAACTGGCACAGTCACACGTCACTCCGGAACACGGCGATAATCGACCGGTTATCTCGCTATCGGCAAGCGATCGCGCCGTCGCGAGCGCTGCGGAGAATCACTCCCTACCCGGCAGTGCCTGTCGCGCGACTTTCCGCTGTGGGGGTCTGGTAAGGACTGAGCGGGCCAGGCGACGCCGGCCTGGCTCAAGTTCTGCTTTCCCCCGCCAGGTAGCGCGCGCGAGGAGGCGATGAGACGGCGCCGACTGCAGACGGGCTAGCGTCGCGTGACATCACACGCCGCATCTGGATAAGGGGAAAGTGGGAAGGGGAGCGACTGGGGCAGTCAGCTGTTTATGCGCTTGCCGCTGGAAAGTGACCTTGGCTGCGTGGACGCCGTGGGCCGGCGCCCCACTGCATCCTTAGGGCCAGACAGTTAGAGCCTGAACTATCCGTCATGCTGTTGTAGTTAAGGACAAATTATATCGCAAAGCGTACTGTAGTTCTGTCACCAAACCAATTAGTCCTTTTTGTCTTCGGTTCATCAGTTTTCTGACTGCTTCCATCCGGCCCGCTCAGATTTCCTGTGCTATGCCAGTACTTTCAACTCAGATCAGCACTTATCCTCAATGCCATCAGTTATTTGAGCTATATATACAATTTACGTGGTTTTGGCCTCCCTTTAGTACTGTAGGAGTTATTCCCTGATCTCATAACAAATGCCTATCATATTGTTCCAGTTAATGTTGTTCACATATTCTCTCCCTTGCCAATTCTGTGGAGAGTCACCTAATTTGTTATCTCATTAGTCAATTTTCAGCATCCTTTTGTAACATCAAATTTACGCTTCGATACTTATCGGGTTTTGTAACTCTGAATGAATCACTTGCATGCACGACTCGTGGGATCCAGTAATCGCTAGAGGGCGTGTCCCCAATTAGTGGGGAGTGGGTACATCGCTGATATGGGTGACTGGAGGAAACTGAACTACCTCGCACGGACCAACAGTCAAGCTACCACCTTGTAATTGAGTGTTGAGTCATTTAAGCACGTGGCTTAAAACTGTGGATCGGCGACAGACCCATGTGATAGGTCGGCTGATTACTTGTCACATCAGTATGGCTCATTGTCAAAATTTAGGTGTTGGGGCGACGGTGGGGTGCCCCCCCCCTTCCCCCCCCCCTCCCCCACTCCGTAGGTGACACGTGTGGACCGGGCCCGATCGACGGATGCGACTGTTACCGGCATTATCGGAGCGGGCCTGTTTAAACAAGCGAGCTCTGGACGTACGTCCTGCTCTCTCAGTATTGGTATGATGACGGGAAGAGCACGTGAACTACCTAATGTTCTACAACGAAGGAAATTTGACGTCGGCATGGTGCAATAGACAAGGAATGACTCCAAATGATACGAGGGACCTTTTCGGCCAATTTCAGTTGAAAAACTGCGGAATTTGTTGTGTGACATTGTGGGATATTCCCACAATGCCCCTATAATTTCATGAAGTTACGATAGGTGGCGGTGCTATACTTTGCCATCAAAGTGGCTTCTGTAACGGAGGAATGTTCCAAGCAGAGATCTGTCATTGAGTTTCTTTTTTTTCCCTCGAAAACCGAGCATAGCAGATATTCAGAGGTGCTTGCAAAATGTCTACGCAGACCTGGCAGTGAACAAAAACACGGTAGGTCTTTGGGAGAGGGATACGTCATCATCGAAACAAGGCCACGCAAACATTTCCATCTCCCGCATATCGGCCGGAGACAGCTGTGACTCCAGCAATGTTAGAGCGTGCGGACACCCTCATCCGAGGTGATCGACGGATGACAATCAGACACCTCACTGCTCAACTGGCTGTGTCTGTTGGTATTGCTGACGCACTAGTCCTCCAGTTGGTGTACTCAAAGGTGTGTCGCCACTAGATTCCTCGCCACCCAACAGAAGCGGGTTACGAGGCTAATCGTCTTTCTGTCGAACACCGTCACAGGCGATGAAACATGGGTTCACTGCTTCGAAACGGAAGCAAAACGTCAATCCAAGGTGTGGCGCCACACCACCTCTTCTCTGAAGAAAAAGTTCAAAGCCGCACCCTCACCCGATAAAGTTTTAGCGACTGTCTTCTGGGACTCTGAAGGGATCATTCTGCTTGATGTCCTCCCTCAACGATCAACTCTGAAGTGTATTCCGCTACCCTCAGGAAACTGAAGAAAAGATTCGGTGTGTTCGTCGCCTCACAAATGCAAATGAACTTCTCCTTCTCGATGACAACGCAAAGCCTTAAAAATGTCTGCGCACCGGGAAGGAGCTCACCAAGCCTCATTGCACTGTTCTTTCTCACCCACCCTACGACGCCAATCTCGCACCTTCGGACTTCCATCTGTTTGGCCCAATGAAGGATGCACTGCTATTGACCCGACGCCGACCAGCAGAGGTTCCTCACGGGGATACAGGCCCTCCAGGTGGTGACGTAAGGCCGCCGCATTCAACGGAGATTATATTGAAAAATAGAGTATCGTAGCCAAAGGACTGGGGAATAATACAGTGTACTGGAATCCTGAATAAAACCAACCTGAAAATGTGTTGCATTACTTATTGTAAGCCCCTTGCGTATTGTAATGACAGCCCAGAACTAATGGTGTTGGAATCTTTGCTAAAGAAAATTTCGAGGATTCTGTTGCTGAATAGGATGTTTCGGTGATAGAGATCCATATTTTCTCGTGTTGCTCTCTGCAAACGGCCTGCCTCAAGAAGTTAAAAGACGATTTCCAGAAGTTGCTTGATGAAAATATCCTGTAGGTGCCACAGAAAGATACTACAAGCATCGCTGGTGATTTCAAAGATCATGTTGGGTGGCAAGAAGACGTCTATCGATTACCCGGCAGAAATGGCTCGGGTGTAATTACTGAGGAAGGTAAGAAAGTATTAAATTTTGTCGGAGCTCACCATATAATTCAAAATGTTCAAATGTGTGTGAAATCCTAAGAGACCAAACTGACCATATAATTATCACAAACATGTTTCAAAAGAAGCATCTTCGGACAGTGGCAGCAACATCAGATAGATTAATTTCATTCTTGTGAGAAAACGTGATTAAAAGCTGGTTACAGATAGGCCATTTCTTGTGAAACAATGCTTCCGCAACAGCATTCACTAATAGTCCGACTGCGCATCAAAATAACGACTCAAGAGAAAGTAGAACAAAATGGACCAGGATAGGTAAAATGGTAGCGGTTCAAGGAAACCGAGACGCACAGAATCTCAAACATCACTCTCCCATCTATTACTGACGTCAAAACAACATGGGGTCCATTAAAAGAAACTGTTCAAGCAGTTAACTGTGAACAAATAGGCATGTCCAAATCTGGATGCCATAAAGTAGGTCGTCGGACATGGTTGTGAACAGAGGTTGGTTCAAATGGCTCTGAGCACTATGGGACTTAACATCTATGGTCATCAGTCCTCTAGAACTTAGAAATACTTAAACCTAACTAACCTAAGGACATCTCACAACACCCAGTCATCACGAGGCAGAGAAAATCCCTGACCCCGCCGGAAATCGAACCCGGGCGCGGGAAGCGAGAACGCTACCGCACGACCACGAGCTGCGGACTGTGGACAGAGGTTAAGAGCAAAGTGAGAGCTAAAGAAGAGTACTATAACAAGTGAAAATGAACCTGCGAAGAAACAGCATAGGCATATGTCACTAATAGATACATTCTGTTGCATCAACGACCAAGTACTTATTGTTGGCCGAAATAAGACAGCAGAACGCTGGCGGCGGTACTACGAAGCGGTCTCCAGTGAAGAGTTCCCACATTCCACAGTATAGCAGTTGGCGCCCGTTCAAGGATCCATCGCGCCGATCACCAGGCCTGAAGTTCTATAAGCCCTGCGGAAGATGAAACTTGAGAAGGTGACTGGGCTGGCTGATCTGCCAGCAGAGCTATGGGGAGCAAGGCACCGAACAGCAGTTTCTCTCGACAGGCTCACTGAAGAGAGAAAGATACTAAATAAGTGGACACTGAGCGCTAAGTCCCAGTCTGGACTCAGAAGGGGAGCCCGGATGAATGTTCCAGCTATCATTCTCAAGCCAACTGCGACAGTGAAGACCTTAAAGAGCATCACAGAGTACAGAACGCGTAAGACTGTCAGTACTAGCACCAAGCCTTGTGGCTGTCTTAAAGGCTGTGACATCACCGATGCTATTGATGCAAGTCGCTTGTTTATGGAGACACACTATGAGAAATCTAAACATCATCTCTTCGCTTTCCTGGACATGAAAAAGGCTTGCTACCGAGTTCCATGTTATCTAATATGGTTTGGTCTCCGAGAGCCTGAAGTACCCGAACAATGAAGTGAATAGATTCAACTACTGTATCACAATCCTAAAAGACGAATACTTTCTGCTGCTAGGCTCTCACATGACTTTCAGTTTTCTATAGCTGTCCATCAGAGATTTGCTCTTTCTACCCTTGTCTTCGTCATCATAATTGACACAATCGCCAGAGAACTTCAGAAATTAGCACCTTGAACACTGCTGTATGCTGATGAGGTTCTACTGGTTGATGCAGACAAGAATGAACTACAACGATGTGCCTCAATACAAAGAAGACTGAATATATGTCAACAGATGCAAATAATACGGGAACCATCAAGATCGACGGCGTAGATGTTAAAACATCTTGGCTCAAAAATCGTTGGTAATTGCTCACTCGTACCGGAAATCACAAACCGCGTTAGCAATACGTGACTTAAATGGGGAAGAATAACTGTTGTGCTTTGTGATAAGATCCTGGACCTAACCAGGTCGGAAATATACCACTCTGCAATCCACACAGTCGGCTTGGGTGGTGCAGAATGTTGACCCGCAACAAAAGAAGCAGAGATACCACTTGTTGTAATGGAAACCAAAATACAGGGTGATTCAAAAAGAATACCACAACTTTAAAAATGTGTATTTAATGAAAGAAACATAATATAACCTTCTGTTATACATCATTACAAAGAGTATTTAAAAAGGTTTTTTTTTCACTCAAAAACAAGTTCAGAGAGGTTCAATATGGCCCCCTAAAAAGGTTTTTTTTCACTCAAAAACAAGTTCAGAGAGGTTCAATATGGCCCCCTCCAGACACACGAGCAATATCAACCCGATACTCCAACTCGTTCCACACTCTCTGTAGCATATCAGGCGTAACAGTTTGGATAGCTGCTGTTATTTCTCGTTTCAAATCATCAATGGTGGCTGGGAGAGGTGGCCGAAACACCATATCCTTAACATACCCCCATAAGAAAAAATCGCAGGGGGTAAGATCAGGGCTTCTTGGAGGCCAGTGATGAAGTGCTCTGTCACGGGCTGCCTGGCGGCCGATCCATCGCCTCGGGTAGTTGACGTTCAGGTTTCATAACTAACCTTTTTCGTAGGACTCTCCATACAGTTGATTGTGGAATTTGCAGCTCTCTGCTAGCTCTGCGAGTCGATTTTCCTGGGCTGCGAACAAATGCTTGCTGGATGCGTGCTACATTTTCATCACTCGTTCTCGGCCGTCCAGAACTTTTCCCTTTGCACAAACACCCATTCTCTGTAAACTGTTTATACCAACGTTTAATACACCACCTATCAGGAGGTTTAACACCATACTTCGTTCGAAATGCACGCTGAACAACTGTCGTCGATTCACTTCTGCCGTACTCAATAACACAAAAAGCTTTCTGTTGAGCGGTCGCCATCTTAGCATCAACTGACGCTGACGCCTAGTCAACAGCGCCTCAAGCGAACAAATGTACAACTAAATGAAACTTTATAGCTCCCTTAATTCGCCGACAGATAGTGCTTAGCTCTGCCTTTTGTCGTTGCAGAGTTTTAAATTCCTAAAGTTGTGGTATTCTTTTTGAATCACCCTGTACTACGGTGGGTCTGACGCTTCATGATCATGTGACCAATCATGAAAATCTCAGGTGGTACAAGACGACACCTATCGCTGAGAGGATGAGGGAAAGCCGTCTACAGTGGTATGGACACGTTCTTCGAGCAGATCAAGAAACAATGGCTAAACATAGGTTTTTGGGAGACCAGCGCAACGTTGGGTACCCTGAGCGCAGACTTCAAGATAGTGGGCCTGCCCGTCACGGCCAAGCACAGGTGGAGACTGTCTCACACGACGCGGCACAGCTTATGTCACACCTGCTGTACGTCATCATCATCATCATCAGCCGTGCAACAGCCAATGCCGGACATAGGCCTACCTTCCCAACACTTGTCCAGCTTTAAGACCTTCAACTACACACACTGATGTCACTGCTGCATGTTTACCGAAGTCACCTATCCACTTCCCATTACATTGTTTTATCGGTCCTCTCTTGTATCTGGGGATTCAGCAAAGTACTTCTTTGATCCATCTACGATCACTTCGCTGACCTACCTCCATTTAATATTCATTACGGTCACAATTACATCTTACAAAAAATGCTTCAAATGGCTCTGAGTACTATGGGACTTAACTTCTGAGGTCATCAATCCTCTAGAACTTAGAACTACTTAAACCTAACTAACCTAAGGACATAACACCCATCCACGCCCGAGGCAGGATTCGAACCTGCGACCGTAGCGGCCGCGCCGTTCCAGATTGTAGCGCCTAGAACTGCTCGTCCACTCCGGCCGGCCACATCTTACACTTGAGTTGGTTGACTAATGATTTTGTTTTATTTTTCCTGCTTCATCTAACGATTTCCAACAAACGAGTATCACTCTCAGCTGCTCGCTGCAGCATCTGACTGGTTTTCTCATTGAAAGTCCATCTCACATTGCCACAAGTCAGCATATGCCCTAATTTCAGACATGCCCTCATTTGACCATCGGGCAGACTCCCGCATGGACGACACAGAAATAAGCATGCCTGGCGTAGGGAAACAACTGAAAGATTTGAAAACAAATAAAACGCCGGGTCCGGATAGAATCCCAGTTCGATTTTACAAAGAGTACTCTACGGAAATGACCACTTACCTAGCTTGCATTTATCGCAAATCTCTCGCCCAGCACAAAGTCCCAAACCACCGGGAAAAGCGCAGTTGACTCCCGTAAAAGGACGGACCCGCAAAATTGCAGACCAATATTCCTAACTTCTAGTGATTAAAATTCTTCTGGGTATTATGCCGCGTCATTGCTAAAAACTAACAACAATAATAAACTAAAACCGACGTTTCGGCCGAATTGCAACGGCCTTCCTCAGGGCACGTCGGTTTTAGTTTATTATTGTTGTTAGTTTTTAGCAATGACCAGCCGCGGAAGCCTACGTTCTTATATCTCTAACTTCTGTTTTCTGCAGAATCCTTGAACATATTCTCAGTTCGAATATAATAAACTTTCTTGAGACTAAGGAGTTTATGTCCATGAATCAGCATGGAAAGCATTGCTCGTGTGAAACTTTTCTTACATGATATACTGAGAACTAGGGATGAAAGGGAACAGGCACATTCCATACTTCTAGATTTCCGGAAAGCATTTGACGCCCTGCCCCATTGCAGGCTGTTAACGAAGGTATGAGCTTATGGAATAAGGTCACAGATATGTGAGTGGCTCGAAGACTTCTTATATAATAGAACCCAGTATGTTGTCCTCGACGGCAAGTGTTCATCAGGGACAAGGGTGTCGTCAGGACTGCCCCAAGGAAGTGTGATAGGACCGCTTTTGTTAATAAATGATTTGGCGGACAGGGTGGGCAGCAATCTGCGGTTGTTTGCTGATGATGCCGTGATGTCGAAGTTGAATGACTGTAGGAAGATATAGGACGACTTACAAGGGGAAGCCGCCAATTGTGAAATTCAGATTCAATTCATACTGCGCATAAAAAAAGCTCATGGCCAGAGGTGTAATGTGGCAAAGCACCAAGATGCACTTCTCAGCCGTTGTCGAGAAAATCGACAGTTAAAATAAACCGTTGCTCTGAAATACTCTCTATGATCTTCAATTATTTCCTACAGTGTCGTGGCGCAGCGGTAAGCGCTTGGGTTCGTAATTTGAAGGTCGCCGGATCGAATCTCGCGCCATGCAACTTTTTTCTTAAGTATTTTTTGTAATTCAAATGTATATATATATATATATATATATATATATATATATATATATATATATATATATATAATTCCCGGCAATCAGTTGCAATAATTATGCATGTAATAAGTTGTTAAAAGTCGTTTGTCGTGGAAAAACTGGCGACTTCGAACATCATTATGTTTTCCGCAAACAAAGTTGTATTTCACAAATGTTATTAATTGTCTTCATAATGTTAACCACGTATAGTTAACGGAAGACGTAGAAACGATATTCCGAAACGAATACGTATAGCATAAGTCAAACGTTCGAATTAGAATAGAAACCCCACGAACACAAATTTGCTGTGGCAGGTATGAAATATAAACTCCGTTACTCGCTCGTTACACTTGAAGGACAGACGTTGAATGGGCCGAAACGAGCCGCCGCATAACAGCGTAGTTGCCTGCTAACTTCGAAAGAAGGTAGATGCGGTCCCTAGCGCAACTTATAACATCGCCGAAAATCAGTGCGGACGTGAGAGCTTTGGTACACCCTGTTAAACAAACGGAGAAATGGAGGCGGTACTATTGGAGAGCGATCCGCCTTCACCAACATGCATAAGCAATTCATTAATATATATATATAAACTATAAATGAATTGTAATTCATATATATATATATATATATATATATATATATATATGAATTACAATAAACTAATACTAAAAAAAAATGTTGCATAGCGCGAGATTCGATCCGGCGACCTTCAGATCACGAACCCGAGCGCGTACCGCTGCGCCACGACGCTGTAGAAAATTGTTGATCGTAGAGAGTATTTCACGGCAACGGTTTGTTTAACTGTCGATTTTCTCGACAACGGCTGAGAAGTGCATCTCGGTGCTTTGCCACATTACACCTCTGGCCATGAGCTTTTATTATGCGCAGTATGAATCGAATCTGAATTTCACAATTGGCGGCCTCCCCTTGTTAGACAAAATTTCCAGCTGGGGTGATGAATGGCAGCTAGCTCTAAATGTAAGTTAATGTGCACGAGTAGGAAGAACAAACCTGTAACGTCCGTATACAGTATTACTAGTGTCCTGCCTGACACAGTCAAGTCATTTAAATGTCTGAACGTAATGTTGCAAAGCGATATGAGGTGGAACGAGCGTGTGCAGACTGTGGTAAGGATGGCAAAAGATCGACTTCGGTTTATTGGGAGAATTTTAGGGAAGAGTGGTTCACTTCTAAAGGAGAACGCATATAGGACGCTGGTGCGATCTGTTCTTGAGCACTTCTTGAGCGTTTGGGATCGACACCAGGTCGGACTGTGGGTAGACATCAAGGCAATTCAGAGGCGGGCGGCGAGATTTGTTACTGGTAGGTTCGAACAACACGTAACTGTTACCGAGATGCTTCGGGAACTCAAATGGGAATTCCTGGAGGGAAGGCGACGTTCTTTTCGGGAACATAGCCTACCCCTCTCAAATGGCACAAAACTGCCCATTCCCCATCCGACTGACGGGTCACCATCAAGTGTCACATGATCTCGCTTCGTAAGACACTGCGGGGAAGTTTGTAATTTGATTCAGGGCATTGGCACGAAGATTGGTCATCAGGAACCTTACACTCCACCTCTTCTGCTCTTGCCGGCCAAATACTGCCAGAGAAAATTTCATTCACCACCAGGATTCGAACCGGTTTTACCCCAAGTCGAGCGCAACTGCAGAGGTCTCAGAAAACTAACGTAGAGCGAATCAGAGACATTAATTACAGATTTCACTGAATCAGAGTCGGAAGGTTTCTCAGAATGCATTAGTCCTGGGGAAAGTGGTAGCTCATATTCGTTACTCGGATCTGTAAATTCATTAACGACTTGTAAATAGAGCATTGCAATGTACCCATTTCAAAAGTCAGCTTGTACGAGTACCTTTGCCTGGTTAAAGCCCTACGTCTTTACTGTACCGTTGGTGAAATTTTGTACAGGTATTTCGTACATTACAGAGAGAAGGCTGATATGATATGCATATAAATTTTTACTTTTGTTTCACTTTACCTCCAGCGATATTGATTTCTTTTGAGAGAACGTCATGTTCCAGAACCTGTCCTTTTGTCATATCTCGAAAGGCTTCAAATACGTCATATGTCACTACTTCTGGTATGCCATTGTTTCCATAATTAAATATCTGTGCATATTGTTAGTTATCTGAAGTACACAGAGCTTGCTATCTACTACATAATTTGTGCCGTAAGTGTAACATGAAGAATCACTGCCTATCGCACATGTGATTGTGATAAAGGCACCAGTCAATATACACTCCTGGAAATTGAAAGAAGAACACCGTGAATTCATTGTCCCAGGAAGGGGAAACTTTATTGACACATTCCTGGGGTCAGATACATCACATGATCACACTGACAGAACCACAGGCACATAGACACAGGCAACAGAGCATGCACAATGTCGGCACTAGTACAGTGTATATCCACCTTTCGCAGCAATGCAGGCTGCTATTCTCCCATGGAGACGATCGTAGAGATCCTGGATGTAGTCCTGTGGAACGGCTTGCCATGCCTTTTCCACCTGGCGCCTCAGTTGGACCAGCGTTCGTGCTGGACGTGCAGACCGCGTGAGACGACGCTTCATCCAGTCCCAAACATGCTCAATGGGGGACAGATCCGGAGATCTTGCTGGCCAGGGTAGTTGACTTACACCTTCTAGAGCACGTTGGGTGGCACGGGATACATGCGGACGTGCATTGTCCTGTTGGAACAGCAAGTTCCCTTGCCGGTCTAGGAATGGTAGAACGATGGGTTCGATGACGGTTTGGATGTACCGTGCACTATTCAGTGTCCCCTCGACGATCACCAGTGGTGTACGGCCAGTGTAGGCGATCGCTCCCCACACCATGATGCCGGGTATTGGCCCTGTGTGCCTCGGTCGTATGCAGTCCTGATTGTGGCGCTCACCTGCACGGCGCCAAACACGCATACGACCATCATTGGCACCAAGGCAGAAGCGACTCTCATCGCTGAAGACGACACGTCTCCATTCGTCCCTCCATTCACGCCTGTCGCGACACCACTGGAGGCGGGCTGCACGATGTTGGGGCGTGAGCGGAAGACGGCCTAACGGTGTGCGGGACCGTAGCCCAGCTTCATGGAGACGGTTGCGAATGGTCCTCGCCGATACCCCAGGAGCAACAGTGTCCCTAATTTGCTGGGAAGTGGCGGTGCGGTCCCCTACGGCACTGCGTAGGATCCTACGGTCTTGGCGTGCATCCGTGCGTCGCTGCGGTCCGGTCCCAGGTCGACGGGCACGTGCACCTTCCGCCGACCACTGGCGACAACATCGATGTACTGTGGAGACCTCACGCCCCACGTGTTGAGCAATTCGGCGGTACGTCCACCCGGCCTCCCGCATGCCCACTATACGCCCTCGCTCAAAGTCCGTCAACTGCACATACGGTTCACGTCCACGCTGTCGCGGCATGCTACCAGTGTTAAAGACTGCGATGGAGCTCCGTATGCCACGGCAAACTGGCTGACACTGACGGCGGCGGTGCACAAATGCTGCGCAGCTAGCGCCATTCGACGGCCAACACCGCGGTTCCTGGTGTGTCCGCTGTGCCGTGCGTGTGATCATTGCTTGTACAGCCCTCTCGCAGTGTCCGGAGCAAGTATGGTGGGTCTGACACACCGTGAAAGGGTCCTGTAGCCACCTTTCATTGCCAACTCTCGTAGTGGTCAAGTCGGCAAAGAGGTTTCCGCTACTTGTAAGAAATTCACCTGCGTTAGGTTGGTGGCGGAAATGGCATCCTGGGGTTTTCCGGTCCACGCGGAGCGTGGAAGAGGCTGGAGAAGCGGGAGGCAGTCTGCCGCCGGTACGGGAAGCGTACACAGCTGTGCTCCAGTCGAAGAAGGGTGAGTTGGACTGACCGCGTGGCGCGTTGTCACATAGAGAGGGGAGCTTTTAGCTTTTGGTCTCGAGTTTCGTCTTATAAAGACTTATTTGCTGGGTTGCAGCAGGGAATGCAAGGCTTTTGTAGAATTTCAGTTTGATTCCCAATGCAGTCTTGACTTTGATCCGTGAGAGGAACGCAGCACAAAGGAGTTGCATATGTTGAAGTGCCCTCGGTTCAGTGTGAATGTTTATGTGCCTACAATTGTGTGTGTATGCTTCTAATCTTTTTCGGATCTTGGTAATTTTTGTGTATTTGTGAATTTTCTTTGTCTCATGTGATTAAAATTTGGCCACAGTCCATAGAAATTGTCTTCGCGGACCGAGTGGGCACGCGAGTCTCTTATGAAACGTATAGTATTTCACAAGCAATTGTACATAGTTAGCATGCAACAGCAGGCTATAGATGCACTACATCAATGTTTTAAGGAATAAATAATTTTGCCTTCAATCTTATCTTGTGTACCGATGTTACGTCGCCGTTACCTTTGCCATTTACCTTGTAGTTTTCCTTGTTGGCCCACCTATAGCGTTTCCATGTGCACAGGTGTAGTGATTAGTGTCACTTTTTTTATCTGAAACAAGTGCTCTGGAATAGATCGTGTTTTCACGAATCTTGCTGCAGGCTGCACATACGCATGGTGTTCACGACCTATTTACTTTACTCAATATTTGATTCACGGGAAGAATGCCTGGATCATATTAATAACTACATCCCATTCTTTATCAATGACGTTACAATGAATGTTCTTTTGTGAGTTTCTCTTATTAATAAATTAAGTAATTTTCTGACTCAGTGCTACTTCTTCTTTGTCGTGTGGCTAGAGTTGGTGGCGACCCTATCTTTTATATTGATTTCAGTGTCAAGTAGCATTTTCTTATTCAAAGTGCGCGTGGCTCTTTTAGCTATCAGGATACATTCAAATGGCGCTTCATGCTTCTTGCACATAGCGTCCTTTTATTCACGCACTTACACATGGCTTACCCTGCTCACGGATTTCGGTAAACCAGAGATCTTCTGATGCGCAGTGAGGATTAGTTATTTTCGGTTGGATGTGCTAATTGGTATATTGTCTTTCTGTGATACTGAATTTACGTGAATTTATGATATAGGTGTGCATTTTCTTACATGTTTTATCTTGTATATGTATTACTGTATAGATATTGTGATTTAGTATTCAATTGTGTTACAAGTTTGGGTTGATTCTTGTCCTGTGGCGTGTACCAGTGTCATATAGTAAATCTTGGGTGCTTTGTGGGGACTGTGAGTCCATTAGGAGACTTTGGCATTATTCTTGTTGTATTTTGGAGCACGGAGTAACTATCCTTATGATGGAGACGCGTAGCCGTTCAGGGAGCCGCGATCGGAAAAACCTGCCAGAAAATAACCCTGAACAAGGACGAGGTCAAAACGTCGAGTCCGACCAGGAACGAAACGCGGAAAACGCAAGTACAAGTGTTGTCCATCCTGAGCCCGCTGTAGTGATTTCGAATCATTCGATAGATGCAAATTCATTACAGGCTATGCTACGACAATTACTAGACAGTAATAGGAGACATATCGAGGAAGTGAATAAAAAACAAGCAGAAGAAAATAGGAGATATAGCGAGGAAGTGACCGAGCGAGGTGGCGCAGTGGTTAGACACTGGACTCGCATTCGGGAGGACGACGGTTCAATCCCGCGTCCGGCCATCCTGATTTAGGTTTTCCGTGATTTCCCTAAATCACTCCAGGCAAATGCCGGGATGGTTCCTCTGAAAGGGCACGGCCGACTTCCTTCCCCATCCTTCCCTAATCCGATGAGACCGATGACCACGCTGTCTGGTCTCCTTCCCCAAAACCAACCAACCAACCGAGGAAGTGAATAAAAAACAAGCAGAAGAAAATAGGAGGCATATCGAGGAAGCAAATAAAAGATTGACTAGTGAAATAGTACAGGGTGTTGGGGAGAAACTGGCGATCATTGACCAACGCATCTCCGCCTTAGAAGAGGGGCAGCAAGTCATTAGCAAGCAGGTGATGGAGCAAGAAGAAAGGTTCGCTGGGAATATACGTATACTAGCAGAACAATGCCAGAGTGAACGAGCGGCTCTTGAGTCCCGAGTAGGACAAAATTCCGCCAGGGATCTCCGCGCGTTAGCAGAACAATGCCAGAGTGACCACGCGGCTCTTGTGTGCCGAATAGAGGACACTGCGGCTAAGTGCCCGGTCCATGTTAGCGCGCAAGTAGAAACCCTCAGCCAGGCGATAATAGCTCTCGAGCGAGAGCAAGGGCTTACGCAAACAAAACAAGACACGGCCCACCGAGAGATGCGAGAAGAAATAGCCAGGATCTCAGACGCAGTGGCGCGTAAGTCTGACAATAATAGGGAAACGATTACCTCGTCATCAGCGGATGCAGACGAAATACGGTCGATAACAAAATGTCCGTGTGGACAGTGTGAAATAAAAATACAACAAAGAGGGGTTACCGAGGGAATATGTGAGCGCATGGCCCGTTTAGAACTTCACCTAAAAGGGTTAAAGGCCCATGAAGTTGAAAGAAATGAACGAAAGGGCCATTATTCCGACGATGATTCCGGGAACGATGGCGAATTTGATCATCGTTATGATCGCGGATCTCGTACCAGGTGGGAACGGCGCGGATCCCCTCAGGAACGTTCGCCAAGGGAAACTCACGAATTTGACTTTAAACATTTTCTGACCGTGAGGAAGTTTGAAGTCTTCCGTAACTCGGCTACGGGGATTCACCCGCGGGCCTGGTTGCAGCAGTTCGAGTTCTCCCTCCCTCCTACGTGGCCCAGTGCGCACAAAATAGAGTATATGTGCGGCTACCTCGAAGGTGAGCCAGCGGCGCGGATGAGGTCAATTGCACGCAATTGCTACACTGTTGGGGAGTTTCGTCAACACTTCCTGCCGATATATTGGTCAGTGGCAGCGCAAAGTCGTGTAAAACACGGACTCATTATGCTACCAGAGTTAAACAGGTCAAAATTCTCCAGCCCTGTGCAGATGTTCGAGCACATGCTGCAGGCGAATGAACATCTTGACGATCCTTATGGACCTGCAGAAATTATTCGTATTTGCCTGGGAAAGTTTCCAATGCAGTTGCGGCACGTTATCCTTGCAGGACGATGTAAGGATGACGTAGAGGGGTTTCGCAATTTCCTTTTAGAGCTTGAGTGCGATGCGAATGGCACCACGCAGAATTACGGTCAGAGCGCCTACGAGCAGCGGCCGCGCGAGCGAAGTCGCAGCCGTAGAGACAGGTGGCACTCCAGACGTAACGGGTCGCCTGAGTTACAGGGCGCGCGAGCGTTGGCAGCGTCGCGATTCCTCACGGAACGCGGGCAGAACGAACGATGCCAATCGTCATCATTCGCCGAGAGTAAATCAAAGACACCCACGGGAGTTTAGAAGATATGGTAATGAGCAGAGATATTGGAGCAATTATAGCGGACCTAGGAACGGTAGTCGCAACCGACCACAAAATAATTATCGAACAAGCGACAACAGGGGTGCTGTAAACAGTACGGGTGGTCCGCCATTGGGTGTTGAAATTCGTCCCGCAAACCCGCGTCACAATCCGCCACATGACCCTAATCAAAGGGATCAATGACTAGCGGCTGACTCGGTTGGCGACAACTTAATGAGGACCAATGATACTGATGTGCATTTGAAAAAGGTAGACGTTATTATGGAAGATTTGTTGAAGAAGGGCCACAGTATTGTTGTGCCTGCGGTAAACCCAGTCGTGTCTGTTTAGTACATTTACAGTGTATATTTTCCAATGTTTTGATTCACACTGGTGTGATTAAAATTAAAGTGTATATTTTCTATGAATTGTAAAGGGTCCCCCAATATATGTGTAGTTATTCCTTCTTCTGAGCAGAAAAGAGTAGTGTTGTACAGCTTCATCACGTATGAATGTGAATGATTATGAGGCTCATATGAAGCGTTTCCTATTACAGTAAGATGGCTTTCGTTCTTTGATGACTAAAAAGGTATCGGGTGTGTTGGCGTGGCGAGTCAATGGTCGTAAGGTAATTCTTGATGATAAATTACAGTTTTAGTGTTCTTATTCCCCTTAGGTGAGCATGATTCAGTGAGATTTTTCAAATGTACTGCGATGTTAATGAAGCAACTTGGTGACTTGTAGGTGAAGGACTTGTGTATGAAGGGAGATTAATAGTGTTTGATTTTCAGAGTTGCCATCTTATAAGATATTTGGAAAGTGTAACTTGCCGTCACATACTACTAGGTACGGTTGAGGACACCAGAATGTGAAACCCCAGAAGATGTATATGGAAACAGCTTATAAACTCAAGCAGCTTCATATTTAATAGAGAATCAATGCGACTACCTCCAAGCTAAAATAACATGACGGTAGGTGAGGACCCCTGGGGACATGTGGTGAGTAAGTGTGTAATCATTATGAGTATCTTATGATAGCAGTAAGTTGGGTACTCATGGCCCTGGACAATGGATTTCTTTTGACAGTATTTTTTTATGTACTTATAGGACGAAGTGTTTATGTGTTTGCTAATAGGATAGGATGATTTTTATTGCCATTTTTATGCCCACTGACCTTTTGCATTAGGCTGATGAATAGATGTTGAAACATTTACCATTTCAGATGTGACTTGAATGAACCTTCTGTGTCTCATTAATCATAACTTTTATTATGCAATGTCCATAGAAAAGAAGTCTCGGAAATTTTTCACAGATCAGCAAACATGTTCTGCAAACCTTGGAGGAGCAGTCAATGAACAACGATATGGGTATTGGTGTTGAAAGGAATATTTTGTTTATATGTGGGAATTGTAGTCGGACTATATGGTGATGGTGACTAGTACGAGCTGTGTAGATTGTGCGTGAGAGCGTAGTTAGGAGTAGGTAGAGTTTTGTGTCTGTAGCTAGCAGCGGCGCCAAATCCTATCCAAATCCTGACCAAACCTTGTACAAGATCTACCCTGAATGATTGACAGCAGATGTAATGCTGGAACTATATTTTATAAAAAGGATTTTTTGTTTGTTTGAATATTGGTTATTTAATTTTCTTCGTTGTTCTTCTTATTAGTAATGTTAAGAAGGCCCTTTTTGTCAAGTTAATTTTGGGCACTATTCCATGTATTGATCAGGAGTGATAAACTCCAAAGATTTTGTGGTAATCTGTACACATGATATTTTGTAACGATCCCTGTGAGCGCAGTTCTTAAGTGGGTGCAAGGCCGCCTAGGGAGCCTCCGCCTCAGAAAGCACAGGGCTTGGTCCACCGGCAGGCGTTGCCGAACCCTGGTATCAACGGCGAAGCAGTGATGCGGCGAGCGGTCACAGCTGTTTCCCCGTCAGAGGGGAGGGGATGCTGGTCTTCCCCCAGGCGCAGGCTCACACCGGAGCCCGCAGGCGTGTCAACACGGCAGCGCCAGCTGATGGCCGGCGTTCCACCCCATGCGCTAGTCATCTGACAAGCGAAAGGGAAAGTATGACGCACACCAGGCGAGGCCGCCGAATCCTGAGCGCCGCTAGTCCAGACGGCTGCTGCGGTGAGGTAACGCCCACTGCCCGGAGGGACACGGGTCCCACCACTGACGCATCAGCTGAGACGGTGCAAAGAGGTGATAAGCGGGTCTCAAGCCCGACACCCGCACGAGTTTACGTCGACCTCGATGCGACGCAGAAGAGCGCGTGTCTCCCCATTGACACGACAGGAGACGGGGGCGTGTGTCGGTAAAACACATTCCTCCACAACACACGGACGACGGCCGCCAAGCCGCCTTCTCGATGATGAGGCAGGGCCCACAAGTGGCGATGTCCTGCAAATCTGCAACGCCGAACCATCCCACAGTATGGACGCAGAGGGTGGAAACGGGCACGAGGCAACGTCGCGGGGTGATGTCTAGGATGATCAACCTGGGTTACAACGGATGTTACAATCAACGCCGCTGCGAACCCCCCAGTTCAGTGTTGTGGTCCCCTAGTAGCTTATCCTCCAAGTCGCCTTTAGAAGAGACGCCCACCCCAGCACCTAAAGAGAATACCCAGTGAAACAACCATGTGGCGAAACTGAAAAATCACTGCGTGTCAACGAGTTGATTTCTGGATGTGTTTTTGTACTCATGTCTTATTTTCCATAGGTGATTATTTACCAGCTGTCATACCATTGGGTTCATTAATGATTTTGTATCACTGTATTTGTTGTGAATATTGTATTTTGCACTTTCACTTGCATGTTTTTATATATGTCAGCACCAGATGATACTGCTTTGGTTCGTGATAATGATTTTGCATCATTGTATTTGTTTATATATTTATATATATTATGTACCTGTTCACCTATGTCTCTATGTTAACTTTTGATAGTTGGTTAAGGCAATTTTAAAATAATATCTCATGGTTGTGGTCGTAGTAGGTCAGATGACATGATGTTAGCGTAGGATATCACGCTTAATTTAATTTGTTCTGTTTGCTTTGCGGACCGCATGAGGTCACAATTATTGACTAAGGTCAGATAAAGCTCACTTGGATATAAGAGATTAATCAACTCTTTTGTGCTGCTGTTTACTGTTGCAATTGTTACTCGTTAGGGTATGTTTGTTTCGAAGACTGTTGGCGAATCTCCTAGCATGGCGAGAAAATTCGCGGCACAGTCTTCTCCGGGACGTTTGGGGTGATGAAAGGGTCCTGTAGCCACCTTTCATTGCCAACTCTCGTAGTGGTCAAGTCGGCAAAGAGGTTTCCGCTACTTGTAAGAAATCCACCTGCGTTAGGTTGGTGGCGGAAATGGCATCCTGGGGTTTTCCGGTCCACGCGGAGCGTGGAAGAGGCTGGAGAAGCGGGAGGCAGTCTGCCGCCGGTACGGGAAGCGTACACAGCTGTGCTCCAGTCGAAGAAGGGTGAGTTGGACTGACCGCGTGGCGCGTTGTCACATAGAGAGGGGAGCTTTTAGCTTTTGGTCTCGAGTTTCGTCTTATAAAGACTTATTTGCTGGGTTGCAGCAGGGAATGCAAGGCTTTTGTAGAATTTCAGTTTGATTCCCAATGCAGTCTTGACTTTGATCCGTGAGAGGAACGCAGCACAAAGGAGTTGCATATGTTGAAGTGCCCTCGGTTCAGTGTGAATGTTTATGTGCCTACAATTGTGTGTGTATGCTTCTAATCTTTTTCGGATCTTGGTAATTTTTGTGTATTTGTGAATTTTCTTTGTCTCATGTGATTAAAATTTGGCCACAGTCCATAGAAATTGTCTTCGCGGACCGAGTGGGCACGCGAGTCTCTTATGAAACGTATAGTATTTCACAAGCAATTGTACATAGTTAGCATGCAACAGCAGGCTATAGATGCACTACATCAATGTTTTAAGGAATAAATAATTTTGCCTTCAATCTTATCTTGTGTACCGATGTTACGTCGCCGTTACCTTTGCCATTTACCTTGTAGTTTTCCTTGTTGGCCCACCTATAGCGTTTCCATGTGCACAGGTGTAGTGATTAGTGTCACTTTTTTTATCTGAAACAAGTGCTCTGGAATAGATCGTGTTTTCACGAATCTTGCTGCAGGCTGCACTTACGCATGGTGTTCACGACCTATTTACTTTACTCAATATTTGATTCACGGGAAGAATGCCTGGATCATATTAATAACTACATCCCATTCTTTATCAATGACGTTACAATGAATGTTCTTTTGTGAGTTTCTCTTATTAATAAATTAAGTAATTTTCTGACTCAGTGCTACTTCTTCTTTGTCGTGTGGCTAGAGTTGGTGGCGACCCTATCTTTTATATTGATTTCAGTGTCAAGTAGCATTTTCTTATTCAAAGTGCGCGTGGCTCTTTTAGCTATCAGGATACATTCAAAGGGCGCTTCATGCTTCTTGCACATAGCGTCCTTTTATTCACGCACTTACAACCGGTGTCAATGTGTTCTTTTTTCCATTTCCAGGAGTGTATTTGTCAAATGGTTCAAATGGCTCTGAGCACTATGGGACTTATCATCTGTGGTCATCAGTCCCCTAGAACATAGAACTACTTAAACCTAACTAACCTAAGGACATCACACACATCCATGCCCGAGGCAGGATTCGAACCTGCGACATTAGCAGTCGCGCGGTTCCGGACTGAGCGCCTAGAACCGCTAGACCATCGCGGCCGGCCAACAACATATTTGTCGATAACGAACAGCGATGACCTGGGATTTATGTAAGCTTGATCAATCGTGGCAATAAGACGTTTATGTGGTGTGATAGGTCTTCCGGAAATGTGTTTGTCCTTGTGCGGAATATCCACTTCTCTCACTCAGTATGTTCTACGTGTACCCCCTTCTTTTTAGAGGATCTATAACATGTAGGTAACATTTTTTAAATGGCACCATCTTCAGAACCTCTTGCTGCAGACTAAAGTTTTGTTTCTCATTCTGAGCTTGTTTCGGACGAAAATCCATTTTCGGCAGTAGTCCTATCCAAAAGAAGTGAAAACGACAATATCGTAATAAACACGATGCAAAAAAATTACATAGGTACAAATAAAAACAACGATGGCAGAAATACTTGATTAATTAAAGGTATGAGAATGTATATTAGTCTGGCGAACATAAACCCCCAAAAACGTGGTTTTTTCTCTGTCGTACTAGCAAGTACAAATGATTGCTATGACTTGTATTCTAGATTTAATACTTGAAAATAGAAGCCTAAGGACTTCAACATAATTATACACGCCATATAAGTAACCATTAAAACAACTGCATTAATTTTTGGAGGTACGGAATATTCCACTTTGAGAATAATTTTAATTTTGTTTATACTCATTATATTATCATTTTATAAGGCTTTGCGAGTGTGTTCCACACATGTACTACTTTCTTAAGTTTTTGAAACTAGCTACATGAACTGAAAGATAATCCATGATAGGGCTTGTTCTAATATTACGACATAGAGCTGATTAACATTATCATCTGCGAAACAGCTGTTTCCTCACTACACATGAATTATAATCAATTACAATTGTGCGCGCTAGCCAAGTTGTACTGTTGCATTTGACAACGAACGACCCCTCTGCAACATTTGCAGAATGTTGCAAATGTCAATCATGGTCAGAACAGTGTTCTGTGCAACCGTGAATGTGCTATGTCGGAGACTGCATCAGCTGGAAATGAACATCTGTTTGGAAAGAAGGATGTACGAGGATAACGGGTGCGTACAGGGACAATGGTAATCATTTTGTTGTTTTAGTAGACGTATTATTAACTGCCATCTGAAGCTGGAGATGCACATCTTTACTGCGGGAGGTCGTTCCAGAGTCGGGATCGTGCTACTGAGAAGAACTTCGAGAAAGTGACTGAACAATGGAGAGGAACAGAAAGGATTTGGCTGGCTCTGCGTGGAACGGATGTTTCTGCCATTTTATTCAGACAAGAGTGTTAAGGTCGACGAGAGATATGGGGGACAGTGTACGTTGATAAGGCTGTAGGGAAGACAGGGAGTACGGACATCTCTGCAGTTGTCTGCAGTCAACCAGGGCGGCTGTAACATTGCAAAGCGGTATGAGGTGGTGAAAGGTCTCTGTTGGATTCCTTTCATGTTTGATTTCTTAAATCTGTTGTCAATTACGGCATAAATTCCTTTTCTAAATTTACTGTGGCGTTTCTGACTATCTGGGAGGAGACTGAGTAGTGGAACGTGTTACTTTTACACGTAAACAAGAACGATCTGTCACACTACTACACTTTAAAACACAGTTTATATGTAATTCATGTCACACAGTCTCATACGGAACCTACATCCGCTTTCTGTTATATACTGTATATGATAAGATACTGTCATCCCCCTTCCCTTCTGTGTGAGAGGATGAATGATCAAATGTGTTTGTAGTTGCATGCTTGAGGGTAGCAGACAAGGCTGTCTGCTAGAGAACAGTAGGACCAACGTCGGAACAGATAGCTACGCTTTCTTAAAGCAGAGAGGTTTCTATCCTTAGTATGGTCCTGTCCGTCCGTTGTCATGTTGGTATAGGAAGCTGCCCCTCTGGCCACTTCCGTTTGTCTTTGTGAGCCACCCTCAGGAAGCACGCTCGGTAGTAGGCTGTGGCAGTCTGGCGGTTGCGAGCGTCTGAAATGGTAAGATCTCCGGCTAAGCGCGTGGCTGCTAAGTCCGTAGGACAATGGATTTGTTAAGTTCAGCCTAACTGAAAAGTTGATCACCTTTATTTCGGGTTAGCTCTAAAATATCTAAGGTTATCTTAAATTGCAGCGTAGTGTAATTCTCGTGTGAAGTTCATATTATTTTCCGGGAGTTGCTTTGTCACTACTTTGAGTAAAGTGGAACCACGTGTTGATCAGTAACTCTAACTAAGATCAATCTTAATCCGAATGCTTGTGTGATTATAACGTCTCGTCTTGACAATGTTTTGAATATAGCAACTTTTCTTTATGTTCAACCCACGTGGGATGTACTTTGCGAGACCAGTACCACGTGCTTATATAACTGTTTGACCCGTCAGGTTAACAGTAAGACGTTAATAACCAATTCGAGGTTTTTCTTTTGGAAATTGTTTTTGAACTAATTTATTTTAATTATCGAAATTATTCTGGAGTTATACGCTTTGTGTAAACCAAGTTGACCACGTGAAGCATGTGGTGTAATCATCAAAGTAGCCCTCAGCTATTCTTTTCGCGAAGATTTCACAAAGAGTTAATATGAATTTAGTATACCAGTGTGTGGTAATTACATGACGGACAGGATTGTGCTACGAACGTAATTTCTTTGGGTAAAAATTTGAATCTGTTTGTAGTGGTTAACTTTCTCTTGCATGCGTTTCAACGTTCTTTGTGTGTTGTTTTATGAATGCAGTGTTGTATGCAGACTCCCAATCTTGGCTCCATATTTGATGTGTTCTGTAAGATTTTCACCATCCTAAATAAGGCACCAGCTTGTTACGAATAAAATTTAATATGCTGAAATTTCATGACCAATCTTAAAAATAAATTTCCAAATATAAACTGATTTCTTTCTTTTTATTTCAATTCTCCTTTATATATATATATATATATATATATATATATATATATATATATATATATATATATATATTACCGGTTGTTGTATGACTATTAAAAGATTATCATTAATGTTAGTCTGTTTGGGAATTTGGTAAACCTGGACTAGATACCTGATGAAACAGTTGCCCAGTAATCCATGATTAACTTCCCCACACAGCTCACAGCTTTTAACCCGGTTTCATTGTCCAGCAGTACCGCTTTCAGCATAGCAAAATTAAAGCTAAAACGTTACAGTGGAACGAGCGTGTGGAAACTGTGGTAGGGATGGCAAACGGTCGGCTTCGGTCTATTGGGAGAATTTTAGGAAAGCGTGGTTCATCTGTAAAAGAGGCGGCATACAGGACGCTGGTGCAAACTATTCTTGAGCACTGCTCGAGTGTTTGTGATCCGTACCAGGTCGGACTGAAGGTAGACATCGAGACAACTCAGAGGCGGGCGGCTAGATTTGTTACCGGTAGGTTCGAACAACACGTAACTGTTACGGAGATGCTTCGGGAACTAAAATGAGAATCCCTGGAGGGAAGGCGACGTTCTTTTCGAGAACCACTATTGGGAAAATTTAGAGAACCAGCATTTGAGGTTGACTGCCGAATGATTCTACTGCCGCCAACATACGTTGCTCTGTATCTCGCCGTTGTCTTCAACTACTTTCGTTGTGTGGAGCCATAGTGAAGAACAGCTCGGCAGCTCGGTGACTTCCTAAGACACTTGAACAGCCTCCATCCCAACATGAAATTTACCACGGAAGTAGAAAAGGACAAAAAAACTACCATTTCTGGATGTACTGGTCACAAGGGATGGCGAAAACCTGGGATACATCGTGTATCGAAAACCGACACCCACGGATCGATATCTGCACAAACTATCAAACCACGCACGAGCCAGAAAAGAGGCGTGATTAATATGCCCGTAAGGCGAGCAGGACGAATATGTGAGTCGCAGCACCTCAGACGCGAAATGCAACACATGGAAAGTGTCTTGAGGAACAATGGATACTCTACAAGTTATATTAGAAGTGTAACAGAGCCAAATACTTGGCAAAGTTATTAGAAAAAGAAATATCTGGTACGGCCTTTCTGCCATACATTCCCAGAGTTATGGACAGAATCGGCCGTATATTGCGCAAACACAGCGTAAAGACGATTTTCAACAAGTGGCCACGAAAGCCTTAACATTTTTACACATCACTGACATACAATGAAAAGAATATAGGATCTGATACCGACGCCTGATTCTACCTGCCTCCATTGAGACTTTATGGTGCCGGACATGACGCATTGCTGGCGAGGCGTCAGGTATGAGCGAAACCGTTGCAATGCATTTGGCAGATATTTTGACTGCTAAGTTTCCCAAGTAAAATATCGAAGTGGCAAGCGTCAAAGGCTTTCCTGAAGTCTAAGAAGCACATGATAGTTGCTTTTTGTGCATCCATTACAAGCTTCAGGTCATCTGTTATCTTTATTAAGGCGAAGTTATGCTGCAATGTTTACTGACACGGCCTGGTATTTGTCTAGTAGGTTGTTTGTGGTTAGACAATTTGTTAGCTGGTCGTGGACTATATATTCTAAGGCCTTGGACAGTGCAGAAAGAATGCAAATAAGTCGGTAATCAGGGAGTGCTGTGGCAGCGTCCTTTTTATGTAGTGGGTTAGCTAGCCCGTTTCCAGGCCTCAAGGAAAACTGTTGTGGTTAAGGAGCAGTTGGAAGTAGTTATAGAGGGCAGTAGTAGATCAATAATAAGCTTCATCATTTGGACACTGATGCCATCGTGTCCAGTAAATGATGATCGAATATACATGAGGGACTTTTTGAGGGTACTGCAACTAACATGCTTTAGATAGAATTATTTGTGGGTACAGCCGTTTACGCCCATGAATTAATCAATGAATCTCTCTTTCGTCTGCGGTGCAGTTGTGGTTGCAGGTAATGTAAAGTAGCGGTTCACTTCTCTGGCTGGGACATTTGCATCAGCTGCTTCATTTACTTTGCATATACCAAGACCGTGCAGGTTTTTCCATAGGACAGCTGGTCTAATTCTGTTGTAGTTTTGCATGTATCACAGCTTCACTGACTGTGTTCTGCTTCTGCTTGTAAGCAGTATGGTTTTCAGGAGTGGGGTATAGTTTGCATGCTCGATATGCAGTGTCTCTGAGACTCATATGTTGTTTTAGTTCTTGAGTTAGTCAGGTTTGTAAATTTCGTTCTTACTTTTCTCATGTTTAGGGGAGCATATTTGTCATACAGTTGAGTAAGTTTGTTAGTAAATACATGAACTTCTTGGTCTATAATGTTGGAAGCTGTGTTAACTACACTGTTGCTCTTTGGTAATGGCTAGCACACCTGCTTTGTAAGCAAGGACACCTGTGTTCAAGTCGTGGCTAGGGTACAAATTTTATTTCATTTCTTCAGTTTCCATCATTATCGTATGCAAAGATAAGACTCAAATGTCTCAAGCGGAATTTAATTTTTTGTTTATGTTCGAAAAAGGAAAGAAGACATCCACCAACTACTTCTTGCACCTTAATTGCAAGTTCAGTTAAATTAATGTGCTTGCAATCTCGGTTTCTTTCTGAGACATTCTAAAGAGTACGTCATGAAAATTGTGTCATAGGCAGACCAGCCAGATGCACGTATTTGAGAGGTACGAATTACACTTGCTGTTGAAACTGACTGAAGTCCCAAATGAGTTCATTGTGAGAATCGTCACCTAAAAAATGGAGTTGTGACCATAAAATTCAGTGATAGTGTTAATCCTTCAGTGCATATTTCCCTTCAGCGAAACAGATGACTTGGCTGACTCCTTGGTTCAGAAGCCCGCATTTTGTTGTTGAGGAAACTTTCTACCTGCAAAGTCACCTCGTCATCATTTTGGGAACGCCTGATTGTAATGGTTCCTTCATCTGCTTCTTTAATCTGCTTCTTTGGGCTCTCAAATTTTGCCTCACGTCTCGTATTCTGCTACCACGGCACTCAATAACGTGCCATGTCAGCAGAAGCCTAAAGAAGCAGCAGAGACGACTTTGTCCTGTGTAGGATGAGCTGGAGCATTGTGGTGGAGCAAAAATACTCCTTTCGACATTTTCCCATGATCATTTTCTTTACTCGGGTTCCACAGCCGTATATTTGCCGAACGACATTGTAGTTTGAACGTGTTTACTTTATTAATGTAGCACGATTGTCCAAGAAAATACGTGCGAAATTAAATAAAGTTGGAAGCATTACAATGTGCTTCGGCTTCCCATGATATTTCATCTTTGCAGTCTCCCACAGTATGCTCCTGTGACGGTTAGCCTGTTACGACTGTACTCTGTTATCTCCACGCCTAGACAGCTCGAAAAAAAAGTCAGTCGACATTACCTTGCCCTATGATATACATGAGATGTATTCGCAGTTTGAATATGAACAACCGTCAGCTGTATACGAGGTGCGGCTAGAAAAAAACCGGACTGATGCTGGAAAAAACATTTATTTACAATTATTTACAATTTCATGTTATCTCCTTCAATGTACTCTCCTCCTCGGTCTCTACACCGCTCCACACGAATTTTCCACTGTTCATAGCAATGCTGCAGATCATTTTCGGTAAGTCCATACATTACTTCCGTCGCTTTTTCTTTTACTGCTTCAACAGTCTCAAATCTAGTTCCTTTCAAAGCTGACTTTACTTTAGGGAAAAGAAAAAAGTCACAGGGGGCCAAATCAGGTGAGTAGGGTGGATGATCTAAGATGGGAATGTTGTGTTTTGCCAAAAACTTCTTCACTGACAACGCACTGTGAGCTGGGGCATTGTCTTGGTGAAGGATCCATGACTTTTTTCTCCACAAATCGTTCCGTTTTCTCCTTACTCGCTCACGTAGGGTAGCCAGGACGCTAATGTAGTAATGCTGATTCACTGTTTGTCCCTCTGGTACCCAATCAATGTGCACAATCCCTTTGATGTCAAAAAAAAACAATCATCATTGTCTTGAATTTCGATTTTGACATTCGTGCTTTTTTTTGTCGTGGAGAACCAGGAGTTTTCCAATGCATCGATTGGCGTTTAGTTTCGGGATCGTAAGCAAAAAACCACGATTCATCGCAAGTAATAACATTTTGTAAGAAGGTGGGATCACTTTCAATGTTTTCCAGGATGTCAGAACAAATCATTCTTCGGCGTTCCTTCTGTTCAATTGTGAGACACTTTGGAACCATTTTTGAACACACTTTGTTCATGTTGAAACTTTCATGGAGAATCTGCCTAACACTTTCCTTGTCAACTCCTGTTAACTCAGACACTGCTCTGATTGTTAAACGGCGATCTTGTCGAACAAGTTTACCGATTTTTTCAATGTTTGCATCAGTTTTTGCTGACAATGGTCTCCCAGTGCGAGTGTCATCACTGGTGTCTTCGCGGCCATCTTTAAATCGTTTAAACCACTCAAACACTTGTGTTCGCGATAAACAATCATCGCCGTACACTTGTTGTAACATTACAAACGTTTCACTTGCAGATTTTCCTAGTTTGAAACAAAATTTGATGTCTACACGCTGTTCTTTCTGTACACTCAACATTTTCCGACGCACGGACAAAACGTCAACTACTTAAAACAGACGCCACGGGCAGACTGAGTGCAGGAGGCAGATGAAACTCGAGCAGTAGGCGGAGCGAGAGTCACGTGACAGTCCACGCGACTTTCAGCCTTATTGCATTCGTTTTATTGTTTCACCAGTACTAGTCCGGTTTTTTTCTAGCCACACCTCGTAAGCCTCGGTTCGGCGGCGTTTTTGAACCGGTTTGAGCAGTCGCAGAACACAGCGGGTGGCGATCTGTGTCATGTTCAAAATTTCATGTAAGATATTGAAAAATGATCTGCAAATAATTACCACTTTTTCCACTATCGTTTCTACGGTATCGTCGAAAGATCGCGGTGCCACACCACAGTCGGCAAAGCGCCTCAATACCACAGACATTAACGATGTGTCGCTGCAGCCAGCAACGTCGAATGGGGGATGCTAAAGAAGACACGCCCTCCCTCTCGCGCGGAGGTCGACATAGAGCCGAGCATGGAGCGCTCTGCCCTGATTCGTGACTTCATCTGAAGCAGCCTCAGTCATCGTATAGGACTAAAGACTTATTCAAGTCTGAGACGGAAAAAGTACTTTTGTAAACGTCGAACACTTTACGTCAGGAGAAGAGTTGTAACTGGATGCCTCAGGCGATGCTTTAATAGTGTGACAGTTGTAAATTATCAAGGTCTCCTGTGGCAATGGATTGTATCAAGTTCAGTAAAGCTTCTTATTCATTCGCGTAATAAAGTGAACTAAGTGGCCAAAGCAGGCTCAGACATGGTAATTGGATGTCTCTATAGGGCCCCTGGCTCAGCAGCTGTTGTGGCTGAGCACCTGAAGGATAATTTGGAAAATATTTCGAGTAGATTTGCCCACCATGTTATAGTTCTGGGTGGAGATTTTAATTTGCCGGATATAGACTGGGAGACTCAAACGTTCATAACGGGTGGCAGGGACAAAGAATCCAGTGGAATTTTTTAAAGTGCTTTATCTGAAAACTACCTTGAGCAGTTAAACAGAGAACCGACTCGTGGCGATAACATATTAGAACTTCTTGTGACAAAAAGCCCCGAACTATCTGAAACAGTTAACGCAAAACAGGGAATCAGCGATCATAAAGCTGTAAGGTGTCGGGCAAATCCAACACCTTCCATGAAAACCCTGACATGATAAGCAAATCCAGTAGTATGTCACATAGCTCCTAATAAATCGTGACATTAAATTAACCAAAGTAATACGAGTAACGAGTGAGCAAATGGAATACCACAGACTAACACAAGAATGCCTAAATGCATGTCATACCTTCCCACCGTGAGACAGACGCAGTTCCGAGAGGAGAAACGAGAACAGAAGCCGAGAGCAGAACCGTGTTAAGCTAGAAGGCCCTACGATAAGGGACGGACACCCACGTCGCCAGCTAACAGCTAGGACCACCCCCCAGCCCATGTTAAAAGCTAGAGCCCTCCAGAAGAACAGTATAGATCTTACGATAACACTAAAAGGGCCACCCGAGCCGCAAGTTTTAGCGTGAGACTTTTTCGCGTCTCTGTTACGTTGCAAACTTTAAAAACATTGCCCCACCACGAAAAGTATAACGTTTCTCATTGGATAGACAGAATTTTTGTAGGCGGAGCTTAAGGTTAACATTGAGACCCTGATTGGTCAGATGAAAACACAGCCAGATAGTTTTTTTAAACCAACTTCGGTAAATGGTAGTAAGAAGAAGTTAGGAGAGAGTTGCTTCCGACACGGCGAGGTGAGCGGAGCTGTGCTGGCCGCCGCCCCCTGACGAACACCGAGAAGGTAATGAACGCACGCGTTGCCGCATAACAGCGCATAAAGCTTCACTCAGAAGTGCAGAAGTCTCATCTGTTACACCGCCTTTTTGCGTAATACTAGTGTCGATCGTCAATTGAAGCACATGGTGTTCACATTTGCCACTTGAAGTAAAAATCTGAAACGCGATGATTTTTCTGTTATATAGTTATTGAGAAGCCACTGTAATTTATGACAAGTTAGATAAGTAATTAAAGATAATTGAGGGTCACTGTAGACCATTTTGATAGTTTTCTCTTTTGTGAAATTTAATTTAAACCTAGATTATACATGTGATATGGTATAGGTCATCCTTCGATCCACTGTAGAACTTGGACACCCATTCAGGGAATATTCGTTCACATTTTTGTTGAACGCAGTTGGTTTTTACCATTCTGTATTAAAACATTTCCTTTTATCAGTAGTGCAATTTATAAACAATGTTTTGTGAGTAGAATAAAATTTCCAGTGGTAAACTTAACTGCTTTTTCGACGTTATTTTACCAGCTAACTAAAAATAGGAAAGCCTTGAACCCCTTCCACTAAATTTAGTTAGTATTAAGATTCTTTTACAGGGAGTGCAGTGGAGCTGACGCTGAAATCATTAAGTATTTGGTTATATCAACGCTAGTCTCACTGAACTCTTCTGAACTCTACATGTCATGTGTGGTCTGACGTCTCCTTACCAGCAACAGGTCCCAGGTTCAAACTAGTCAATTCCCTAAAAAACACGCTCAGAGCGTCGTTGCGCGAAAGTGGTAGGGAGACACGATATAGAACAACAGACACCGCGCAGAATGTTAGAAAGCGGTTACTGCATCGATGATTTCAGCCGTAAATAGAAATATTAAAAAAGGTAGGAAGATTTTTCTGTTTAGCAAAAGTGACAAAAAGCAGATTTCAGAGTACCTGATGGCTCAACACAAAAGTTCTGTCTCAAGTACAGATACTGTTGAGGATCAGTGGACAAAGTTCAAAACCATCGAACAATATGTGTTGGATGAGTATGTGCCAAGCAAGATCGTAAGAGATGGAAAAGAGCCACCGTGGTTCAACAACCGATTTATAAAACTGCTGCGGAAGCAAAGGGAACTTCACAGCAAACATAAACATAGCCAAAGCCTCGCAGACAAACAAAAATTACGCGAAGCGAAATGTAGGAGGGCTATGCGAGAGGCGTTCAATGAATTCGAAAGTAAAGTTCTATGTACTGACTTGACAGAAAATCCTAAGAAATTTTGGTCTTATGTCAAAGCGGTAGGTGGATCAAAACAAAATGTCCAGACACTCTGTGACCAAAATGGTACTGAAACAGAGGATGACAGACTAAAGGCCGAATTACTAAATGTCTTTTTCCAAAGCTGTTTCACAGAGGAAGACTGCACTGTAGTTCCTTCTCTAGATTGTCGCACAGATGACAAAATGGTAGATATCGAAATAGACGACAGAGGGATAGAGAAACAATTAAAATCGTTCAAAAGAGGAAAGGCCGCTGGACCTGATGGGATACCAGTTCGATTTTACACAGAGTACGCGAAGGAACTTGCCCCCCTTCTTGCAGCGGTGTACCGTAGGTCTCTAGAGGAGTGTAGCGTTCCAAAGGATTGGAAAAGGGCACAGGTCATCCCCGTTTTCAAGAAGGGACGTCGAACAGATGTGCAGAACTATAGACCTATATCTCTAACGTCTATCAGTTATAGAATTTCGGAACATGTATAATGTTCGAGTATAATGACTTTTCTGGAGACTAGAAATCTACTCTGTAGGAATCAGCGTGGGTTTCGAAAAAGACGATCGTGTGAAACCCAGCTCGCGCTATTCGTCCACGAGACTCAGAGGGCCATAGACACGGGTTCCCAGGTAGACGCCGTGTTTCTTGACTTCCGCAAGGCGTTCGATACAGTTCTCCACAGTCGTTTAATGAACAAAGTAAGAGCATATGGACTATCAGACCAATTGTGTGATTGGATTGAAGAGTTCCTAGATAACAGAACGCAGCATGTCATTCTCAATGGAGAGAAGTCTTCCGAAGTAAGAGTGATTTCAGATGTGCCGCAGGGTAGTGTCATAGGACCGTTGCTATTCACAATATACATAAATAACCTTGTGGATGACATCGGAAGTTCACTGAGGCTTTTTGCGGATGATGCTGTGGTATATCGAGAGGTTGTAACAATGGAAAATTGTACTGAAATGCAGGAGGATCTGCAGCGAATTGACGCATGGTGCAGGGAATGGCAGTTGAATCCTAATGTAGACAAGTGTAATGTGCTGCAAATACATAGAAAGAAAAATCCTTTATCATTTACCTACAATATAGCAGGTCAGCAACTGGAAGCAGTTAATTCCATAAATTATCTGGGAGTAGACATTAGGAGTGATTTAAAATGAAATGATCATATAAAGTTGATCGTCGGTAAAGCAGATGCCAGACTGAGATTCATTGGAATAATCCTAAGGAAATGCAATCCGAAAACAAAGGAAGTAGGTTACAGTACACTTGTTCGCCCGCTGCTTGAATACTGCTCAGCAGTGTGGGATCCGTACCAGATAGGGTTGATAGAAGAGATAGAGAAGATCCAACAGAGAGCAGCGCGCTTCGTTACAGGATTATTTAGTAATCGCGAAAGCGTTACGGAGATGATAGATAAACTCCAGTGGAAGACTCTACAGGAGAGACACTCAGTAACTCAGTACGGGCTTTTATTGAAGTTTCGAGAACATACGTTCAACGAGGAGTCAAGCAGTATATTGCTCCCTCCTACGTATATCTCGCGAAGAGACCATGAGGATAAAATCAGAGAGATTAGAGCCCACACAGAGGCATACCGACAATCTTTCTTTCCACGAACAATACGAGATTGGAATAGAAGGGAGAACCGATAGAGGTACTCAAGGTACCCTCCGCCACACACCGTCAGGTGGCTTGCGGAGTATGGATGTAGATGTAGAATATATTATATGTTACAGTTCCAACGAGTCATCTGCCTGAGCAATCAAAGAGGCCACAGCTACGCCTGGATGGTTGTACTATAGTCTGGTCATAACGACTTCGATCATGATAGCCGGTTCTCGAGCTCCAGGGCGTCCACTTCTCTTGCGGGAAAAATTAAAACATAGAATTGCTTTCAAAAACATACGAAACGGTTACTTAATAAGTCTTCACGTACTCTGAGGAAAGTAAACACTTTGCCTCTACCTACCACAAAACTAAACAAGCCGCTACTGAGTACGAAACGGAAACAAACATGACGTTGTTTCATCTCTGTCGAGCGCGGGAGCGGGTCACATATGTTGGCTTGGTATCACGTTGCAACTTGATACCATACCTCCCGCAGTCCCTCTCCTTGTTTTTATCTCTGCAGAACATTTGTCCAGCGTCTGTTATATTGAGCGGTTCTATTGATGTATTATTTCTACTATTATTTACTATGGATGATCGGTCACATATTCACAAGTTAAGTTTTGCACGTCTCTTTCAGCAAATCTAAACGGAGTAAAAGGTAAGTGCAGTTCATCACATCCGTCCATAAAATGGTTTGGTGCCTGTTTTCAAGTGTGTCTCTGGGTGTCCGAGACTCGCATTACGAGAAAGAGCTACACTGTCTTTTCTCAAACAGTTTAGCTGTCGTTTCCTTAAAACTAAGGACAAAAAATAAGAAACTGGGGACATTTCTTGTCCTCAATCAGTGTTAAAGGAATGCGGGACAAAGTATGAAAGTTGAGGACTGTTCACAGAAAGTGAGGACGTTTGGTCACCTTGGTTTAATGATTAAAAGTATAATAGGAGATTTGCATTATTGTGCCGCTGGATGTTGGTGGTGGCGGGTGGCGTGGAGGGGGGGGGGGGCGATATCAGGGAGTCTGGTAGTTGTAAGAAAGAGGGGGCTTCGTTTTTCAATTCTCGCGTAGGGTGCCAAAACACCTAGCAACGGCCCTGGTTGTTGGCATACACTTCCACCAACTCAGTACGGATTGTTGCGGCGTTTTCCTCCTTCAAATGCAGACGCACTCTCACACGACACAGTACTTTACCAAAAGATTGCGCAATTTTGTTTTGGCTGCTCTATCGGCGGGCTGCTGTACTGTGGCGCAGGGATGTCAGTGTGTACCGGGACCGCACAAATGTAGCTGAAAAAAAAGAAAGAAAAAAAATTACGTAATTATGTTTTTTCGGGGTGCACTCAGACTCGTGATGCCAATTGAGGAGCTACTCGACCGAATAGTAGCGGCTTCGGTCAAGAATACCATCATAACGATCCTCTGAGGATGACACGGCGGTCGGATGGTCCCGGTAGGCCACTCGTGGCCTGACGACGGAGTGCTTTATGTTTTTTTCGGCGTGACAGTTAAAACTTTACGACTACCTTTCGTGCAAGTTTCACATAGCGCACCCGCAAGTGTGCGACGATGGTAACATTTGAAGTTACTGTGCGTGTGCCTTACAGCCACGGCGGCCAAACGTGGGTCGTCCGTCACGTGGGTGGGAGGGCGTGGTCAGTCGAATGCGGCCACCAGCAGCAGCTGCCGGCGAGGAACTGGAAAGCCGGCGCCTCGCCGCAAACACGGCTAATTGGAATGTGGCGGGTCGCATTACACCGCAGTGAGGCGACTCGCCGCACTTGACCCGTGAAGGGGCTGACGGGCGCAACGGGACGTGACCTCGACAACTGCGCGGTCGCCTGTCAGCTGGGGCCTTGTCGGCCGCTGCCGGGTCGCATCTAGTGCTTCCCCACTTACTCGCATTCGGGTACCTGGGGACCATATGGACTTCAGTTCCCGAAATGATGGAATTTTATGGATGACAGTGCGCCATGTCACCGGGCCACAGTTGTTCGCGATTGGTTTGATCATTTTGGACAATTCGAGCGAATGATTTGGCCACTCACATCGTCCGACATGAATACCATCGAAAATTTGCGGGTCATAATCGAGAGGTCAGTTCGAGCACAAAATCCTGCACCGCCAACACTTTCGCAATTATGGACGGCTCTATTTCTGCAGGGGACTGCCAACGACTTGTTGAGTCCATGCCATATCGAGTTGCCGCACTACGCCGGGGAAAATGAGGCCCGAAACGATATTAGGATGTACCTCATGACGTTTTTCACCTAAGTGTATACATATCGGGCTCGCAATCTAACGCATTCCAGAAGTCGAAGAATGAGTGTAGGAAAATATCCGCTATCAGTCACAATAAAAGGTTATTTATTTGTCACACGACCAGTTTCGGGCTTGCGCTCATCCTCAGGTGTTTATACATTGATGTACATGTTTATACTGTTGGAGGTCAACAAAGATGAAGCACCATTATTACAGTTATGCTGTGGTGATAGTTTTGCCACTTAGTTACACACTTATTGTCCTTTCACGTCCATATTTCAGGACCACAGCCCACATGTTTGTATTTAAACATAGTGTATTTCACGAGTGCACATCATAATAGTGAAATATGAAGCTATACTTGGTAAAACTGAAATATGGACGTGAAAATGACAATTAGTGTGTAACTAAGTGGCAAAACTATCACCACAGCATAACTGTAACAATGGTGCTTCATCTTTATTGATCTCCAACAGTATACACACCTGACGATGGGCGCAAGCCCGAAACCGGGCATCTGACAAATAAATAACCTTTTACTGTGACTGGTAGCGGACATTTTTCTACACCCTGTAAAGGAACAGTCACAGAGTTCGACAGCATCCACTGTGGATGAAATTAATCGAAGAATGAGTTGTTTAGAAACGTTGCAAATACAGGGTGATTCAAAAAGAATACCACAACTTTAGGAATTTAAAACTCTGCAACGACAAAAGGCAGAGCTAAGCACTATCTGTCGGCGAATTAAGGGAGCTATAAAGTTTCATTTAGTTGTACATTTGTTCGCTTGAGGCGCTGCTGACTAGGCGTCAGCGTCAGTTGATGCTAAGATGGCGACCGCTCAACAGAAAGCTTTTTGTGTTATTGAGTACGGCAGAAGTGAATCGACGACAGTTGTTCAGCGTGCATTTCGAACGAAGTATGGTGTTAAACCTCCTGATAGGTGGTGTATTAAACGTTGGTATAAACAGTTTACAGAGAATGGGTGTTTGTGCAAAGGGAAAAGTTCTGGACGGCCGAGAACGAGTGATGAAAATGTAGCACGCATCCAGCAAGCATTTGTTCGCAGCCCAGGAAAATCGACTCGCAGAGCTAGCAGAGAGCTGCAAATTCCACAATCAACTGTATGGAGAGTCCTACGAAAGAGGTTAGTTATGAAACCTTATCGTCAACTACCCGAGGCGATGGATCGGCCGCCAGGCAGCCCGTGACAGAGCACTTCATCACTGGCCTCCAAGAAGCCCTGATCTTACCCCCTGCGATTTTTTCTTATGGGGGTACGTTAAGGATATGGTGTTTCGGCCACCTCTCCCAGCCACCATTGATGATTTGAAACGAGAAATAACAGCAGCTATCCAAACTGTTACGCCTGATATGCTACAGAGAGTGTGGAACGAGTTGGAGTATCGGGTTGATATTGCTCGAGTGTCTGGAGGGGGCCATATTGAACATCTCTGAACTTGTTTTTGAGTGAAAAAAAACCTTTTAAATACTCTTTGTAATGATGTATAACAGAAGGTTATATTATGTTTCTTTCATTAAATACACATTTTTAAAGTTGTGGTATTCTTTTTGAATCACCCTGTACTATACTTGAGTATTTACAACTGGGCGATCGCTCAGATGTTACAAGGCCTGCATCGAACTCACAGCCGACTTCCTTATACGTGGTTTCCGAATCGCCCTTTTTGCGATATTCCCTACTGTTTGGCAATAGGATGAAACAGTAATTTATATATCGCTCTTTCAACTAAACAGAATTGTGAACAAGGAAAAAAGTGGTCAGCGCCAAGTGGCAACGAACTTCTTGTGTTTTCCTAGTAACAAACTGTAAGCTTTTGTGTTCTGTCAGTGTGTTTCCTCACAGAGTAATGAATGTGAAGATTAAAGGCGACCCAACTTTTATGCAATTATACATCTACATCTACATCCGTACTCCGCAAGTGACCTGACGGTGTGTGGCGGAGGGTACCTTGAGTACCGCTATCGGTTCTCCCTTCTATTCCAATCTCGTATTGTTCGTGGAAAGAAAGATTGTCGGTATGCCTCTGTGTGGGCTCTAATCTCTCTGATTTTATCCTCATGGTCTCTTCGCGAGATATACGTAGCAGGGAGTAATATACTGATTGACTCCTCGGTGAGGGTATGTTCTCGAAACTTCAACAAAAACCCATACCGAGCTACTGAGCGTCTCTGTTGCAGAGTCTTCCACTGGAGTTTATCTATCATCTCCGTAGCGCTTTTGCGATTACTAGATGATCCTGTAACGAAGAGCGCTGCTCTCCGTTGGATTTTCTCTATCTCTTCTATCAATGCTATCTGGTACGGATCCCACACCGGTGAGCAGTATTCAAACAGTGGGCGAACAAGTGTACTGTAACCTACTTCCTTTGTTTTCGGACTGCATTTGCTTAGGATTCTTGTAGTCAATCTCAGTCTGGCATCTGTTTTACGGACGATTAATTTTATATAAAAAAATGTAGCAGTGAATGTACTCGAACTCGCGACGGCTTATCTACGGTGCGCGACGATTACCGTTACGCTACTAGCTGACACGATTACTGCAGCTCTACCCAATATCTCTCTCTCTTCCTTTCTTTTTTTCTCCAAGACTTACTTCTTTCCTTTCTGTCATGGATAAGGCTTCACAGATCATCGTTGATATTCAACATAGTAGCAGGGAAAGCACGGAAATTCTTTGCGCCAAGAACACTACATGACAGCTATTTTCATGTTCGCGCATATTTCCAGCCCAGCATAGGACGGAAAGCATACTTTATTTACGTTTATGAAAACATTTTACTTGCCCGTTAATTTCGAGGTCCACAAAATAAATGTTTGCACTGGCAACAAATTACACTGACCAGCCAGAACATTATGACCACCTTCCCGACAGCGGGTATGTGCACTTCTGGCACGGATAACAGCGACGACACGCCGTGGCATGGAAGTAATGTGGCCTTGGTAGGTCGCTGGATGGAGTTGGCACCTAGTTCCCGTAAACTCCGGGTAGGGGGGCAATGAGCTCTGACGTCACATCCCAGGTGTGTTAGAACGGGTTCAGATACGGCGAGTTTGGAGGGGCCAACACATCAACTGGAACTCGCCACTGTGTCCCTCGAACCACTCCATCACACTCCTGGCCTTGTGACAAGAAGCATTATCCGGTTGAGAAATGCCAGTGCCATCTGGAAACATGGTCGCCATGAAGGGGATTACGTGGTCTGCAACCAGTGTTCTATGCTGTTTGGCCGTCACAGTGCCTTGCACGAGCTCCACTGGATCCATGGATTCCGACGTGAATGTTCCCCAGAGCATAATGGAGCCGCTGCCAGCTTGTCTCCGTCCCGGAGTTCTGGTGTCAGGTACCTGTTCTCTGGAAGACAACGGATTCGCGCCCCGCCATCGTCATGGTGGAGAAGGTGTCGGGATTCATCAGACTGTGCAACGCTCTGCCACTGCGCCAACGTCCAGGGCCTATGGTCACGTACCCACTTCAGTCGTAGTTACAGGGTGTTTCAAAAATGACCGGTATATTTGAAACGGCAATAAAAACTAAACGAGCAGCGATAGAAATACACCGTTTGTTGCAATATGCTTGGGACAACAGTACATTTTCAGGCGGACAAACTTTCCAAATTACAGTAGTTACAATTTTCAACAACAGATGGCGCTGCAAGTGATGTGAAAGATATAGAAGACAACGCAGTCTGTGGGTGCGCCATTCTGTACGTCGTCTTTCTGCTGTAAGCGTGTGCTGTTCACAACGTGCACGTGTGCTGTAGACAACATGGTTTAATCCTTAGAACAGAGGATTTTTCTGGTGTTGGAATTCCACCGCCTAGAACACAGTGTTGTTGTAACACGACGAAGTTTCCAACGGAGGTTTAATGTAACCAAAGGACCGAAAAGCGATACAATAAAGGATCTGTTTGAAAAATTTCAACGGACTGGGAACGTGACGGATGAACGTGCTGGAAAGGTACGGCGACCGCGTACGGCAACCACAGAGGGCAACGCGCAGCTAGTGCAGCAGGTGATCCAACAGCGGCCTCGGGTTTCCGTTCGCCGTGTTGCAGCTGCGGTCCAAATGACGCCAACGTCCACGTATCGTCTCATGCGCCAGAGTTTACACCTCTATCCATACAAAATTCAAACGCGGCAACCCCTCAGCGCCGCTACCACTGCTGCACGAGAGACATTCGCTAACGATATAGTGCACAGGATTGATAACGGCGATATGCATGTGGGCAGCATTTGGTTTACTGAAGAAGCTTATTTTTACCTGGACGGCTTCGTCAATAAACAGAACTGGCGCATATGGGGAACCGAAAAGCCCCATGTTGCAGTCCCATCGTCCCTGCATCCTCAAAAAGTACTGGTCTGGGCCGCCATTTCTTCCAAAGGAATCATTGGCCCATTTTTCAGATCCGAAACGATTACTGCATCACGCTATCTGGACATTCTTCGTGAATTTGTGGCGGTACAAACTGCCTTAGACGACACTGCGAACACCTCGTGGTTTATGCTAGATGGTGCCCGGCCACATCGAACGGCCGACGTCTTTAATTTCCTGAATGAATATTTCGATGATCGTGTGATTGCTTTGGGCTATCCGAAACATACAGGAGGCGGCGTGGATTGGCCTCCCTATTCGCCAGACATGAACCCCTGTGACTTCTTTCTGTGGGGACACTTTAAAGGCCAGGTGTACCGCCAGAATCCAGAAACAATTGAACAGCTGAAGCAGTACATCTCATCTGCATGTGAAGCCATTCCGCCAGACACGTTGTCAAAGGTTTCGGGTAATTTCATTCAGAGACTACGCCATATTATTGCTACGCATGGTGGATATGTGGAAAATATCTTACTAGAGAGTTTCCCAGACCGCAGCGCCATCTGTTGTTGAAAATTGTAACTACTGTAATTTTGAAAGTTTGTCTGCCTGAAAATGTACTGTTGTCCCAAGCATATTGCAACAAACGGTGTATTTCTATCGCTGCTCGTTTAGTTTTTATTGCCGTTTCAAATATACGGGTCATTTTTGAAACAGCCTGTACTATGTCGTGATGTTAATATTGGCACTTGCATGTGTTGTCGGCTGCGGAGGCTTACCGTTAGGAGCGTTCGTTGCACTGCGTGTTCAGACACACTTGTACCCCGCCCAGCGTTAGCGTCTGACGTTAGTTCGCCACATTTCGCCGTCTGTCCCGTTTTACCAGTCTGCCCAGCCCACGACGTCCGACGTCTGTAATGAGGCGTTGCCGCCAAACCCCACGACGTCTGGACATACACTGCTGGAAATGGAAAAAAGAACACATTGACACCGGTGTGTCAGACCCACCATACTTGCTCCGGACACTGCGAGAGGGCTGTACAAGCAATGATCACACGCACGGCACAGCGGACACACCAGGAACCGCGGTGTTGGCCGTCGAATGGCGCTAGCTGCGCAGCATTTGTGCACCGCCGCCGTCAGTGTCAGCCAGTTTGCCGTGGCATACGGAGCTCCATCGCAGTCTTTAACACTTGTAACATGCCGCGACAGCGTGGACGTGAACCGTATGTGCAGTTGACGGACTTTGAGCGAGGGCGTATAGTGGGCATGCGGGAGGCCTGGTGGACGTACCGCCGAATTGCTCAACACGTGGGGCGTGAGGTCTCCACAGTACATCGATGTTGTCGCCAGTGGTCGGCGGAAGGTGCACGTGCCCGTCGACCTGGGACCGGACCGCAGCGACGCACGGATGCACGCCAAGACCGTAGGATCCTACACAGTGCCGTAGGGGACCGCACCGCCACTTCCCAGCAAATTAGGGACACTGTTGCTCCTGGGGTATCGGCGAGGACCATTCGCAACCGTCTCCATGAAGCTGGGCTACGGTCCCGCACACCGTTAGGCCGTCTTCCGCTCACGCCCCAACATCGTGCAGCCCGCCTCCAGTGGTGTCGCGACAGGCGTGAATGGAGGGACGAATGGAGACGTGTCGTCTTCAGCGATGAGAGTCGCTTCTGCCTTGGTGCCAATGATGGTCGTATGCGTGTTTGGCGCCGTGCAGGTGAGCGCCACAATCAGGACTGCATACGACCGAGGCACACAGGGCCAACACCCGGCATCATGGTGTGGGGAGCGATCTCCTACACTGGCCGTACACCACTGGTGATCGTCGAGGGGACACTGAATAGTGCACGGTACATCCAAACCGTCATCGAACCCATCGTTCTACCATTCCTAGACCGGCAAGGGAACTTGCTGTTCCAACAGGACAATGCACGTCCGCATGTATCCCGTGCCACCCAACGTGCTCTAGAAGGTGTAAGTCAACTACCCTGGCCAGCAAGATCTCCGGATCTGTCCCCCACTGAGCATGTTTGGGACTGGATGAAGCGTCGTCTCACGCGGTCTGCACGTCCAGCACGAACGCTGGTCCAACTGAGGCGCCAGGTGGAAATGGCATGGCAAGCCGTTCCACAGGACTACATCCAGCATCTCTACGATCGTCTCCATGGGAGAATAGCAGCCTGCATTGCTGCGAAAGGTGGATATACACAGTACTAGTGCCGACATTGTGCATGCTCTGTTGCCTGTGTCTATGTGCCTGTGGTTCTGTCAGTGTGATCATGTGATGTATCTGACCCCAGGAATGTGTCAATAAAGTTTCCCCTTCCTGGGACAATGAATTCACGGTGTTCTTATTTCAATTTCCAGGAGTGTAGTTTCATCTCGGTTTCGCCTCGTGCTGAAGACACTCACCACAGCAGTGCTCGAACACTCCAAAAGTTGTGCAGTTTCCAAAATGCTGCCGAGCCTCCGGGCCATCACAGTCTGCCCTCGGTCAAAGTCAGATGGATCACGCGTCCTCCCCACTCTGTAAACGGACAGCATGCTCGCTGATACTACATGCACAAAAATTGCGTGTGCGTGTGGCTAGCAATCATTTCTCGCCAAGTGGCGCTGCCATCGCCCGGATGGTTGTATATCGACAGTAGGTTAGTGGTCACAATGTCCCCATTGATCAGTGTATAAAGGGTGGATAATAATTAATAGCAAAATCTAACAAGAATGAAATTAGATGACAACAGAAGCACAAAAGTTTCAGTAAAAGTTGGTCCGTGAAATAACCGTTTCTGAGATATTAGCAAGTGATCGGTCACGACTCGGCACTGACATTAGTGAGGAATATTGCCCTAGTTAATAAAAATGTATTTGAAATGTAAACTTTTCGATTAAGTCCTCACCTAATTGGCCTCAAGTTCGTCGTATGCTAATTATTTTTCCCTGGATTACAATAAAATTAAATTTAATTAAAATAACAACATTATGGCATACATCATGGCATAACAAAAATCAAGGGCAAAGACATACGTAATCTCCTCCATTGATTTAAAAAAAAAAGCATATGATTCGATTGATGGAGAATCTCTATTATCAGTCCTTGAATAAATGGGTTTGGAAAAGGAAACAACTAATATTATAAAAGCGACCCTTACAAACACATTTTCGAAAGTTAAATTTTGGGTAAATTATACGAACCCTTTGAATTAAAACGGGAGTGCGACAGGGGGATTGGCTCTCACCGTGAATGTTCAATTGTGCTCTTTAGAAAGTAGTCAGAGAATGGAACACATATATTAAGAGTGGTATAAGACTGGGTTGCAAAAAGAAGAACCTTAAAGTAAATTGCATTGCTTTTGCGGATGATATGGCCCTGTTTGGTGAAACAATGGAAGAAGCACGGGAGCAAATCCTTGGACTAAAGAAACAAGCAGCTAAAATAGGTCTTCACATCTCCTTTGAAAAAACTAACATCAAGCACTCATGTAAATAACTCAAAGTTCAAGAACAAAAGATTGAAATAGTAAAAGAATTCAAATATCTCGGAGAATGGATTAGTTGGAATGCTGGGGAAACCAAAGCAATGGAATCCAGAAAAAATAAACTGGAATTGGCCTTCCAACTAACAAAAAAACATACAACAAAAAATCCCTTTCATGGGGGCCCAAAATTACGCATTACAAGACAGTGATTAAGTCAGAAGCACTGTATGCAGCAGAAACACTAAAAATGAATTTCAAAGGCCAAATTGAGAAACTTGAGCTAAAGGAAAGAAAAATTTCAAGAAAATCCATAGGACCAAAATTTCAAGACAATAAGATTATATAAATCAAAAATGAAAATGTGTACAAGAAAATTGAAAAACTTTCAGATACTATGAGAAAAAGGAGGATAAATTTTTATGGTCATCTTCTCATAATGAATTCCAACAGATTAACTAAACAAATCTTTGACTTTTTCTGTAGCCGCAAAACGAAACCCAACTGGTTTAAAGAAACTGAGAAAGACCTAGTAGAATTAAAGATTTCAGAAAATTCACTTATTGATCGAACAGCTAAATTAATTACTAAAGATGAAAACATAAGGTTCCAAGACAAATATACACAAAAGTCCAAACCCTTCATCTCGGAAGAAGAGAGGAAAAGAAGATCAGAAAGAATGAAGAAATACTGTGCCCTAAGAAAAGAACAACGCACAGAGAAATTATTGATCCAGCGTACCCCAAGAGGGTGAAACGAAAGAAGAAGAACAACATATATAGGGTGGTCAGAAACGGTCTGAAAATCCTATAAGGGTGTTACAGGATGTTGTGTTGAGAAATAATTGAGAAGAAAAAATTCGATATGTTGTGCCGTTTCCCAGTGAATTACTATTGAAGTTAACCAGTCAGGCCGTTGCGCGCGCAAATTCAAGCGGCCCGCCACAGGCGGTGTCACCAAACGTGTGCTTGGTTTGGTTTCCTAAAACCGAACAAGCGAGCGATACTAAAAGTGGACTTGGGCCATGAGTAAGGGTCGAATTCGAGCCATAGGTTGAGCAATCTCGTGTGCTTTCATGTACGCTAATTGTATCTGCCGGGCAACTTGATTTTCCGCGCGACGGCCTGTATGGCTAACTTCAGTGCTAATTAACTCGGAAACGGCGAAACGTGTCGAATTTTTTTTCTGAACAACTATTTCTCTGCCTGGAACTACCTTACAAGCTTTTCACATTAGCGGATGTTAATCCGCCTCTCAAATAAATACGCACTAAAGCAGCAACACTCTATGTGCCCAAACCAGATTTAACCGTATCCCTTCTAACAATACAGTTCATTGCACTAAAAGCTTTAGAAAAATGTTGTGTCCATACTGCTTCCCTCTCAAAAGTAATTATCGATCGCTCGACTGATAAGTCGTGTCCAGTGTCTGCTTCGTGATTCATAGAGAAATTATGTGATAAGAGGAGCTCCTCCTAGCCGCGTCACTTAACATGGGTCTGCTGGTGGGAGCCTCGCGTCTCGCATGATTCTCGATAAGCTACGCTGCAGTTAATGACCAAGAGTTAGCAGACAACTGTAAAGTGGAAGCTGGTATAGCCGCAACATCGTTTTGAGCAGTTTTTGACTGTAACAAACTTCGTTGATCCTACTACTCTCGCGGTTACTCACGCCTATACGGCAAACAAGAACATGTCAATTACTTTGTCACACCTAAGACATGCATCATACACCTTCCGAAGCAATGTAATGTTCAATGCCTGTTCGAAAACCATGTCGCGCAATAGATGGCCCACATCTGATTCTTTTGCAGTCTGGACAAACATTCTATTTGAAGTGGTTAACACCCCTTTAATGTGTTATTATAACAGCAAGTTAGCGTTATCCTATAACAGGATTTATTACAGTAATCGTCTAAGTAACGGATTTTAAGTGAGAGGACTGTTGGTTTCACCTCCTGAACACCACATTATTTTATACGGAATAGTATGGATTCGAAAGAAGTGTTTCAACAGGCATTCTTTTAGTAGCTGTAATTATTTATAGCTAGGTGAAAATACAGTCGTTAGTCCAAATCGGACATAACATTTTTAACATTATTGATGATAATATTAACTTCACAGATTCTTCAGATAATATGGAACTTTTTATTACGAATTTCAGGAGTCGAGGAATACGCAAAATCAATTTACAGCTTCTATATTGTCGCGTCCCAGACTGTTCCTACCCCCCAAATTTGGACGAAGGTATGGCCTCTGACGCGCAACCAGGACGTTGACGACAGTGTGGTCTGAGGACTACTAAAATACCTTTAACGACGTGAGAGGAAGGAAGTCTCCTTGGACATTCCGCACAGGTGATTTTGGAACGGAGAGGGGCAGTTGTTGACTTCGTAGGAAGTGAATAAGGGCATAAACACTTAAGCATACTACACTCCTGGAAATTGAAATAAGAACACCGTGAATTCATTGTCCCAGGAAGGGGAAACTTTATTGACATATTCCTGGGGTCAGATACATCACATGATCACACTGACAGAACCACAGGCACATAGACACAGGCAACAGAGCATGCACAATGTCGGCACTAGTACAGTGTATATCCACCTTTCGCAGCAATGCAGGCTGCTATTCTCCCATGGAGACGATCGTAGACATGCTGGATGTAGTCCTGTGGAACGGCTTGCCATGACATTTCCACCTGGCGCCTCAGTTGGACCAGCGTTCGTGCTGGACGTGCAGACCGCGTGAGACGACGCTTCATCCAGTCCCAAACATGCTCAATGGGGGACAGATCCGGAGATCTTGCTGGCCAGGGTAGTTGACTTACACCCTCTAGAGCACGTTGGGTGGCACGGGATACATGCGGACGTGCATTGTCCTGTTGGAACAGCAAGTTCCCTTGCCGGTCTAGGAATGGTAGAACGATGGGTTCGATGACGGTTTGGATGTACCGTGCACTATTCAGTGTCCCCTCGACGATCACCAGTGGTGTACGGCCAGTGTAGGAGATCGCTCCCCACACCATGATGCTGGGTGTTGGCCCTGTGTGCCTCGGTCGTATGCAGTCCTGATTGTGGCGCTCACCTGCACGGCGCCAAACACGCATACGACCATCATTGGCACCAAGGCAGAAGCGACTCTCATCGCTGAGGACGACACGTCTCCATTCGTCCCTCCATTCACGCCTGTCGCGACACCACTGGAGGCGGGCTGCACGATGTTGGGGCGTGAGCGGAAGACGGCCTAACGGTGTGCGGGACCGTAGCCCAGCTTCATGGAGACGGTTGCGAATGGTCCTCGCCGATACCCCAGGAGCAATAGTGTCCCTAATTTGCTGGGAAGTGGCGGTGCGGTCCCGTACGGCACTGCGTAGGATCCTACGGTCTTGGCGTGCATCCGTGCGTCGCTGCGGTCCGGTCCCAGGTCGACGGGCACGTGCACCTTCCGCCGACCACTGGCGACAACATCGATGTACTGTGGAGACCTCACGCCCCACGTGTTGAGCAATTCGGCGGTACGTCCACCCGGCCTCCCGCATGCCCACTATACGCCCTCGCTCAAAGTCCGTCAGCTGCACATACGGTTCACGTCCACGCTGTCGCGGCATGCTACCAGTGTTAAAGACTGCGATGGAGCTCCGCATGCCACGGCAAACAGGCTGACACTGACGGCGGCGGTGCACAAATGCTGCGCAGCTAGCGCCATTCGACGGCCAACACCGCGGTTCCTGGTGTTTCCGCTGTGTCATGCGTGTGATCATTGCTTGTACAGCCCTCTCGCAGTGTCCGGAGCAAGTATGGTGGGTCTGACACACCGGTGTCAATGTGTTCTTTTTTCCATTTCCAGGAGTGTATTTAAGAGCAATGTCTTTTCCAACAGTTCTGCCTTATTCGGAGAGTTGTGTTACAGTGGCTTTATATCATTGCAAATCAATGAGTACCCCCTACCACTCCATATGTTAGTCCCTTCCAGCAACTCCCAGTCCCAGAGTTTTACCTTTCTCTGTCGGAGATGAGTGCTCTGCTTCCAGTTCATTTGACAAGACACAGTCAAATACCTGAACCGCAGTGGGAGAAAGGTGCGATAGAGCGCTTTTTCCTCTTAAATTCTGACACACCAACAATGTCAATTATTATCTGTTCCACTATATGCAGTCATTCACAGTAGGAGACAAGTATTCTGTCTGACATACAGACATTGTCAACTATTACTCATTCCTACTACCAGATACAACCTCTGCAAAGCTTGTTCTTTTGTAACAGACAGAAACCTAGATAGTAAATGTTGCTGGATACTTATCGGAATCTCAGTTACCCTTCCTCGAACGTGTACGGACTTCTCATGGTTTTTACTACATAAACATTTCCGTATAGTGGCTGCTCCCAATGACTCAGCTGTTGAACCGCTCCTAACGGCTTCGTGGTAATTTATTTATTTATTTATTTATTTAATCGTGTCTGAGCTACATCTGTAATTAATTAATATGCTATATATGCTAGATTACAAATACAAGTACATGATAATTATTCATTCATATATACATTCATGATCTTCACATATTGTAAGTCGTCATTATTGTCTAAAGCAAGGCTCATATCTCTCTCCAGTGTTCGGCACACTTCACTGCAGCGTCGTTGGCCAACCACAGGTCTTGGAAAGTGCATGGGGCCAGCAAAGATGGGCAGGTCAGCAGGTGTGTCATGGTTTGTTTTCCTCCACATTGGCAGGGCTCTTCTTCGGCGTATCCCCACTTGATCAGGTTATCCTGTGATCTTCCCATTTGACATCTAAGTCTATTTAGGCTCTTCCAGACTCTCCATTCCAATTGTGATCCAGCAGGAAGTTTTTCTTTAATGTTCCAACTTTTCAGACTGCCTTTATCCAATTTCTGTTTCCACATTGATTCTCTAGTTGTAGACTGACTTTCGGTTAGTGGACGTTCAACTTTTATGAAGTCTTTCCTAGATTTAAGTCTTGCCTCCGCTGGCTGATGTGCGTACAGGGGATGTCTTCTATCTTCGCACTGCCTGCTTCGTTCGGCCATCGCCAACGTTTGCCGTCTGATCTGTGGGGGGGCTATTCCAGAACACATATAAAGGAGATCACGGTTTGTAGGCTTCAGGCATCCCGTGATTAATCGACATGAGGCATTCAGTGCTGCGTCTAGGAGGAAGGAGCCTCCCAGAAGATTGTACAAGTACAGTCGGGCGTCCCCTGGGCAACGGTAAATACCGGCAGATCCTTCCACACACTGAGCTACGTCTAAAACGACATGTATTCGTGGTAATGAATCTTCCTAACTCATGGTACTGTCTACAGTACCTTGGTCGTGTGCGCTAGTCGCTTCTATACTGATTTTTCAGGGATTTCTGGATGAGTTTCTCTGGGAGTGTTACTTTCCCCTGACGCTACCGAAGGTGTTCCTAATGACCGAAATCTTTCGCGAACCTTCCAGAAGTTTCTCGAACCTTTTGGCTGTAGGCAGGCGTTTGCTATTCATGCTGGTGTCCACGGGTGTCGTCCGCCTTAGTCCTTCAATAAGTCTTATTTCATATGGAGCGCTGGCCCCTTTTCGGACGTCCACCCGGCATCACACCTTGCGCGTAGTCCCAATATTAAAGCTTCGCTTCTTTCTTTATAGCTGCACCACATTTTATGTCAATAAAATTTAACAGCCATGACAATACAGCTCTGTGCAATGAAATGTGAACAGTCTAGCAACTGTCCGCAGCTCGTGTTCGTGCGGTAGCGTTCTCGCTTCCCACGCCCGGGTTCCCGGGTTCGATTCCCGGCGGGGTCAGGGATTTTCTCTGCCTCGTGATGACTGGGTGTTGTGTGATGTCCTTAGGTTAGTTAGGTTTAAGTAGTTCTAAGTTCTAGGGGACTGATGACCATAGATGTTAAGTCCCATAGTGCTCAGAGCCATTGGAACCATTGGAGTCTAGCAACTCTCTCGCTCCCACTGATTTGCTAACTGAACCCCCTTGCTTTGAAGGAATGTCTTTCTCGAACGAGATCTGTTCGAGCAATGACTAAACTCACTTCTAGAATGTGGGCCACTCCTTCAATACGGTAACACATACCAACACTTGTTTGTAACACTCTCAAAGCAGAAATGGTTTCGAAACACAATGGGACAGGACGCTAATTATTTTCTTCGAGCAGCAAATTAGCACTTCAGTTATCATTATTAGCAAAATCAAAGTCTTCTTACAATTAGATTCAACGTTATTGACGTACAGACAACTTTTGAGATTATAGGTAGGATCCTAGCACAGATTACTTGTGTAGGGTGAGTAACTTTCTTGGAACACACGATGATTACACAGCGCAGGTGCATTAAATGACAGTAAAGGAGATACTGATTCACGCACTTTTACATCTACATCGATATTCCACAAGCCACAATACGGTGTGTGGTGGAGGGTACTGGTGTACTTCTGTCACCTACCCCCTTTTCCTGTCCCAGTCGCGAATGGTTCGTGGGAAGAGCGACTGCTGGTAAGTCTCCGCGTATCCTCGAATCTCTCTAATTTTACCTTTACAGTCTCTTCGCGATATGAACATAGGAGGAAACAATATATTGCTTGACTCGTCTAGAAACGATACTCGGAACATCAACAGTAAACCACACCACGATGAAGAACGTCTCTCGTGCAGCGTTTGCCACTGGATTTACGCTCACTAAATTACCCTGTCACTAAATACACTGCTATTCTTCGGACCTCCTCTATTTCCTGTGTCAATGCTATACGTATGCATCTCATACTGACGAGCAATATTTAAGTATTGGTCAAACGAGGGTTTTGTAAGCTACTTCCTTTTGTTGGTGGACTGCATTTCCTGAGGATTCCTCCAGTAAATCGCAGTGCGGCGTCTGCCCAACCTGCGGTTTGTTTCATTTGCTCGTTCCATTTAAATGCCTCCAAAAACATACTCCTAGATATTTTATGAATGTGTCTGCTTTCTGTGATAATTTTATAATCTTTACAATCATACAATAATGAATCTATCTGCCTGTTTATGCGCAAAATGTTACATTTTTCACGTTGAGGGTCAGTCGCCACTCCCAGCATCAAGCTTCGATCTTCTGCAGGTTATCCTCCATTTCGCTACTATTTTCTAACGTTGCACTTCCTACGTACAACAGCATCATCCACTAAAAGACTGATGGAACTTCCGACATTATCCGCAAGGCTATTTGTATAGACCGTGAACAACAATGGTTCTACGGGAAAAAGGCCAGGTGGTACGGGAGGATTTCAGTTAGATTACATCATGGTCAGACAGAGATTCCGAAATCGTATTTTGGACTGTAAGGCGTACCCAGGAACAGATATACACTCAGATCACAATATACACTCCTGGAAACTGAAATAAGAACACCGTGAATTCATTGTCCCAGGAAGGGGAAACTTTATTGACACATTCCTGGGGTCAGATACATCACATGATCACACTGACAGAACCACAGGCACATAGACACAGGCAACAGAGCATGCACAATGTCGGCACTATTACAGTGTATATCCACCTTTCGCAGCAATGCAGGCTGCTATTCTCCCATGGAGACGATCGTAGAGATGCTGGATGTAGTCCTGTGGAACGGCTTGCCATGCCATTTCCACCTGGCGCCTCAGTTGGACCAGCGTTCGTGCTGGACGTGCAGACCGCGTGAGACGACGCTTCATCCAGTCCCAAACATGCTCAATGGGGGACAGATCCGGAGATCTTGCTGGCCAGGGTAGTTGACTTACACCTTCTAGAGCACGTTGGGTGGCACGGGATACATGCGGACGTGCATTGTCCTGTTGGAACAGCAAGTTCCCTTGCCGGTCTAGGAATGGTAGAACGATGGGTTCGATGACGGTTTGGATGTACCGTGCACTATTCAGTGTCCCCTCGACGATCACCAGTGGTGTACGGCCAGTGTAGGAGATCGCTCCCCACACCATGATGCCGGGTGTTGGCCCTGTGTGCCTCGGTCGTATGCAGTCCTGATTGTGGCGCTCAGCTGCACGGCGCCAAACACGCATACGACCATCATTGGCACCAAGGCAGAAGCGACTCTCATCGCTGAAGACGACACGTCTCCATTCGTCCCTCCATTCACGTCTGTCGCGACACCACTGGAGGCGGGCTGCACGATGTTGGGGCGTGAGCGGAAGACGGCCTAACGGTGTGCGGGACCGTAGCCCAGCTTCATGGAGACGGTTGCGAATGGTCCTCGCCGATACCGCAGGAGCAACAGTGTCCCTAATTTGCTGGGAAGTGGCGGTGCGGTCCCCTACGGCACTGCGTAGGATCCTACGGTCTTGGCGTGCATCCGTGCGTCGCTGCGGTCCGGTCCCAGGTCGACGGGCACGTGCACCTTCCGCCGACCACTGGCGACAACATCGATGTACTGTGGAGACCTCACGCCCCACGTGTTGAGCAATTCGGCGGTACGTCCACCCGGCCTCCCGCATGCCCACTATACGCCCTCGCTCAAAGTCCGTCAACTGCACATACGGTTCACGTCCACGCCGTCGCGGCATGCTACCAGTGTTAAAGACTGCGATGGAGCTCCGTATGCCACGGCAAACTGGCTGACACTGACGGCGGCGGTGCACAAATGCTGCGCAGCTAGCGCCATTCGACGGCCAACACCGCGGGTCCTGGTGTGTCCGCTGTGCCGTGCGTGTGATCATTGCTTGTACAGCCCTCTCGCAGTGTCCGGAGCAAGTATGGTGGGTCTGAGACACCGGTGTCAATGTGTTCTTTTTTCCATTTCCAGGAGTGTAGTAGTGATGAAGCGTAGGCTGAAGTTTAAGGCATTAGTCAGGAAGAATCAATGCCCAAAGAAGTAGGATACAGAAGTACTAAGGAATGGCGAGATACGCTTTAAGTTCTCTAAGGCTATAGATACAGAAATAACGGATAGCTCAGTAGGCAGTACAGTTGAAGAGGAATGGACATCTCTAAAAAGGGCCGTCACAGAAATTGGAAAGAAAAACTTAGGTACAAAGAAGATAACTGCGAAGAAACCATAGGTAACAGAAGAAATACTTCAACGATCGATGAAAGAAGTAAGTACAAAAATGCTCCGGGAAACTCAAGAATACAGAAATACAAGTCGCTGAGAAATGAAATAAACAGGAAGTGCAGTGAAGCTAAGACGAAACGGCTGCACGAAAAACGTGAAGAAATCGAAAAAGAAATGACTGTCGCAAGGACAGACTCAGCATGCAGGAAAGCAAAACAACCTTCGGTGGCATTAAAAGCAAGAGTGGTAACATTAGGAGTGCAACAGGAATTCCACTGCTAAATGCAGAGGAGAGAGCGGATAGGTGAAAAGAATGCATTGAAAGCCTCTATGAGGGGGAAGATTTGTATGATGTGATAGAAGATGAAACAGGAGTCGATTTAGAAGAGATAGGGGATCCAGTATTAGAATCAGAATTTAAGAGAGCTTTGGAGGACTTAACATTAAATAAGGCAGGAGAGATAGATAACATTCCCTCAGAATTTCTAAAACCATTGGGGGAAGTGGCAACAAATCGACTATTCACGTTATCATCCACACAATGTCGAAGACTGCAAGAGCTGATAAGTACGAGAATTATCGCACAATCAGCTTAGCAGCTCATGCATCCAAGTTGCTCACAAGAATAATATACAGAAGAATGGAAAAGAAAATGAGGATGTGCTAGATGAAGATTAGTTTTGCTTTAGGAAAGGTAAGGGCACGAGAGAGGCAGTTCTGACGTTGCGGTTGATAGTGGAAGCCAGACTAAAGAAAAATCAAGACACGTTCATAGCCTTCGACAATGTAAAATGGTGCAACATGTTCGAAATTCTGAGAAAAATAAGGGTAAGCTATAGAGAGAGACGGGTAATATACAATATGTACAAGAGCCAGAGGGAATAATAAGAGTGGACGACCAAGAACGAAATGTTCGAATTAAAAAAGATATAAGACTGGGATGTAGTCGTTCCCCCCTACTGTTCAGTCAATACATCGAAGAAGCAGTGATGGAAATAAAAGAAAGGTTCAGGAGTGGAATTAAAATTCAAGGAGAAATGATATCAATGATACGATTCGCTGATGACATTGCTATCCTGAGCGAAAGTGAAGAACAATTACATGATCTGCTGAACGGAATGAACAAGTTAATGAGTACAGAATATGGACTGAAAGTAAATCGAAAACAAAAAACGAAAGTAATGAGAAGCAGAAATGAGAACAGCGAGAAACTTTACATTAGGATTGATGGTTACGAAATAGATGAAGCTTAGGAAGTAGAGGAAGACAGAGATTGGAATACATCCAGCAAATAATTGAGGACGTAGGTTGCAAGTGCCACTCTGAGATGAAGATGTTGGCACAGGAGAGATGTGAGGGGCTGCATCAAACCAGTCAGAAGACTGATGACACAAAAAGAACAACGCTCCCTGTGGGGCACGTCTGAAGTTACTTTTATGTGTGTAGACTTCTTTCCGTTGAGAATTAGACGCCGTGTTCTGTTTGGTAGAAACTGTTACTCCAGTCACACAGCTCGCCTTCCGTAAGCTCTCATTTTGTTCGTTAGGTGGCAGTGCGGAACTGTGTCGAGTGCCTTCCGGAAGTCTAGGAAGACAGCATCAACCTGGAAGCCGGTATCTATTGCCTTCTGGGTATCGTTGACAAAGAAAGCGAGCTCGGTTTCATGCGAGCTTTGTTTTCGGTCCAGCCGTCTACGGTGCATAACTGCTAGAAGAGGGGCTTGTTCTTTCACGTACTCTACGTTGACGCGTATTGGTATCCCATCCGATCCGAGGCCTTTGTTGCGCGAATTCCGTGCGATCTTCATCATTGAAGCAGTTGTGGAAGAAGACGTTTGGTATTTCGGCCTTCTCTGTGTCATTCTCCGTTCCGATGTCATTATGGTCACAGAGTGTCTGGACAGATGCGTTCTATCCGTTTACTGATTTAGCATAAGACCGAAAGTTCTTAAGACTTTCCTGTTAAGTCGGTTGAGAGAATTTTTCTTTCGAATTTGTTGAAGGATTTACGCATGCCTCTCTTTATGATAATTTTGGCGTCTTTCAGTTTTTTTTAATCAGTGGCTACGTTTAAGTTTACAGTGAAGCTCTCTTTGTTTTCGTAGCAGCGTTCGAACACTGCTGTCGAACCACAGTGGGTCTTTTTCATCTCTCACAACTTTGGTCGATACATATCTATCAAAGTGTATTGTACAAACTGTAGAACTTTGTTTATTGGTACCCAACATTGTTAGTGCTGGAGGTGAAATTTTCATTTTGACATCTCATGTAAACTGTAATGTGTCGGGTCGAGCGGTTCTAGGGTCGAGCGGTTCTAGGCGCTTCAGTCCGGAACCACGCTGCTGCTACGGTCGCACGTTCGAATCCTGCCTCGCGCATGGATGTGTGTAATGTCTTTAGGTTAGTTAGGTTTACGTAGTTCTACGTTTAGGGGACTGATGACCTCAGATGTTAAGTCCCATAGCGCTTGGAGCCATTTGAACCGTTTTTTGTTTCTTGCGATAATTTTCGGGTAAGGCATTTAGAACAATTTTATATGATTTCCTGTCCCTAGTACCCGCCCTAGCCGCTTGAGTCTCCCAGTCGAAATCTGGTAAGTTGAAATCTCCAGCCAGTGATATAACATGGCCAGTAAATTACGCGAAATGTTCTCCAGATTAGCCGGCCGGTGTGGCCGTGCGGTTAAAGGCGCTTCAGTCTGGAACCGCGTGACCGCTACGGTCGCAGGTTCGAATCCTGCCTCGGGCATGGATGTGTGTGATGTCCTTAGGTTAGTTAGGTTTAATTAGTTCTAAGTTCTAGGCGACTGATGACCTCAGAAGTTGAGTCGCATAGTGCTCAGAGCCATTTGAACCATTTTCGTTCTCCAGATTTCCCCCAAATGTTCCGGCATTACTGATCCTGAGACACGGGGTGTATGAAAGCATCCGATGACCATCTTTGATCCAACTTTAACACCTATCTTCACCCAAATTATTTTGCATTCAGATCCTTTACTAATTTCACTAAATGTTACCGTATTTATTACGTCTATAAATATGCCTCCACCACCGGTTTCGACATATTTTTACATCCCAGTCGGTGTTTAAAATTTAGTTGCTGTTAACATCTGGTTTCAGCCACCGAACGGCCCCTACTACTATGTGAGCATTGTTACCGTTTATAAGTGAGACTAGTTCTGGGACCTTTCCATAGACGATTCTGCAAGTAATATTAATTGCAATTAATATATTAACATATTGTTTTTCCGTTGTGCCATGACGAATGCTACTCTCTTTAACTAATATTAGCGTATTCTCCCCTGACTGAAACCAGAATTATATTGCCAGGCCTCTGGAGGGAAGTCTCTATCCTAAAAAACCCATATGTGCACGCCACACATACTCCACTACCTTAGTAACCGTGTGTAGTGCACGCTTGATCTATTAAGAGGGTCCTCCAATTACCCACTCGATAGCGGAAGTCGAGAGATCCATATTCAAGATCGTCACAGAACTGGCTTAGCCTCTGGTTTATGCCTTCCACTCGACTCAAACCAGATGAGCGAGTTTTTACTACACTGCAGAGTCGGCTCACAGAATGATGATGCACTAAGGTTTACGCAGAACTTACAAGGGAACCTCCCCATCGCACCCCCCTCAGATTTAGTTATAAGTTGGCACATTGGATAGGCCTTGATAAACTGAACACAGATCAAAAACAGGAAGAAGTTGTGTGGAACTGTGAAAAAATAAGCAAAATATACAAACTGAGTAGTCCACGGGCCGCATAGGCAACATCATGGACAAAGTGAGCTCAGGAGCGTCGTGGTCCCGTGGTAGCGTGAGCAGCTGCTGAACGATAGGTCCTTGGTTCAAGTCTTCCCTCAGGTGAAAATTTTCTTTTCTTTATATTTGCATAGTTATTATCTGTTCGTTCGTTCATTGACGTCTTCGTTCACTGTAATGTTTAGTGTCTGTGTTTTGCGACCGCATCGCAAAACCGTGCGATTAGTAGACGAAAGGACGTGCCTCTCCAATGGGAACCGAAAACATTTGATCGCAAGGTCATAGGTCAACCGATTCCTCCACAGGAAATCACATCTGATATATTCTATACGACACTGGTGACGGCATGTGCGTCACATGACAGGAATATGTTGTCGACCCACCTAACTTGTACACTTGGCGAAGGGGTAAAAAAATTCTTCTACCTTGCCCGATTTAGGTTTTCTTGTAGATGTGATAATCATTCCCAAAAAAGTGATGAAAACATAAGAGTTTGTCACATAAACTGAAAATAAAAAATTAAACTTTTCACTCGATGGACGATTTGAACCAAGGACCTTTCGCTCCGCAGCTGCTCACGTTACCACGAGACCACGACGCTCCTGTATTCCCACTGTCCTTGACGTTGCATATCTTCCCATGGACTACTCAGTTAGTATATTTTGCTTATTTTTTCACTTTTCCACACAACTTCTTCCTGTTTTCTCAATTGATCTGTTTTCAGTTTTTCAAGGCCTATCCACTGTGCCAACTTATAACTAAATCTGAGGGGGGTGCGATGGGGAGGTTCCCTTGTTAGAATAAGTTAGTGTTGACTGGTCAACACAGTAAAATACACAGACCCCATTCACTTCTTTGCAGAAGTTCGTGAAAATAAAAGTTAAGTAAATCCTGTGTATAAAACAGGAACTGTTCCTGCTACTGGCGCGTCCGCTCGATTCTGCGACTGCCGCTCCATATCTAATGAAACAGTATTGTGCGGAGGCGACGGCGCGTTGAGCCGCGACGGTGATGGAGTTGGCTAAAGTTGCACAAGCGTGATTCAGCGAACAGACTGCTCTCGTATATTTCTTCCCTTCGTCTCCAAACACAGTAGAACATTACACAAATATTCCTCTCTGCAGTAAGCTGGTTATGTGTCCATCCGAGCCGGCCGGAGTGACCGAGCGGTTCTGGGCGCAACAGTCTGGAACCATGCGACCGCTACGGTCGCAGGTTCGAATCCTGCCTCGGGCATGGGCGTGTGTGATGTCCTTAGGTTAGTTAGGTTTAAGTAGTTCTAAGTTCTAGAAGTTAAGTCCCATAGTGCTCAGAGCCATATGAACCATTTTTGTCCACCCGACCTCTTTTACGATAAAATTGCAAATAAATTAGCTTCGCTTCTACTACTTGTTCTTGACAGACCAAAGACTAATGACTGACTAGTTCCCGTTTCTCTTTTGGCGTGCTCACCACACGGGCTTGCGCCTTTTTCTTCGGCGTGCTAAACACCTCCTTTACACAGGAGGAATTCCCTAACAGTATGTTTCTGTCCCTACACACGGATCAGTAATGGGTCCTGCATTTTTAATACACAAACCACGCATAAAAAATATTCATCATTGCTAGAAATAGTGCAAAAGATGTCTACATCTCTAGATCTACATCTACACGATTATTCTGCTATTCCCAACAAAGTGCGTGGGAGCGTGTTCAATGAACCACCTTATAGCTGTCTCTCTACCGTTCCACTCTCGAACGGCGCTCGGGAAAAACGAGCTTTTAAATTATTCTGTGCCAGCCCTGATTTCTCTTATTTTATCGTGAGTGGGTGCCAACAGAAGTTTTCGCAATCGGAGGAGAAACTGGTGATTAAAATTCCATGAGAAGATCCCGTCGCAACGAAAAACGCCTTTGTTAAAATGATTGCCACTCCAATTCACGTATCATCTTTGTGGCACTATCTCCCCTGTTTCGCGATAATATAAAACGAGCCGCTCTTCTTTGTACTTTTTCGATATCATCCTTCAGTCCCACCTGATGCGGATCCCACACCACACAGCAATACTCCAAAACAGGGCGGAGAAGCGTGGTGTAATCAGTCTCTTTAGTAGACCTGTTGCGCCTTCTAAGAGTTCTGCCAATGTTCATGTCTTTGGTTTGCTCTACCCACAACATTATCGATATGATCGTTCCAATTTAGATTATTTGTAATTGTAATCCCTAAGTATTTAGTTGAATTTAGAGCCTTCAGATTTGTGTGACTTATAGCGTAATCGAAATTTAGTGTATTTCTTTTAGTACTCGTGTGAATAACTTCATGCTTTTCTCTTATTCAGGGTCAATTGGCACTTTTCGCACCATACAGATATCTTATCTAAATCTGTTTGCAAGTCGTATTGATCATCTGATGACTTTGCAAGACGGTAAATGACAGCATCATCTGCAAACAGTCTAAGACGGCTACTCAGATAGTCTCCTATGTCGTTAATATAGATCACGAAGAATAGAGGGCCTGTAACAGTTCCCTGGGGAACGCCGGATATTACTTCTGTTTTACTCGATGACTTTCCGTGTATTACTACGAACTGTGACCTTTCTGACACGGAGAGGCAAAAAAATTGGTACACCTGCCTAATATCGTGCGGGGTCCCCGCGAGCACACAGAAGTGCCGGAGCACGACGTGGCATCGACTCGACTAATGTCTCAAGTAGTGCTGGAGGGAACTGACACCATGAATCCTGCAGGCCTGTTCATAAATCCGTAAGAGTACAAGGGGGTGGAGATCTCTTCTGAACAGCAAGACATCCCAGACATGCTCCGTAATGTTCATGTCTGGAGAGTGTGGTGGCCAGCGGAAGTGTTTAAACTCAGAGAAGTGTTCCTGGAGCGACTCTGTAGCAATTCTGGACGTGTAGGGTGGTGAATTGTCCTGCTGGAATTGCCCATGTCCGTCGGAATGCACAATGTATATGAATGGACACAATGATCAGAAAGGATGCTTACGTACGTGTCACCTGTCAGAGTCTTATCTAGATGTATCAGGGGTCCCATATCACTCCAACTGCACACGCCCCACAGCATTACAGAACCTCTACCAGCTTGAACAGTCTCCTGCTGATATGCAAGGTCCATGGATTCATGAGATTGTTTCCACACCCGTGCACGTTCATTCGCTCTATACAATTTGAAATGAAACTGGTCCGACCAAGCAACATGTTTCCAGTCATCGACAGTCCAATGTCGGTGTTAACGGGCCCACGTAGGCGTAAAGCTTTGTGTCATGCAGTCATCAAGGGTACACGAATGGGGCTTCGCCTCCGAAAACCCATATCGATGATGTTCCGTTGAATGGTTCGCACGCTGACACTTATTGAAGGCTCAGTATTGAAATCTGCAGCACTTTTCCGGAAGGGTTGTACTTCTGTCACGCTGAACGATTCTCTTCAGTCGTCGTTTATCCCATTCTCGTAGGATCTTTTTCCGGCCGCAGCGATGTCGGAGATTTGATGTTTTACCAGATTCGTGATATGCACGGTACAAAAAAATGGGTCAAATGGCTCTGAGCACTATGGGACTCAACATCTTAGGTCATAAGTCCCCTAGAACTTAGAACTACTTAAACCTAACTAACCTAAGGACATCACACACACCCATGCCCGAGGCAGGATTCGAACCTGCGACCGTAGCAGTCCGGCGGTTCCGGGCTGCAGCGCCAGAACCGCTAGACCACCGCGGCCGGCTGCACGGTACACTCGTGAAATGGTCGTACGGGAAAATCCCCACTTTATCGCTACCTCGGAGATGCTATGTCCCATCGCTCGTGTGCCAACTGTAACACCACGTTCAAACTCACTTGAATCTTGATAACCTCCCTTGTAACAGCAGTAACCGATCTAACAACTAACCCAGAATTTGTCGTCTTGTATAGGCGTTGCCGCCAGCAGCGGCGTATTCTACCTGTTTAAATACCTCTATTTGAATACGCATGCCTATACTAGTTTCTTTCGCGATTCAGTGTACATTTATAAACAGAAAATAATAGTGCTGGTGTTAAGTTGTACTGCTGGCTGTGTGATGGATGTCGGAAGGGGGAAAACAATAATTGCCGGCCGCGGTGGTCTCGCGGTTCTAGGCGCGCAGTCCGGAACCGTGTGACTGCTACGGTCGCAGGTTCGAATCCTGCCTCGGGCATGGATGTGTGTGATGTCCTTAGGTTAGTTAGGTTTAAGTAGTTCTAAGTTCTAGGGGACTTATGACCACAGCAGTTGAGTCCCATAGTGCTCAGAGCCATTTGAACCATTTTGAACAATAATTAATGAGCGTCAGACTACCAACTCATTCAAGAAAGAGTACAGAATGGAGGAAGGCAGACGTCCATCATTCGTCTCGAGAGGTACAGGTAGACCACGGGAAAGCTGGAGTTTGGATGGCCGGACGGTAATTTGCACCCCACTCCAGCTGAATGAGTCCTGTGCTTCAACCCATTACGCCGCCCTGTCAAATCAAGAGTATAACTGAGCTGGTACCGGAAAGTTCTCGAAATATTATTACGTCTTACCTAGATCTTCACCATCATCTTGAAGTCTGTGCCCTTGGGAGCAAATACACAGACCTGAACGGTTCTGCCGCTTGAGAAATGCAACCTGGAAGTCTGTCCTTCGTATCCTCTGCGGTTCCGCTTGAATCTCCTCTACTGTATCACATCTTCTCCCTTTCAATTTTACTTTCATCTCGGGGAAGAGGAAGGAGGCGCACGGAGTCTTTTGAATACGGCGGGTGGGAAAGATTGTCATCTTGTTTTTTGTCAAAAATTCCTGATAATGTAAGACGCATGCAGTCGCCAACTGTCATGGTGGGATTTCCTGCTATTGGTACGTCACTTTCTTGGATGTTTATTCCTCATGTCCTCCTTCAGACACCTTAGATTCTTATAACATCGCGATAGAATTCTTTATTCTTTATTGACTGTTTGACAAAAACCGAGGAACTGTTAACGAAGAATCCCGGAAAAATTTAGCTTAGCTCAGACTTAATGTTACTTTTGCTTGTAGGCTATTTTTTTTTCCAAGCTGAGAAGGACTCTTCTGTTGCTACAATTGCTGCTTAGCTACGCGGTCATAGCCATGTACTCAAGCCTCGTCAACAGTGACACCTTTCGAAAAAAGTATGGATCGTCCTGAAACAGCTGTTTAAATTCCCTGAAGACTTCCATGTGATGCTGGTTCTGGTCGTCTGGACGCAGTCGTGGCACAAACTTCTCCGCAATTCTCCTCATGTTAAATGCATGTGACAGGATAGGTGTAAATGTACGATAACTTGTACACACGGCCCTGCAGAGGTCTTGGATGGTGTGTACGAAATCTTGCAGAATCAGATTCCTCACTTTGTAAATATTTTCTCATGTCAGTCCAGTTGAGCCAACGGTCATCATCATCAGTGGAAGTCCACCCGTTTTGGAAACGCTTATAGAGGGATACTTCATAAGTAATGCACAGGTAGGTATTGGATTGTTTGGTGCAACAACAATAAAAATTGTCAGATGGAATTGAGAGCTTGAGGAAAAGCACGTGTTTTTTATTTTCACTGAGTACTCTAACATAAAATTCGCGAGAGGTAGAAATGAACCCTTCAGGGGTCTCGGGTACTGTGACTATTGAAGAGCAGAGGTTGTCCATCAAGATGGAAACTTCACGCGGAAAAAACACGACAGAAATCCACAGTGAGTTAAGTGAAGTTTTGTGGCGAGTTTACAGTGGATTCTAATATAATCAAAATATCCACGGGTGTACTGACGGTCTACAGTGTACAACGGGCACAATATTTCGGCGATCATACATGTCGCCATCATCAGGTGAACTGACGGACTGAGATCCTGTGAACGTGCCGGTACGGAGATACGTACGCTATGGCTGCTCAGGGGGAACTGGGTTCGGTCGCGGCGGCAGCCGATTTAAATACCCTCCGCCCGCGGCGCACTCCCTCCGCTGTCCGCGCCCCGCGCCACGGTCACGCGGTGGAACAGATTGCGACGGCGTCTGAGATGACGTCGGTGTGATGGCTCTGTCCGCCGTCGTCGTCACAACTATACGTTTGCTCGATTTACTCTTGATTAACCCAATCGCTGCTTCCCAAGCCTTGCTAAGATTATACTCACAGTCGCTGTTTATGAGGTCGTCATTGGTGCGAATTTCGATGGCCTCTCTAACAACGCTGTCCCAGTATCTCGACGTCTGTACCAGAATCCTCGTGCGGTCATACTCCATAGCGTGATTTTCCGACAATGTTCAGCGACCGCCGACTTGCTCGGATACATCAGTCGAGTGTGCCTCTGGTGTTCACGGCATCGATCCTCGACGGTACGCATCTTCTGGCCAATATACGACTTGCCACATTGACACGGAATCTGGTACACGCCGGCCTTCCTCAAACCGAGGTCATCTTTGGCGCTCCCCAGCAGTGCACGAGTTTTATTCGGAGGAAAAAACACAGTTCCGACCCGGTGTTTCTTCAAAATGCGAGCGATTTTCCCCGAGAGTGCGCCTGTATATGGGATAAACGCAGTGCCTACCTCCTCCCTCGTGATTTCATCCATCTCCACAGGTTGTGCTGTAGTGGTTGGGCGGAGAGCACGTTGAATCTGCCACTCTGAGTACCCATTTTTTCGAAATACAGTTCTCAGATGTTCCAATTCCTGGGGTAGACTCTCTGCGTCAGAGATAGTGCGCGCCCTATGTACTAGAGTTTTAAGTACCCTATTCCTCTGTGAAGGGTGGTGGCAGCTGTCTGCGTGCAAATACAGATCAGTGTGCGTTGTCTTCCAATACACCCCATGACCTAGGGTGCCGTCAGCCCTTCTCTTGACCAAGACGTCAAGGAAAGGTAATTTACCCTCCGTTTCAGTCTCCATAGTGAATTTGACGTTGGGGTGTATGGTGTTTAGATGTGTAACGAAGTCAAGGAGTTTATCCATACCATGTGGCCAGATGACGAACGTGTCGTCCACGTAACGGAAAAAGCAAGTAGGTTTCCATTCGGATGACGACAGGGCTTCCTCCTCGAAGTTCTCCATGTACAAATTCGCTACCACCGGTGAGAGTGGGCTACCCATGGCGATTCCCTCCGTTTGTTCGTAGTATTCTCAATTAAAAAGAAAATACGTGGAAGACAAGACATGCCAAAAAAGTTCAGTGGTCTTCTCGTCAAGAGTAAATCGAGCAAACGTATAGTTGTGACGACCACGGCGGACAGAGCCATCACTCCGACGTCATCTCAGACGCCGTCGCAATCTGTTCCACCGCGCGACCGTGGCGCGGGGCGCGGACGGCGGAGGGAGTGCGCCGCGGGCGGAGGGTATTTAAATCGGCCGCCGCCGCGACCGAACCCAGTTCCCTCTGAGCATCCATAGCGTACGGATCTCCGTACCGGCACGTTCACAGGAGCTCAGTCCGTCAGTTCACCTGATGATGGCGACATGTATGATCGCCGAAATATTGTGCCCGTTGGACACTGTAGACCGTCAGTACACCCGTGGATATTTTGATTATCAAATACGCCGGGAGAAACTCAAGAATCAGATTCTAATATAGTTTCACGTTGGTTAATCGATTTCGTGGTGTTCGTATGAACATAGACGATAGTCCAAGATCGGGAAGGCCAAAAACGTCAACAGAGGAACGAAGTGTGAAGCTTGCGGCAGATGCTCTTTAAGAAGACGGCAGTGCAACTTGTGAGGAACTCTCTGAAGCCACGAGAATTCCCACAACGCAGGTGTTCCGTATTCTGACAAATGATTTGAAGAAAAGAAAAATTTCTGCGAGATGGGTCACACACAGTTTGACTGTTGAAGAGAAGAAGAAACGCCTGGACATTGCAACGTTGCCCAAACAACGATTCGACCCTGAAGGTCAAGGATTCTTGTGTCGCTATTGATGAAAAGTGGATAAGAGACTTTTAACCTGAGTTGAAATCACAGCCCAATGAGGGGAGAGCTTCGGATTCGCCACCTCCAAAAAAATTTCGAAGCGCTCAAGCAAATGATGATTTTTTTCTCTTATGATCACCAAGGAATTGTCATGACAGATAGAGTTCCACGAAACTTTATTCAGAGACGCTGCTCTTTCAGGTCATCCATCGTAAAATCAGAACTGACAGAAACACGACAGTGGAAATATGCTCACCAACAACTAACCAAACCACACAGGTCTCAGGCGCTGGTCACACCGAGTGAAGAAGAGCGTATGGGGAGACACCAGGCAGTGTTTCAGTGTACCCGTAATCGTTTGAGCGCAAAATCCAAATTCCGGGAACTTTCGGATATCTCTCGGTAGTTTCCAGCTGAACCCCCCGGCTTCGTCGGTGGGCGAGTGTGTCGTCATGCGGCGGCCGGCGCTGGCTGCGGCCGCAGATCACGCGGCTGGCGGCTTTGTGCGGGCGGCGGCACAAAACGTGACGTCACTGGCTAACTGGGCGCGCCGCGGCCGCAGGAAGTTCGCATTGTCGGTCCGTCCAGCCCGCCGCCCAGCGGCTCGAGGATGGGCCGCCTCTCGAAACAAGAGGCCGCTGTTTCCTGGCTCTGCGCTCGCCGGCAACGCCACTTCCGCGCACGTTTCTCGCTCACCCGCCACGCACGTCGTGGCCCAGGCGGAAATGTTGGATCCCGTGCAGCGATTAAGGCCCGATTTTCGAACGTAACTTCTGTCGCTGGCTGATACACCATTACACGTATAATATAAAACACTTCGATAAAAAACAGCAGTTTCTTCGTTCATAAACTACACCTCTCTTTAACATGGAATGAATGTAGACAATCGATTCTTTTCTCTCGTACGCAAGGGAAAAGGAAAGTTTCGCATCACTGGCTTCTTTGAGGAAGCAGTGGAAAACAGCAGTATAAGGAGATAGTCTGTTACTGCCGGGTGGTTATAACTAAAGTGCAGCTAATGTTGGCGCCCGCCCGGTTGGCCGTGCGGCCTAACGCACGGCTTTCCGATCGGGAAGGAGCGCCTGGTCCCCGGCACGAATCCGCCCGGCGGATTTGTGTCGAGGTCCGGTGAACCGGCCAGTCTGTGGATGGTTTTTAGGCGGTTTTTCATCTGCCTCGGCGAATGCTGGCTCGTTCCCCTTATTCCGCCTCAGTTACACTATGTCGGCGATTGCTGCGCAAACAAGTTCTCTGCGTATGCGTAAACCACCATTACTCTACCACGCAAACATAGGGGTTACACTCGTCTGGTGTGAGACGTTCCCTGGGGGGGTCCACCGGGGGCCGAACCGCACAATAACCCTGGGTTCGGTGTGGGGCGCCGGAGGGGTGAAGTGGACTGCGGTAGTCGTCGTGGGGTCGTGGACCACTGCGGCTTCGGCGGGGAGGGGGCCTCTCCGTCGTTTCTAGGTCCCCGGTTAACATACAATACAATACAACAATGTTGGCTGTACCAAAGAAATGCAACACCTGCGACTGCAAATATTAAAGGACAATTAATTACATCACCTCATTACAAAGATCGTGTGTAGCCTTTTACTCAGAAAATTAAAAAGAAAAACTGAAGACAAGATTGGAGGGATCAGTTTGTATTCGGGAAAGGAAAGCAAAAGAGACGCGAGAAGTTACTGGAAAAATTGTTGAGAGAGTGGACTGGAATATCCTCCTGATGACCTTACAAGATGATGGTGTCGAGTGGAAGAACGGAAGACATATAAAGGAACCCTATGGAAGACAGAGAGAGCGAGGTGGCGCATTGGTTAGCACACTGGACGCGCCTTGAGGAGGACGAAGGTTCAAACCACGTCCGGCCATCCAGATTTAGGTTTTCTGTGATTTCCCTTAATCGCTTCTGGCAAATGCCGGAATGGTTCCTTGGGAGGGGTACGGGAGATTTCCTTTCTCATCTCTTAACACGACAGAAAAGGGTAGTAAGGATTGGCAATGAAGAAACAGACGAGACAGATATTGTAAGAGATATTAGACGGGAGTGTTGTTTGTCACCAATGCTTTTCAGTATTTCTACTAAGAAACTAAGAGGCAAAGCAATGTGAGAAGAAAGAGCCAAAGTACTAGGAGGAGAAAGGAAAAGGCAACTAATTATGCAGATGATCAAGCAGTATTGGCTGAATAAGGGAAGGAAGTGCAATTTATGATGGAGATGATCGTAAATGTGGGAAAAGAGTATGGAATAAAGATAAATGTAGGAAACACTTAACTGGTGATAAATCAGCAAGGTGAAGTTCTGCCAAAATGTCATGGGAAGGAAAGACTTCGGAAATAGTAAAATATTTTAGATGCTTGTGGAAGAAATGATAAGTAGAGTATCTATGAGTAAAAGAGCTTTTGAAAAGGTGAAAATATGTTGAAGGCAAAAAGAATTCCGATATAATTAAGAAAAAAGTTTCGCCAAATCGTCGTGTGTTGCCTTTTACTTAGAAGTGTAGTTTAGTTTTAGTTATGTCATGTTCCGTAGATCATTTTCCCCTATTATTTTATCGATATGATGTGGAACAGGTCAGATTACAAGATGTATATACACACATGAATAGTGCTAATATTAATATTACTGAAATTTTTAGTTCTACACATACAACTACATTTAGAGGTACAATTTTGCCATTTCTGAAACAGAAACTCGTCCATGGAGTAGAAGGAGTTGTCCAAAAGAAATGATTTAAGCTAGATTTAAAACCTGACCTGCTACCTGCCAGACACTTTATGTTGTTTAGCAAATGATCAAAGATATTTGTTGCTGAATAATGTAGTCCTTTTTGGGCAACTGACAGCTTCAATAACGGATAGGAAAGGTCATTTTTCCCTCTAGTGTTGTACGTATGAACATCACTGTTCTTCGCGAATTGAGATGGATTATTTGTAACGAATTTCATTAGCGAATATACACTCCTGGAAATTGAAATAAGAACACCGTGAATTCATTGTCCCAGGAAGGGGAAACTTTATTGACACATTCCTGGGGTCAGATATATCACATGATCACACTGACAGAACCACAGGCACATAGACACAGGCAACAGAGCATGCACAATGTCGGCTCTAGTACAGTGTATATCCACCTTTCGCAGCAATGCAGGCTGCTATTCTCCCATGGAGACGATCGTAGAGATGCTGGATGTAGTCCTGTGGAACGGCTTGCCATGCCTTTTCCACCTGGCGCCTCAGCTGGACCAGCGTTCGTGCTGGACGTGCAGACCGCGTGAGACGACGCTTCATCCAGTCCCAAACATGCTCAATGGGGGACAGATCCGGAGATCTTGCTGGCCAGGGTAGTTGACTTACACCTTCTAGAGCACGTTGGGTGGCACGGGATACATGCGGACGTGCATTGTCCTGTTGGAACAGCAAGTTCCCTTGCCGGTCTAGGAATGGTAGAACGATGGGTTCGATGACGGTTTGAATGTACCGTGCACTATTCAGTGTCCCCTCGACGATCACCAGTGGTGTACGGCCAGTGTAGGAGATCGCTCCCCACACCATGATGCCGGGTGTTGGCCCTGTGTGCCTCGGTCGTATGCAGTCCTGATTGTGGCGCTCACCTGCACGGCGCCAAACACGCATACGACCATCATTGGCACCAAGGCAGAAGCGACTCTCATCGCTGAAGACGACACGTCTCCATTCGTCCCTCCATTCACGCCTGTCGCGACACCACTGGAGGCGGGCTGCACGATGTTGGGGCGTGAGCGGAAGACGGCCTAACGGTGTGCGGGACCGTAGCCCAGCTTCATGGAGACGGTTGCGAATGGTCCTCGCCGATACCGCAGGAGCAACAGTGTCCCTAATTTGCTGGGAAGTGGCGGTGCGGTCCCCTACGGCACTGCGTAGGATCCTACGGTCTTGGCGTGCATCCGTGCGTCGCTGCGGTCCGGTCCCAGGTCGACGGGCACGTGCACCTTCCGCCGACCACTGGCGACAACATCGATGTACTGTGGAGACCTCACGCCCCACGTGTTGAGCAATTCGGCGGTACGTCCACCCGGCCTCCCGCATGCCCACTATACGCCCTCGCTCAAAGTCCGTCAACTGCACATACGGTTCACGTCCACGCTGTCGCGGCATGCTACCAGTGTTAAAGACTGCGATGGAGCTCCGTATGCCACGGCAAACTGGCTGACACTGACGGCGGCGGTGCACAAATGCTGCGCAGCTAGCGCCATTCGACGGCCAACACCGCGGTTCCTGGTGTGTCCGCTGTGCCGTGCGTGTGATCATTGCTTGTACAGCCCTCTCGCAGTGTCCGGAGCAAGTATGGTGGGTCTGACACACCGGTGTCAATGTGTTCTTTTTTCGATTTCCAGGAGTGTATGTCCTCTGATGGTGCAGTTGAAATACCTAACTCCTTGAAAAGGTGCCTACATGACGTCCTTGGGTGAACATCACTAATTATTCTCACTGCTCTTTTTTATGCAATCAATACTTTATGTCTAAGTGATGAGTTACCCCAGAAAACTATTCCATGAGACATTATTGAGTGGAAATATCCAAAGTACGTTAGGAGGCTGACCTTTTATTACCAAGACTAGCGATTATACGAAGAGCGAAAGAAGCTGAACTTAGTTGTTTGAGAAGCTCAGTAAGATGCTTCTTCTAGTTCAAGTTGTCATCAATGCGAACACCCAAAAATTTGGAGAAATCTACCCTGTTAACTGAGCCCTGTTCATACGCTACATCAGTTGTCGGTATGACTCTATTCGGTGTACAGAACTGGATATAGTGAGTTTTCTCAAAATTAAGGGAGAGTCCATTTTCTGAGAACCACTTAATAATTCTTTGAAAGACATCCTTAACAATATCTTCAGCTGCATTTTTTTGGAATGGGATCTGCAAAAAGTACTAGTTCCGCTTGATGAACGTTAAGTGGGAGGTAATTCACATGAATAAGGAATAGCAGAGGACCTAAAATTGAACCCTGTGGGACTCCCTTTGCGATAACTCCCCATTCACTAGAATTTACCACCCACCCAACATTATTTTTGCTAAACCTTTTGCTTTCTGTTCATTAAGTGTGATTCAAACCAGCTGTGTGTATAGCCTTCAATTCAATAAAATCTGTGTTTTTCTAAGAGTATTGTAATGCCATCGAATTGTGCACACTCAAAAAGAAAAGGGAAATATGGTTGCATACTTTTGAAATGTGATTGTGGAGAAAAATGCTAAAAGTGAAACGGACCTGCAAGTGAAGAAGTACTTCTAGTAACACGGAAGGAAAGAAAAGTAGTTGACATTATAAGAACGAATGTATCTTACGTGAGGTTCATCTTTTAATAAATCGATATGGCTAAGCTAAAATTGAATTCACCATTGAGGCAGAAAACTTTATTAATCGTCATTCGGTTCCTAAGGTTCAGTTAATATTGATTATTACGGTCACAGAGCTTTTGTAAGAACAACATTGACGCTAGTCGCGGTTATCAGGACACAAGAAGATGGGCAGTTAGGAGAGAGCGAGTGTTACAAACCTTTTTCCATGCATCTCGGCATTCTGCATCCACGTCGCTGCCGTCTACCCACTTTCCACCAGGTCGTCGTCTCGGTGGTAAATTATCTCTTGGAAGCCACAAAAGAAACTCCTCGGTGCATCAACTATCCATTCAGCTGCCCTCATGTCCCCTCCACCTCCATTCCACTCCCACAATGACATCCTGCACTGCAGTGCGTTCTATGACCCACTTGTCAATTGTCTTGTGTCTCCCAGTAATTGCCATCGTGCATCAACTTCCCACTAAGCAATCCAGTTTTTGAACAGTTTTCGCACCAAAACTCCACGCGTCTCTTCCATTGGTCAAAACTAGTAAACTGTTATATTTATTTTATAGGCACATCAGAAACTTGGTTTTGAAAACACTGTTTATGAAAGTCAGTGCAAGGGATTTTTACTCAACCGTTTATTTCTTTTGCTATTAATGCAGTCATTCAGATATCGTAAATACGAAAACTTACAAACCCGTCCTATGTACGAAGCAGAACCTTGCAAGGGTAGTGCTGAATAAAATCTTCTCGTGGCACCTGACGCAGCTGGATCCCCTCGAGAATTTTATTCCTCTTGTTCTATGCAGGCGATCTTCCTTTAGCAACGCAATCAAAGACGTTTCAGGAGGCTGAAGAGGTTCTTACAACAGCACTGAGAATTTTCACTGAATATGACGATAAAAGCCAACGGCCTTGCCGCAGTGGTAACACCGGTTCCCATCGGTAAGCGCTGTCGGGCTGGGCTAGTACTTGGATGGGTGACTGTCCGCTCTGCCGAGCGCTGTTGGCAAGCAAGGTGCACTCAGCCCTTGTGAGGCAAACTGAGGAGCTACTTGACTGAGAAGTAGCGGCTCCGGTCTCGTAAACTGACATACGGCCGGGAGGGCGGTGTGCTGACCACATGCCCCTCCATATCCGCATCTAGTGACGCCTTTGGGTGAGGATGACACGGCGGTCGGTCGGTGCCGTTGGGCCTTCCAAGGCCTGTTTCGACGGAGTTTAGTTAGTTGGTTTTTATGACGATAAGAACCACCTAAAACCCAATTATCAGAAGACGCACGTCTGTGCTTTCCACCTTCGAAACAGACAGACAAATAGAAAACTAAAAGTTACTGGGATGACACCGAATTAAGATATTGCTTTACAGTTAAATGCCTTGGTGTCACCTTCGACAGATCTTTAACATACCGTAGACACTGTTTCAACAAGCTAAAAAATAACCAGCCCGAATTACATTATTCGGAAACTCACTTGCAGTAACTGGGGAGCCCAACCTCATGTCACAAGAACCTCCGCCATGGTATTCTGTTTCTCTGCATGGGAGTAAGGGTGGCTTATATGGTACAACTCTGCCCATGCGATGGCCGTCAACCACCAAGATGTAGGCTGAAATCCAGAAGTTCATTGAACAGGCTAAGATCAGGTTCGGATAAATCCAGGGACACCTTGTCTGATGGGGAGGGAGGGGGGGGGGCGGCTTTCCAAAGGACGGATACAACTCGAAGAGTGTGTCACGTATGCTACTGTCCATGCTGCCCTGAGTCATGCGGTGGATAAAGTTGAAGGCGGTACAGTTGCTGTCGCTCAAGTCTGGCCGAAGGTCATTTAGTTCTCATTGTAAACTACATAAACTACAATTTATGCAAATTGTTGTTTTAGTAGTATCCATTAATATTGTGCAGTCATATGACGTTGAGTTTTGTGCGGCTTCTAACTCGATTAAATAAATAAATAAATGACTCCATTGTTAATTGGTTCCATTGTCTTCCAAACATGATTGTTATTCATTACTTTAGTGCTACTGTATCTGATTTTCATACCCTTTAATATTGCGAAGTACACGATGTGGAATTTTGTACTGCTTCCGATTCGAGTAAATAATTTGTTCGACTTGTATTGCACATATGATTATTATACATTACTTTAGTGTTACTGTATTTGCTTTTCAGACCAACTTTCAAAGTTTCTAACTTGCTTCTTTAAGTTGTTACATTGGTAGTTGAAGTTTTATTACACTAGAGACAAACTGTACAGTGTCATCACCAAAGCGAAGACGGTTCAGAGGTATTCCATTAACGTGTATTTATTCTTCGTGTTCCCCGTATAAGGGCCTGAAAGCTTCATTTAGGGCTGGTGACAATACTTTCACTAACATGGAATCTGCTTGTCTAACTCCTATTTCGCTCTTGGATTCGTCACTATCTGATGAAGTGTTACTTAAGTAATAGCACTAACACATATTTTCTTCAGTATGGTAAGACAGCTTGAATCAATACCTCGATCAATGCTATTAGTGGAAATTTTGGTAGACCGTTGTCAAAAGTTTTCTAAGAATCTATTTATGTCATTCAGAGTGGCAATTCATATACATTACACCGCTCTTTACGATTTTCAGACAGTTGATTTTGCAGGGGTCCACTTCTAAAGGCAACCTGTACCTTTGCCAAACTAAAATTTAATGTTTTTCTATGCTTCATGAGATATAACATATTGGCGGTTTTTGATATGTCGCCAACTTGATTTTGTTCTTCTCCCTCTCAGGTTTGTTTTATGTGTCCTACTTACAAAAGCGTCATTTAATAATAATTTAAGGTAGATTGCGTAGTTTCTAGAGTATTCACAGCAGTAGAGTCTTGTTACAAGTGTTTCTTATTAGAGTTGTGGTGAGAAGGTGAACCACTTCACGGTCTTTCAACATAACCACCACGAGTTCCGAAAATATTCTTCTAGCGACACATATTGCGTGTCCTATATTTTGTGTTAGCCAACACCGTGTTACGAGTGGAGGCCGAAATGCACGCGTTTTAGCTCACGCAGGCTGGCGTGAAGAGGGAAGAACTATACTGACGTGAGGTCTGGAACGTGACAAGGAATGAGAATTCAGAAAGCGGACATAATTAGTTTGATACTTAACTTTAATCCATTAATGATGAACGTCGCTCTTGAAGGTACATGATTCACAATATTATCTGTTCAGAATACATTCTTGAAGATAGTTCTTATAGTAACTGAATATGGCGCCTTGCTAGGTCGTAGCAAATGACGTAGCTGAAGGCTATGCTAAACTGTCGTCTCTGCAAACGAGAGCGTATGTAGACATTGAACCATCGCTAGCAAAGTCGGCTGTACAACTGGGGCGAGTGCTAGGGAGTCTCTCTAGACTAGACCTACCGTGTGGCGGCGCTCGGTCTGCAATCACTGATAGTGGCGACACGCGTGTCCGACGTATACTAACGGACCGCGGCCGATTTAAGGCTACCACCTAGCAAGTGTGGTGTCTGGCGGTGACACCACACTATACACATGGTAAACGAAATGGCTCTTACCGCTAAATCTAGAGTGTCTCTGAGGTTCTCGCATGAATTCTGTTTAGACCAGTAAATTATTTTAAAATGCTATATCTGCAATTATGCCGCTTCGCACAGAAGAAAGGCGAGATAACTATTTAGGCTGTACTTATTGTTCGGAAAGCTGCATTTTGCAATTTTGCCTTCACGATGTGTCTGCGAGCAGTGACCAATGACGCTGTCTCTGTTGTTAGCATTGCTCCGACATCTTAGCAAGTAATGAAATGAAATGTCGTGTGGCTAGGGCCTCCCGTCGGGTAGACCGTTCGCCTGGTGCAGGTCTTTCGAGTTGATGCCACTTCGGCGACCTGCGCGTCGATGGGGATGAAATGATGATGATTAGGACAACACAACACCCAGTCCCTGAGCGGAGAAAATCTCCGACCCAGCCGGGAATCGAACCCGAGACCTTAGGATTGACATTCCGTCACGCTGACCACTCAGCTACCGGGGCCGGACATCTTAGCAAGTGAAGGTGGAAAAGAAGGCGGACGCTATCGCTGCTATTGCATGTTCTAGATGAACCCCACTGGAATCTCCATCCTCCTCATTTTTAGGTTTGATGTTCTTTTACAGAACTGCCGTCGCTACAGCTGTCTTATAATGCCATTTTTACAGTTACGTAGAAAGAACTGAAAGGCAAATACAAAGTCTGTAGCGAACGACAGCGTTAGATTGCCTTATAGCAGGGCAGACACAATGCGAGAGCTCGCGCCGTCGCCTTTGTTTCTCAGCAGGCGACTGTGAGAACCTTCCAGTTGTTCATTATTCATTCAGTCGTCGATACTGCAAACGAATTCCGCCCCTCTGCCGCGCGAGCGCTTCTGCTGTCAGAGCTGAGCTTTCAACTTAGTAAAATTCTACCTGTGCTGATGGCGGGATTGAACCCGCGGCACTGCGGTTTCCTTTCCCTCGTCGCAGACGATATGGCTGAACGGCGTCATTTCGGATGAAACTTCAAAGTGATCACCAGAAAAATTTCTAGCACAGACCAGTGACGAAAGTCTGAATCTTCTGATTTGTAATTTGGCACTTATGAAGCGAGAGACCAAGACCCCCATAGAGATTGGCAAAGTTTTACAGATGTTCGAAATATAGCGCGTACTTCAATGCGAGATTCTGTCTCGAAATCTGGAAGAAAACCCAAAGAGATTCTGGTCATACATAGATCACACCAGTTGCAAGACGCAATCAATACCTTCACTGCGCGATAACAACGGTGAAGTCACTGATGACAGTGCCACTAAAGCAGAGTTATTAAACACGGTTTTCAGAAACTTCTTCACCAAAGAAGACGAAGTAAATATTCCTGAATTCCGATCAAGAACAACTGCCAAGATGAGAAACATAGAAGTAGATATCCTCAGTGTAACAAAGCAGCTTAAATCACTTAATAAAGGCAAGGCCTCCGGTCCAGATGGTATACCAGTCAGGTTCCTCTCAGAGTATGCTGATAAAATAGCTCCATATTTAGCAATTATATACAACCACTCGCTCACAGAAGGATCCGTACCTAAAGACTGGAAAATTGCTCAAGTCACACCAATGCCCAAAAAGGGAAGTAGGAGTAATCTGCTGAACTACAGGCCTATATCACTAACGTCGATTTGCAGTAGGGTTTTGGAACATATACGGTATTCGAACATTATGAAGTAACTCGAAGAAAACGATTTATTGACAAATAGTCAGCACGGTTTTAGAAAATATCGTTCTTGTGAATCACAACTAGCGCTTTATACTCATGAAGTAATGAGTGCTATCGACAGGAGATGTCAAATTGATTCCATATTTTTAGATTTCCTGAAGGCTTTCGACACCGTTCCTCACAAGCGTCTTCTAACCAAACTGCGTGCCTACGGAGTAACGCCTCAGTTGTGCGACTGGATTCGTGATTTCCTGTCAGAAAGGTCACAGTTCGTAGTAATACACGGAAAGTCATCGAGTAAAACAGAAGTAATATCCGGCGTCCTCCAGGGAACTGTTACAGGCCCTCTATTCTTCGTGATCTATATTAACTACATAGGAGACAATCAGAGTAGCCGTCTTAGATTGTTCGCAGATGATGCTGTCATTTATCGTCTTGTAAAGACATCAGATGATCAAAACGACTTGCAAAATGATTTAGATAAGATATCTGTATGGTGCGAAAAGTGGCAATTGACCCTGAATAAAGAAAAGTGTGAAGTTATTCACACGAGTACTAAAAGAAATACACTAAATTTCGATTACGCGATAAGTCACACAAATCTGAAGGCGGTAAATTCAACTAAATCTTAGGGATTACAAATACAAATAACCTAAATTGGAACGATCACATAGATAATATTATGGGTAGAGCAAACCGAAGACTGCGATTCATGGGCAGAACACTTAGAAGGTGCAACAGGTCTACTGGAGAGACAGCTTACACCTCGCTTGTCCGCCCTATTCTGGAGTATTGCTGTGCGGTGTGGGATCCGCATCAGGTGGGACTGTCGGATGACATCGAAAAAGTACAAAGAAGGGTAGCTCGTTTTGTATTATCACGAAATAGGGGAGATAGTGTCACAGACATGATACGTGAATCGGAGTGGCAATCATTAAAAGAAAAGCGTTTTCTTTGCGACGGGAACTTCTGATGAAATTTCAATCACCAGTTTTCTCCTCCGATCGCGAAAACATTCTGTTGGCACCCACTTACATAAGGAGAAATGATCATCACGATAAAATAATGAAATCAGGGCTCGCAAGGAAAAATTTAAGTGCTCGTTTTTCCCGGGTGCCGTTCGAGAGTGGAACGGTAGAGAGACAGCTTGAAGGTGGTTCATTGAACCCTCTGCCAGGCACTTTAGTGTGAGTAGCAGTGTTGTGTTGGCAGAAGAGCCAACACCGTGTTACTAGAGGAGGCCGAAATGCACGCGTTTTAGATCACGCAGGCTGGCGTGAAGAGGGAAGAACTATACTGACGTGAGGTCTGGAACATAACAAGGAATTAGAATTCAGAAAGCGGACGTAATTAGTTTGATACTTAACTTTAATCCATTAATGATGAACGTCGCTCTTGACGGCACATGATTCACAATATTGTCTGTTCAGAATACATCCTTGAAGAATATGGCGCCTTGCTAGGTCGTAGCAAATGACGTAGCTGAAGGCTATGCTAAACTGTCGTCTGTGCAAATGAGAGCGTATGTAATCAGTGAAGCATCGCTAGCAAAGTCGGCTGTACAACTGGGGCGAGTGCTAGGGAGTCTCTCTAGACTAGACCTGTCGTGTGGCGGCGCTCGGTCTGCAATCACTGATAGTGGCGACACGCGTGTCCGACGTATACTAACGGAACCGCGGCCGATTTAAAGGCTACCACGTAGCAAGTGTGGTGTCTGGTGGTGACACCACGAGCAGAGTAATCACGTAGATGTAGATGTAGAACAAATACTGCCAACATATCGGAAATTACCAAAAACGGGAATGGTTCGAGAAATATAATAGTGATACTGTGAATGTCGAACTTGACAGGAAACTATGGGTTAAATTAAACAGAATCCGCACCGGATGTGGTCAGTGCTCTGACTCACTCTGTAAATGGGGTGCTGTGGAGTCTCTGAGTTGTGACTGTGGTACACTGAAGCAGTCTATCAGACTTATAAAAGAGGAGTGCATCCTACGATGCTATAAGGGCATGTGGAGTGATTTTGTGAAAGCCAATGCCACAGAGATGGAATGGATTAAAAACCTACATATTAATATCTAGTCAGTTTATTTTTGCTTTATGCAACGACATTTATTACGTGTGGTAAATGTGCTGCATGTGTGTGCCATACGAATGATGAAAATGATCTTCAAAGTTCTTGAAAATCTTCAAGGGCAATACCTCACTACAGTGAAAATGTGAATATTGTGCGTGGTCCTGTACTCTGAGGAGACTCAGAATGGAGTTAGGGACATTTCTATGAACCCAAGATATTAAAAACACAGTGTTAATTGTAAATGGTTTAATTTCAAGATCCCTTTTCACCATGATATGCCCGCTGACACAGTTGTATTGAAGAGAGAACTCTTGGCACTCTGGGACACAGATATGTAAGTTGTTACAGTGATATGTGTATCCTGGGACTAAGTAATGCTGTCTATAAATAGTCCAACGCTGAATCAATACGGCAGAAAACAACAGGCGAATTAAACGAACAGTGTATAATAAAATCATCAAACGACCTGATAACTTACAACAATTAGAACGATTAATATAGTGCGAGAAAAAGATTAGTACACTCTTTAAGAGATTTGCGATTCACTCTTGGTTATTGCTACAGTGCATATGGAGTATATGAAATTTCCAGATCAATAGCACAAGCTGTTCTGAAGTACCAGGTATCGACCGGTGCTGAAACGCGCACATTAGTAAGGCCGGTATTAGACTATCAAATTTCTTTGTCAAAGATTTGATCAAAGATGTGATCGAATATTCCGTCAAACATATTTGACAAAGATCTTTGACGTACCGCTATAAGGGGTATTACACTGTCATCATATTTTTCGTCAAAGTTCAAGATGGCTGACAACAACAACTTGTTATTAACCGCAGCAGTTGCATGTACCACAATTGCACCGTGTGCACATGCGGCAGAGAAGCGGGGGAAAAAAGGAAACGTACCTGTGTGAAGCCGTGGGTTTTACGACGACACGATAAAAGCATTCAACAAAACTTGTTACGTGAGCTTATAGTGGAGGACGTCAAGTCGTGCATCAATTACTTAAGAATGGATGAGCATACATTTCAGTATGTGCTCAGTGAAATTTATCCTCATATCACAAAGCACAATACTCACTTAAGAACTGCTACATCTGCAGAAGACAGGCTCATTGTAACACTCCGATTCCTTGCTACAGGAGAGGTTTAGGCTAGGTTAGGTTAGGTTAGGTTAGGTCAGGTCAGGTCAGGTGAGGTCTCCAATCTTCTTAATCTGTTTTTGTATTCGGTGTGCCTCACGTTGTAAAGCGCCTCATCAGCTTCATACATCTCTATTAATTTTGTAGTTGTCGGCACACACCAATTGTATTTAGCGGCAATGTTTATAAAAACACTACAGACGACAGAAGACTGCAGCGATGCTAGCGCTCCATATGGTAACATGTCACATTGCAGTGAACAGAAGACAAGCGACTTCTTTGATCAAATCTACAGCGAGACCCTAGATTTGATCAAATATTGGACGACATTTGATAACACACCATTAAATATCTTTTGACAAAGATTTTTGACAAAGATATTTGACAAAGAAATTTGATAGTGTAATACCGGCCTAAGTGATGTGGCCTCAACGGACAGCAATGCAGGCGCTGACTCTGGCATCCGCTCGACCGTACATATGGCGAATGCTGTCCTGGGATACATTATGCCACGCCTGCTCGATCTGTTCTCGTAGGTCTGTAAGAGTTGTTGGTTGATGAGTCATACAATGTCGATGTTCCATCATATCCCACGCAGGCTCAATTGGAGACAAGCCTAGAGATCGTGCTGTCTAGGGAAGTTGCTGCACGTGTCGCAGAGCACTTTGAATTTCATGGGCAATGTGTGGGCGACCATTATCTTCTTGGAACAACACATCACCTTTCTGTTACAAGAACGGCAAAAGAACTGGTCTAACAACATTGAGCGCTGGTTACCATCTGCTCCAGAAACACCAAAGGTGAACAAGAGTTGTAGCTTATCGCACTCCAGACTACAAGGAATGGGGTTGGGCCAGTGTGTCCTGGACGAATACGCTCTATGAGACAGCGTCCACCAGGTGTATGTCGTACACGCAAACGACCATCACTTGCGTGCACGCAGACGCCGCTTCCATTGCTGAAGACCACTGCAAGCCGTTCTACCTTCCAAGTGATCCTCTGACGGCTGTGTTACCTGAATGATCTGCCACTGCTGCCCTTTCAGTACGTCGACCCTGGTGGGCGTCTGTGCTTCATGGACGTCCAGAACTTCGTCTACGGATGTGAGCATATTCACATGGCCACTGATGCACAACTGAAGCAGCACCTCCAATTTGTGTGGCAATTCTCCGAAAGGACCATTCCACCACTCGGGAGGCCCCAATTTGACCCCTCAGTTGGCCGTAGGAAGCACGAATGCGTCTCCTTGGCAGGTTCGCCTGCTTGCTTCACTCATTTGCACCACCGTAAGCCTTCTGGCTGTGAGCGTTCCCTATGAAAGGGGAGACACAGATGGCGCTCGCTAACTATTCCACAACGCTGTTTTTGGAGGACGACGAGAAAACCTTGAACAGTACATCTGATCAAAATCGACGTCGTCTTCCAGTTGTACTGATTTTTTCCCCGGCAGTGTACACTAGTAAGCCAATACAATATGACCACTCCCCACTGCGACGTTGGATGCCGCGGGTACACGACGCGGTGTAACCTCCCCCTCACTTATCGACCTCAATGACAATGAAAAATTAAACCGTGTGTACCTAATGGAAATTTGGGAAAAGCAATCGTCACCGAAGTTAATCTGTCTGTAAAGAGGGAGGAAGGGTTACATCTAAATGAAAGGAAGAAATGCAAATGAAATTGGTGGACATTAATTTTGAAAATGAGTAAAGTTAATAAAGTAAGTAAATGTGCGGTCGTTACGTTAACAATTAACTGGCGTTAATTAGATATTTGAGATTTGGGGAAAATTACGGTCGCCAGTCCTATCGACAAGTACTATAATAACTGAAAAAGAAAGGTTAATGCACATATAATTAGCACTAAAAGCGTGGCAACTGAATGTTGACACGTGTTGTGTGAAAATTGAAAGTTTGTCAGAAGTAATAAATTTCGCTACACTCTGACTTAATTTAGCAAAAGAATTAATAAAACCGGAAAACTGAAAGTTAATTTAGTGATTGAAATTAATAGTGAACTTTGTTTCTGAAGCACTATGAAATTAAATAAAATAAGGTTAGCCCTGGGCTACCTCAGCAATCATCTCAAACGCAACTTGAATCTACGCAATTTAGAAATATGAGATTTAACTTTGAACTTGAATTAAATGATTTTGAACAATTAACAATAGTAAAATTTAGTACGTACCAAGCTGAGCTGCAGTCACAGGTAAGCTAAAATATGATTACAAAACTCGCACTCTTAATTTGTGCTTGTGTAATCTAAATATAGTTCTGTATGGTTATTGTAGGCAGCTATGAATAGTTTAACTGAACTTTGAAATTAAAGCAGTGAAATAGAATGATATTACTTTAATGCTGGCGTTTGAATTTCAACGACATTCGGGTTAATTTCGGAAAAGGAAAGGACTCTGCTTGGTAATGTAATTGGGACAATGAGCAACAAGGGTTCATGCTAAGTTGCTGTATTTTAGTGATGCAAATGGAACAGTTTCAAAAGCTGAGGTCTGCCATACAGTTCTAAAACTTTAGGTGCTTTCAGTCTTCCTTGTCGGTTGTTTGAAGGTTCGAAGTCGTCGATCGAGGAGGTGGCGGCAATCACTTATTGTCGGCCGTTGCTGTTGCAGAAGCTGGATGTTGGCGCGCCTTCTTCTCGACACGGTCACCAGGCGAAACGGGCTCTTGATTTCTGCCAGCTAATGCTTCCCGTCCGCGACACCGTACCAGAAACTATCATAGCAAGTAGAGCGCAATGACATGCTGCCAAACCCCGAAAGGGCGGCAACTCGCTGGAGAGTCACTCAACACACCTGCTCCACCGCCCTGCTCCAACCAGACTCTGCTCTGCCCGCGCTCCACGCGGCAGAATTAACACTACCAAAGATCCTAAACACTTGGGTTCTCCACACGACCTATCGATGCAATCGTCCGATAGCATAGTTTTCCCTAGGCAAGACCAAGCGTAAAAATATAAATAATATTTACAAAACAAACCAATTATATACATCGACATAAATGTATATACAAATTGTACAACAATTACAATATATAAAAATACAGAAATGCCATATCTTCAGGTAACAAAATAAGGAAAAAATTTATAGTGCAATAGATGGAAATAAGAGGACATGCATTTCCGGCGTTACAGGGGGATCAACCCAGTGAAGGTATGGGCTACAAATAGTGAAATCCAGTGAGGTAAGTGACTTTGACAAAGGGCAGATTATTATTACGCAGAGCCTGAGAACGAGTATCTCGAAAATGGCGAAGCTGTTCGAATGTTCACGTGGTAGTGTCGTGAGCATGTACGGAGAGAGGTAGAAGGACAGTGAAACTACCACTGGGCGATAAGTGGTTGGGCGTCCACGACTCTCCACAGAACGTAGAATTCGGAGGCTTGTCTTCTCTGTAAAGTAGGATAGATGGTGATCTGTGGCATCTCTGTCTAAAGAGCACAATACTGGTGCATGTGGAATGGTTTTGGAGCAGGCCGTTCATCGTACATTATCGAACATGGAGCTCCTCAGCAAACCACCCCTACGTTTTCTCATGCTGACCCAACGACATCGTCAATTACAATTGCAGTGTGCACGGTGCTATTGGCATTCGACCGTCAATCAATGAAAACGTGTCGGTTCTTCAGGTGAATCATATTTTTGCTGCACTAGATCGACAGTTGTCTCCACGAACCCCATCAAGGAGGTGAACAGCGGGCCGAAACGTGCAGCACGCCGCTGATGCAGGCTGGTGGCAGCAGCATTATACTACAGGAGACATTCTGCTGCGCTTGCATGGGGCCTGTGGTAGTCATCGAGGGCACGCTTACAGCTGCGAACCACCTGCATCCCTTCATGCTCGATGTCTTCCCCGACGGCGATGTCCTCTTTCAGCAGTATAATTGTTCCTGTCTCGAAGCCAGAACCTCGCTACGACGCTTTGAGGAGCATTATAGTGAACTCACGTTGAAGTCTCGGCTCCCAAATTCTCCTGATGTTAATACTATGGAACCCATCTGGGTTGCTTAAAAATGGTTCAAATGGCTCTGAGCACTATGGGACTCAACTGCTGAGGTCATTAGTCCCCTAGAACTTAGAACTAGTTAAACCTAACTAACCTAAGGACAACACAAACATCCATGCCCGAGGCAGAATTCGAACCTGCGACCGTAACGGTCTTGCGGTTCCAGACTGCAGCGCCTTTAACCGCACGGCTACTTCGGCCGGCACCGGACTAGTACTGGTGAAACAATAAAACGAATGCAATAAGGCTGAAAGTCGCGTGGCCTGTCACGTGACTCTCGCTCCGCCTACTGCTCGAGTTTCATCTGACTCCTGCACTCAGTCTGCCCGTGGCGTCTGTTTTAAGTAGTTGACGTTTTGTCTGTGCGTCGGAAAATGTTGAGTGTACAGAAAGAACAGCGTGTTAACATCAAATTTTGTTTCAAACTAGGAAAATCTGCAAGTGAAACGTTTGTAATGTTACAAACAGTGTATGGCGATGATTGTTTATCGCGAACACAAGTGTTTGAGTGGTTTAAACGATTTAAAGATGGCCGCGAAGACACCAGTGATGACACTCGCACTGGCAGACCATTGTCAGCAAAAACTGATGCAAACATTGAAAAAATCGGTAAACTTGTTCGACACTTTCCTTGTCAACTCCTGTTAACTCAGACACTGCTCTGATTGTTAAACGGCGATCTTGTCGAACAAGTTTACCGATTTTTTCAATGTTTGCATCAGTTTTTGCTGACAATGGTCTGCCAGTGCGAGTGTCATCACTGGTGTCTTCGCGGCCATCTTTAAATCGTTTAAACCACTCAAACACTTGTGTTCGCGATAAACAATCATCGCCGTACACTTGTTGTAACATTACAAACGTTTCACTTGCAGATTTTCCTAGTTTGAAACAAAATTTGATGTTAACACGCTGTTCTTTCTGTACACTCAACATTTTCCGACGCACAGACAAAACGTCAACTACTTAAAACAGACGCCACGGGCAGACTGAGTGCAGGAGGCAGATGAAACTCGAGCAGTAGGCGGAACGAGAGTCACGTGACAGGCCACGCGACTTTCAGCCTTATTGCATTCGTTTTATTGTTTCACCAGTACTAGTCCGGTTTTTTTCTAGCCACACCTCGTACGCAAATCAAGGGGACCGTTATTTAGGCGAATTACGTGACCTGACCGCAAACGTCTAATGCTTATACCTCCATAAACGTACCAACAAACTGTCGGACCTCTGATGTATTTCGCTCCAAAGACGGACAAAGAAGCTAATAAGTGGGTGGTCATAATGTTTTGGCTCGTAAGTGTATAAAAAGCATATCTATGAAACCAAAGACCAATGGGCAAATCTGTCAGCTTTCACTGCAACATGGCCAAGTCAGCGTCTATACGCTTTCGTCCCCAGTTTGAAACTTGTCATTCTCCTTCTAGAGAAGCTGGGTATATACTCGTTCCAGCAGCTCGAAACTGTTGTTCTCTATCTCCCAAGAAAGGCCTCCACTGAGCTAACTTTCTATCCTTATTATGTTATTTATTACGATTTAAACTGCTATACTTATGACCTGTCCAGCCACTTCCGGAATTCGGTCAGGCGCGCTTGTCCCAGACTGAACCTGTTCTAGAGGATTAACCGACGAGGGACGGAGTGCTGGCCATCCTAGATGCGGCTTTCAGGAGGTTCCTCACATCCGAGTATGCGAATACTGGGCTGGTGCCCACGTCCCATCTCAGTTACACAATTCACAAACATTTAGAAAACCTTCGCACTCTTTCGCGTTGATGAAACCATATGGAGGCAGTTAGGGTACAGAAATTCCATCTGGGGGGTTAAGGGGTGGTGAACACGAAACGCATCCGGCCATCCTCGAGCATAACAATGCCAAATCTGATAGTAACTATGCTGACCCCATGTAGGTATGGGGCAAAGGCAAAAGAAAAAGAGGAAAGAAGAGAAATTACGTTACTTGAACATGTAAAAATTGCTCTCTCTACATCTTCCCGTACAGTGTTACGTTGGGTCGTAGTCTCGTCCTGATACACAGGCCACTAAGATCGTTGGCATCCTCTGTTTCCCATGCGTGAGGTGACACTGCTTGATGCCAGAAACGCACACAATCAGTGCTGACCAATGGCTCTCGCTTCCAGTGTGAAAGCCTCCGAATGCCTTGTGCACTTCGACAGAGTAAAATCTCCTTTAAAGAACCTTAGTTTTGGCCTGTTTTTTGTGTACGGCTCTCTAACACAATGATAATGTGAGGTGGGCTACCGAGTGGTGGAGCAGCTGTCATTGTAGGAATGCTGGACAAAAACAGATATGATTAATGAACAAGTTAACACACTAAACAGAAGATTCACTTAAGTTATATTTCTCCTAGCATATGAAGATTTATTACAAACAATGCCGCAAGAAACAGTGTCCAGCAATAGAATAGCAACAAGGATGGGGCTCTCTGAACTGAAGGACAGACGACGGCATTGGAGCCGTGACTATGTGGCATCTGCACAGCATGACATAGTGAAGAGGCTCCAAGTGCGAGTGGGCCGTGTGGCAGCCGCCAAACGTCCTACATCGGGGTGGCAGAGGGCGCTCGTGCTACAGAGCTGCTGGAGGCGTGCCTGTGCTGGTGTGCGCCACTGGGTCCGCCGGATCTCATGGAAGCTTGCAGCTCCACTGCCAACTTTGTGATGCCTTGGGGCGGTATCGATACGTGATGCCTCGTCGTTATTTTGTGGTACGTCACAACATTTTAGCACATGCCAATAGCAGGATAGGAATACGTAGAAAACTGCAACAGGCGATGCATCCCTCAAGCCGACAGGGCTCCGTCAAGACGTGAAGGTTGCAATCCCGTGAGGAGGCTGTCTACGTGAGGCCCAATTACATGGGCCCCAGGTGCGTGTGCCCTCTTGGTGAAATACGAGGGTGAATCAAATGAAAACATTAAATTTGTAATAACAAATCGAAATTTCGCGCCGTTATCCTGTAAGTTGGTAAGCGTGCTACAAACAGCGTGCAGAATGGCCTCTAGGTGGCAGCATAGTGCCGATGCACACATACCGTCGCAGTATAACTATAAAGATGGCTGCCCCAGGGAAGAACAGCGTTCTGTTATTCGGTTTTTGTGTAGTGAAGGTGTTAAACCTATTGAAATTCATCGACGAATGAAGGTTCAGTACGGTGATGCATGTTTGTCACAGCAGCAAGTCTACAAATGGAGTAGGAAGTTCGTAAATGGTGTGACTTCAATGGAAGATGCTCCTCCTCCAGGTCAGGCACGAGTTGTGACTCCACAGAACATTGCAGCAGTTGAAGCCATAGTGAAGGAAAGCCGCCGAGTGACACAGAATGACGTTGCAGCATGTTCACGGATTAGTCATGGGTCAGCACACCACGCTGTGCATGATGTGCTCCAGTTTCACAAAGTGGCTGCAAGATGGGTGCCACGGCAGCTGACTCCTGAAATGAGAGAACGACGTGTTGATGCTTGTGAAGAACTTCTTCGGCGCTTTGAACGAAAAGGTGATGGCTTCCTTGCAGGAATTGTTAGTGGGGACGAAACCTGGGTTCACTTCCACCAACCGGAAAAGAAGAGAGCGAGCACGGAATGGCGCCATTCCTCATCACCAAAACCAAAGAAGTTTCGAACAGTACCACGAGCAGGAATGGTTACGCCGACTCTCTTTTGGGACGAAAAAGGCGTCATTTCGGAGCATTACATGCCTAGAGGGACCACTGTCACCAGTGCATCTTACACAGATCTCCTAAAAAAATCGTCTGCGGCCTGCAATCAAATCAAAGCGACGTGTATTGCTGTCAGCAGGTGTCCTTTTGCAACATGACAATGCAAGGCCCACACTTCCCGTACAACAGTTGCGACAATCACAGACGTGCATTTTGAGTGTCTTCCTCATCAACCATACTCACCAGACCTTGTCCCAAGTGATTTCCATATGTTTGGACCACTCAAAGACGCAATGGGAGGAAAGAAGTTCCGTTCTGATGAAGAGGTACGCCACGTGGTGCATGAGTGGTAGCGTGGACTACCAAAAGAACTTTTTTCTAAAGGAATTTATACACTTTGTAAGCGCTGGAGGACTTGGCATTGAGCGTGGGGGAGATTATGTTGGAAAAGTGATGCAACTTTGTACCACTTCTTCACAATAAATAATATTTAACAAAATATTTAACGTTTTCATTTGACTCACCCTCGTATTCAGAAATCTGTATCTCATCATATGCATCCTACAGAATCCTGTAGGCAGCAAGACAATGTACAACCCCATGATCAAATAGCTTTGGCTCAGTACTTCAGTAGCTGAGAAAATAGCCATGTAACGACGGGATTTCTATGTACCTTAATTCAGTGATAAGTAATTTGTTTCATAAAGATCAAGCATTTTCTCTTCATTCAGCCTAACCTTGCACTCTATAAAATTTTAATAATAGCAAGCACACACACACACACACACACACACACACACACACACACAGCAACATTGAGAGAAAAGAAGAATGCTGATCGTTTACATTAACAGAATCGAACTAGAATTTCAAATTTAGAATTTTGGGATCGACTCTACGAAATCGGCACAAATCACAACTGCCGCAACATCTAAATCGGACCAACATACAGCTGCAGTACTGAATGTTAATGTTAATGTTGCGACACTCTGACGCTGAGTGTGTGTGATATGGCATTCTTCTCGCCCAAGTAAAGAAGAAACAAAAAAGAAAAGAAGAATTAGCCTCCAGAAACGTAATCTCTGTATCGCAGTTTTTTTATGGAAGCTTTAAGGCAAGTAAAAATGAGGCAGACGTAGAGAAGCGATGGCACGGCTTTTTTCGCGGTACACATAAGGTCAGAGAGACGCTGCCGCAGTTCTTGTGAGAGTTTGCACAAGCGGGCGGACCCCCGCTTATCGGCATCCGGTACAGGCGGCTCCATCGACTGCCTCAGCTGCGCTGCAGCTTGTGTACTGACGGGCGTGGCGGAGAAGACAGTGTGCACAGTCTACATACTTTAGCTGTAAGTAGTCTCGGTTTTAAGCTAACCTAAATGAGCTTCTGTGAAACCATGCACACTGTTACCCATTAAAATTGCAACGCAAATTGCAACAGAAATGTGAAATTGACATGAATGGTACTACATGCGTATTTCAGTTGAACTGCACGAATTAGAGGGGTAGATAAAACTAAGGAAAAACCACAAACCGGGAGGGATGCAACAATTCATCCTCGTGCTCACAAAAACACTCCTGGACAACGAGCGCTATGTGAACAGGAGCCGTGTCGTCTTGGAACACAGCATCAGCATTGGGGAGCAAACATTGTACCGTGGGATGGACCTGATCAGCCAGAGTGGGTCTGCTGTAATCCTTGGTAGTAACGCAGCCTTGCAGAGTAACCATGGGGCTCGTGCAGTACCACGATATCGCTGCACAAGTCGTCACCGAACCCACGCCATGTTTCACTCTTGGGATGTTAACATGGCCTGAAGTTGGAAACAGTGTGCAGCAAGACCCCTCCGACCAAATGACATTCTTCCGTTGCTCCGTGGTCCAGGTGAAATTTCCCCTTAGAAAAATCTATGAATTACTGTGCTGATAAACCCCTTACGTTATTTAATTTTCAAACAGCTGAGCAAAACTGAACGTACTCAGACATTTCTCTCTTTACTTATTCAGATCATCAATAAACTGACACACAATATTTTTAGCACAACGCAATCTGACTTTCAATAATCCCTACAAAAGAATGGCCGTGAATAACAATAACCTATACCTTTTGTAAATCACTTACCTCACAAAAATCGTCGTTACTCGAACTACTGTAATACAGCGAGCGCCAATACTGCCAGCTAAATAAAAGATTCTAACTACTGAAGGCACTAACTACTGATAGGCATAGTTAGCAAATGAATGATTTTGATAGAGAATAAAGAATGTATTTACCTTAAGGGGCTCCGGAACGCCCTATACTTGCAATGTTAAAATAACGCTTATAAATTACATCTTTCCTCACAAAGTATTTGAGGTAGGAAGTTGAACTTTTTACAGATTATTTATTGGAATATGGGCTACAACTTAACACAGGGATTTTACAAAATTTTAGTTCAGTTACTAAAGATGATTTTTTTTCAATTGTAATGAAAATTCACAACTTTTTTTGCAATTTTTTATTTATATATTCAAAAATATACAGTTTTTTGGAAAAAGGCTGTGTTAAATTATGCAGAAGATACTATGTAACATTTACTGAAAGTTTGAAACAAATATGTTTGGAAGATCCTTAGAAAACATGTAATTAGTATGAGAAAATAAAAGTTTTGGGAATCGAGCGACAAAGATTGGATTAACTTTTTAGTGCATTCCAGGTCCATAGGATGGATTATCTTCATCCTCTGCAAACTCCTCCTCCAGCTTCCTCTTGTTCCTCCTCCTGTTTACTCTTGCTTGTATTTCTAGACTCTTTACAGCCCTGTCTGCAGCCCGAAGGCGTTCCTTGTCTAAAGCAAGCATCGCTCGTACCATGTTAGAACCTATCTTCATTCCCATATTTCTAAATACCTTGCACCTTACAATGTTGCCATCATTGAAAGTCGCAACAGCATCATACACACCAAAGTGAAGTGTTTCTATTCCTACAAATACAGTCTTGGGGATTCTCGACCATATAACACTATTTACACTTTCATTGGGGTTTTGAGTTTTTCCGTGAATACACTTTTTCAACAGTTCAGGTGTTGCTAAGTCTGTGAAAATAGGTTTTATCACCTCCATTATTGCATGAGGCAGACTATGCTTATGAGTGTACACTTCACCAGTTAGCAATCCTTTGTTATATTTACACCAACTGTCTTCTTCTTTGGGACACAAGCTATGTTGGGAATTTTCATCGTCTTTATTGTTTACAGTAATAACACATACCTTTGGCTTTCCAACATTTCTCCTTTTCTTAAAAGCCTTCAGAGGATTTCTAATAACTTTACTTTTATTCATTATTATACTTCAACAAAACAGAGACTCAAGAAACAGAATTAATTACGAGTATTTTCGAGATAACGACAGAGTAAATAAACATGAAACAATCGACAATCACACCAGCGATATATATTGAACCATCACAGGTTAGCCACAACACATACTTTATCTCACATCACTAAAATGTACCTGATGAACATGGACGTTAATAATAACACCATTTGACAGCAGTTTAATAGCGCCACAGTGGGTCACGCCCATGTAGAACACATTTAAAAAAATTTAAAAATAGTTGTAGTCTTCGGAATTGAATAAATTATATATCTATTAAAAGGTAATAGTCTGCAGATTCAGAAAACGCAAAAAAGTAAAAATTGAACTTTTCATGATTTTGAGCCTTTCCGGAGCCCCTTAATAGTACTCAAAAGCCATAATATATATCAGTTCATGACATCCAGTCTTACAAATTTACTCTCTCTGATGAACACACGTCCAGATCATCCGCTCTCAAAACTTCGCCATCTCTTTCCCCACATCCACCAATGCTGGCGGCTCACCTCCAACTGCGCAACGCTACGCGCTGTTCACATCTAACACATCCAACTGCCCAACACTACAATAGCGAATATTACGACAATGCCAACCAGCCACAGACTGCACACAGCACAGCCAGTGATTTTCATACAGAGCGCTCCGTGGCGTTACCAATATAAAAACCTAAACAGCCTACTTACACTGGTTTTATGGCTTCGGCGCCACGTTTCCCCGTTACGGGCACCTGCATCACTGACGGGCTGTTTCGGAATTCCGGCTCGCCCTACAGTTCCTGGCTGCCGGAGCTCACTTCGTGTTTCTCTGGTGCTGACGGGGTTCTCAAGTCCAACATTCACTTGTTCGGTTGCCTTTGCAGCTTTTGACTTCTTATTTTTCGTCAGAATGATCTTCAGTGACTGTCCATCACGATCACTCATCGCACACTTTTGTCCGCGTTGCGAGTATCGGATGCTGTTTTTCCGCATTCGTTGTATGCTGTATACATCTTCGCTACGGCGCCTCGTGAGACACCAATCACTTCGTCTGCCTTGGTTACGGAAGCACCCGCTACACGAGCACCAACAATTTTCACCTTCGAATTCACTCAGCTCCGACGTAATGCGTTCACGACTGCACAGAACGCTGTTCTGACCACAACTGACACCTGCAATGTATTGAGGGTTTTAAGGCTGGTATTACACCATCAAATTTCTTTGTCCAATATCTTTGTCAAATATCTTTTTCAAATAAATTTGATGGTGGAATAGGGAACTTTGCCAAATGTCATCAAATATTTGATCAAATCTAGGGCCTCGCTGTAGATTTGATCGAAGAAGTCGCTTCTCTTCTGTTCACTGCAGTGTGACATGTTATCACGTGGAGCACTAGTGTCACTGCAGCGTTCTGTCACCTGTAGTTTTTTTATAAACATTGCCGGTAAATACAATTGGTGTGTGCCGACAACTACAAAATTAATAGAGATGTATGAAGCTGATGAGGAGCTTAACAACGTGAGGCACCCTGAATACAAAAACAGATTAAGAAGATTGGAGACCTGACCTAACCTAACCTAACCTACCCTAACCTCTCTCCTGTAGCAAGGAATCGGAGTGTTACAGTGAGCCTATCTTCTGCAGATATAGCAGTTCTTAAGTGACTATTGTGCTTTGTGATATGAGGATACATTTCACTGAGCACATACAGAAATGTATCCTCATCCATTCTTAAGTAATTGATGTACGACTTGACGTCCTCATGTAACAAGTTTTGTCCTTTTTGTCCTCCGCTTCTCTTCCGCATGTGCACACAGTGCAATTATGGTACATGCAAATGCTGCGGTTAGCCGGCCGGAGTGGCCGAGCGGTTCTAGGCGCTTCAGTCCGGAGCCGCGCGACCGCTATGGTCGCAGGTTCGAATCCTGCTTCGGGCATGGATGTATGTGATGTCCTTAGGTTAGTTAGGTTTAAGTAGTTCTAAGTTCTAGGGGACTGATGACCTAAGATGTTAAGTCCCATAGTGCTCAGAACCATTTGAACCATTTTTTTTGCTGCGGTTAATAACAAATTGTTGTTGTCAGCCATCTTGAACTTTGACAAAAAATGTGATGACAGTGTAATACTCCTTTTTAGCGCCACGTCAAAGATCTTTGTCAAATATATTTGACAAATATTTGATCACATCATTGATCAAATCTTTGACAAAGAAATTTGATAGTGTAATACCGGCCTTAAGCAGGTGCCGTTCGTGGTCAGACACAACAGCCCAACCTGCAGGCTTGGCTAGCATCTGTATTTACGTTCAAGCACGCATTTCTCTCAATGTTCCCATATTTTGTCCAACACTTGCAGGTACAATTGTACTGCCAAGTACGTTGTGCTTCAGAAATCGCATTTGAATGCTATTTATTTGTGACAAAATCGTGGTATGCCTCCTGTGAGAGCGATAAGCATCTATATACAGCAACAAAATGGGCGTATCCGTGTCTCTAGTCTGCGAAGAAAATGAACGTTGCCGGATTGCATTCTCATCATCAAACAGGCCTAGCACATGGCGTGGTGGTATGGGGTGCCATTGCGTTCACAACACGATCACCTCTGACCCGCACAGCCGATAATTCGGACAACGGGCGTTACATTTCAGACGGATTAAGGCCGGTGGCTGTGCTATATCTGGGTGGTCTCCGTTACATTATGTTTCAGCAAAATCGCAAGATCGAATGTTACCTCCCCCTGACCTGTCCTACCTCGGTACGGAGGGACTTCCACTGTTAGCTTGGTCAGCACCTTCTACAGATCTCTCACCCATTGAAAACAACTGGTCACGGGTGGCCAAGGGACAGCCACGTCACCGTTCGCAGGCCATTTCGACTGATGAACCATGTCACCGAACCTCAGATCGGTACGATGCCCAGCCGGTTTAGAGTCGTTGTTGCTGCCAGAGATGGCGGCTCTGTGTACTAAATTCCGCATCCAAATTCTCCGTTTATTCCTCCTAGTATACCGCATACCCATAATAAGTAAAATTTCACTATTTGCCGTCCTACTTGGTGTTGAAATTTCAGTTCATCAAACGATTTCTTTTATAGACCACTGCAGAAGCCCAAAACAATTAGCCGAAACATTTATGGTTCAAAACAGAAATGTATTTCAGTTTTAAAAGATGAGTTACGTTATTACTATCTACTAGATAAACAACATTTGTTTGGCCTAAAACTTTGCTTCTGAAGTTTTGCAATAGATGTCAGTAGCGCCAAATGGTGGAGCAGGTAGTAGGTCGTAAGTGTCATACAATAAGCTTAAGCATTTCTAATCATAACCCCATCAAAATATTAGTAGATTTATGATCGCATCATAAAGTTATTCTAGATTGAATATGTCAATTTATAAGCGTCATTTTTGGCGGGAATTTTTCATTTTCTGTTTTAACATGAAGAAACCTGCGGCTGAGGCTCATAAAATGCTGGGTGAAAGAATGCGGAGAGAATGGTTTCCACCTTTGAAGAACAGTGATTTTGACGTAGAAGACCAGCAGGTTGGTGGAAGAGAGAAGATTTTCAAAGCTACTAGAATCGACGGAAATAATCACAGAAGATCGTAATCGAAAGCAGTTGATGCATTTGAGTCGAGCGAGCACTGAAAGACAAACGGCCACAATACAACGATCGAGAGGAAAACGTGGTTTTACAGCATGACAATGCTTGACCACATGTCGCTAAACCTGTCAAAACATACTTGGAAACGCCCTCCGTATTCTCCAGCCATTGATCCCTCTTGGCTATCGCCTCTTCCGATCAATGGCACACGGCCTATCTGGTCAGCACGTCCCATCATATGAACAAGCGCAAATTAGGATCGATTCATAGATCTCCTCAACAGATGCCCAGTTCTTACGCCTCGGGGTCCATATATTAGCCAAAAGATGGAAGAAAGTAGTGGCCAGCGGTAGCCAATATTTTGAATCGCAAATGTTTTGTATCTCACAATAAAGCCTCGAACTTGGAGGGAAAAAAAAAGATGGAAGCAAAGTTTTAGACCTAATGGCAACTGAGGAAGTAAGACTGCAAATGATAAAAATGTAATCTTCTTCATATAGTACTTTCCTTAAAACAAGGAAAGCTACTCGCAAGCTATTAGATCGATTACAATGAAACTTCGAAAACGAGAACAACGCATGAAACTGCATTTGAATAACTTGAGAAGTTAGAGCTACAGAGGATTGACGCTTAGTGCAGAATCTTGTAATTGATACTTGGCATAAACGAACGTAGAGCATAGCGTACAAATAAGTGTAAGAACGAATTCTGATTTGAGAAAACAATTGGCATTCAGTTACTAGAAGCACTCATAACCGTTAAAAATATGAGAGAACTCGTCCCTTGCGATTCAAAGTTGTCTGACCAGATCGAACTGGCTTTAGCAGAGAAAGATGCCACTCTGACATACGTTGGAAGAACTCAAGAGAACAGTAAATCATCCACGAAGAAGATATTGTATAAAACCGTAATGAAATATGCAGGATGTTTCAAAATCCCTGTCACAGGCTTCTAGTGGTTGAAGAGCGGACTTAGCAGATAATATAATAAACTCTCTTCAGACTGAGAAGCTTATGTCCACGAATCAGCTTGGTTTCAGAAAGCATCACTTGTGCGAAACTCAACGTACCCGTTTCTCACGCGATACACTGCGAACTATAGAGGAAGGGAAAGAGGCAGATTCCGTATTTCTAGATTTCTGCAAGCATTTGACACGGTGCACCAACGCAGGCTGTTAACGAACGTACGAGCATACGGAATAAGTTCACAGATATGTGAGTGACCTGAAGACTTCTTAAGAAATAGAACCCAGAATGTTTTTTTCGACGGTGAGTGTCCATCAGAGGCAAGGCTATCGTCAGGAGTGCCCCAGACAGGTGTGACAGGACCGCTGTTGTTCTCTGTGTAGATAAATCATTTGGCGGACACAATGGGCAGCAATCCACGGTTGTTTACTGATGATGCTGTGGTGTAAGGTATTGAAGTTGAGTGAATGCAAGATGCACATGCAAGATGACTTGGGCTAAATTTCTAGTCTGTGTGATGAATGGCAGCTAGCTCTAAATGCAGAAAAATGTAAGTTAATGCGAATGAGTGGGAGGGACATACCTGTAATTTTCGGATTCAGTATTAGTAGTTTCCTGCATGACACAGTCGAGTCGTTTAAATACACTCCTGGAAATGGAAAAAAGAACACATTGACACCGGTGTGTCAGACCCACCATACTTGCTCCGGACACTGCGAGAGGGCTGTACAAGCAATGATCACACGCACGGCACAGCGGACACACCAGGAACCGCGGTGTTGGCCGTCGAATGGCGCTAGCTGCGCAGCATTTGTGCACCGCCGCCGTCAGTGTCAGCCAGTTTGCCGTGGCATACGGAGCTCCATCGCAGTCTTTAACACTGGTAGCATGCCGCGACAGCGTGGACGTGAACCGTATGTGCAGTTGACGGACTTTGAGCGAGGGCGTATAGTGGGCATGCGGGAGGCCGGGTGGACGTACCGCCGAATTGCTTAACACGTGGGGCGTGAGGTCTCCACAGTACATCGATGTTGTCGCCAGTGGTCGGCGGAAGGTGCACGTGCCCGTCGACCTGGGACCGGACCGCAGCGACGCACGGATGCACGCCAAGACCGTAGGTCCTACGCAGTGCCGTAGGGGACCGCACCGCCACTTCCCAGCAAATTAGGGACACTGTTGCTCCTGGGGTATCGGCGAGGACCATTCGCAACCGTCTCCATGAAGCTGGGCTACGGTCCCGCACACCGTTAGGCCGTCTTCCGCTCACGCCCCAACATCGTGCAGCCCGCCTCCAGTGGTGTCGCGACAGGCGTGAATGGAGGGACGAATGGAGACGTGTCGTCTTCAGCGATGAGAGTCGCTTCTGCCTTGGTGCCAATGATGGTCGTATGCGTGTTTGGCGCCGTGCAGGTGAGCGCCACAATCAGGACTGCATACGACCGAGGCACACAGGGCCAACACCCGGCATCATGGTGTGGGGAGCGATCTCCTACACTGGCCGTACACCACTGGTGATCGTCGAGGGGACACTGAATAGTGCACGGTACATCCAAACCGTCATCGAACCCATCGTTCTACCATTCCTAGACCGGCAAGGGAACTTGCTGTTCCAACAGGACAATGCACGTCCGCATGTATCCCGTGCCACCCAACGTGCTCTAGAAGGTGTAAGTCAACTACCCTGGCCAGCAAGATCTCCGGATCTGTCCCCCATTGAGCATGTTTGGGACTGGATGAAGCGTCGTCTCACGCGGTCTGCACGTCCAGCACGAACGCTGGTCCAACTGAGGCGCCAGGTGGAAATGGCATGGCAAGCCGTTCCACAGGACTACATCCAGCATCTCTACGATCGTCTCCATGGGAGAATAGCAGCCTGCATTGCTGCGAAAGGTGGATATACACTGTACTAGTGCCGACATTGTGCATGCTCTGTTGCCTGTGTCTATGTGCCTGTGGTTCTGTCAGTGTGATCATGTGATGTATCCGACCCCAGGAATGTGTCAATAAAGTTTCCCCTTCCGGGGACAATGAATTCACGGTGTTCTTATTTCAATTTCCAGGAGTGTATCTGGGCGTAACTTTGGAAAGCGATATGAAATGGAACGAGCATGTGATACCTGTGGTACGGAAGGTGAATGGTCTATTTCGGTTTATTGGAAGAATTTTAGGAAAGTGTGGTTCACCCGTAAAGGAGACGGCATATAGGACGCTGCTGAGTGCTGCTGGAGTGTTTGGGATCCGTACCTGGTGGGACTGAAGGAAGACATCGAAGCAATTCAGAGGCATGCTGCTAGATTTGTTATCGGTAGGTTCGAACAACACTCGCAGACCATTGTCAGCAAAAACTGATGCAAACATTGAAAAAATCGGTAAACTTGTTCGACAAGATCGCCGTTTAACAATCAGAGCAGTGTCTGAGTTAACAGGAGTTGACAAGGAAAGTGTCGAACAAGTTTACCGATTTTTTTCAATGTTTGCATCAGTTTTTGCTGACAATGGTCTGCCAGTGCGAGTGTCATCACTGGTGTCTTCGCGGCCATCTTTAAATCGTTTAAACCACTCAAACACTTGTGTTCGCGATAAACAATCATCGCCGTACACTTGTTGTAACATTACAAACGTTTCACTTGCAGATTTTCCTAGTTTGAAACAAAATTTGATGTTAACACGCTGTTCTTTCTGTACACTCAACATTTTCCGACGCACAGACAAAACGTCAACTACTTAAAACAGACGCCACGGGCAGACTGAGTGCAGGAGGCAGATGAAACTCGAGCAGTAGGCGGAGCGAGTCACGTGACAGGCCACGCGACTTTCAGCCTTATTGCATTCGTTTTATTGTTTCACCAGTACTAGTCCGGTTTTTTTCTAGCCACACCTCGTACACTGCGCGTGAGGACCACGAGTATGGGACACGAGAAGTTAGGACTCCTACGGAGGGATATAGAAAGTCGTTTTCCCCTCGCTCTGATGTCGTGTGGAATAGGAGGGGAAATGACTAATAGAGGTACAGGGTGCTCTCCGCCACGCACCGTACAGCAGCTTGCGGAGTATCTACGTAGATGCAGATGTGGGTAGAGTCTTGGTAAGGACCTATCCCCTGCATCACGGTACGCTCACAAACCGAAAAGGGGGCGCCGTCGTCGGTCCCTGTTGTAATTGTGACATCACATACCATTTTCGTCTGACTCCAAGCACGGTTACGAGAAACAGGTTCGTTTGCAACCTGGGGGATTGACTGTGGTGCTCCAGGGATGCGCCGCACTCTCGACTTTGAAGAGGATGTCCTTTATCAAGCAAAAGAGAATCCGATTCGAAATATCACCCGTGTCACGGGCTCCTGTAGAGCACGCTGGTCAGAGCTCATTGCCTCCGCTGCGTGCTTTTCTTGAAGCGGGCGATTTGAAAGTGATCCAGTTTTCAATATTATTTTACAATCAAACGATAGATTTCCGAACGTGGGTCCTTTGCCAAAATTTTATCAATTAAGTCCCCTCTGCAACTCCTATTAGCCTGAACTTTTAAACATTTTTACTGGCTGAAATCCAGCAACCGTACGATATTTAATTACAGGATGTATGTATAGCCACCTCGGTTGCACAAAATTATTATCAAATCTTAGAAGAGCTCGAAATTTTTGAACACGTATCTCCGAAGGACGGTCTCATTCTTAACGAACAGTTGCAATTACACAACAAAAACTTTTTTCAAGATATGTAGCCACTAATTAAAATCAGTCTAATTGTAGTCTCTTAAACATCGTTTTCCCTTCCATTTTCATGTTTTCTCTGTACATGACTTGAACTGTATTTTCTTTTGTAGAAAACGACAGTTACGTTGTGTTGTAACTTTCATACACTGGTTCCTGTTTGTTATCTGTAATGTTTAAAACTGTCTTTCCAATGCCTCATTTGCTCTTGTCTGTAATTCGATTACTTCTTGCTAGATGGTGCGAATCTGTTTTCGTGTCCACCTCGTGTGCTGACTTGGCCTGTTAGCCGTTTAGGCAGTTCTTTGCCCTAAGCGACCTTGCGGCTGCCATTTGTATTTCCATGGAGTATTTTATCCAGTTGATAAACATGTTACATTTTTACATTTTAGTTTTTTTCTTGTGACCATTTCCATTTGACGACAGCACTTTTGCTCAGACGTTTTTCACCCATGGTGTGACTACATGTAAGTACACTCTGTTTGCACAATTTATGAAAGTAATTCTATTAAGTATATTGTATTTCAAGCTGTGTCATTATATTTTCTAGGTAATCCTATCTAATTTTTTTATTCTGATGAAGACTGCCTTAGCCGGCCGAAGTGGCCGAGCGGTTCTGGCGCTTCAGTCTGGAACCGCGCGACCGCTACGGTCGCAGGTTCGAATCCTGCATCGGGCATGGATGTGTGTGATGTCCTTAGGTTAGTTAGGTTTAAGTAGTTCTAAGTTCTAGGGGACTGATGACCTCAGATGTTAAGTCCCAAAGTGCTCAGAGCCAGCCAAGACTGCCTTAGCGCAGTCGAAAGCATGGTCAACTTGACAATAATTTTGTGTAACCGAGTTGGCTACACATACATCTTGTAATTAATTAACATAAGAGATGGAGAATGTCCAAAGAAAAACTGCCCTTTTTGTCATGGGTACACTAAAGAAGCGCGAGACCGTTACGTAATGCTCACCAAACTCCTGTGACAGCCACTGCAAGGGAGGCGTTGTGCATCACGGAGACGTAAGCTGTTAAAATCTCTCCCGCCCAAAGTCACTGTAATACGACTTGCGGAGTGTAGGTTTTGTACCAGAAGAAAAATACGTATTCCAAGTTAAAATATTCTAAAAATTAAAATGTGTTTGTTTGGTACATCTACGTATAAACACAATGCAAAAAAAAACTATGTACACAAAATTTTAGAATGTTTAGAGGCGAGAAAAGAAACTTTTTTATGTGCCAAAAATGTCGCAGGTGTACCGTTTCCATGAAGATTTTGACGCTAATGATGTCCAGAAATGATGTTTAGAAGTACAGTGCCTTGATGGTGTTAGTGCTGATCTCTGTGATCACAATAGGGAGTGAGTGCTGTCGTTCGTGCATTTCTAGTCACGGAAAGGCTCTGTTGAACAGGAGAGTGAGACGCAAAATAAGTCTCAATAGCCTACCAATTATGTTCAACATTTCGCGGCCCTGTCAGCAACTGTGTAAATATTAATTTTAATTTTAATAATTAACAGCCTCAGTTGCACTGTTTGCCTAGAATTTACCTAGGTTTCAGTCGGTATAACCCAACCTTCTTCAGAATAACAGTAACTACCGTCTTTCCATAGTGGACATCGTCAAGCTAAAACTACAAATCCATAAATTATCGTCAGACTATAAAACGTATCTGGAACTGCCTCGGCCCACTAGGCAAACAGTGCAACTGAGGCTGTTAATTATTAAAATTAAAATTAATACCAATTATGCCCAGTGGAATTAAGGCTGACTGCTACATGCGCTGAATTGTTCACAACGCGACTTTTGTGTGATCCAGTACAGTCGCCTCGTAGGGTGAAAGCATCGCATATTGTCCCGCGTAAACACGTGTAAGGAGAGGAGAAAGTAATGCCAACACTCTGGTGTCGCTCCAGCTGACGTATGAGAAGCGCACGGAATTTTTTCTTGTTTGTTTTACCCTTGTATTATATCGTACATGGAAGTGTTCTGAAGCGGAAATTCGTTGTGGACGTTGTTATGTACTGTTTATACGCTGTTGAATCAGACCTTGGAAAACTGCAACGAGGGCAAATTGGGTGTTCTGCTTTTTTATGGCATCCGCGACGCCACCTGAAAACATAAACAAACGGCACAGACTTTGTGGCATAAATGCACCTACTGAACACTGAAGTGGATAAAGCCTAAAATTATCGATGCAGATATGATTGTATAAAAGAGGATTCTTAACTGTGGTAAGTAAGCTACTGACTCGAAGGCGACTGCTGAGTTTAACATGCATCTAGAGAACGCACTGACAACAAAAACGGAGCGACGGGGGAAAAAATGTTGAATGTAGACCTGCTAAGGTGAAACAACTGGTGAAACGTAAATGTCGTGTGACTAGGGCCTCCCGTCGGGTAGACCGTTCGCCGGGTGCGAGTCTTTCGATTTGACGCCACTTCGGTGATGGGGATGAAATGATGATGATTAGGACACCACAACACCCAGTCTCTGAGCGGAGAAAATCTCCGATCCAACAGGGAATCGAACCCGGGCCCTTAGGATTGACATTCTGTCGCGCTGACCACCTTTTTTTTTTTTTGATCGTTGTGTTTGGTCGTTGCGGACGTCACATGACTTCCGTTCAAGTTCACAAGTTCGTTTGTTGACCCTTCCGCTCAGTTTTTTATTACAGAGGCCAACCGGCTCTGACCGAACACGCTGAGCTACCGTGCCGGCTAACCACTCAGCTACCGGGGGCGGACACCACTAGTAAATCAAGTGAATGTCAATATAATGTGTCAGTGCTGGAAATTTTGTCTACCGACCATTCACGACATGTATTTTGGATCTACAACCCTTCTTTCATACAGTGACACACCGTGTTTACGTGCGGAGAATAGCAGGGATAGCAGTTGAAGTGCATACTCCTTAGTGGCCAACTGTTTCAACAGAACGACGTCGAATGTGGGAAACGAAAATCTCAATATGTTGCTTTTTAACTACCAGAGCATTCGCAGTAATATCCCTGAGCTCGCATGTTTCATAAAAAACAGTCGCCCCCTCATCACATTAGGAATGGAGAGTTGGTCGAAGGAAGGAAGGAAGATTATTTTTAACGTCCTGTCGGCATCGGGGCCGTCAGCGAAGGAGCACAAGCTCGGACTGTGTCGAGGATGGGGAAGGAAATCGGCCGCGCCATTTCAAAGAAACCATCCCGGCATTTGCCTGGAGCGATTTCGGGGAAATCACGGAAAACCTAACTCTGGATGGCCGGACGTGGGTTTCAACCGTCGTCCTCCCGAATGCGAGTCTAGTGCTGACCACTGCGCCACCTCGCTCGGTGGAGATTTGGTTTTAGCCCGAAGTAGTGAGTAGCAAAATTTTCGAGAATACTTGCAACAGCTCGATTAGACTCTTGAGAAGTAGGAGTGTTTATAGCGACAAAATGGCTCAAAAATTGGTTCAAATGGCTCTGAGCACTATAGGACTCAACTGCCGTGGTCATCAGTCCCCTAGAACTTAGAACTACCTAAACCTAACTAACCTAAGGACAGAACACACATCCATGCCCGAGGCAGGACTCGAACCTGCGACCGTAGCAGTCGCACGGTTCCGGACTGCGCGCCTAGAACCGCGAGACCACCGCGGCCGGCGACAAAATGGTTCAAATGGCTCTGATCACTATGGGACTTAACACCTGAGGTCATCAGTCCCCTAGAACTTAGAACTACTTGAACCTAACTAACCTAAGGACATCACACACATCCGTGCCCGAGGCAGGATTCGAACCTGCGACGGTAGCGGTCGCGCGGTTCCAGACTGAAGCGTCTAGAACCGTTTATAGCGACAAGCGGAAGCATTATGTCTAGCGAGATCAAAATGAATCCAGTTGGAACTAACATGGACAATTGTAACAGGGGGTCGCTGGACTTCGAGCGTTAATCACGTGTTTGTACAGACAACCAGATTCAAACCTATCAGTCGTAGTGTCATACAAAGATAGCCTAAACTTGACAGAAAGAAATACTCCGAGCACACGGTGGTATGAGGTGGTGAGTTTAACATGCCCAGTATCGATTGGGAAAGCTAAGCGTACGTATTCGGTGGCAAGACAAAGAGTCAAGAGAAGTAACACTGAAGACATTGTCTGACAACTACCTCGAACAACTAGTTCGACAATCCACAAGTGAAAGAAATGTTTTAGACCCCATACAGTCAGATCCTGGCGAAAGATTTATCAGAAAATCGTAGGAAGTTCTGGTCACACGTAGAGTCAGTTAACAAATGTCAACCGCCCATTGACTCTCGCTTATCGAAACCCAGGACATCAAGCAGAAAGCGTAAATTATAAATTCCACTTTCAAAAATGTATCGACGCAAGACGATGTAACGTAAAGTTGTGAAGACAGGTCACGTGACGCGCTCCGGTAGCTCAGTTGATAGGGAACCTGTCCGCTAAAGGCAAAGGACCGAGGTTCGAGTCCCGGCCTGGCACTATGTTTCAGACTGCCCGGAAGTTTCATAACGTATCAACGTTTGACCGTCGCACAGACTCGCAAAAGAGAGCTATAGATATTAGCACCATTGGTATTGAAAAACTATTAAGACTATTTTTGGTAATTAAGACAGCAGATCAGTTAACTTAAGCAACGAATACGCCGCGGATTATCTCCTTTCCTATTTCATGTTTATCGAGAATCGCTCGTGCAGCGTTAGTCTCTAGCGACTGCAAGAAGAGCACAGGTCATTTCTGTTAACATAAAGGGGTAATAGTTCACATGCACAGAATTACAGACGAATGTCGCTGACGTGCGTCTGTTGCAGAATCCTAGAACATATTCCAAGTTCAAACGTTATGACGTCCGTGGAGGAAAGCAAGATTATCTCAGAGAATCAGGACTGATTCAGAAAAAAAAAAAACAACTTGCTGTATTCATGCGCGACACCTTGTGAACAGTAGATACTGGTGAAGAGGTAGATTTCATCGTGTTAGATTTCCGAATGGTTTTAGGTATTTTGCCACATCGTCAGCTGTTAACTAGTATAAGATTATACGGCTTAGCATTGCAAATAGGTTTTTTTTAGAACCTGGCACGCTACGTTACACTGGGCGGTGAATGCTCTGCAGAAAGGTGTACTCCGAGGAAGCGTAACGGGATCCATAATGTCATCAAATATACGTCGGCGCTTTATGAAACAGGATCGGCAACGCTTAATGGCTGTTCGCTCACGATGCTGTTGTGTACTGGGAAATATCGTCGTTGGACGATCGTAAGACATTGCAGAAAGACTTGGACTAAACTTCCATTTGGTGTAATTAATGGCAGCTCTACTTAAGAGCGGATAAATGCAAGATAACGCCTAAAACAAAGAGAAAGAACCCGATAGTATCTGAATATAAGATTACTGATGAACATCTTGTGCACAATCATATAAATATTCAGAAGTAATTTGAAATATGACGATTACTTAAAACTAGTATTAGGAACTTTTTTCCTTTACTTGTACTGTGAAACCTGTCTTCCTCCCAAATTTGACGATTCAACTACAAAGGAATTATCTTACAGATTTTAATGAGTGAATTTGCGAGTATGAGATATTGTGACAATAAATGGCCGTATCTCTTGACTGCATTGGCTTAGTAACTTAACATTTTTGCACTATCAAGGAACTATAGACCTCGATATATAACATAAATTTCAACTTGATACGTTTACCCGTTGCTGAGAATAAGTGGTCTTAACAGACGGGCGGACAGACAGTCAGGTAACAAATGACAAAACAAAATTTTAGTGTATCAGTATTACAGATTAACATTTTTCAGCCGGCCGGAGTGGCCGAGCGGTTCTAGGCGCTACAGTCTGGAACCGCGTGACCGCTACGGCCGCAGGTTCGAATCCTGCCTCGGGCATGGATGTGTGTGATGTCCTTAGGTTAGTTAGGTTTAAGTAGTTCTAAGTTCTAGGGGACTGATGACCTAAGAAGTTAAGTCCCATAGTGCTCAGAGCCATTTGAACCATTTTTTGAACATTTTTCAAATGTTTTCCTTTTGTTGTAAATGTGGACCCTTGCTTCTTGGCAAATTTCATGATTCTAGGTCGCCTGATGAGTGAGTTGCGAGCATAAAAAAAAAAAAGGCTCTGAGCACTATGGGACTCAACTGCTGTGGTTATGAGTCCCCTAGAACGTAGAACTACTTAAACCTAACTAACCCAAGGACATCACACACATCCATGCCCGAGGCAGGATTCGAACCTGCGACCGTAGCAGTCGCGCGGTTCCGGACTGCGCGCCTAGAACCGCGAGACCACCGCGGCCGGCCATCAAAATACAGTACGTCACATAAATGGCCGTTATTTTTTTACTGCGTTGTCTTATAAGGTTCGATTTCTTGCATCGCCAAGGGGTTTCAGACCTTAATACGTAACATAAATTTGAAGTTGGTACACAGACAATAAAGTGATCCTATAAGGGATATGTTTTTACCGATTGATTTTTTCCAATATAGGTACGTAGCCTTAAAAAAACGATGCATCGCATTGGCATTACCCGAATGGGGCGGAAATCGTTAGATGTGATGTTAATGTACAGACAAACAAATGGTCACAATTTCATAAAAATTGGATAGTTTATACAAGAGAAAGAGCTTCACAAACTGAGCAAGTAAATAACGCATTGCTTCACGTCTGGCCCTTATGCAAGCAGAGACTTGTCTTTGCTGGTCATGAGGGCTCAGTTCGAAGTGGGGCTCATCACTGCGGCAGTTGTACTCCAGTCAGCTTTTGAACCATTGCAGAGGAATGCTGTACGCATCTTTGAGCCAAATTTCAAACTTATGGTCCGCAGTGAGGGACTATTACGTGGTTTCGAAAAAGTGCTCCTTTAATTCTGTTGCGCCGTGCAGAACACTAAAACGAGGCCCCATTTAAAAGAAGGAATACACGGTTCAACAAACAGACTGTTTTCATTCTTAAGAAATGAATGCGACACATAACGCTGCAACCGACTGAATCGACTGTTTTCTTTCTGTGGTTTCCTTAACTACTCTCGAAAACCCAGATTGGAGGCATATTTCTAGCTCCCTACTTGAAAACTTCTCTGACAGGTCCCTGAGCATCACAGTCAATTCCGGCAGAATGTCATGCACGCTTTACACAGTAGCACGTCCTTGTCGCCTCTCAGTGTTCCGTGATCAGCTATGAATGTCGACGTCTCGAGCACTACGGGAAGTCAGCAAGGCGACCACTGTCGCAGCTTCCCACGGTGCGGCTGCAGAGAGAGCTGCACTCGTTGTACTGAGCCCAGCGGCAGCAACGAACAAACAAGTGCCAGCGCGTGCTCTTTACAGACGTGTTTCAGTTCTGAAGTTTGCCGGATTTCATTTTCCATCGTCATGTGGGCACACACGTGGTGTCATAGTATGGAGTGCAACTGGGTACGGACCACGATCACTTCTGGTTCGCAAAGTCGGTAATTTGGACTGCAGGCATTACCATTTATGACTAGTGGCTTTGACCTATCTTCAAGGTGTCCGCGATGTCATCTTTCAACAACATAACGCAAGACCGGTTGTTACTGGCACTGTCCTTACCCACTACGATACGGAGAGTGTTCAACAGTTGGTTGGCCAGCGCATTCTCCAGATCTCTCACCCACAGGACACCTGTCGTCGTGGGTTTTCGGGAGACCGGCACGCCACCACTCACCAGCCACTGCGACTGGGGAGACCCAGCGTAGATGTGAAGTCCCTACACAACTGGGTTAGAGCCATTTTGTTACCAGAGTTTATAGTCCTGTATACCAAGTATCTTATCCGTTGTATTAGTCCAAATAACCTACAAACTGAATTATGTATTATTTCTGCTGTACTGTATACGCAGACTGAGTTAAAGTTCGTCGTTTGCTATGCAGCCTGGTGTCGTAATTTTAATGGCTTGCGGTGTACAGGGTTATTCAGAGGTGCCTCCAGGGTTTCAGAAGACAACTGTGCGAAAACTTACAAGGCATACACTAAACATACACTTATCAGTCGTAGCGTATTTCTCAAAATTTTTAACTCAAGTTACAGGTGCTCAGTACGTGCGCTGTTTGTGATGCGGCAAATGCCAATTCGGGTGGAAACCTGGGCCACATTGAAGACGGCTAGTATTTTTGAGCCGCACATAATATACTTAACACTAACAGTAACTGACTAGCAAAAAAGAAGAACAAGAAGATAGGGACGGTCGGTGATATATACTTAACTCATTTAAGTAACTTAGAATTTATGATTCTCTATTCTGAATAACCAAGGTGGAATTGAGTCGGCTTTGTAAATGCGATTTTATTAATATTTCATATGTTAGGTATTGCAAATCATAGAATAAATGTGACATTTGACTTTGAATTTTGGGAAAAAATTTGTCAAAACCAAGTTCGATTGAAGTGGTAGTACTTTTCGGAGTATTCTCAAGGTGTTCATCTAAGATTTTGGTTCCATTTTTACACTTTGTGTTCTTTACTCTTAAAAAGAACTGTTAAGAAACATCCATCCTTCCAAACAAAGATGGTATGTATAACACATGACTGTACAGCAAGGGATATTTGTCTATAGGCAGGTGTAATTTTTAAAAGAACAACAAAGATACATAATCAAATTTTTCTTTTAGTTGGATGTCAGGCTGCAACCCTAGGCAATACACCTGCAAATCTTCTGGCAACGTCTCTATATTGTTTGTAAAACGTGTCGCATAAATACAAAACTGTTCATTATTTTTTTTCTAAAATCCTGAAATCTATTTTCAAGTTCTTGCATCAAATCGAAAAATATAGCTGCGTATTTCATCACATCTTTAGGACTATTTTTCAGTTGATCATAACTTTACACCAACGGAATTCTATGGAATTTTCTCTTTTTCACCGATCGTGCTATAGGTGCTCGCTTCTTGGGCCGCACTGACACTTGCTTTGGACGGCATCCGGCCAGCGGGCCGCGGGTGAGACACCCGTCGTCTACATGTTCCTACACGTCTGTCCCCTGATGCTGTGCTCTACAATTTCGCCCGGCACGTGTTAAATTCCGGACTTAGGTAGACACCAATCCATCGTTATGTTTCCTTTTTCTCTATGTCTTACAGTTTTCACTTACTGGTCTTCTGAAACTCCGGAAGTGATTATGAGTAACTCTGTACTTACAATTACTTTCCCAAGCAAAAATTTTTGTTACAAACAAAATCGCTGTTTTTTCCATTAAAATTCCAATTAAGTTCTAATTTACGGGCTGTTGAAAAGAGTTTTGCTTTTTTTGCTATTGCATAACATTTGTTTCTCAAAAAAAAGTCCGTGCGGAATGGCCGCGCGGCTAGAGGCGCCATGTCACTGATTGCGCGGCCCCTCCCGCCGGAGGTTGGAGTCCTCCCTCGGGCATGGGTGTGTATGTCGTTCTCAGCATAAGTTAGTTTAAGTAGTGTGTAAGTCTAGGGACCGATGACCTCAGCAGTTTGGTCCCGTAAGAATTAACATACATTTTCGAAACAAAAATGCCAAGAGACTTGCTGAATAAGCTGATGCATAACATAGCCGTATCCTGCAAGCTGTGTAGTGTTTACACTGTAATTTTCCAAACATAACGCTTCGTTTGGAACAAAAGCAGCAAGAGAAAGCTTCTATTAAGTAATCCAAACCTTGAATCTTAATTTTTTATGCATATCGTTCAACAGGATTGATGACTATGATGAGCGATGTATAATGTTAAGAACAGGTCGCCACACTGCCGCCATTATTTTATTTGTTGAATGACAGTCGTGCAGGTATTCGTTTGGATCAGAATGACTATTATGTTATGTAACGAAGTGAACAATGTAGTGGTACTTCCTGACAGATTATAAGTGTCTCCAATCGTGATGCGAATCCAGACATTTGACTTTCTCAGACAACTGTCAATGTAGTGCTCCCTCACTAACCAAACAACTCTGCCCAAGCGATTCGAAAAAGACGTGAGACCGATCGCTATTTAAGTGGTAAAAACTAATGAAAGGCTTTTTTTATTTTTTAGGAATATTTTGTTTTGTAATACAAGAATAGTAAAAAGCGAAAGTAGTTATTTTAGCAGCGTCTGGAACGGTGCCCGGACAAATCTTTTCCGAAATAAAAAATCGCACGTACCTGGAGAAAATCCTAATTATCTTTTAGCTGTTACCGGTGCCTGCAATGTGTGGAATGTCGATTTAGTATTTTTATCGAAAGATCTGAAATTTTATTTCGAGTACCAGACTGATGAAATTTATTTCTTCAGATCGTAACGCTTAAATGAACCATTTTTAAAATATTCATCGGTGTTTTTACAAAACTTCTGCTGTGTGCTGTAATCCACACCTCACGGGCTTGTAGGGGGCCCTGGCTAGATGTTTGATTAAAATTTTTAATGTCCAGTGTTATGTTGTCTTATAGTGAGACTGTACCTTCACGGACTCTTCGCCTCTCTACTAACATCTGCAACGTCACAGCGTTCATAGAACCCCAGATAAAACTCAGCTTAGTCTACGAATTGCCAATACAGAGTATTTATTCCAAGCAGCAGAGAGTTCTGTTGAAAGCAGCCTTATCTTACGTCTTTAACTGGAATACTGGCTGAGCCTTTACACAGCTACACTTATCACTACTGAGTGGCAGGTTTCATTTCTCTTCCTGGTAACAGCATCGATCGTTTTAGGCTGTGGAAAACACACACACACACACACACACACACACAGAGACAGAGAGAGAGTGAGAGTGAGAGTGAGAGGGGGTGGGAGAGATAGGGAGAGAAAGAGAGGGAGGGGGAGAGAGAGAGAGGGGGGGGGGTTCTGCTTCTGTTGGGAAGGTGCTGGATGCCATGCGAACTACGCTTCGTCTCGGAACGTGTCACTACGTCTCCATGTGTTTGTCGCAAAACTCAGCATCTGAAACATTTAAACACACATCAAAAAAGTTTTGCATCACATGGGTTCCGAGAGTTCCTAAACCTGTACAGAAAATTGGAATACAGATCAACATAAACATCATTTCCATCCTTTTTATTGCTCATGATAACCACACATTTTATGCTGTACCACCACACAGCGAGACCTTTAGAGGTGGTGGTCCAGATTGCTGTATATACCGGTACCTCTAATACCCAGTAGCACATACTCTTGCCTTGATGCATGCCTGTATTCGTCATGGCGTACTATCCACAAGTTCATCAAGGCACTGTTGGTCCAGATTGTCCCACTGCTCAACAGCGATTCGGTGTAGATCCGTCAGGGTGGATGGTGGGTCACTTCTCCGTAAACAGCCCTTTTCAATCTATCCCAGCTATGTTCGATAGGGTTCATGTCTGGAGAACATGCTGGCCACTCTAGTCGAGCGATGTCATTATCCTGAAGGAAGTCATTCACAAGATATGCACCATGGGGGCGCGACTTGTCGTCCATGAAGACGAATGCCTCGCCAATATGCTGCAGATATTGTTGCACTATCGGCCGGAGGATGGCATTCACGTATCGTACAGCCGTTACGGAGTCTTCCATGACCACCAGCGGCGTACGTCGGCCCCACATAATGCCACCCCAAAACAGCAGGGAACCTCTCCCTTGCTACACTCGCTGGACAGTGTGTTTAAGGCGTTCAGCCTAACCAGGTTGCCTCCAAACACGTCTCCGACGATTGTCTGGTTGAAGGCATATGCGACACTCATCGGTGAAGAGAACGTGATTCCAATCCTGAGCAGTCCATTTGGCATGTTGTTGGACGCATCTGTACTGCACGGCATGGTGTCGTGGCTGCAAAGATGGACCTCGCCATGGACGTCGGGAGCGAAGTTGCGCATCATACAGCCTATTGTGCACAATTTAAGTCGTAACACGACGCCCTGTGGCTGCACGAAAAGCATTATTCAACTTGGTGGCGTTGCTGTCTGGGTTGCTCCGTGCCATAATCCGTAGGTAGCGGTCATCCACTGCAGTAGTAGCCCTTGGGCGGCCTGAGCGAAGCATGTCATCGACAGTTCCTGTCTCTCTGTATCTCCTCCATGTCCGAACAACATCGCTTTGGTTCACTCCGATACGCCCGGACACTTCCCTTGTTGAGAGCCCTTCCTGGCACAATGTAACAACGCGGACGCGATCGAACCGCGGTATTGACCGTCTAGGCATGGTTGAACTACAGACAACACGAGCCGTGTACCTCCTTCCTGATGGAATGACTGGAAGTGATCGGCTGTCGGCCCCCCTCCGTCTAATAGGCGCTGTTCATGCATGGTTGTTTACATCTTTGGGCTAGTTTAGTGACATATCTGAACAGTCAAAGGGACTGTGTCTGTGATACAATATCCACAGTCAACGTTTATCTTCAGGAGTTTTGTGAACCGGGGTGATGCAAAACTTTTTTCGATGTGTGTACTTTGTTTCTTCGATACAGCATTTTATATGCTAATTTACACCCGACAGCGTAAACAGGGGACAACTTGGCGTTCTCCGGTTTGTCCTGATCATGTCTGATCATGTCGTCAAGATCAGATTACCGAATGAACTCATCTTCCAGACGTAGAAATTCATGGCATCTTGAGGAAAATGAAGCACGTCAGTCGTATTTCTCATTGGTGCAACTCCAGAGTGCACCAGAAGCCATCCAGATAAACCGAACTACATCATTTTAGGCTGCCTCCAACTCTTACAATATACAGAGAGTGTGCTGGCATTCTGCTGTGTACCAGGACAACTGAAAATTCGTGGCAATGAACTAACCAACGGGACCTTGTAACGTTATTAAAAAAAAGGATGGGGATGGTAGATTATTGTTATAATGTTCGCCTACCTATACGTTAACAGTGGGTTTCTTAAAATGCCCTAGCCACCTTTGAGAAATGTCAAGTTTTATCAATATTACAATTTGTGAGGGTATATGTATTTACTTTCCTATTATCGCTGACTTTGATTTGCTTAACTCGCGTCTTCTAAAGTTGTCTCATAGATCTCGTCCCGATTGGCTTCTTCTCCATGTAGGCGCAGCATTCGACGTCTAAACAACAGACTGTGCCAAAGTGAAATGCCAGTGTGGGAGAACATCCAGTGCTACGTAATGTAGTTATCAAAACATAGGATGCCACTTGGTTTTTATTGATTAACATTTAGCGGAAATCAAGAAACAAAGGTAAGCGCCTGAATATGTTCATTCATTAAATCAAATTCTGCGGAAGCTAACTAGCACGGCAACAAGACAATTCACAGTGTTACAAGGTGTTCTTAACTTCACACGACCGTTCACCAAGGCGCTGTCCACCGCGAAAAATGATGTTCGGTAACTTGTTGCACTGTACCGTCCAAAGCAAGTGTCGCATTTGTTCATATCTGATATAAAACTTCTAATGAGCTGTTACACACGAACGTTTTTTGAGTCACTGTTAATTGCAACAAGTAATTATCGGCATCGTATTCCGCTTGACCTTCTCGATACATGTCGCCTCGCTCGTACCCGGTGGAGGCGAATTACAGTAACAGTTCGGCTCCTTCTTATTAAGTGCACGCTTGTGATAAGTCCAGCGTCTTCCACTAATAACGATTAAGCTAAAATGTTCTTCAAATTTATGTTTTCACTTTATGAAATTATTTTTAACTTTCCGCCAGCGCAACTAATGGTGACGGCATGGCAGTGTCCAAATAGTAAATAATAAGTAACAACATTGTACAGCTTCTGTGTGTGATTCGCCGCTGTCTGTACGGTACTGCAGCGTGTTGCAGTCACCGCTAGCACGCGCGTTCCCACGGTCTGAAACCATCTGTCGCGCAATTCATGCATTGTACTTCCCCCCCTCCCCCATCCCCCCCCCCTACCTTGCTGCTGTTATATGTTCTTGTTCGACTGGTTCAAAGTAGAAGTAAAGTAAAAATGTAATGCGGACGAAAAATGTGGCAGAACCCACGCTTGCAGTGACCTACCAGGTTGAGTCATGGGGCCAAGTGTCATTTGGAGTATGTCCAGAAGAGAACTGCAAGTTGCAATTCGTGCAACCAACTACATGCCCGTGGCGAAACCCACTCCAGCGACTGGGCGGAATGGAGTCACACTTACATGCCTTCGGATTGGGCACTGCCCTCTCCTGGGTGAGGGCACACCGGCATGAGATCCTTGGGGAGTGCCAATAGTACGGTACATTTTGGAAAAGACTACATGTGGATCGAGTGGGGAGCTGTCCTCTATTTTTGCTAACGATAAACAGTGTCTAACGTGCAGTAAATTCCTGGGTCTCGGGAGGGATGCCTAGCTTGCTGATGATAATAATTAAACTGTCTACTATTATGACTTCCTTAGCCATTTTTACACATGATTTTGCCTTTTTTGCAGCATTTTGAACTTGCATTACACTTTGTTGAATAATTTTTGTAATTTTTTAAGCAATATCTATTTGCTAAGCTTGTTGTGTTCAAATGGCCGGCCTGTGTGGCCGACCGGTTCTAGGCGCTTCAGTCTGGAACTGCGCGACCGCTACGGTCGTAGGTTCGAAGCCTGCCGCGGGCATGGATGTGTGTGTTGTCCTTAGGTTAGTTAGGTTTAAGTAGGTCTAAGTTCTAGGGGACTCATGACATCAGATGTTAAGTCCCATAGTGCTCAGAGCCATTTTTGTGTTCAAATGATCATGCTGATATGCACTCATAACCCCAATACCAACGGCAACAAGAAAACTGGAGCATATATTATGATAGCGCTGCTGTATCTTTTTACTTTCTGTATAACGCGCTAGAACTCTATTGCAGTATTATTGTGTTCAAAAAGTGAATTAAGAAAGGATCAAGTAAACTAAATCACAACAAGGCGACGGTTCGTACTTTTATGGAACAAAGAAAACAGGAAGGGTTTGACGTCCAGTCGACAACGAGATCATTACAGACGTCACACGAACTGCGATTGGATAAGGGTGGAGAAGGGGAGCAGTAGTGGACTTGCTGAATGATTTAGAAAAAGTCACGGAAAACGTAAATGCGAACAGGCCAAAGGATATCTGAACCCCACTCTCCCGAATACGAGTCCTCGAAGTGATGAGACGATTTTCTGAACTAAACTGAGGCGTAAGAAAACTCGGCTAGCTCTTCACACATCTAAACCTAAGTGACAGTCGATAGTGTGGCACTGGTCGCACTCGTCGAAAACTCAAAACATCTGCTACGTAATGAAGAGTCATTGTAACCGTATTTGGTATATAAGAATAACTCTTTGTCGAGTTTTTGAACGCTATCATGTGAAATGTTACAAAACAATAACTGCGTCGTACTATGAAAAGAAACTAGGTAAAATGCCGTCGCGGTAAATGTATTTACTACATGACACGTGCATTTACCACTGACGACAGCGCACTCGAACGTTTGAAGCTCTGAAGCATCAATCTTACACAATCTTTGTTTCCAAAGATGAATAAATGACTAAGTGGAAAGACTCGTCAGAGAACGTCAAAGATGAAGCCCATAAAGTGCTGTTACGCGGTTATGGGAGTAGCGTCATCATGTCTCCGACGATGAAATAGAAATTTGGTACTCAATATGAAAAACTTTTTGGATATCACTGGTGATCGTGACAATAAGTACACTCTAAAAAAAGTTCAAATGTGTGTGAAATCTTATGGGACTTAACTGCTAAGGTCATCAGTCCCTAAGCTTACACACTACTTAAACTAAATTATCCTAAGGACAAACACACACACCCATGCCCGAGGGAGGACTCGAACCTCCGCCAGGATCAGCCGCACAGTCTATGACTGCAGCGCCTAAGACCGCTCGGCTAATCCCGCGCGGCTACGCTCTGAAATATTACCTTTTAAAAGAAAAACATGGCGCTACATAAATATTTTTTTGTACTTGAACAGTACTTCGACTTGATGTACTGAACGGGAGGCTGTGTGTAATATGTATAAATGCAAGAGAACGGCTTTAAAGATGAAGAATCTGATGGTATCCTATTTGTTGATTAGCAGTAAGTGTCTGTAGCCTATCACATAGCTTAAACACTTAAGGGTAGTATTACCATCCAATATGACATGGGACGAACACGCTAAATCAGTAGTGGGAAGAAGCGGGATGGTACTGTGAAATTGTGGTGCATCTGGAATAGAAGCCACACACAAGACGTCAGTGCAACCAATTCCGCAACAACAGTCTACTGTTTGTAGTCTTCGTCGAGTGTGCATGGCAGCAGACACTCACTGTAATATGGTTCAAATGGCTCTGAGCACTATGGGACTCAACTGCTGTGGTTATCAGTCCCCTAGAACTTAGAACTACTTAAACCTAACTAACCTAAGGACATCACACACATCCATGCCCGAGGCAGGATTCGAACCTGCGACCGTAGCAGTCCCACGGTTCCGGACTGCGCGCCTAGAACCGCGAGACCACCGCGGCCGGCCTCACTGTAATAGGTCAGTATAGTCCATACTGAAGTGTAACAGAGAAACTCGGTGAACTTAAATGGAAATCTCTGGAGGAAAGGTACCTTCGTTCTCGCGAAGCACAGTGAGATAAATTTAGAGAAACTATACAACGAAGACACCGATAATTCTTCTGAATCTATCATGTCTCGCGTAGACATTGTGAGAATACAAGGTAAAAGAGATCAGAGGGCGTACAGAGGCTTATATACACTCCTGGAAATTGAAATAAGAACACCGTGAATTCATTGTCCCAGGAAGGGGAAACTTTATTGACACATTCCTGGGGTCGGATACATCACATGATCACACTGACAGAACCACAGGCACATAGACACAGGCAACAGAGCATGCACAATGTCGGCACTAGTACAGTGTATATCCACCTTTCGCAGCAATGCAGGCTGCTATTCTCCCATGGAGACGATCGTAGAGATGCTGGATGTAGTCCTGTGGAACGGCTTGCCATGCCATTTCCACCTGGCGCCTCAGTTGGACCAGCGTTCGTGCTGGACGTGCAGACCGCGTGAGACGACGCTTCATCCAGTCCCAAACATGCTCAATGGGGGACAGATCCGGAGATCTTGCTGGCCAGGGTAGTTGACTTACACCTTCTAGAGCACGTTGGGTGGCACGGGATACATGCTGACGTGCATTGTCCTGTTGGAACAGCAAGTTCCCTTGCCGGTCTAGGAATGGTAGAACGATGGGTTCAATGACGGTTTGGATGTACCGTGCACTATTCAGTGTCCCCTCGACGATCACCAGTGGTGTACGGCCAGTGTAGGAGATCGCTCCCCACACCATGATGCCGGGTGTTGGCCCTGTGTGCCTCGGTCGTATGCAGTCCTGATTGTGGCGCTCACCTGCACGGCGCCAAACACGCATACGACCATCATTGGCACCAAGGCAGAAGCGACTCTCATCGCTGAAGACGACACGTCTCCATTCGTCCCTCCATTCACGCCTGTCGCGACACCACTGGAGGCGGGCTGCACGATGTTGGGGCGTGAGCGGAAGACGGCCTAACGGTGTGCGGGACCGTAGCCCAGCTTCATGGAGACGGTTGCGAATGGTCCTCGCCGATACCCCAGGAGCAACAGTGTCCCTAATTTGCTGGGAAGTGGCGGTGCGGTCCCCTACGGCACTGCGTAGGATCCTACGGTCTTGGCGTGCATCCGTGCGTCGCTGCGGTCCGGTCCCAGGTCGACAGGCACGTGCACCTTCCGCCGACCACTGGCGACAACATCGATGTACTGTGGAGACCTGACGCCCCACGTGTTGAGCAATTCGGCGGTACGTCCACCCGGCCTCCCGCATGCCCACTATACGCCCTCGCTCAAAGTCCGTCAACTGCACATACAGTTCACGTCCACGCTGTCGCGGCATGCTACCAGTGTTAAAGACTGCGATGGAGCTCCGTATGCCACGGCAAACTGGCTGACACTGACAGCGGCGGTGCACAAATGCTGCGCAGCTAGCGCCATTCGACGGCCAACACCGCGGTTCCTGGTGTGTCCGCTGTGCCGTGCGTGTGATCATTGCTTGTACAGCCCTCTCGCAGTGTCCGGAGCAAGTATGGTGGGTCTGACACACCGGTGTCAATGTGTTCTTTTTTCCATTTCCAGGAGTGTACATTTGATCTTCGCTTCATACTGGAATGGAGTACAACAGACAGCACACCCTGACTTCCGCCATACTACAATAGCTAACGTAGTGTGCAACTCGATGTTTATACAGTTTCTGGTGTAGTTTGCTTTTAATTCTTCAGTTTCTGTAAAACGTGCATTTTGAATTAAAGGAGCAGGTGGATACTAGAAAACGCGTAACAAACGACAAGTGCTTATCATACACTGAAGCGCCAAAGAAACTAGTATAGGCATGCTTATTTAAATACAGAGATACGTAAACAGGCGGAATACGGCACTGCGGTCAGCAACGCCTATATAAGACAACAAGTGTCTGGCGCAGGTGTTAAATCGTTTACTGCTGCTACAACGCCAGGTTATCAAGATTTAAGCGAGTTTGAACGTGATGTCGAATAGTCGGCGCACGAGCCATCTGACATAGCATCTCCGAGGTAGTAATGATAAAGTGGGGATTTTCCCGTGCGACCATTTCACGCGTATACCGTGAATATCAGGAATCTGGTAAAACATCAAATCTTCGACGTCGCTGCGGCCGGAAAAAGATCCTGCAAGAATGGGACCAACGCCGACGGAAGAGAATCGTTCAACGTGACAGAAGTGCAACCCTTCCACAAATTGTTGCAGATTTCAATGCTGAGCCATCAACAAGCGTCAGCGCGCGAACCATTCAATGAAACATTATCCATATGGGCTTTCGGAGCCAAAGGTCCACTCGTGTACCCATGATGACTGCATGACACAAATCTTTACGCCTCGCCTGGGCCCGTCAATACCGACATTGGACTGTTGATGACTGGAAGCATATTGCCTGGTGGGGCGAGTCTCGTTTCAAATTGTATCGAGCGGATGGACGTGTACAGGTATGGAGACACCCTCATGAATCGATGGATCCTACATGTCTAAATGTCAGCAGGGGACTTTCAAGCTGGTGGAGACTCTGTAATGGTGTGGGGCATGTGCAGTTGGAGTTATATGGAACCCCTTGTACGTCTAGATACGACTGTGACAGGTGACACGTACGTAAGCATCTTATCTGATCACCTGGTCACCTGACTTCGGCAATTCCAGCAGGACAAAACGACATCCCACACGTCCAGAATTGCTACAGTGGCTCCTGAAACACTCTCCTGAATTTAAACACTTCCTCTTGCCACCAAACTCCCCAGACATGAGCCGGCCGGGGTGGCCGAGCGGTTCTAGGCGCTACAGTCTGGAACCGCGCGACCGCTACGGTCGCAGGTTCGAATCCTGCCTCGGGCATGGATGTGTGTGATGTCCTTAGGTTAGTTAGGTTTAAGTAGTTCTAAGTTCTAGGGACTGATGACCTCAGAAGTTAAGTCCCATAGTGCTCAGAGCCATTTGAACCATTTTTTTAACCATTTTGAACCCAGACATGAACATTATTGGCCATATCTGGGATGCCTTGCAACGTGCTGTTCAGAAGGGATCTCCACCTCCTCGTAGTACTCTTACGGATTTATGATCAGCCCTGCAGGAATCATGGCGTCAGTTCCCTCCAGTACTACTTCACACCAGAAAGGAAAGCAGATAATGAAGATTTTCCTTATCGAGCGTATACAATACTAGTTGGAAGAACATAGTATTAAATATGTAGGTGGAATGAGTTTACACAAGCTGCGAAATATAGTATACAGACCAGCCACCTATGGCAACAACAATAGTGACTACCTGGCTGAGCATCGAGACGAAATGATTGTCGAACTTTGATGACGGACACGGGCACCTCATTCCAAGCTGTTCCAAAAAACTCGTAGAATAATTGTATTATAAACGAAGTAATAGGCCTACATGGAATTTGACTGAACCTTTTTTAAATACTTTCCTAGGCTAGCAGTGCACTTACCCAAAGTTGAATCCATTTCTGGAAGGCTGCTTTCGCAAGAGTGTGCAGCTACTCTGTCGTGGCCCTCTTGGTGTCAGAAATGGTGTAAAAACGTTTTCCTCCAAGCACGATTTTAATTTTTGCGAACAGCCAGAAGTCGCATGGTGCTAAATCTAGTGAGCAAGGCGGATGTGGACAGACAGAAACACTTTTACCGGCCAAATACTAGCGAATCAGTGATGAAGAAGGATGCAACTGATTCATTTTTCTGGTTTCTTTCTTCGTACCTCGTTTCGCAACCGCCCGCAGCTCGTGGTCGTGCGGTAGCGTTCTCGCTTCCCACGCCCGTGTTCCCGTGTTCGATTCCCGGCAGGGTCTGGGATTTTCTCTGCCTCGTGATGGCTGGGTGTTGTGTGATGTCCTTAGGTTAGTTAGGTTTAAGTAGTTCTAAGTTCTAGGGGACTGATGACCATGGATGTTAAGTCCCATAGTGCTCAGAGCCATTTGAACCATTTTGTTTCGCAACCGCAAAATTCAGCGATTACAGTTGTCGCTTTTGGAACGAACATTGACAGCAGTATGCCCTAAGAATCGAAAAAAAAGAGCAAGACTTAATACTCGATTTTGACTGACGTGCCTTTTTAGTGCAAGGACATTCACTGATTTTCCATTGGGAACTCTGAATTTTCATCTCAGTGTCATACTTATAGACCCAAGTTTCATCTTCAGATACAGTTTTGGACATGTGGTCCGGACCTGAATGAAGATGATCCTTCAACGTCGTGCAATGTAATGCACGATCTTCCTTCTGTTAATCACTCTAAAGTCTGAGAACAAATTTTGGACTCACTCATCTGATTTGCGAATTATCGGTGAAAATACTTTACACGGACCGGTACGAGATGCTAAGTTGTTCAGTAAGTTCTCGAATGGTTACTAACCTGTTTGAACGAACAATTTTTGCCACTTTTTGCACGTTTTCTTCTGATTTTGCCGTTAATGGACGTCCAGAATTCGAGGCGAAACTTAATGTTCACTCGTTGTTCGAAGTCCATGATGCGCTACCGACACGGTAAACACAAACTAATTTTCAGGTAAGCATCTCTGGAGCTGACTGACAAGTCAGCACGTGTTCCAACTAGACGCTGCGTGTCTCAACGGAACAAGCAATCCGAAAAATTACGTCAGTTGGTTGTCTCGTCAGAATTCATTCACCGTGTTTTTTGGTTACAATTCGCATGTCAGAGTTGATAAGTCGTAGTGGTTGGCGAGAGGTGGAGTGCCGGTCTCTGGGCAACCTGTGACCAATTTTTTTCAGTGGGTGAGCATCATGGGCAGTGCAACAGCCGAACACCCTCTGTATCGACGTTGGTCAGGACAGCTAGGGCAAAGGGCAACAAGAGGTCTTGTGTTATCTCGGTGAAAGATAACGTCACAGAGGGCTCAAAAAGATAGGGCACCATCACATGTCAGAAATGTAATGGCTACTTGCGAGTGAGCGTTCGCACTGAAGACAGTTTGGCTACGAGTCTGATGCGTGGCACGAATGCCGCTATACTTTGATCCTCGTGCTCACACTGTTTAATCGAAAGATTTTACGGGCAACCACCCATGACACATAAATATAGTGAGGAAACAATACAAGTAAATAAATAATTGATAAAACAATTTAAATAAAACTGAGTAAATAAGTGGAACAGATAATTAAGTAAGGTAGTAAACACAATGACGAAGTTGATTTAAAAATGATTGCTGTGTTGGTAGTAAAACACACACAAATAAGATGACGGTCTTGCAATAGGTTATAAAAAGCGTGTCCGTTCCGCTTCAAGTTGATCAGTGATAAATGTAGTGAGTGCAGTTCGGTTTTCGTAAAATAAAGAACTAGTTTGGCAGAGTCCCCTATAAATTCAGCTAACACAGTGGTAATATCAAAGCCCACATCTCGACGAAATACCACAGTGAACTCTCCTTAGTCTCCTTCATCAGGAAATATACTATCACTCGCGCCAAGCAAGAAAAACGCAACATTCGAAGCAGTGAGAAAAGATTGAGTCCACACAGTTGCTCCAGTTCTATCACACACACATTTTCGAAGTGTAATAACGGTGTGGATATACTACGACTCGGAAAACGAAGTCTAACTCAAGTTCGAACCTGAAGACTCTTCACGCCCGACCGTCTCCACTGACTCTGACCGACAAGAGACCACGAGGAATTCCAGCGCTGCCTTTTCGAAACTTTGGAAACCAGACCACGCTAGTCAAATTCAGGATTTGTTACAGAATTGTCGTTAAAATGACCATCATCAATATTTACATAGATTTCATTATAAAGCATGTCACAATAAGTGTCTTCTCAAGTTGATTACTCTCCCACCTCCCATACAGGTCTGACTTGAATATTACAGCAGAAATCAGTACTGAATAAACATCGAGTGGTGCTATCATGCAGTAACATTGAATTAATAACACATTAAGAAACTTGTCCATGTAATGACTGTGCTATGCGAAAAAGGTACACAAGCTTCTGTTTTTTTCTAGTGATGCACTAAGTTCAGAGGTAGGACACACCACATTTTAAGGCCGGCCGGAGTGGCCGTGCGGTTCTAGGCGCTACAGTCTGGAGCCGAGCGACCGCTACGATCACAGGTTCGAATCCTGCCTCGGGCATGGATGTGTGTGATGTCCTTAGGTTAGTTAGGTTTAATTAGTTCTAAGTTCTAGGCGACTGATGACTTCAGAAGTTAAGTCGCATAGTGCTCAGAGCCATTTGAACCAACCAGATTTTAATTATGGCCGATGTTTCAATCTACCAACGTAATACATAATTTGGCTCATAAAGTCATTTAGAACTAACATTAATCATACTTAAGGAAAGAGTAAAAGTATAAACGTACTAGTGTCGTGCTACTAATTTCTGTGGATTACTTTGAGCAGTGTTTCGTTTAACTGAATTCTATTAATTAACATCATTACTCCGGTATCATTTGACTTTCAAATAATCCAAGTTATTCTGCTTTTACACTCTATAAAAACTTAAGCTGTACGTATTGTTGAAGAGTGTGGCTGCTCTGGATTGCCAGTAGTTTAACGTAAAATGTTCGCTACGTCATAGTTTACAAAAATCCGTGTTACTCGTGAACTAGAGGTCATGCAGCGAAGTGCAATGCTGCGATGATTTCCTGAGATCAAGGAGCACAATTTCATATCCTGAAATACTTTGAGGTTCCATTAGACTCAATTTTAGCGTTTCTCATGTATTTCCAGGTTGTTTTCAGTGTCTGGAAAGCGACACTTTGGTCAGCGGTGTGTATGTTTCCCCGCAACTCCTGGAGATCACCTGTCGCTACCCTTTGCGCCCGCGCTCAACACGCCAAACCTTGCCTTCCCCCAGCTACACTTCTCTGCCCTATCTGGCTAACACTCAGCCAGGTCTGTAAACTCACGTGCTTTCTAATTTACCTGGACATGCAAACCAGAGGTTATGGTGTTGTGCACTCACTGCCACCCACATAATTATGGCAGATGCTGGGACCAAATCACACAGACGAACGCAACCTGGCAACATTCGTTTTCTTCATAGCTTCCACACACAGATACGTCCGTCGTGATAATGTGCACATAGCGGAGACTCATCTGAGAAGAGTCACCTACCCGATGTTGTCACTGGGCGCATCACTATCGGCTTGCCCCTCTCAGTTGGCGCGGCTTGGGAAACTGCAGCAGGGATGGCCGTGCTGACAGTCTGTGGTTCCATTTTCAGATAGACTGGGGGTGCCAGCTGTTACTAATTTGTTTTGGTGTAGTATTGAATCTTTGAGCTTTTTTTATAGGTCTTGCTTCATTTACTTTCAACTTCTGCGCTACGCTCCATCTTCAAGCCCCTTTATCATAAAATGGGTAATCACATGCATAACTGGCTAACCGACATAATACACCTCGAGAGAGGCCACTATCGAAGCGATGACTGCGATGAATTCCCCCCTTTGTGCTTATGGTACTGACAATGCTACCACATCAATAAAACTATAAAACACCGCCAGTGTCAGGCTGACATACGGCATAATTGAAATAGAAGACCTCGATCAGAATACTTTCAGAAGACGACTTATCATCTTGACGACACATATGGTATAAACTAGGAATATACGTTTGCCGCTCACTTTAGCCAAGGGCAGTGTGTCGTTTTTTCCATATTGGCTGTCACTGAACTGTGACATTGCTAATGTGGACGACACCAATTCTTTGAGTCAGCAGTGTAGAGTGTCAGTGTCAAGTCTGGGGCCGCAGTAGGAACGCAAGGCATGTGGTCGTGTTTAAGATGCTGCAGTCGCTGAAATACAGTTGGTTAAAACTGTACTGCGAGTGACTTAAGCAGAAAGTATCTTACGTTATCATTTCATATAATAGAAATTGACGTGAGCTCAATCTAGAAACGTGGTTTCAATGGTGTGTGTGCTGTGTGTGTGTGTGTGTGTGTGCGTGTGTGTGTGTGTCTGTGTGTGTGTGTGTGTGCGTGTGTAAAAGCTGGGAATAATGGCGACTGATATTTGATAACAAATCTCAAAAGTGTCGTGAAACTTGAACTATTATCATTCCGTATTTTCCCAGTCATTAATAGTTGTTGTTGTTGTTGTTGCGGTCTTCAGTCCTGAGACTGGTTTGATGCAGCTATCCATGCTACTCTATCCTGTGCAAGCCTCTTCGTCTCCCAGTACCTACTGCAACCTACATCCTTCTGAATCTGCTTAGTGTATTCATCTCTTGGTCTCCCTCTACGATTTTTACCCTCCACACTGCCCTCCAATACTAAATTGGTGATCCCTTGATGCCTCAGAACATGTCCTACCAACCGATCCCTTCTTCTAGTCAAGTTGTGCCACAAACTCCTCTTCTCCCCAATTCTATTCAATGCCTCCTCATTAGTTATGTGATCTACCCATCTAATCTTCAGCATCTCCTGTAGCACCACATTTCGAAAGCTCCTATTCTCTTCTTGTCTAAACTATTTATCGTCTATGTTTCACTTCCATACATGGCTACACTCCATACAAATACTTTCAGAAACGACTTCCTGACACTTAAATCTATACTCGATGTTAACAAATTTCCTAATCTAATTCCTCAGCATCACCCAACTTAATTCGACTACATTCCATTATCCTCGTTTTGCTTTTGTTGGTGTTCATCTTATATCCTCTTTTCAAGACACGGTCCATTCCGTTCAACTGCTCTTCCAAGTCCTTTGCTGTCTCTGACAGAATTACAATGTCATCGGCGAACCTCAAAGTTTTTATTTCTTCTCCATGTATTTTAATACCTAATCCGAATTTTTGTTTTGTTTCATTTACTGCTTGCTCAATATACAGTTTGAATAGCGTCGGGGAGAGGCTGCAACCCTGTCTCACTCCCTTCCCAACCACTGCTTCCCTTTCATGTCCCTCGACTGTTATATAACTGCCATCTGGTTTCTGTACAAATTACAAAGAGCCATTCGCTCCCTGTATTTTACCCCTGCCACCTTCGAAATTTGAAAGGGAGTATTCCAGTCAACATTATCAAAAGCTTTCTCTAAGCCTACAAATGCTAGAAAGGTAGGTTTGCCTTTCCTTAATCTTTCTTCTAAGATAAGTCGTAGGGCCAGTATTGCCTCACGTGTTCCAACATTTCTACGGAATTCAAACTGATCTTCCCCGAGATCGGCTTCTACCAGTTTTTCCATTCGTCTGTAAAGAATTCGCGTTAGTATTTTGAAGATGTGACTTATTAAACTGATAGTTCGGTAATTTTCACATCTGTCAACGTCTGCTTTCTTTGGGATTGGAATTATTATATTCTTCTTGAAGTCTGAGGGTATTTCGCCTGTCTCATACATCTTGCTCACCAGATGGTAGAGTTTTGTCAGGAGTAGCTCTACCAAGGCTGTCAGTAGTTCTGATAAAATGTTGTCAACTCCCGGGGCCTTGTTTCGACTTAGGTCTTTCAGTGCTCTGTCAAACTCTTCACGCAGTATCGTATCTCCCATTTCATCTTCATCTACCTCCTCTTCCATTTCCATAATATTGTCCTCAAGAACATCACCCCGGTATAGACCCTCTGTATAGTCCTTCCACCTTTCTGCTTTCCCTTCTTTGCTTGGAACTGGGTTTCCATCTGAGCTCTTGATATTCATGCAAGTGGTTCTCTTTTCTCCAAAGGTCTCTTTAATTTTCCTGTAGGCAGTATCTATCTTACCCCTCGTGAGATAAGCCTCTACATCCTTACATTTGTCCTCTAGCCATCCCTGCTTAGCCATTTTGTACTTCCTGTCGATCTCATTTTTTAGACGTTTGTATCCCTTTTTGCCTGCTTCACTTACTGCATTTTTGTATTTTCTCCTTTCATCAATTAAATTCAGTATCTCTTCCGTTACCCAAGGATTTCTACTAGCCCTCGTCTTTTTACCTACTTGATCCTCTGCTGCCTTCACTATTTCATTCCTCAAAGCTACCCATTATTCTTCTCCTGTATTTCTTTCCCGCATTCCTGTCAATTGTTCCCTTATGCTCTCCCTGAAACTCTGTACAGCCTCTGGTTCTTTCAGTTTATCCAGGTCCCATCTCCTAAATTCCCACCTTTTTGCAGTTTCTTCAGTTTTAATCTACAGTTCGTAACCAATAGATTGTGGTCAGAGTCCACATCTGCCCCTGGAAATGTCTTACAATTTAAAACCTGGTTCCTAAATCTCTGTATTACCATTATATAATCTATCTGAAACCTTCTAGTATCTCCAGGGGTCTTCCATGTATACAACCTTCTTTCATGATTCTTGAACCAAGTGTTAGCTATGATTAAGTTATGCTCTGTGCAAAATTCTACCAGGCGGCTTCCTCTTTCATTTCTTACCCCCAATCCATATTCACCTACTACGTTTCCTTCTCTTCCTTTTCCTACTATCGAATTCCAGTCACCCATGACTGTTAAATTTTCGTCTCCCTTCACTATCCGAATAATTTCTTTTATTTCATCATACATTTCATCAATCTCTTCGTCATCTGCAGAGCTAGTTGGCAGATAATCTTGTACTACTGTAGTAAGCGTGGGCTTCGTGTCTATCTTGGCCACAATAATGCGTTCACTATGCTGTTTGTAGTAGCTTACCAGTACTTCTATTTTTTTATTCATTATTAAACCTACTCGTGCATTAACCCCTATTTGATTTTGTATTTATAACACTGTATTCACCTGACCAAAAGTCTTGTTCTTCCTGCCACCGAACCTCACTAATTCCCAGTATGTCAAACTTTAACCTATCCGTTTCACTTTTTAAGTTTTCTAACCTACCTGCCCGATTAAAGGATCTGACATTCCACGCTCCGATCCGTAGAACGCCAGTTTTCTTTCTCCTGATAACGACGTCGTCCTGTGTAGTCCCCGCCAGGAGATCCGAATGGGGGACTATTTTACCTCCGGAATATTTTACCCAAGACGACGCCATCATCATTTAATCATACAGTAAAGCTGCATGCCGTCGGGAAAAATGACGGCTGTAGTTTCCCCTTGCTTTCAGCCGTTCGCAGTACCACAACAGCAAGGCCGTTTTGGTTAGTGTTACAGGGCCAGATCTCATCCAGACTGTTGCCCCTGCAACTACTGAAAAGGCTACTGCCCCTCTTCAGGAACCACACGTTTGTCTGGCCTCTCAACAGATACCCCTCCATTGTGGTTGCACTTACGTTACGGCTATCTGTATCGTTGAAGCACACAAGCGCCCCACCAACGGCAAGGTCCATGGTTCATGGGGAGGGGGGTCTTTAATAGTAAATACTCATAATAGTGATTGTTGTATTGTTTAGAACACACGGTCATTATTAAAAATGAATATGACTAACGAGCGTGAGCTCTATTACTAATTAAACAGTCCAGTCTCCGAACGTTAATTAAATTGTAATGATAACTGACTATAATCGAGATATCTCAGGGGAACCTAGATATATGAAAGCTACCTACAGGTCACTTGCATTACACTAAAGAAGAAACAAATTGGGTACCAATGTCCTACCAGTTTACTGATATAGTTAGTAGTTAGTATTTTGAGTGTTTGCAACACTTAATCGTAGCTCAGAAACACACCACGTGTATCTTATCAGTACAGCAGGAAGTGTGAGGAAAGAATAAGGCATTTCATTTTTATAAGGAACCGACTGAAGAGCCTTACTGCTGACATTTGTTCACTCAAGCTTGGATTATCATTTGTTTTTCTTTCCTTCGATTTCTTTTCCTCTTTCTTTTCTTCTGTATGCCTCCAGTCCTTTTTTTAGCTAAACTAGCGCTGATGACAGATTGCGAACCAACCCCATTATCTAAGATGATTATTACTATGACCTTGCCTAGAATTTGCGAGCTAAATTAAGGTTGCAAATCTATTTCCTCTTGAGTATCAAATCATGGAAATCTTCCTTTTCATTTCTAGAACGTTTCTTACAAAGGCTTCTTGAGCTTCAAATCCTTCTAACTTTCCTTTCTACTCGTAGAATATTTCTTTATTCTCAAGCCGTCTCCACGTGACTCGTAAAGGCTCAAGCGGATATAGAGTTGTTCAAAATTTGCGACGTTACTTCCTGTTGTTTCACATTGAGGACGCATTGCCCTGAATGAAACACAAAATAAGTTCTGCGACATTTTGGCAACGCGCTGCCAAACGCTGAACCATCGAATTAAATGATTGTATGGCACTATTGGCTAAGAGAGCCCATCTGGAGTTGTCTGGCCACCCGATGCAAGTTTGACGGCTCTTTGGCGACTTGCGTTCAATATAATGAAATGACGATGACAGCACAACACCCAGTCCCTTAACAGATAAAATCTCCAATCTGGCCAGGAATCTAACCCAGGCCCCTTGCATATCAGACAGCCGTACTGACGACACACCTATGGAGGCGGGCGTTGAACCAACAAGAGGCGAGAACTCACTCTATGTTACAAGCAGAGCTTGGTACACGCCATATTGGATTCTGTCGTTTCCAGTTAAACTCTATATTTGGGAGGGGGGGGGGGGGGGAGAGGTTACATTTTAACTTAGCTTCTATGAGTATATGCTGTTTCAGATCACCAACACATTCAATATCTGTAGAAAACGCATCGTTCTTGGTGTGATTTGTTGCAATGAAATGGCAAGAAAGATCATATTGGTGGTCAATGAAAATTCTGCTTGGCTATTTTTGTATTATGACTTCCATGCTGTGAAGGCATGCCATTTCAAGGCAATGTGTAACCTCACGCACGGTTTCTTTTCAGCCAATGCAAGTTTCAGACGATCAAACAGTAGAGCATAATAGGGTCCAGTTATGGTTCTGCATTTTTCCAAGTAATCTATGAGGATTATTCCTTGGCAACCCTCCAGAAAAGTGGCCACCACCTTACCAGATAACAAAATGGTATAAGCCTTCTTCGGAGCGCTTTCAAAATCCTTTGTGCATTCTTTTGATGCCGTTTTGATTCTGGTGTGTTATGATGGATGTGGTGTCACCGCCAGACACCACACTTGCTAGGTGGTAGCCTTTAAATCGGCCGCGGTCCATTAGTATACGCCGGACCCGCGTGTCGCCACTGTCAGTGGTAGCAGACCGAGCGCCACCACACGGCAGGTCTAGAGAGACGTCCTGGCACTCGCCCGAGTTGTACAGCCGACTTTGCAAGGAAAGGTTCACTGATAAATACGCTCTCATTTGCCAAGACGATAGTTAGCATAGCCTTCAGCTACATTTGCTACGACCTAGCAAGGCGCCGTATTCAATTGATAATTAATATTATGAAGCATGTACCGTAACGAGAGATGTTCTACAAATGTGGATTAAAGTTAAGTATTACAAGATTTTCGTACTTTATTGCAATTCTCAAGACATTGTCCTGTTCCAGACCTCACGCCAATCTGCGTGAGCTGAACGCGTGCCTTTCGGCTACTTCCGAGTGGCGTGGCTGTCTTGCTACGCCACTACAATGGATCCATGTTTCATTAACAGTCACAAATAGGCACAAAAAAACTTGCGAACTGCAATTAAATATCGTCAGACATTGTGTTGAAATGTTGTGCCGGATGCGCCTTTGGTCACTGAACAATCGCGGCATCCACCTAGCACACAACTTCTTCATAGCCAATTATCCATGCAGGGTATTATTCACATTCTCAGTTGAGATCGTCGCAGTCTCAGCAATCTCACGAATTTCTATTGTGGGGTCTTGCACTATCGTATCATTAATTTTGTCAACGGTTTCCTTTGTGGTGAACTCAATTCGAGGATCGGAGCGTGCTTTATCTTCAGTGCTTCTCCTGCCACGTTTAAATTCATTAATCGAAAAGCAAATGGTCTCCAGTGATGGTGCAGAGTCCGCGTGAAATTTATCCAATTCTGTTTTGATTTGTTCTGCAGTCCAACCCTTAAAATAAAAATGTTTGGTAACAGTAGGAAAGACGGTTTTCTCCGTTTTCAATTGCAGTTAACATACTGAGTTCAGGCTGCTATCAGTAAGGAATTGTACGCTGTACATTGTAGAAGTTCTTTATACGACCCTTGAAATAATCAAGCTTACCACCCAAGAACACAGCAAAAATGTTCCATTCTTTCATGGAAATTTACCAGACTTATCAAACCACGCTTGGTAACGGAAATAACTTGTGTAACCTGTCCTGCCACAGTACATATAATTCAGTGTTTAAACTGTTACAATTAGTTTGGTTACTTGTGTATCTTTGCCGGACCTCGCCGTGCGAACTCGTCTCCTGGGATAACTTATTTTCCACATTCACAACAAGCCATAAATTTAGATTTATAATTGTTTCTGTTAACTGTTTGTGCTATATCCGCGAGTAGCCGGATACCGGTGCACACGTCAGAAAAACAGTAGGGAAACGGTGACGACGCAAGGCGGGAAGACCGCCTGCGGACGGGACTCAAACCCACGCCGAAGTCGAGCAACAAGGCTGACCGAACGGCGGACCTAACACACACACACACACACACACACACACACACAAAAGGGAGCGTATGGCATCGTTGGCCGGGAGGCCCCATCCGGGGAAGTTCGTTCGACAAGTCTTATTTCAGCCGACGCCAAATTGGCCGACTTGCGCGCCGTTGACGAGAACAGCACAACACCCAGTCCCCAAGGGGAGAAAATCTCGAAAGCGGCCCCGCTTGCATGGGAGGTGAGGACTTTATCACCCAGCCAAGCAGGCGGACCAAACACAACAAGAGCAAGTCAATAGCAACATCAACAAAGTGCAACGATCTTTCGACATAACGCTGTCAACGGGTCAAATACGAGGCACAGTCCAAATCTAGACCAAATAGGAAAACCAATACCAAAGTGAAGTCGTCGACGAGTAGTCAGTAGTACGATGGACATGGTAACGAACGCTTTCAATCGAAGTACGCGACTGACTGAGCGATTTTCTTTTTTTTTTCCTTTATTGAATTTCGATTCCCCCCGAAGAGGGTGGGCTGGCAGCAGCTTAGTAAGCTGCTCTCCAGGTTCAAATGGTTCTGAGCACTATGGGACTTAACATCTGAGGTCATCAGTCCCCTAGAACTTAGAACTACTTAAACCTAACTAACCTAAGGACATCTCACACACACATACATGCCCGAGGCAGGATTCGAATCTGCGACCGTAGCGGTCGCGCGGTTCCAGACTGAAGCGTCTAGAACCGCTCGGCCACACCGGCCGGCGCTGCTCTTCAGCCTACAGAATTTTTGAAACATAAGAAGATAAGAAGCAATAAAAGCAGGCGATAAAATGGTGACGTAAATTGTAAAACGGTGGAAAATTGTGGAAAGTTAAAACATAAAACAAAGGGTGAGCGATGCTAATAAAATACACAGGAAGCAGATAGAGTAAAATAGTAGACAAACAATTAAAAAACACGGCGACAGTCTGGTTTCTGTTCGCAAGAGATATAAAAATCACACCCAACAACAGTATGATGTCCGTTCACAACACTTTGGAAAAGACGCACTACACTTAACAATCACTGGAAACACTGCACTAAAAAGTCGGCACGAAGATGACACACCACAGCCAAGGGCAGGTTGGGGGGGGGGGGAGGAGGGGAGACCTGGGCAGATGAGGGGGAAAAAAGGGGGGAGGAGAGGAAAAACGAAAGGGGGGAACCGACAGAGGGAGAAGACTCACAAGGGGGGGGGGGGGCAGGGCAACGCGAGAGGGAATGGGGAAAGGCAGAGGAGGGAAACGCAAAAGGACTTGGGGGAGAGAAGGGAGGCAGAGAGAGGGTAGGCGCGAAAAAAAAAACAGGATGGAAGGGGGGGAGAGGGAGCACAGGAAAGGACAGAGGAAGGGAGGGGGAGGTGGGGATCAGGGTGGATAGGAGGGATAAATGGAGGGAGAGAGGGTGTCATCCGGGAGGGGTAGTTAACAGAAGCCGCTTTGGGAAAGGAGATGAAGGGTGTAGAGATGGAGGGTAGAAGGACACAACAGTTAAGGTGCGGCAGAGGGCGGGTCTCGGAGAGGAGAGGAGCAAACAGGGGATGAGGGGGATCAAGGCAGCGGGAGGTATAGAGTATGCGGATATGTTAGAGGAATAGGAGCAGATGGGGGAAGGGAATCAGGTCATAGAGGATTCGCGTGGGGGACGGTAGGCATATACGGAAGGTGAGGCGGAGTGCATGGCGCTCGAGGATGTGGAGGGACTTCTAGAATTTGGGGAGGGGGGGATATCCAGGCGGGACTGGCATAACAGAGGATGGGACGGATTAAGGATTTGTAGGTGTGGAGGATAGTAGAGGGGTTCAACCCCCATGTCCGGCCAGAGAGGAGTTTGAGGAGACTGAGGCAGTTGTGGGCTTTGGATTGGACAGAGTGGAGATGAGGGATCCAGGTGAGGTGAACTGAGCAATAGAGATGTGGTGGTATTTATGCTGGTCGCGAGTGGGACTTCTGGCAGGTGGGTTCACGTGGTGTGAGGGCGACATACTCACTAGGCGGGTGCAGCTCTGCAGTCTATCATCCAACGAGATCCATTTGCTCTGGTGGAAATTCGACTTCCGCGCAGCCCGATACCAGTATTTGGACTTGGAACCTGCTATTACAATGGCAAAACACGCCACTGAAAACAATATTGACCACTTATAAGCATGTATAAGCCTGCACCAAAGTTAATGTCGCATGCAATCGTGTAATTAATTCCGGGACATTGGGTGGTAATGGGGTTTGGTTCTTTACCTACAACACACGTACATGACCCACTTCACTGCATTTTCTATCTGAAGTATCGTCTTGATTCTTAGTTATACCCACTAAACAAACAGTGATTATTTAGCGTCAGGATGTGAGCAGCAAGTAACTTACCATTAGTTTATCCCTCTGAGGTAAATAATAAAAACAAAATATGATGGCCGCCCCACCTGACTGGACAAATTTTGTAAGTGAACTGAATTAGTTTTATGCAAGCTTTTCTTTTATTATTGCAAAGCTACTTGAAAAAAAAAAAAAAGAAAACGAGATGGATGCCAGCAAAAGTCTTATTATGTAGCTATTTTGATATCATCTTTGAAATACTGATGTGAAATTAATTATTAAAATTCAGTCATAATGAACTTCAAAAGTTCCATTGAGGTGACAAGTCATGGGACAGTGATATGTATTTATGAAAGTGGCTTTAGTATCGCGTACACAAGATAAAGATGGCCGTGCCGTAACCGAGCTGTCGTTAGTACTCAGATGACTCATGTGGAAAGATCTCTGACTTCATTATGGCCGCAGGACGGCAAATAACAGACTTTTTACGCTTGGGACATTCCATTTCGAAAATCCTTTGGGAATTCAGTGTTCCCAGATCCACAGTGTCAAGAGTGTGCCGAGAACACCAAATTTCAGGCATTACCTGTCACCTCGTACGACGCAGTGAGCGACGGCCTTCACTTAACGTTCGAGAGCAGCGGCGTTTGCGATAGTTGTCAGTGCTAACAGACAAGCAACACTGCGTGAAATAACCGTAGAGATCAATGTGCGACGTTCGACGGCCGTTAGGACAGTACGGCGAAATTTGCCTTTAAAGGGCTACAGCAACAAACGACCGACGCGTGTGCCATTGCTAAGAGCACGACACCGCCTGCAGAGCCTCTCCAGGGCTGGACTCGAAAACCGTTGCCTGAGCCCCGACTACAGTTGGTAGGAGCTGATGGTAGGGTTCGCCGGCCGATGTGGCCGAGCGGTTCTAGGCGCTTCAGTATGGAACCGAGCGACCGGTACAGTCGCAGGTTCGAATCCTGCCTCGGGCATGGATGTGTGTGATGTCCTTAGGTTAGTTAGGTTTAAGTAGTTGTAAGTTCTAGGGGACTGATGACCACAGATGTTAAGTCCCATAGTGCTCAGAGCCATTTGAACCATTTGACAAATATGTTGACTGGTGCCTTTATCGCAATCACATGTGCGATAGGCAGTGATTCTTCATGTTACACTTACGGCACAAATTATGTAGTAGATAGCAAGCTCTGTGTACTTCAGATAATTAACAATATGCACAGATATTTAATTATGGAAACAATGGCATACCAGAAGTAGTGACATATGACGTATTTGAAGCCTTTCGAGATATGAGAAAAGGACAGGTTCTGGAACATGACGTTCTCTCAAAAGAAATCAAGCCAACTCTTTGTAAAATTACTAAGGAAACGAGACTGGAGGTAGTATTAAAACAGAAAACTATCGGTAATTAACACATTGTATTACCCAAAACGTTTAAAGATAGACCACATACATGAAGATTACTGTTAGTCCTTTTACGTGGTTAAATATGAGAATATGTCATAGTTTCTGCCCTGTAGCAATTGAGCAGTCCTAACTGGTGGTGTCGAATAATGTTTCTCAATTTCTTAACTTTTTGTATTATAGACAGTTATGGTTCATGACAATGCCTTCCATAGCAACAGTTTTTTATGTGCTTCTGACGTAATTATTCCTCCGCAATTTCTGCTCGGAAATTGTTGGATCCGTAACAAAACTTTTCCTGAGACCACTTGTAATTCCATTCCATTGTGCAAATTATTGCGACACCGCTCCAGTGAACTCCTGATCACACTTTTGACGTAAACATCTGTTTATTTTCACTGTATGCTTTAGCATATTGACATCTGCATCTACATCTACATCTACATGGATACCCTGCAAATCACATTTAAGTGCCTGGCAGAAGGTTCATCGAACCACCTTCACAATTTTGTATTATTCCAGTCTCGTGTAGCGCGCGGAAAGAATGAACACCTATATCTTTCCGTACGAGCTCTGATTTCCCTTATTTTATCGTGGTGATCGTTCTTCCTTTTGTAGGTCGGTGTCAACAAAATATTTTCGCATTCGGAGGAGGAAGTTCGTGATTGGAATTTCGTGAGAAGAATCCGTCGCAGCGAAAAACGCCTTTCTTTTAATGATTTCCAGCCCAAATCCTGTATCATTTCTGTGACACTCTCTCCCATATTTCGCGATAATACATAACGTGCTGCCTTTCTTTGAACTTTTTCGATGTACTCCATCAGTCCTATCTGGTAAGGATCCCACACTGCGCAGCAGTATTCTAAAAGAGGACGGACAAGCATAGTGTAGGCAGTCTCCTTAGTAGGTCTGTTACATTTTCTAAGTGTCCTGCCAATAAAATACAGTATTTGGTTAGCCTTCCCCACATTTTCTATGTGTTCTTTCCAATTTAAGTTGTTCGTAATTGTAATACCTAGGTATTTAGTTGAATTTATGGCTTGTAGATTAGACTGATTTATCGTGTAACCGAAGTTTAACTTCATAGGCTGCTACCAAGCCTCGCTCTGTTTAGAGTCCGGCACTGTGCCTGACCCCTGAGGTAGCCAAGGTCATCCAAACAGATCTATCCACCTGTATCTACCGTTTGCAAGACGTCGTCTACTGATAAAATCAGCTGTGCTTCACACTAGTGGTACTTCGTGGTGCCGTGCTTGTTGAAATTAAGACTGCTTGAGCTTCGGGCTTTAGTTGGTGTGTTTCGAAATTCCATCTCACGTCATCAGTTAAGTGCTGTACACGATAGTGTACGCGAACGCTCAGCTGCAAGGTTATATATCATCAGTTTTTCTTGTTTGCTTCGTGTGTTGCACAAGAAGTTCGTTTCCTCGGACGATGTTTAATGTAATACCGCTTTGTCAGAACGTGGAATCCGTGAAACAATCCGCATTCGGCGGACTCCGGGTCAGCTGTGGGTATCGACTTCCTCAGCGCGCATTCGTGGTGCAACTGCCTGTTCTGCATCGCCACGCTGTTGCGTAAGCGGATCGCTGCAGCCTCTGAGATGGAGACGGATGGGCCTCGCTGGTCTGTTGGTGTCGCCTTACGGCACGAGCGCGCCAGTCAATTGGGGAGGCGCCTGCCTGCCTGCTTGCTTGCATTCCTACAGTTTTCGATTTGACCTGGATGCTATAGAGTCATTCCATGTCAAATCAACCAATTTTACTACATGATTTGAACCATGACCTCCCAGATTTGGATGATTTTTTTTTCAGGTAATGTACCCACTAACACTAGTTTAAAATTGAGATTTCAAATTTTTCTGATCTTTGGTTTTTGAGATTCAAGGGTTTAAAAATAAAAAAACCTCTGTTTTTTATCAATCGATGATTCTTTTAAATTGCTGTAGCCCAAAAACTATACAACCTAGAGAGCTCAAACTTGCACCATTGTTTTTCCCCTAAAAATTCCCTTCAATTTGATATGTAACGTAACTATGCTAACTAAATCTGAAAATTTTAAACTATTATTAAAAAAAACATTTTTTGTAATTTCCAAAATACCTACCCTCCGATTTCTTTATAAAAATTATGTGTCTTGTTCAGTCTAACTGAGTACATGCATGAAAAATTTCAAGATGGGATCTCAATGGGTTCTTGCATAAAATAATATTTTACTACCTCAATACACTCTAGTGAGGTGAAAAGCAGACTATTTCTAGGCTCTGAATACTAAGGTACGCCTATGTAATTCTAACAAACTTAAATTATTATGTTAGCCTTTTTATGCAGCATTACCCTCTTATTGTTTGTTAATGCATTAAATGATATAGTGTTGTTTTAATTTAATGTTCATGATCCTTTTAACTATGCATCAGAAGGAAGTGAACACATTTTAATTGGTAATACACGTGCTACAAAAAATGGCTCTGAGCACTATGCGACTTAACTTCTGAGGTCATCAGTCGCCTAGAACTTAGAACTAATTAAACCTAACTAACCTAAGGACATCACACACATCCATGCCCGAGGCAGGATTCGAACCTGCGACCGTAGCGGACGTTCGGTTCCAGACTGTAGCGCCTAGAACCGCACGGCCACTCCGGCCGGCACACGTGCTACAAGTTAGAATTTTGAATAAAGCCACTCACCTTCATCCTTAGTTGTAAATGGCAGAGATTATCTTTTTCTTGGTTTTCCAGTGTTGTTTGTAATCATTTACAACAAGTTCCGTATATTAGAAATAGGCATATACGAGTAAGTAATTTCACTTGGGAAAAAGATTAACTTGTTGATATCTGCATGGATAGAACTGTATTTGTAATAGCAATTGGTATTTACAAAGTTAATACACGTGGTATTTGTACAACTTAGGGTTTAGTGAGGGTAGGTGTAACATAATTTAAACATGCTTCTTTTATGATCTTTTAAGATATTTTTCCAAAGCAAGAGAAGACAATTTCATTTCTTTAGCACTTAAAGTGTAGGTTCTTCCCGTAGTTGTTGTTGGATTCGCTGTTTGTAAAAGAGTATTTCCTGGGATATCTAATATATCTCTTGGTTGTGGATAGTAAAAAGAGTGGGATGGACTCTTTGGGTGTAAAAATTTATTCGGTACACGTCATTGTATTTTTCTTCAATGCATCCTAGCCACCAAGAGTCATCATATGCTACTGTCACAAAACCAGCAGTAATATCTTCCACATGTGACAGTGTTATTTGGTTCAGTGTTGTCACATATTCAAGAGACTCATCCAGACTAAAATGATAAGGCTTGTCACTAATTTGACTCTCTGTGCAGGGTTTATATGAGTGAAACTTTTGTGTTCCCACAATCACTTTTGAGTAACTAAACCGAGGAAGTAAGTATTCTTTGGTCAGTTCATAGTCCTCTGTTGCGCAATATTCAAAGACAATGTTTTTTATGTTTTACATGGCAAATACATAAAGTGATTTGGGTGATAAGATTTGTTGGTCATATGGTCTTTGTAAGCTGGCTTTAGCAGCTAGCCACTTAACAGTTCCGCCAAGGCCATCGCATGCGCTCTTGCCTTGGGATGTTGCAAACAACTCCCACTCTGCCTCTACTTCAAAATCAGTTTTATGCAAACACAAATTACTGAAGTTTTTCTTATTCTTATATCGTGCAGCGCTGCCATCAAAGAGTACGTAATCTTTTTAAGTGAAAAAGGCAAGGTTTGCTTTATGATTTCTAACAGTTTTTTCCGGAATACACAGAAAGCGACTGCATTATGTTCCAGGCAATCTGATATGAAGACATACTGCAGATGTTTTAGTTTTCCCTCCCATTTATAATATATGATGAAATGATGCAGTGTAGCTTCCCCGTTACATCAAAATGGCCATAAGTGGGATAGTGGCCAAAACTAGAGCCTTGACCCTATATGAAAATCTCAAGTTTTTTTATAATAAAAGGTGAATGTCGTACAAAATCGTAAGGTTCTTAAGTTATAATTTTTTTTATGTATTTTATTCTAGCATTAAAATATCATTTAATGAATTAACAAACAATAAGAGGGTAATGTTGCATAAAAAGACTAACATAATGATTTAAGTTTGTTAGAATTACATCTAATCTGAAGATTAGATGGGTAGATCAGATAACTAATGAGGAGGTATTGAATATATTTAGGGAGAAGAGGAATTTGTGGCACAACTTGACTAGAAGAAGGGATCGGTTGGTAGGACATGTTCTGAGGCATCAAGGGATCAACAATTTCGTACTGGAGGGCCGCGTGGAGGGTAAAAATCGTAGAGGGAGGCCAAGAGATGAATGCACTAAGCAGATTCAGAAGGATGTAGGCTGCAGTAGGTACTGGGAGATGAAGAAGCTTGCACAGGATAGAGTAGCATGGAGAGCTGCATCAAACCAGTCTCAGGACTGAAGACAACAACAACAACAACATGGAATTACATAGGCCTACCTTAGTATTCATAGCCTAGAAATAGTCTGCTTTTCATCTCACTAGTGTGTCTTGCGATAGTAAAATATTATTTTATGCAAGAACCTATTGAGATCCGATCTTGAAATTTTGCATGCATGTACTCAGTTAGACTGGACAACACATATAATTTTTATAAAGAAATCCAAGGGTACGTTTCTTGGAAATTTCAAAAAATGTTTTTTTGGAATACTTTAAAATTTTCAGATTTAGGTAGCATAGTCACGTTACATATCAAATTGAAGGGAATTTTTAGAGGAAAACAATGGTGCAAGTTTGAGCTCTCTAGGTTGTATAATTTTTGAGCTACAGCATTTTAGAACAATCATCTATTGATCAAAAACAGAGGTTTTTTTTATTTTTAAACCCTTGAAACTCAAAAACCAAAGATCAGAAAAATTTGAAATCTCAGTTTTAAACTAGTGTTAGTACATAACCTGAAAAAAAATTCATCCAAATCTGAGATATCAAGGTTCAGACTGTTAGTTGATTTGAGATGGAATGACCCTATATTAATTTCCCCGTGTAATATTTGTGGCTTTGCAGCCATCATACAGGGTGCAGCAGCGTTCATAGTAGCATATTAAAAACACACTGTAATGTTATGTGAGCCTCACTGCCCCTTTTTTTAAACTAATTTGTGTCTGATTTTATTCTGAGAAGCTCAGTAATGTATGTAAATACTGTAAATGTAAATTTGATTCAAAAAGTACTTGAAGTGAAGTGAAGTGCAACTGGACAGCAACAAACTCTTTAGCGCGCAATCCCCGCAACGATAGTAGTTGTGAATCTTTGAGTATGGACTTAAAAAAAAACAATTGGTTTATTTAAAAAAAAGAGAGAACTGTTAATCTGTTTCTTGTGGAAAGAGGACGTGTTGCTAGGCCGTCGCTCAGAACGTATTGTTACATTTAATGAAAATTGATATTTTAGTGATAAAACCGAGTAAAGTATGTGTAAGAGTTGCCAAACATTTATGTACACAAATTTTCTGGAAGTGAAGAATAGTCATATCTTGTTTTTGGAAAAGGAGGTGAATTTCATTGTCGTCTCCGTCTATCAATCGACAGAATTGTAAGTGTACAAAGTTCACTAAAACACAGGAAAAGAAATGCATTCTCTATAGTTTTCATTCAATAAGTAACAACCTCTCGTAATTTCTTAATTGCAGTAATTGGATTATGTTCGTGAACAATAGTATGGTGCTGAACTCCACTAACCAAAATGATGTAGCAGGACGTGTAGTTTGAAGGAAGTTTGTGTTCCAAGCAATCTCCTTTTCTCACAAAAAGCAGATTGCTGTTTGATCTTATTTACTTACAACAGTGGTCCCTTAGGTATGAAAAGCTACGAAAATTTGGGCTCAAAGCTGTCCGCAAGACGGCCAAGTTACTAACAGAGTCGTATTTTAAACCTTAAAGAACAATAACTTCGGCCGCGCGGGATTAGCCGAGCGGTCTGAGGCGCTGCAGTCATGCACTGTGCGGCTGGTCCCGGCGGAGGTTCGAGTCCTCCCTCGGGCATGGCTGTGTGTGGTTGTCCTTAGGATAATTTAGGTTAAGTAGTGTGTAAGCTTAGGGACTGATGACCTTAGCAGTTAAGTCCCGTAAGATTTCACATACATTTGAACATTTTTTGAACAATAACTTCCTCCAAATGGTAATACGTCACCAACTGGTGCAGAAGCTGACCATTCAAGGAGGCAGAACCAAAATTCAGGTACCAGTTACGACTTAAAGTAAAAATCTCAATCAAAAATCAATCTCTCTCTCTCTCTGCAAACACATGTATAAATATTCATATAATTAAGATAAAAGTCATTTTATAACACCATCAGGCAGTAACTGTAATTTATTTATTACCTCTTATGTCAATGAATAGTTAAAGATATGCCATTTACTAATGTGTAAGTCATTGTCCATTGCGTGGATTACTTTTTTTTAATATGACTCCTGTCAAATGATGCCCCCTCTGCACAACACATTCATGTAGGCGGCGTTGGAAGCTTTCAATAACTCGGCGTAACGTTTTCCCTGGGACGTTGCCGACGGCAATTTTGATGCGATCCTTCAACTCAGGAATGGTGGCACAACGTGTTCGGAACACTACTCGCTTCAGGTAGCCCCAAAGGAAAAAGTCTGCATATGGAAGGTCAGGTGAGCGAGGCGGCCAGGAAATGTCACCAAAACGGGAGATTAATCTACCGGGGAATGTCTGTCGCAAGAATTACATGCAAATTCTGGCCACCGTTCCTGAGTTGAAGCAATGTCCCAGGGAATACGTTACGCCGAGTTATGGGAAGCTTCCAACGCCGCCTAGATGAATGTGCTATGCAGAGAGGGCATCATTTGACAGGAGTCATATTCAAAAAGTAATCCACGCAATGGACAATGACTTACACATTAGTAAATGGCATATGGCTCTGAGTACTATGGGACTCAACTGCTGAGGTTATTAGTCCCCTAGAACTTAGAACTAGTTAAACCTAACTAACCTAAGGACATCACAAACATCCATGCCCGAGGCAGGATTCGAACCTGCGACCGTAGCGGTCTTGCGGTTCCAGACTGCAGCGCCTTTAACCGCACGGCCACTTCGGCCGGCAGTAAATGGCATACCTTTAACTATTAATTGACATATGAGGTAATAAATAAATTACAGTTACTGCCTGATTTTGTGTTTTTAATATCCTACTATGAACGCTGCCGCACCCTGTATCAGGCTGCAACAAGCTCTTCTTAGCGGTTGAGAAAGCAGCGGTGGGAAGATGACGTAATGTGGTGAGAGATCCCGATGGCAGATGGTTTGTTCGGTACGGGTATTGTGAGAAAGACCGCTTAAATTTGTGGTCCTTCTATGCGATTCGCTGCTGCGTTCGATAGTTGCACACCAAGATCATAATCTTCTGTTATTAATACTAGAAGGAGGAAGACTGCACTGTCGTTCCTTCTCTAGATTGTCGCACAGATGACAAAATCGTAGATATCTAAATAGATGACAGAGGGCTAGAAAAACAATTAAAATCGCTCAAAATAGGAAAGGCCGCTGGACCTGATGGGATACCAGTTCGATTTTACACAGAGTACCCGAAGAAACTTGCCCCCTTTCTTGCAGAGGTGTACCGTAGGTCTCTAGAAGGGCATAGCGTTTAAAAAGATTGGACAAAGGGCACAGGTAATCCCCGTTTTCAAGAAGGGACGTCGAACAGATGTGCAGAACTATAGACCTATATCTCTAATGTCGATCTGTTGTAGAATTTTGGAACACGTATTATGTTCGAGTTTAATGACCTTCCTGGAGACTAGAAATCTACTCTGTAGGAATCAGCATGGCTTTCGAAAAAGACGATCGTGTGAAACCCAGCTCGCGCTGTTCGTCCACGAGACTCAGAGGGCCATAGACGCGGGTTCCCAGGTAGATGCCGTGTTTCTTGACTTCCGCAAGGCGTTTGATACAGTTCCGCACAGTCGTTTAATGAACAAAGTAAGAGCATATGGACTATCAGGCCATCTCAATGGAGAGAAGTCTTCGGAAGTAAGAGTATTTCAGGTGTGCCGCAGGGGAGTGTCGTAGCACCGTTGCTATTCACAATATATATATATATATATATATATATATATATATATATATATATATATATATATGGCTCAAATGGCTCTGAGCACTATGGGACTTAACTTCTGAGGTCATCAGTGCCCTAGAACTTAGAACTACTTAAACCTAACAAACCTAAGGACATCACACACAGCCATGCCCGAGGCAGGATTCGAACCTGCGACCGTAACGGTCGCGCGGTTCCAGACTGTAGCGCCTAGAACCGCTCGACCACTTCGGCCGGCACAATATACGAGGGCCGTTCAGAAAGTAACCTCCGGTTGATTTAAAAAAATACACCAAGTTAAATAAAAATATTTTAATATATACATCTTACAACTACATCTTTGCACTATTTTTCTACATAGTCTCCATAGCGATTGAGGCACTTATCGTATCTCTTCACAAGCTTTGAAATTCCTTCTGCATAAAAATCACCCGCTTGTGCCTGGAGCCAGCCTGTGACCGCATCTTTGAGCTCTTCGTCGTCATCAAACCGCTGTGACCCGAGCCATTTCTTCAAATGCATGAAGAGGTGATAATCACTTGGCGCCAGGTCTGGGCTGTAAGGTGGATGGTGGATAACGTCCCACTTGAAGGACTCAAGAAGGGCCGTTGTTCTGCGAGCAGAGTGAGGACGGCGTTATCGTGCAAAAAAACGATACCGGAAGTCAGCATACCACGGCGTTTATTCTGTATAGCCCGTTGTAACTTTTTTGTTGTTTCACAGTACACGTCTTGATTAATGGTCGTACCACGTTCCATGAATTAAACCAACAACACCCCTTTGGCATCCCAAAACACCATTGCCATCAGTTTTCTGGCAGAAAAATCTTGCGAGGCTTTTCTTGGTTTGGTAGGCGAATTTGAATGTGCCCACATCTTTGATTGTTCTTTTGTCTCAGGGTTCACGTACTTAATCCAGGTTTCGTCACCGGTCACGATTCTGTTTAACAATGGTTCTCCTTCGTCCTCATAACGTGACAGAAGGTCTAATGCAGAGGCCATTCTTTGAGTTTTGTGGTGGTCGGTAAGAATTTTGGGCACCCATCGTGCACAGAATTTACGGTAACCCAATCTTGCTGTCACTATCTCGTACAAGAGAGTCTTAGAAATCTGTGGAAAACCAGTAGACAACTCCGACATTGAGAAACGTCGATTTTCACGAACTTTTGCATCAACTGTCTGAACGAGTTCGTCAGTCACCAATGATGGTCTACCACTCCTCTCTTCATCATGAACGTTTTCTCGTCCACTTTTAAATAAACGTACCCATTCACGGACAACTCCTTCACTCATAACTCTTGGTCCATACACGGCACAAAGCTCACGATGAATAGCTGCTGCAGAATATCCTTTGGCTGTAAAAAACCTTATGACAGCACGCACTTCACATTTGGCGGGGTTTTCTATTGCAGCACACATTTCAAACTGCCACAAAAACTAAACTAGCGCAGGTACGACGTTCACTCGACCACGGCTTGATGCCGACTGACCTGTTGAGTGCGTGAACGCACAAATGGCGTCGCTACTCCCCCACAACCCGCACTGTGACCAATCGGAGGTTACTTTCTGAACCGCCCTCGTATATAAATGATCTTGTGGATAATATCGGAAGATCACTGAGGCTTTTTGCGGATGATGATGTAGTATATCGAGAGGTTGTAACAATGGAAAATTGTACTGAATTGCAGGAGGATCTGCAACGAATTGAAGCATGGTGCAGGTTATGGCAATTGAATCTCAATGTAGAAAAGTGTAATGTGCTGCGAATACATAGAAAGAAAGATTCTTTATCATATACCTACAATATAGCAGGTCACCAACTGGAAGCAGTTAATTCCATAAATTATCTGGGAGTAGGCATTAGGAGTGATTTAAAATGGAATGACCATATAAAGTTAATCGTCGGTAAAGCAGATGCCAGACTGAGATTCATTGGAAGAATCGTAAGGAAATGCAGTCCGAAAACAAAGGAAGTAGGTTACAGTACACTTGTTCGCCCACTGCTTGAATACTGCTCACCAGTGTGGGATCCGTACGAGATAGGGTTCCTAGAAGAGATAGAGAAGATCCAACGAAGAGCAGCGCGCTTCGTTACGGGATCATTTAGTAATCACGAAAGCGTTACGGAGATGATAGATAAACTCCAGTGGAAGACTCTGCAGGAGAGACGCTTAGTAGTTCGGTACGAGCTTTTGTTGAAGTTTCGAGAACATACCTTCACCGAGGAGTCAAGCAGTATATTGCTCCCTCCTATGTATATCTCGCGAAGAGACCATGATGATAAAATCAGAGAGATTAGAGCCCACACAAAGGCATACCGACAATCTTTCTTTCCACGAACAATACGAGATTGGAATAGAAGGGAGAACCGATAGCGGTACTCAAGGTACCCTCCGCCACACACCGTCAGGTGGCTTGCGGAGTATGGATGTATATATAAATGTAGAAAACTAAACAGCGTATTTACTTGCAGTTCGAATTAAAGCATCTCTCAATAGCGTGCTATCATACCATTATTTCACAAATATTAATAACCAGCAGAACAATAAACAACTGCTATACGAAAAGGCAGACGAAGCACTTCGGTGATCTTCGGATCGCGCCTAACTTGGATGGCGGGCGAGGTGGTGCGGCTGTAAGATGAGAGCCGATTCGGCAGTATCGGAGGACAGACGTGTTGTCTGCCGCGGTCGGTGTCAGTTAAGACTTTATTAACAATTTCTGGTTATTTGGACATGTAGTTGAGAACACTGTGATAGTAATTACGGAAATACGCAGATGATTATTTTGCTGAAGAATGGAATTATTTGTGACTCTAAAGTGAAATGTAATTGTGCAGTTTTTCGTGTTCTGCTAATAAAAAGCGAATGGCATCGCGTATGAACAAACTAACTGGAAATTTAGTTATTTGTAATCAGTTGGTCGCTAAGAGTTTATTACAGCCTCAAGATAACGGATTCACGACCTGCGTGCTGTTTTCTGCACAGGGGACAATAACAATAGGAGACTGCAGGTTGGTGAACATTAATTAAAACTTATGCATTCCATTCAGGGCGGTGGAAACAAATAGGCAACTCGCGTGTACTGCAGTCTTAGTAGAAATGAGATCAGTGACACGTCATCTGTGGTAACGCAGAGGAGGTGTGAAGGAGAGAAATTTTCGAGGGAAAGGGGTTTATCATACACATGTATATATTATCACCCCCCCCCCCTCTCTCTCTCTCTCTCTCCTTTCCAATATGCCGTACCCGTCTGTATCTAGCACAGACCTTCGGATACTAAAGCGTAAACGCGGTGGTAGTTCAAGCAGTTTGTGGCCGATATGAACATTTAGAAAAATGGTTCTGAAAGACCACTACGCCGTAAAAAGAAAGAAAAAGTTCACTTGTGGAGGGTTTCCCAAGATCCCGAAGGTAACATTAAGGAAGATGTGCTTCTTTTTTACTTTGTAATGGAAATTAGTTAGGACATAGGAGATTACACTGAGGTGACAAAAAGTCATGGAGTGGCGATATGCACGTATACAGATGGCAGTAGTATCGCGTACACAAGGTATAAAAGAGCTGTGCATTGGCGGAGCTGTCATTTGTACCCAGGTGATTCGTGTGAAAAGGTTTCCCACGTAATTAAGAGACTTTGAACGCGAAGTGGTAGTTGGATCTGGACTCACGGAACATTCCATTCCGGATATCGTTATGGAATTCAATATTCCGAGATCTACAGCGTCAAGAGTATGCCGAGAGTACTAAATTTCAGGCATTACTACTCACCACGGACAGCGCAGTGCTCGATGGCCTTCACTTGATTACCGGCGTTTGCGTGGAGTTGTCAGTGCTAACAGACAAGCAACACTGCGTGAAATAACCCTAGAAATCAATATGGGATGTACGACGAACGTATCCGTTAGGACAGTGTGGCGAAGCCTGGAGTTAAAGGACTATCGCAGTAGACGACCGGCGCGAGTGCATTTGGTAACAACACGAAATTGCCTGCAGCGCCTCTCCTGGGCCGGCCAGTGTGGCCGAGCGGTTCTAGGCGCTTCAGTCCGGAACCGCGCTGCTGCTACGGTCGCAGGGTCGAATCCTGCCTCGGGCATGGATGTGTGTGATGTCCTTAGGTTAGTTAGGTTTAAGTAGTTCTAAGTCTAGCGGACCTCAGATGTTAAGTCCCATAGTGCTTTGAGCCATTTTGAGCCTCTCCTGGGCTCGTAACCATAACGGTTGGACCCTAGACGAATGGAAAACCGTGCCCTGGTCATATGAGTCCCGATTTCAGTTAGTAAGAGCTAATGGTAGGGTTCGAGTGTGACGCAGATCCCATGAAGCCATGGACCCAGGTTGTTAACAAGGAACTGTGCAAACTGGTGGTGTTTGTCGATAATGAGACTGAAGAAAGTTTGACTTTGTTGAAGCAACCACAATCTCATTTCTGCTTGCGCCGCTTCACCACTATCAAGGTGAAGTCCTCGAAGATGTTCTTTAAGTTTTGGAAGCAGATGAAATCGGATAAGGTCAGGTCGGAAGTGTATGGAGGTTGATCGATGTCAGCGAATCCAGGGCGTCGGATAGCAGCAGATATCGCGGTGGTCGTGTGTGGTCTGGTATTGTCACGCTGAAGGACAGGGTGTTCCACGAGTGGACGAACAGTTCGAATTCGTGCTTTCAGTTTTCTAAGGCTCTGGCAGTACACCGACATAGCTACGTTACACACCGCCATGTTACAAGCTACAATTCGGATTCCTCTAGTGGCAGGGGGTTGCAACTTGCGTCAGCATAGCGGCAAAATCGACCAAATAATATGCAATGACATTTAACATCCCAACCGATGTTGAGAAGTAAATAGGAATATAAAAAAGGGAGGAAGGTTTATATGTTTAGCAAGAGTAATAGGAGGCAGATTTCAGACTACCTAACAGATCAAAACGAAAATTTCTGTTCCGACACTGAGAATGTTGAGTGTTTATGGAAAAAGTTCAAGGCAATCGTAAAATGCGTTTTAGACAGGTACGTGCCGAGTAAAACTGTGAGGGACGGGAAAACCCACCGTGGTTCAACAACAAAGTTAGGAAACTACTGCGAAAACAAAGAGAGCTTCACTGCAAGTTTAAACGCAGCCAAAACCTCTCAGACAAACAGAAGTTAAACGATGTGAAAGTTAGCGTAAGGAGGGCTATGCGTGAAGCGTTCAGAGAATACGAAAGTAAAATTCTATGTACCAACTTGACAGAAAATCCTAGGAAGTTGAGGTCTTACGTTAAATCAGTAAGTGGATCGAAACAGCATACCCAGACACTCTGGAATGATGATGGCTTGAAACAGAGGATGACACTCGTAAAGCTGAAATACGAAACACCTTTTTCCAAAGCTGTTTCACAGAGGAAGACCGCACTGCAGTTCCATCTCTGAATCCTCGCACGAACGAAAAAAATGGCTGACATCGAAATAAGTTGTAACCTCTCAACAAATAAATTGCGTAACCTATCAATAATAAAATGTGACTAATCTCTCAATAATAAAAAAATGTGACTCACTTATAACCTTTCAATAATTGACTGTCAATTTAACCTGGTAAATTTTGGACGTCAGCAGTGCTGCGTCATGGCCCTGAAAGATCATATTGATTAAATTGAAAATTCTTACCTCAGTCTAGTCGCCGGATAACGCGTATATATCTGCTCCTATAAGAAAATTTTCTGGCGCAGCTCAGTGCAATGCTGGCCGATAGATTTGTCTTATATAAAAGGAAACAACTGATTTTTCTTTTCAATAATCGGGATGACCAAGGATTGGAGAAATTATTAAATTCTTTAAATTGAAATGAATGATTGTCAAAAGTTACTTTTTATGAGAAAGATTGTTATCAAGCGATTTTTTCTAAAACATTTACATGTGACTTAATATAACAATACTACATATGCGCGAGGCTGCTTTTACCTTATCCTACAACGCTCAGACTCCGCCATCGCTCCACACGACCGGTCCAGCCAACTTCACACTCCAGACGGCCCGCTAGCAACTACTTACTGCTACTGCTACACAGTTCCTACTGCATACAACACTGCTCTTTGGTCTGAGATTCTCTTATAGCTTTCATGTCGCAGGTAGCACGCGAGCAATCCATCGAAATTACATCTGCTCGAGTGCGCTAACAACAAATTCCTTAATCATGGACCTCTTACATAACCCTCCACTGGGGGGGGGGGGGGGGGGCAAAAATTTGGCTGCGATGGTGAGTCAATTGGACTTGCCATGAGCAACAAATTTTTCTATATCCTATTTAGTTTACTAAGGCTACAGCACAGAGTATATACATTATTGATAAGTGCAGAACATATTAAGAAGACAAAATGTATACGCAATGAGTACAGAACATATTAAGAAATGAAATAGTGTATACGCAATGAGCACAAAATATATTAACAAATGACATAAAGTGCACACGCACTGTAGAGGTCTTTAGCATATTTACATGAACTGAAGACATTAACAAATGAAATAAAGTGCCCACGCACTGTATAAGTCTTTAGCATATTTAGGACAACTGATCATATTAACAAATGAAATGAATTGCACACGCACTGTATAAGTCTTTAGCAATTTTTTCAAGAATTTAAACATATTGAGAAAAGAAATAAAGTGCACACACACTGTAAGAGTCTTTAGCATTTTTACAACAAATAAACATATCAAGGAGTGAAATAAAGTGCACACGCACTGTAGAAGTCTTTAGCATATTTAGGACAACTGATCTTGTTAACAAATGAAATGAAGTGCACACGCACTGTATATGTCTTTATCGTTTTACAAGAACTAGGAAAGGAATGGGAAGGATTGCATCATGGTCGTAGAACAGTAGGTTGCACGTAGCTGCACTGAAAGTCCGTATCTTCCTTCAGAAGCACAACACCAAGTGAGACAATCTGAAGTTCTCTTCCCTGAAGTATTTATCAGTGTTGCCAAGACACTGAAATATTGCATTAATATTGTATGTTGTCACTTTGGTAGTACATTAGGTACACCGAACAGTAGGACCATAATGACATCGCCATCGTTCAAGGTGGTGGACAGCTTGATATGTCAACACCACATTCTTGCAGAATCCATACTCTTACAGCAACGTAGAATTAGTGCAAAAACCAAATGTAGTGCTCCATGATCATGAGGATGGACAGGACATACGGATATTGCAGTAATTGCTGGTAATTAGGTCAGAAGGTGAAGGATACATTACGTCTTATGCTAGTCATCATAGAATTACACTAGTGTAACAACCGATTTGAATAAGTATTGGCATTCATTGACTATTTACACATCATTTAAGTAGTATGTATGGAGTATTACAGAACATTATTCATAAGTCATCTAATTACAGTAATTAGTGGCATCATCAGTCTTTTCATTACAGTAAACATTAGCATCATAAGACATCTCATTACAGTAATCAGCGGCATTCATTGGTCAGTTACTAAACATGTAGCAAGTATTGAGTATTACAAAACACTATTCATAACTCATCTGATTGCAGTAATTATTGGCACTCATTGGCCAGTTACAAAGTATTCATATAGTTTTACAAAACATTATTCAGTATTATTCGCAAGACATCATTCAAAACAGGAGTTATTGAGTGTAGCATCTATGCACAAGTCATCATATTACAGTAATCATTCGTATAGCATTTATGCAGTGTTACAAAACATCATTCATAATACATCTCATTACAGTAATCATTGGCATAGCATTTATGCATTATTACAAAACATCATTTAGTATTACTCAGAACTCATCATTCAAGTGACATAGGACATATTTAAAATGTAACACACTGTAACTATTACTCAAGGTCTGTAGTCCAATAATACATAGATATAATGGATTCAATACATCTGAGAAATTTGCATTATATTTAGGACTAGAAATATATCTTCAACTGGTAGCATTATTTAGTTGTATACCGGTAATAGTTGGGACTGGTAATATTTTTTTTTCTTTTTTTTGCTAGCAATGCATTGTGTTGGGATCGACAATTAATTGCTGGGGCATGAAAATATTTGCTTTTAACTTATTGCTGGAAATAAGGATTAATAACGTCATTCATCATGAGTCAGCTGTAGCAAGGTTATGAAACAAGTACAGTATATGTGATCACATTCATAAATGATAGACACAACTGGGTAAAAAATGCAAGTACTAGAACAGATTTAGTAATTAAGTGCTTATAGCATATTAATATCATGAAAACCTTCTCCTGGAAAAAAAAAACCAAAATGGATTATTGCCCTGAAAGAAAAAATGTATATTATGCTGAAAAGTAGTAAACTTCGAATTAACAGGTAATGAAACGTGTCTTAATATGTATGTACTCTAGCTGTCTTTCCCAAAACATTCAATCATTATACTATGCGACATAAGACATACTGTCAAAAGGAACTGCAACAAATACTTAAATAACTACATAGCATCTCTTAACTAGTAGTAAATATATAAACTTCATCATTATCATCATCTGCAAAGAAAAACTTCATTATTCATATTACCATATTCTTCATACAACTATTCATCATCATTTATTATCATCTGCAAAAAATAGACACTTCATTATTCATATTAATATTACCATTTACTTTATACAACTATTCATTATCATTCATTACTTCATACAGTATAGAGGTTCTTACTTCTAGCGTATATCATCACTAAAATTAACATCTGTAGTTCTGTCTGACAGCCTGCATCAATCGCCTCGTGTTCTGAAAGAAAAATGATTAGTCAAGACTGCTATCATACGATGTGTATAGTATATTCTGGTTAATGCTTGTTAATTCTGATCCATTTACTCTTCATGACAAGATATTGCATTTTTTTTTCGTTCATTCCAATGGGAAAATTTCCATTTCATAGTAAACCACTGTGGTTTGTTTAACTTATTTCTTTTACACGTTATTGATTTCTGAAAAAGATGAATAAGGATTAATATATTGCATTTAAATCACATACTCATTAAATGACAACTTGTTTCTAGTGATATAACTAAGCATACAGCATAGCATGACAGAAAACGTATTATGTCAAAAACAGACAGTTTTCAAGTGCAAAAAATGTACACACAGTGTCATAATGTAGTAGCAAAAAATGTAGAACAGTCAAGATATTGAGATATCTTAAGGAAAAATGTCAAAGTCACCTGGTGTTTGTTACATCTTAAAGATTTCATAGTGCATACATACATAATTCTACTTTCGTTAGAAAAACAATCATACATACACAAAAAATAGAAAATGTGCACGGTCTGATGTCTAACGACAAGAAAAGCGACCTGCTAACCTTACCTTGCCGAGCACTTGCCAAGAAAAAAAATATATATATTACCATCATCAGTGAGTGGTCATATGAATATAATTGCTTAAGTGGTCATATAAATATCAGGAAATGGCATTACAGTGTGATAAATCGTAAAGTATGTTCATTCAATAAAGGGTTTAATATTGGAAATATGGTGATTGCCCTTACTTTTTCTGGTTCTCAAAGTTTCGACGTGCACTACATTAGGGTGAGGAATGTTTCGTATTCTATATGGACCTGCGTATAGAAGTTCAAATTTACTGCATCTACTCTTTCCTCTGTTGGATAAATAATGCGTGCGTACTAATATCTTCTGTCCAATGTGAAAGTCACGGCGTGTACAAACCTGTTTTTGCTGTCTTCTCCGGCGCTCTGCGGCACGTTTGATGTTGTTGAATGCAATGTCAATTATTTCATGGTGGCGTAGTCGACGAGATGTAGGAAATGATACTAATTCTTTATTTTTGTTAGGTGGTTCAACATTTTTCAATATAACAGTCGGGGATAGCATAGTAGATTCATTTGGTATGGAGTTAATTACATCCTGGAATGAGAGTATGTGTGTGTCCCAATCAATGTTTTTTATGGCAGTATATTCTACATAGTTTACCAATTTCTTTCATTAGTCGTTCACAAGGATTCGAAGAAGCGTGGTACCTGGATATATAGATCAGAGAAATGTTTCTTGCTCGTAACATACGTGTCCATATAGCAGATCGAAACTGTGGTCCATTGTCGGAAATTACTTTCAATACATGCCCTACATGAAATAAAAAATGTTTTACAAATGCATTCGAAATAGATTTAGCAGTAGTTTTGCGTAACGGAATGAAGGTTAGAAATTTCGAAGTGAGTTCAACAGCGACAAAGATGTAGCAAAAACCTCTATTAGTTCTGGGAATCGGTCCAAAAATGTCTACAGCGGCCATGTATCTCAATTTAACGGGTACAATGGAATGTAACGGAGGAGTATGTGAAGCCGTGTCTGATTTAGCTTTCTGGCAGATTTTACATGACGCTAAAACTCGTCGAATACGTTTCTCCATGTTCGCAAAATAACAGTTCTGTCTCAGTATAAGAAAACATTTTCTGGCTCCATAATGTGCGTAACTTAAATGAGTATACCAAATTAATTTGTTAACAAGCTCGTCAGGAATACATAATAACCAGTTGTTGCTGTCAGGGTGAGAGCGGCGAAATAGAATGTTATTGCGTACAGTGTAATGGTTTCTAATGGCAACATTATTCCTATCTTGCCAAAGGTGTTTAATTTCTTTCCATACGTTGTCTTTGCTCTGCTCCTGTGGTATGTCTCGTAATGACGACGAAATGAAATTTTCAAATGCGACTTGTTGAATATACATGACGCTAAAATTTGCTTGGCAGAAGTTGGTTGCGATGTCTTGCTGATTGTTGCTGAGAGAACGGGATAGTGCGTCTGCTACAATATTTTGTGTACCGGGAATGTGAACAATTGTAAAATTAAATTCCTGTAAATAAAGTTTCCATCTGCTTAACCTGTCATGTGTAAACTTAGCTGAAAGTAAAGACAGTATAGCTCTATGATCTGTGTAAACGGTAGTATGTCTTCCATAAGGAAAATGCCTGAATCTCGTAAATGCCCATACAACACATAATGTTTCAAGTTCTGTAACAGAATAATTGCGTTCAGCAGGTGACAGAATGCGACTTGCAAAGGCGATGTTTTTAATTACTGTAGTACCATCTTCTTCCATTTCCTGAAAAATGTGTACGCCTAAAGCTGTGTTAGAACTGTCGGTGGCAATGGAAAAATTTCTGGTAGGATCTGCGAGTGACAAAAGTGGTGCGTTCAACAAAGCTTGTTTCAGATTGACAAATTCAGGCTGTGCTTGGCTATCCCAGGACCAAATAGCGTTTTTACCCGTCAATTGGCATAATCTAGGGGTGTCTAAAGCAGAGTAATGAATAAATTTACGGAAAAAGTTAATTAATCCCAGAAAGCTGCGTAGTTGTTTCTTCGTCGTTGGAACAGTAATGTCACGTATATCTTGAAGTTTTTCTGGGTCAGGCGCAATGCCTTCTGCTGAAATTACATGTCCAAGAAATTTTATAGAAGTCTTGCCAAAGTGTGATTTGCTAAGATTAACTGTGAGTCCTTGTGCACGAAAAGTTCGCAACAGTTGTTCCATAATCAGATTATGTTCAGACCAGTTAGCTTCTGCAATAAGAATGTCGTCTACATACGTTGTGATTCTGTCTTTAAGTTCTGTCGGTAGTATACTATTCAAACCGCGAATAAATGCAGCTGAAGAAATTGTTAAACCGAACGGTAATTTGCAAAATTGATAACAGTCACCAAAACAGAGAAATGCTGTGTACTTTCTGCAGTTCTGATGGAGCTGAATTTGCCAAAACCCCGATTTCAAATCTAATGTGGAATAAATAGCAGTACCATGAAATTTCTGTAGAAGTTCTTTTAGTGTCTGTGGGCGATCTGTTTCATTAATAATAATGTCATTGATGTGACGCGAATCAAGTACGAGGCGAAGTGATCCATCCTTTTTCTTAACAATATGGAGCGGGTTTATGTACGGACTAACTGCCGGTTCAATAATACCTTGGTCAAGCATAGCTTGCAATTCTTTCTTAACTTGTTCTCTGTGAATGTATGGAATGGGATAATGTTTGGCTTTAAAGGAAGGCATCGTGCTGTTTAACTTGGAATTCATACATGAAACCGGACATAGTACCAGGGACGTGGTCAAAAACTGGAGCTTGCTGTAGAAGAATATTGCGTAGTTGAGTACGTTCGACGTCTGTATTTGCACTGCTTTGTTTAACTTTATCAGAAATCATTTGCATAACGTCATAGTCAGCTTCCTCTGGTGTATTATAATTGTGTACATACGTATCGGTGAACAATGTCGAATGACTATGTTACGCGATGTAGAAATGACCTTTGTTCGATTAATTGCCTGTTCGCCTGCAGATAAAGCGTGCTGAAATTCTAATGTCAGTTGTACATTCTCATCCTTTAACATTAAACAGGAATTTTGAAAGTCAATAATTGCGTCATGTTGTACCAGAAAATTCGTACTTAAAATAACGTCTGTTGTCAATAATGGAACAATCCAAAAATTTGAGTGGAACGTATGACCTGCAATACAAAACGATAAGTGTGTCTGTAATTTTACATCTACTCCTTTACCAGATACTGCTCCTTTTACATTAGTTTTGCCTAATGGTAACATAGGATAAATATTCTCTTTGTTACATTCGTTGAAGGTTTCTTCATTTATAACTGACATAGGTGATCCAGAATCGATTACTGCTGAAAATGTGGATGATCCAATCTTTACTTCAATGACAGGGTGGGAAATGGTTTTTTGAATAACTGGTTTTTCCTGCAAAAGAGTGTCTCGGATGTCGTCAAAAGTAATAACATTTTCGTGAACAAGATTCTCTGTGTCAAAAGTATTGCTTGCGTTGCTGGAAGATGCAACCTGTACTGTATCTAGTCAAATTCTTTCTGACGTGCTGTTATTTGCTGGAGGATGCTGTGGCATTTCGACTATTTGTACTGTTCTGTTATTTCTTCCTGACGTATTTGGCTCGGGATTATATCGACTGTCTGGTTCATTCATGATAATCTGTTGTTGCGGATGATTCTGCTGCTGGTAAGACCTACTGTTATTAAATGTATGCTGAACATTGTGCTCACTACTTTTACGTCTGTCATGATAGTCATTGCTATACGTCGCGTTGCGATAGGAGTTGGAATGATGTTTTTTCTGTACGTACTGATTTCCTTGTTGCGGTGCGTTACTATTTGGTGGAGCCGACGCTATACGTCTAGGCGGCGAAACATTAAAGCTTGTTTGACCTTGTAGACTACATTGTTGGTTAGGTATGCTAACAGGCTGGTTTTTGTTGTTGTTGTGGGAAAAATCCTCTATTGTTACCAAAATTTGTTTCCTGTTGCTGGTAATTTTGTCGATACTGATAATTAAAATTTTGTCTGTTATTAAAGTTCTGGTGGTTGTCATTCCTGGAGCATCTAACGAAAATTGTCACTTTCAGGTAAAATTTGTCACATCAGGTTTCTTTACTCATTCCTAATTCGAGATAGATCAATAGTTGAAGAGCTGTTTTGATAGATATAAAGGATAGTAAAAGAGAAGGCAGCAGTGCAGAAAACTAAAAATGAAATAGCACTACTACGGCTCGGGGCCCTGTGCACGCTACGGCACATATTCATCGAAGTGTAATGAATCCCCTGAGGTCACTTACGCGCTGCAAATAAATTTTAGGTTCTTCATTACAGGCCAAGCTGGTGGAAATGCGAAAGCAAATTGTTGTATCCAATCCAAAGGGTGAATCTGTGTTCTGTCATTTTGAAATACCTTAAATTTCCTAACAGATAGAAAGTGTTTATAATCAAAGTTATCGTCTCGGAATGTCTGAACAGGCTCAGGATTGTATGCTAATCTGTTTGTCTGTGACTGTTCGGAATCTAAGTCACGTACTCTCTGTAAATTACCTAAATTATACTGGCTGTGTGAGTGTGAGAAATGTTCGGAATGTGGCGTATGCTGTGCCGTGTTAGAGGCTGAAACATTTTTCATTATTGCCACTTCTTGCTGTAAAGACGACACTTTTCTACGCAATGTATTATTGGACGAAATTATCTTACTGATTGTCTGCTGTAAATTTTGGAATTCGGGTGATTGATTGAAAGAAATTGGTGATGTATCGTCTGATTTGGTGTCATTGTTATTTTCGATAACGTCAATACGACTGGCCAATTCATCAACTTTTTCAGTCAATGCTTTTACGTGGTCGTCATTTTTAGTGTCACAAGCATTAATTTGTTTTTGTATTTTACGTGTGGTTTTGTTCAATTTCTTAACGTCTGCTTTCATGGCATCGGGATCCTGTATTAGTTCCAACTTTTCAAGTGTGTTGGTCATCGAAAGTCTAATGTGTGTGTGTCTGTTTTTGTTTTAAGATCGGAGAGTTCATCATGCAGTTCGGTGTTCAACTGTTTGATTTCGTCTGATACTGTAGCAATGTTGTTGTCTACGTATGTTTTTGCTTTCGTAAACAACTTTCGCTTATCTTCTTGTCTCTGTGCAGTAATTGTTTCCATGACTTGTTTCTTTACTTTATTCTGTTCCTGTATAAATTTACGGTAACGCGTTTCACTGTTTTGTAGGTGGCTGTTTTGTTGTTCAAATTTCTTGTCGACTTTCACATCCAGCGTGTGTGAAAGTTCTGCTGACATTACTTTAAACTCGTCGCGTAACTGTGTTGCGTTTTCAGAACATTGTTCAGCGAATGCACTAATTTCATCTCTAAGTAATTTCGTTGTGGCTGCATGTGTATTGCGTATCTCTTCACTATTATTCCTGGCACAGGCCTTAATTTCCTCACGTAATTGTTTTTTAGTTTCACTACATTGCTCCGCAACGGCTGTAATCTGTTCAGTAAGCTGTTCAATAGAGGTGTCAAGTTTTTCATTAATTTGTTTGAACGACCTGTCGTGTTTTTCATTCGACTGTTCGAAACTTTCATTAAGTTGTTTGAAATTGTTGTCTTATTTTTCATTCGACTGTTTGAGATTTTCATTATTTTCATTAATTTGTTGTGAGATTTTCATTAAGTTGTAGCAATAATGCGATAACTCGATCCATGCCAAAATTAGCTGCCATATTCTCTGTGCTGTGTGATGGTGTATCTGCATGTGTCACGTTTTGTGTACCGGTAACCATTTGGTCATTGTCTGATTCACAAAAAGGTTTGCCAATCGGATGTGCACTGTTGGTCACTACATCGGAATCAAATAAACTTGACGTGTTTTGTGTATATTGTTCACCTTCGTTAGTATCATTTATCTGTTCACTGTGTAAATTTTGCAAATCAGGTGTGTTAAACTGGGCAGCGTTCATTGTAACGGAAAGTGCCGCGTCATCAATTGTCGTTAAATTAAATGTGGACATAACTGAATTTGTTAGTTCATCATTTGGAATAAAATCATTACTGGTGATCGGCACGCACTGATTGTCTATAATTAGAGGATTATCACTATTACACTGAGTGTCGCTAGTATTATCGGTCAAATTATTCGAGTCGGCTTTTTCACTCATTGCACATCGCGATGTACTGTTAACAGTTTTTCGCGACATTTTTCACAACTCAAAGTTAAGCAGAAAATCAAACAAAGACAAAGCAAAATGGCACAAATACAATTACAACAAAGAGCAATAAATTGCCGATGATCTGTGAAAGAAAGAATGACAAGTTAGTAAATGCGTTGCGCCAGATGCAAACCACCTTTAACAATAGTGTAAATAAGAGCAGATATATAACTGAGTACTTCTCATAAATTCACAAAAATACGATCCTGGCAGGTTGTCGCCAAGTGTAACCTCCCCACAATAAAATAATATGAATAATATTCACATATAAGTGTAACCTCTGAACAAAATAAATTGCGTAACCTATCAATAATAAAATGTGACTAATCTCTCAATAATAAAAAATGTGACTCACTTATAACCTTTCAATAATTGACTGTCAATTTAACCTGGTAAATTTTGGACGTCAGCAGTGCTGCGTCATGGCCCTGAAAGATCATATTGATTAAATTGAAAATTCTTACCTCAGTCTAGTCGCCGGATAACGCGTATATATCTGCTCCTATAAGAAAATTTTCTGGCGCAGCTCAGTGCAATGCTGGCCGATAGATTTGTCTTATATAAAAGGAAACAACTGATTTTTCTTTTCAATAATCGGGATGACCAAGGATTGGAGAAATTAGTAAATTCTTTAAATTGAAATGAATGATTGTCAAAAGTTACTTTTTATGAGAAAGATTGTTATCAAGCGATTTTTTATAAAACATTTACATGTGACTTAATATAACAATACTACATATGCGTGAGGCTGCTCTTACCTTATCCTACAACGCTCAGACTCCGCCATCGCTCCACACGACCGGTCCAGCCAACTTCACACTCCAGACTGGCCGCTAGCAACTACTTACTGCTACTGCCACACAGTTCCTACTGCATACAACACTGCTCTTTGGTCTGAGATTCTCTTATAGCTTACATATCGCAGGTAGCGCGTGAGCAATCCTTCGAAATTACATCTGCTCGAGTGCGCTAACAACAAATTCCTTAATCATGGACCTCTTAAAAAGTGTCCAAAGAATAGAAAAGCAACTGAAATCACTCAACTGAGGAAAATCCACTGGATCTGACGGGATACCATTTCGATTCTACACAGAGTACGCGAAAGAACTTGCCCCCCTTCTAACAGCCGTGTACCGGAAGTCTCTAGAGGAACGGAAGGTTCCAAATGATTGGAAAGGAGGGCAGGTAGTCCCAGTTTTCAAGAAAGGTCGTCGAGCAGATGCGCAAAACTATAGGCCTATATCTCTGACATCGATCTGTTGTAGAATTTTAGAACACGTTTTTGCTCGCGAATCATGTTATTTCTGGAAACCCAGAATCTACTCTATAGGAATCAACTTGGATTCCGGAAACAGCGATCGTGTGAGACCCAACTCGCTTTATCTGTTCATGAGAACCAGAAAAAATTTGATACAGGCTCCCAGGTAGATGCCATTTTCCTTGACTTCCGGAAGGCGTTCGATACAATTCCGCACTGTGGCCTGATAAACAAAGTAAGAGCCTACGGAATATCAGAGAAGCTGTGTGGCTGGATTGAAGAGTTTTTAGAAAACAGAACACAGCATGTTGTTCTCAATGGAGAGTCGTCTACCGACGTTAAAGTAACCTCTGGTGTGTCACAGGGGAGTGTTATGGGACCATTGATTTTCACAATATATATAAATGACCTAGTAGATAGTGTCGGAAGTTCCATGTGGCTTTTCGCGGATGATGCTGTAGTATACAGAGAAGTTGCAGCATTAGAAAATGGCAGCGAAATGCAGGAAGATCGCCGGCCGGTGTGTGGCCGAGCGGTTCTAGGCGCTTCAGTCTGGAACCGCGCGGCCGCTGCGGTCACAGGTTCGAATCCTGCCTCGGGCATAGATGTGTGTGATGTCCTTAGGTTAGTTAGGTTTAAGTAGTTCTAAATTCTAGGGGGCTGATGACCTCAGATGTTAAGTCCAATAGTGCTCAGAGCCATTTGAACCATTTTCTTGCAGGAAGAGCTGCAGCGGATAGGCACCTGGTGCAGGAAGTGGCAACTGACCCTTAACATAGACAAATGTAATGTATTGCTAATACATAGAAAGAAGGATCCTTTACTGTATGATTATATGATAGCGGAACAAACACTGGTAGCAGTCACTTCTGTAAAATATCTGGGATTATGCGTGCGAAACGATTTGAAGAGGAATGATCATATAAAATTAATTGTTGGTAAGGCGGGTGCCAGGTTAAGATTCATTGGGGGAGCCCTTAGAAAATGTAGTCCATCAACAAAGGAGGTGTCTTACAAAACACTCGTTCGACCTGTACTTGAGTATTGCTCATCAGTGTGGGATCCGTAACAGGTCGGGTTGACAGAGGAGATAGAGAAGATCCAAAGAAGAGCGGCGCGTTTCGTCACAGGGTTATTTGGTAAGCGTGATAGCGTTACGGAGATGTTTAGCAAACTCAAGTGGCAGACTCTGCAAGAGAGGCGCTCTGTATCGCGGTGTAGCTTGCCGTCCAGGTTTCGAGAGGGTGCGTTTCTGGATGAGGTATCGAATATATTGCTTCCCCCTATTTATACCTCCCGAGGAGATCACGAATGTAAAATTAGAGAGATTCGAGCGCGCACGGAGGCTTTCCGGCAGTCGTTCTTCCCGCGAACCATACGCAACTGAAACAGGAAAGGGAGGTAATGACAGTGGCACGTAAAGTGCCCTCCGCCACACACCGTTGGGTGGCTTGCCGAGTATAAATGTAGATGTAGAGAACAGAATAAAAAATTCGGAGACATTACTTTTCAGCATGCCCTCGCACCTATATTTTTGTTTCTTTTAAAGATGTGGTGTTGTCTAATTCGCTTTCCAAACACACCAGTACTCCTTTTTTTTTTTTTTTTTTTTAAAGGTGTTCGTCATTTGTATCCCCTCCAACTGGGTTTGGCTGGTAACAGCCATGTTATGGCTCTTCGGTCTTATCTTACTAATAAAAAGAACATGAAAGTAAAGTTTAGTGTGGTAAAAACGGTGGTGACATGCACCACATGAAGTTGATGATGTGCGATTTTCTGTTCCGTGAAGACGATAGGGAAAGTCAGTTATTCCATTCAACTAATCACCTAGTAGACACCAAGTTGAATGTTTCAGTCCACGCTAATAAACAACAATAATTATACAGTATATTTTAACATCACATTTGATAGTTTGCTGATGTGTAAAAACCAAGCATAGTTTAGTGTGCAGAAACTAAAAACCATGAGCAACATAATAAAGAAGACGGAAGGAACAATCTGGGGAGCGCAACAGATACTCTATGTATAACCACACAATCCTTAGTGAAGTCAACTGCAGAGTATTGTGAACCATTATAGTACAAGAACAAGTACGTCAGAAAAATAGATGTTCACCTAAATGAGGCAATGTGCACTATAACTGGGACGCTGGAATTTTCACCATTTCCTTGCTCCATGCCCTTGCATATATTCCGCCAGACCCGAGGCTGTAACAGGCTATAATGACAAAAAAAAAAAAATGGTTCAAATGGCTCTAAGCACTATGGGACTTAACATCTGAGGTCATCAGTCCCCTAGACTTAGAACTACTTAAACCTAACTAACCTAAGGACACCACATACATCCATGCCCGAGGCAGGATTCGAACCTGTGACCGTAACAGAAGCGCGGTTCCGGACTGAGGCGCCTAAAACCGTTCGGCCACAGCGGCCGGTGGTGACAAAAGTCATGAAATACCTCTAAAGCTCCAAACTCCCGTCTGATCCCACGGACCTATGTGGGAAGATGACGTCCAGCCTATCTCCTAAAGGAAGCACTGAAAAAAGGTGGAATTCGGGTAGAGGAATCCATCGTAATGGCTTCAAAGACGCCTATGTACCAGCTGGTGTCGCCTGAACAGGGTTCGAACATGCCACGCCTGAACTCGGGCAACCTTACACAACTTTTAATATGGCTCTGTAGCGACAGAGGAGATAGTGCACCCCATCATCCAACAGTGTTCCAGGAGAAGATATCCTGGCAAATGGAGTGATGACCTGAACGCTACTCCAGAAGCTGGTAACTAGGTATCTAACACTGGTATTTGTAGTGTTGGCAGAAGAGCCAACACCGTGTTGCTAGAGGAGGCCGAAATGCACGCGTTTAATTACACGCAGACTGGCGTGAGGTCTGGAACAGGACAATGTCTAGAGAATTGCAAATAAAGTACGTAGATGATGTAATACTTAACTTTAATCCATAATTGGTGTACATCGCTGCCGGCCGAAGTGGCCGTGCGGTTAAAGGCGCTGCAGTCTGGAACCGCAAGACCGCTACGGTCGCAGGTTCGAATCCTGCCTCGGGCATGGATGTTTGTGATGTCCTTAGGTTAGTTAGGTTTAAGTAGTTCTAAGTTCTAGGGGACTAATAACCTCAGCAGTTGAGTCCCATAGTGCTCAGAGCCATTTTTTTGTACATCGCTCTTGACGGTACAGGTTTTATAATAAGCTCAATATAACTGGTAACGGCGCCTTGCTAGGTCGTAGCAAATGACGTAGCTGAAGGCTATGTTAACTATCGTCTCGGCAAATGAGAGCGTATTTGTCAGTGAACCCTTGCTATGAACGTCGGCTGTACAACTGGGGCGAGTGCTAGGAAGTGTCTCTAGACCTGCCGTGTGGTGGCGCTCGGTCTGCAGTTACTGACAGTAGCGACACGCGGGTCCGACGTATACTAACGGACCGCGGCCGATTTAAAGTCTACCACCTAGCAAGTGTGGTGTCTGGCGGTGACACCACGGTATTGGTATCTGAATACGGGGAAAGTGAAATTTTTTTGCAGAATATGTAAGTTCCTTCGTAAGCTTGTAATTTGCAGCTTGTAGCTCTTAGTCTAACATATAAGAACAACAAAAAATAATGATGGCAGTGAAAGATGGTAAGGAATTAGGGTGTGGCCTATATTAGAGAGGATATTATTTAAAACATTATGTGGGTTATGTGTGGTGGAAGAAACTTACAGTTGGAATGTAGGAATAGGAGATGAGTATGCTTTAAGTAAGGCAGAAAGAAGGTGGATCGGAGTCTTCATTTGTGACTGAATAGTGAAAGGTGGCTACACTGAGCCACAGCGCCAGAGATCGCGCTAGAGAGTATTGTTCCGCCGCCTCCACTGGCAGTGATTATTGAGATGTCGTAGTGGGCAGTGCCTGCCGAGGACTCGTGGTAGTCAGTTCCTGTCGAGAGGTCGTGGTGGAGAGTGCTTGTCGAGATGTTGTAGTAAGGAGTGCTTGTTCCATGTTTTATGCACTTGTTTGATGGGCTAGACAGCAGATGTTATTCGAATGGAAATATTGTAGTGATCAGAGTGCTTTTCGTCAATATATATGAAGGTAAAATATTCCGTGTTTTTTTTTCATTATTTCAGTGTCTTAAATAATGCGTCATTACAGGTTCAGTCAACAAAGCATCTGGCTTGTGTTCTTGGATTAGAGTGTAATTCTGGTTCTCTTGAGTAATTATGGTATTTTTATTTTCTTTAATTAATTCAGTATAAATGATATTTAAAATTTCTTGTGTTGTTGAAGAAGAACCGTGCCAGATGCGTACGTTGAGTCATACTTCCACACACAGAACAGTTACACTTGTGCTTTGGTTTCGTAGGTTTTATAGTTGCTGGGGACTTAATTAATTAATTGTGTTAATGAAAATTTCTATTTCATTCTTTGTCGTTGTTCTATGCAGTCAGATTGCGTAATAATACTAGTCAGGGCCAACCGTTTACGAGACTACGTAATCGGACAGACAGCTACTAAAAAAAAAAATTAAAATTATTTGCATTAAATAATAATTAAGCCCCCATGCACGTGGCGACCGCTGCTTCGGATCGTCCCTTGGAATTCTTCTGATTGTGTAGACAGTAGTATTGTTGTAGTAATTTGTAGTTTAGTAATTGTAGTCTATATTGCATGTGTAGATTTGGTAATTGTCATACTTCTAATGGTATTTATTTTGCAAAATTTCATTTCTGTTGTCTTGTCTACGGGTTTGACAATTAGTGCAATTATTTCAATTGTTCGATTAATCGTGTTTGAGGGAAACATTTCGTGTGAATGGTATTGTTGGAGATAAAGTGTCATTGTGTTTAATTTTCATATAGTGACGAGTTTTGTATGTTTTGTAAATGATTACGCGATCGATGAAAAAGGCAAAAATGATGGATAGTCAGAATGATGAAATTGTTGACATGGCGAACTCGCCAACACAGGAGAATAGTATGATGAATAATGAAGTGGAAAACAATTTAATAAGTCGGGAAAATAGTCCGGAACCATTTCAAAATTTTTCTCAATCAGAAAATTTTCAGAATTCGAGATTAACGACAGAAGGTTCTGGAATAGTATCGAACACAGATAGCTTTACAACTATGACGAAGGAAACTGGTTTTGCGGGAAATGTTAGGGGCGAAAAGAATTTTGAAACACTTAACACGGAGCAGTTGATGAGTGCAATATTAAATTTGGGATCACGGTTCGACTCACTAGACTCACAAATGGGAACAATTAAGACAGAGATAGGAACAATTAAAACTGATATGGGAACAATGGAAACACGGTTAGGATCTGAATTAAAAACAGTGGCAACACGTTTAGAGACAGAGATGGAAACAATGGAAACACGGTTAGATTCACGAATAGGGACATGTTTCAAAAACATGAAAGATGAATTAAAGAAAGAAATTAGAGAAAAAGTACAACCGATTTTGAATTCTCACAATAATAGATTAATTGCAGTAGAGATTAGACAAAAGGAACAGGACAGGGAACAGGAAGAAAAAGATCGCGTGATAGTACAAAAATTTTCAGAGTTAAATTTACAACGTGCACACGATAAGGAAGAAATATTTGAGAGAATCGAGTAATCCGTACCAAATGACAGAATAAATAATCTAACACAACAATATGAACAGTTAACTACCAAATGTGTCAATACTGAAACCCGAGTCGCGACACTTACTGAAGACGTAAATAATCAGAAAGAACAAATAGGTGACTTATCGGAAAGAGTTGAGGAGATTACAGATAAATCGATAAGTCTTAGCTTAAATGGGGACAGAGATTCGGATGATACAGCTCCATTGCCATTTGCAGAAACAGAGGAGTACCAGAGCATAAATAAACATGTTGACAATCAGGGAAAGTTTAATGAACGCGTGAAAAGGGAATTTGAGGCATTACGTAAGCAAGTCAAACAAATTGAAGGCGAAATGGTAGGAAAAGACAGTAGAAGAAATTTAGAATCACAGATAGCAGAGGGGTTTGAAGAAAATAATTTGTTTCATTTACGGGATGCAACAAGAGAGCGCCAGGCGCGCGAACTTGACAATAATCGACATTGGGACTGGGACAGACGCGGTAGGTCTTTGTCGCCACGAGGCGAAAACTTTGACTATAAACACTTTTTAACTGTTCGGAAATTTAAGATCTTTCGCAATTCAAGGAATGACATACATCCATGTTCATGGTTAGATCAATTTACGTACGCTCTTCCGCCAAATTTGCCACTAAGTCACAAACTGAAATTTATGTGTAGTTATTAATGTCCTCAGGGGATTCACTATACTAAGTGAATATGTGCCGTAGCGTTCACAGGGCCCCGAGCTGTAGTGGTGCTATTTCCCTTTTAGTTTTCTGCACCTCTGCCTACTTTTTCACTATTCTTTGCATCTATAAAAACAATTCTTCTACTATCCATCTATCTAGACAGTAAGTAAAGAATAACCGGATTTGACTGTTTTACCCGAAAGTGACTTCGGAAATTACTATTTGGACTTACTGTACCTTCAGCAGAATTCATTCGTAGTTTAAACGAAATCTTACCTGTTTATCTTTGTGACAATATTACTCCATATGTTGATGACATTCTTATTGCTAAACGTTCCTGGAGTGAGCACAACAAAATTTTGGATTCATTATTACGTATTTTTGCAAGAGTTGGCATTACAGTAAACTTGAAAAAATCTGAATTTGGTCGTTTACAGGTGAAATTTCTCGGTCACATTATTTCTACAGAAGGTATTCTCCCTGATCCAGATAAACTAGACGCTATTCGTAATTATGCTGTTCCTACCACAAAACGTGATGTTCGTAGTTTTCTTGGTGTCTGTAATTTTCTTAGACGCTTTGTTAGATTGGACAATTTGGCCACACCTCGTTTACACATTTCAGTTATGCACACTTTGGTCCCAGAAAATGCTTTCATAAATTACGAGAAAATTGCTACTTCAGTAACATGGAAAAACGTATTCGTTCTGTTCTTGCCAAATGCAAATTATGTCAAAAGGCTAAGCCGCCAACTGTTTCTCACAGAGCACCGTTGTTTCCTATCATTCCAGTAAAATTAAAGGAGATGGCTGCAGTCGATTTGTTCGGTCCAGTGGTTCGTTCTACTAATGGTTTTGCGTACATTTTCGTAGCAGTGGAATTAACATCAAAATATGTGTGTTTTACACCTTTACGCAAAGCAACAGCTCGTTCAGTATCTAATGCTTTCATCAAACATTTTCTTAAAGAAGTTGGTCATGTTGATAAAGTTATATCAGATAATGGATCACAGTTTCGCTCTAAAATTTGGCTTCGTACTCTACGGCGTCGTAAGATTAAACCAATTTTTATTTCACTTTTTCACCCTCAGTCTAACGCTTCAGAGAGATGGATGAAGGAAATCAATAAATTGTGCCGTCTTTATTGTCATCAGAATCACAGAACTTGGGATCAGTATCTTCATATTTTTCAAAACATTCTGAATGAACTTCCTAATGACTCAACTTCTTTACCGCCTCTATTGATATTAAAAAATAAAGTACCAACAAATCGCATTTCTGAAATCGTTCCTTTTCCGCCTTCACGGAAACTGCGGCATTCCGAAGTTGTGAACCTGGCTCTGCAAAATATTGCATCTGCGGCTGCTAGAAGAGAGAAATCAGCTAAACGTCCTGGTCATTTAAAAACTTTGTCAGTTGGTCAAAAGGTGTTAATTAAGTCTCATCGTTTGTCTCACAAAGGAAAAGGCTTATGTCGCAAATTTTTTCTGCTTTATAACGGTCCATATAGAATTCGCAAAATTATTCATGATAACACTGTTGAAGTAGAAACCGTTAAATCTCGGCGCTCTAAGGGAATACATCATATATCGAACGTAAAAATTTTTGTGGAATGACATACTTTTGAGAAACCAACAGTTATACGTAAACATGCAGAGAATGCAAGGATACCGCGCCGTGTTCCGGCGGCGGCAGATACTCAAAGCAACAGTAAAGTCTGCGCGCCGCACAGGGCAGTCGTTGACCGCAAACAATTACTTCCTACGTCACGCGCCTACAGCTGATTGAGCGCTCAGTGCGAATGCACTGACAGCCGTAAACAAATACACAGTCTAATTTCTCCGATTAAATTCAGTATAAAGCTATAGTGACTTGATAAATTATGTTATTAACGTTCAGTATTTTTCAGGATACGGTTGTATAAAATATTTAAGACCTTCAGGTAAATTCTGTGCGTGTCCGACGTTAAGACGACTTGCTATGGAGAAAATTTCAGGAAGAATGTAATTTCAAAAAAAAGTAATAAACTAAAAAAGGGTAACTATTAATTGAGTTTATTTTTCAGGTAACATAATTCCACTTAGGTACGTACTTTAGACGTAATTTGCTGCTCGCGATTACGTGATTCATACTTTGTGCTAATTTCATGTTCTATGAATTTACTTGTGAAGCGACGTGCTTGTGTACATTTGCTGATTTTGACAATTATTGATTAATGAACAGGGTTGTTACTTATGTATATTATGCATCGCTTGGCTGCTATGCCTTTTCACTGATGTCATATTTTTTTATTATGTGCCTGCTGTGCTTATTTATTTAAATTGTAATTGTCAACTGATTAATTATGCATCGACTGTGGTTATGTATGTAAGTTATACTTTGTGATTTATCTGCTTGCGCCTTCATGTTTACTTATTAAGATTACGTATGAACATTTATTTGCTTATGCTGATATGATGATAATGACGTGTTTTATTATGTAAGATACATATTTGCTGCTTGGCGTATGGATTGCATATTTATACATTTCTGTTTGTTGTCATAACTACTCTTTAATTTGGTATATAGAAATGCTGATGTACTGTGTACGAACAGAGAGTTTAGGTCACATTATTGTATTAATTATAGATTGTTGCCTGGCAGAGCCTCGTTGTAGGGATTGTGCTGCATCCACTTGTTGACATTCTGTTCTCTACTGGTATATTTACTCGCTATTGCATGTTTTGCTTACGCTCAGTGCCTGATATTTTTAAGATAAGAAAATGAACTGCTATAATTCGACGAACGACATTAGTACGAGAAACTTCATAGAAGCCACATGAGCTGGAGGTTTTATGGAAGCTGTATAAATTTATGCTAATAGGAAGGAAGCTAACGACATGACATACCAACACTAGGTTAGACCATTGACAGTTATTACACTGCATTCTTCGTGAGCAATTGAAATAGGAAGTGACACTCGACACAGAAAATACTCCACATGTTTGTTTCTGCCATGATTCTTGAAGTGGTGTACACACTGTGAAATATTATGATCATTCACACTCCGTAATCGTACTTAATTACTGAGAGTTATTCGAACTAAAGTCTGTTAGAGGTCATGAGTAGAAAATTTGGGTCAGATGGATTACACAGAGGTTGTGTGTGGACACTGTGTCTTCGGATTGTATGGGATGCTGAATTGAAGTTTGCACTAGGATTTTGTCTGTACTTGTTCGAGGAGACTGACTAGAGGAAGAGTTCTTATGGAAGTGAAATGATATTGGTGCTGAGGTTTATATGTATCGACGTATTGAAGAGGTATTATTGAAGTATTAAGATTAAGTGATGATGATGATTATTGGAGTTTTCGTGGACAAGAGGTAATGTTAATGATATTGATGATAAGGTTTATATGTATCGACGTATTGAAGAGGTATTATTGATGATAAGGTTTATATGTATCGACGTAAGAGGTATTAGTGAAGTATTGAGATTATGTGATGCTGATGATTATTGGAGTTTTGGTGGATAAGAAGTAAAGTAAGTGAGGAGCATATTTTTTTTTTTTTTTTTGTTGGTCGATATGGAACAAGGAGGATGAAGTTGACAGACTAGAACACTCAAGTAGAAAGAAGATTGTCTACACACACACTTTGTCAAATCACTAAGCAGTATATACCTTTTTTTTTGAGAGAAGAAGCACTTGCATATCTTGGCTCACTGACAGTTGTTCAGCAACCGTACATTTTGATCTGGCTTGGCAAACATTGGTCTTGACATGATGACTATGACGTTGACTAACTATTATTGACTGTTATACATTGCTGCCACTACTACTTGATACACATGATGAACATAAAATTTTGACAGAATTGCATTTACACAGTTAACACTATTCAACTACACAGTAGCACTAAATGTGGATGAAAGATGAGTGAGTGTGTTTTGTGTGTTTTCCTTTTCCTATCCCAAATTGGTACCAACCTATCTCCTAAATATTATTTTACTTGTTTGTTGTGGCTTGCACTGACACCCATAAATATTATAGGTTTACTGTTATTGTGTACTGTAATAGTTAATATGACAACTACCTGATATCATTTGTGTGTTTATTATGATTTGTATGTTTAGTGTAAGAGCATTGATAATAATTTGTAAAAGAAATTGTATGTGCACTCAAACTAATTTTCATGACTGAACTGTCTCATTAGTGATAGTGAATATTATGGACTGTTACCTGCACTTGTTCAACATAATGGGTGCCACTTGGAAATGTTTAATTTGTGCTAATGAACTTTGATTAACTGACTGATTAGTGATAGGGAAATTATGGACTGTTATTTGCACTTTTTCTACATGATTGGTGCCACTAGGACATGTTTAATTTCTGCTGATGAACAGTGTGATTAGTGATAGTGAATATTATGGACTGCAGTCAGCACCTGTTCAACATTGCTGGTGCCACTAATGGAACTGCTTATACTGAAATGGTGTTACTTGTTGGTGTCTGCACCTATTCAACATTACTGGGTGCCAGTGATGGACTGTCTCTACTGAAAAAATGTCACTTGTTGGTTTTTGCACCTGTTGACCATTGCTGGGTGCTACTGCTGGAACTGTCAACTACTTGTTTCTTGGGCTATGGAAAGCGTTTATGTGAATATTTGTATAAACTGATTTTTTGTGTATTACTGTTTGTGAAAAGTTATGAGACTCTTACCTGCATATATTCGTCATTGCTGACGCTATTGATTGAACTGTTTAACCACATAATACTTGTGTAAACTATTATGTAAAGTCATATGTATGAAAGAATTTGTATTGCTTACTGTATTTCATATATTAGGTTATTGAAAGGTTAGTGCAAAGCCAAAATTTTATCTAGTTATGGGATATTTACGCATTAATATTATCTTTTATTTTTGTCTGTATTTTTTTGACGAATTTGGTGGTATTTTCACCACCAATGCTGGCAAAAATACCATCAAATTCTAGCCCGTGGAGGAAGGGCATATGAAAGGTGGCTACACTGAGCCACAGCGCCAGAGATCGCGCTAGAGAGTATTGTTCCGCCGCCTCCACTGGCAGTGATTATTGAGATGTCGTAGTGGGCAGTGCCTGTCGAGGACTCGTGGTAGTCAGTTCCTGTCGAGAGGTCGTGGTGGAGAGTGCTTGTCGAGATGTTGTAGTAAGGAGTGCTTGTTCCATGTTTTATGCACTTGTTTGATGGGCTAGACAGCAGATGTTATTCGAATGGAAATATTGTAGTGATCAGAGTGCTTTTCGTCAATATATATGAAGGTAAAATATTCCGTGTTTTTTTTCATTATTTTAGTGTCTTAAATAATGCGTCATTACAGGTTCAGTCAACAAAGCATCTGGCTGGTGTTCTTGGATTAGAGTGTAATTCTGGTTCTCTTGAGTAATTATGGTATTTTTATTTTCTTTAATTAATTCAGTATAAATGATATTTAAAATTTCTTGTGTTGTTGAAGAAGAACCGTGCCAGATGCGTACGTTGAGTCATACTTCCACACACAGAACAGTTACACTTGTGCTTTGGTTTCGTAGGTTTTATAGTTGCTGGGGACTTAATTAATTAATTGTGTTAATGAAAATTTCCATTTCATTCTTTGTTGTTGTTCTATGCAGTCAGATTGCGTAATAATACTAGTCAGGGCCAACCGTTTACGAGACTACGTAATCGGACAGACAGCTACTAAAAAAAAATTAAAATTATTTGCATTAAATAATAATTAAGCCCCCATGCAATAGGTGGGGACAGAGAGCATTTGTTAGGGTGGATAGATGACAGGATTATCTCAAGTTCTGTGGAACATGTGTTTCACAGTACACTGGGAAAGGAAGGCGATCGACTGTAGATGAAAAGAAGTTGGGATCTACTGATATAGGCGCTGCAACAGACAAAGATTCTCAAGGGTGGACTGCTTAAGTTTACTGGAGAAGTAGGATAGGCGTAGGTTTTCTAAGTGTGTGAGGAGATTTGGAAACCTTGCAAGAGGTACCAGAAACGTGTGGAAGAATATAGTAGAAAACAGAAAGCAAGGAAGAGTGCAGGTTGTGGTTGGAAATTTGTGGTAAGTTCTTATGGGACCAAACTGCTGAGATCATCGTTCCCTAGGTGCGGGTTGTCTGAAGGTTTGGAGGGAGTAGTGCAGCCTAGGACCCACGGAGGTACATGCCACATATGCACAAATGAAGATTCGGCAGATGATCTTTTGTGTATAGAGGGTGATTTTTTCCACCGTGTACAAACTCTAGCGATTGGACGATAAGAGTATACGGAACAAAAAAGACCTAATGAGCTCTTGTCCGGAAATGCGTGGTTTCCATGCTAGAGAACGTTTATTCATTCACACATTGTTACAGAGATTGCGGTCTAATACCATCCAGCATCAGTTACAGTAAGCATGGTTTCCTCCTAGCCCTCTCCTGCCATAGTAGCTCACAATGTTGTGTCCCATTGACTTCTCTTGCTGACTCATTTTGTAGTGGATGTGATACAGCGTTGTACACAATAGTTCCGTATCGAATCGAGAGCTTGCCGACATGGTGTTTACTTACGGAAAGGCAAATAGCAACGGGCAGCGGGCAGCAAGGATCCCCGCCGACAACAATCACAGCATTCAATGTTTGTCTGAGACAGGGTCGTTTCAGGAAGCAGAAAAGGACGTACACGAAATGTTCGGACACCAGACTTGGAGGAAAATAAGATTAACACTGTGGCAGGCGATCGCCTTGTTAGTACCAGGCAGTAGGCCCGCTAGTACAGGGTAAGCCAGACGACCGTGTAGAACAAACTCCTTGACAATTGTTACTATGATTATCACTGACAGCGTGTCCGGCCACGGTAGCTGAGTGGTCAGCGCGGCAGAATGTTAATCCTAAGGGCCTGGGTTCGATTACCGGCTGGGTCGGAGATTTTCTCCGCTCGGGGACTGGGTGTTGTGTTGTCCTAATCATCATCATTTCATCCCCATCGACGCGCAAGTTGCCGAAGTGGCGTCAAATCGAAAGACTCGCACCCAGCGAACGGTCTACCCGACGGGAGGCCCTAGTCACACGACTTTTTACTTACAGCGTGTGCAGGGCGTACTAGCGACAGACTTTCCACATAGGGAGCAGTTTTGTCACTGATTTCTTCACAAAGGAACCACGATTCTGGAATTTGTGTTATCCAACCTATTCACAGATGAGGCGACATTTACGCGAAGTGGTATCTTCAACTTTCATAACAGTCATCTGTGGGATAGTATGGAGAGCCCCCGTGGTATGGTGACAGCGAATCATCAACATCGGTGCAGCCGGAATGTGTGGGCCTGGATAATTGCCGACCGTATTTTGGGACGAGTCTTCCTTCCATGTCGCCTGATAGGCCAGAACTATCGGCGTTTCTTGCGGGTAACTTTGCCCCACCTGCTGGAAGAAGCGCTATTGATGATTCGAAGGGTTATGTGGCTGCTATCTGATAGTGCTCCGGTCCACTTCGCCGTTAACGTCCGGACGCTTCTCAGTCGTGTCTTCCCTGGTCGATGGATCGGACGCGGGGGTCCAGTTAGTTGTATGGCCTGTTCGTTCACCGCATCTCAACTCTTGCAATTTCTGCTTATGGGGCTGTCTCCAAAGTATAGCGTATGCAGAGCTCATTCCGGATGTGGAGACACTGGACCAGCATATTCATTCTGCCTTTCACACTGTTCGGATGCAACTTGGCCAGTGTGAACGTGTGAGACGCAACTTGCTATGGCGCGTACACGCATGCGTTGAGGCACGTGGAAACCATTTTCAACACATACTGCAACTGTGGCTGCATGGTACAGCGTTTATTGGACCGTAGTCTCTGTAATAATGTGTGATTGAATAAATGGTCTCTAGCATAGAAACCATGCGTTTCAGGACATAAGTTCATTGGACCTTTTTGTCCCGTATCCTGTCATAGGTTCCTAGAGTTTGTGCACGGTGGAAAAAATCACGCTGTAGATAAGGGTCTCCAGACGTAGTCCCCATACTCACTTAGTTACTGTCTATTGTGGGCTTTCTTTTGAGTGTTTGGTGGATGGGGATACCAAATTAGTCTTCCATTGAATGGGTTAGATTAGATATGATGTTCTTTCCAAAGATCCATAGTAAGTAGGTCGTCAAGGGTGTAGACCATCTCAGGAAAAAAAGGATACGCAATATGTATTTAGATCGTGGATAATGACAGCTTTCTTGACCAAATCTTCGTGAAGATTATTGTTATTTCTAGTAAGACAGGAGTCTGAAGTATCCTGGTGTTTTAGTTAGGTGTATTGTTAGCTATGCACAGGACCGATGGGTACTTTCTCCTACAATTATTTCTGGATTTTTGCAGGGTTAATGGAGAGGTATCCTTAGTTAGATCATCAAATGAAATCGTTGAATCTGAGCTGAAGGGCGGGATCGTTGAGAATACTGGAGAGTTAGATGGATGGAAGGAAAGGTAGTGTCATCAGCACAGTGGAGTAGGTACATAGGACAGGGCGATTTTGGGATGTCTTCAGTGTACAGGAGACAAAGGAATTGTGATATGACGGATCCTTGGAGTACTCCTACAGTTGGGTATAAAATGAAGGAGTAGCGAGTTGTTTATGTGTAAAGTACTTTTCGAGATGTTTGGTAACAACGTTTCCTCCGCCCATATGTTAATTAGGGAATCGTGTAGAAATTTGAAGTAAATCTGCCAAGAACTTTTAGAGGTTTTTGTAACAACCTTTCCCCTTTAATTATAACATACATATATGTTTCAAGTCAGATTACAAAACCTTAAGTACATAGTGATCTTCCTCTTGTTTTGAAGGTAAAGTGCGCACAATATTATCAAGATCAGAGTGAAACTGTATACTTCTATGAATTACAAACAAACAGATGGAAACTCGTCTTTATATATTACAGTCATAATAACACGTCCCAATCCAGTCTGTCCCCTGATCTATTTCTTGCTCTGAATGTTGTGCTGCTGTGTCAAATATTGTATTCTCAACTAGTCTGAACTACATTTTCAATTAAAGAACATTATCATCAGGATCCTGGAATATTGCTCGAATGTGTGTGTGGGACCTGTAAAAAATACGACTAACAGGTTATATTGAGCGTATGCAGAGAAGTGCAGCACGAACGATCACGGTATGTTTGAGCATCATGTAGCTACTGAAAGAGATGAACTGGCAAACGATTGAAGGTAATCGCAAAGTGTACTCAGTAACGTTCAAGAAACAGATTTAAGTAAAGAATCAAGAAATATACTATAACCTTTTAAGTATAGTTCCCATAAAGATAAGATCAGCCTAATAACAGCGCTCACAAAACCTTTACAGCAGTCATTCTTCCCGCACTCTATACGTGAACGGAAGAGGAAAAAGTGCTTACAACTGGTACAATACGAAGTTCCCTCTGCCATGCACTTCGTAGTGGTTTGCAGGGTACGAATATAGATTTAATGTTACCTGGCAATGGAATTCTAGTTGAGGTCTTCAAGTCTTTCAGCAGTTGGAAAGATTGAATCTCCGAATTTTTCGGACAAAACTCTGCCACCTGATGGAACCCCACAGCTTCCGTCCGCTAATGTTTAATTAGACGCCAGTCCGCCGCCCCTTTTTTACCAGTGATGAGGCGTCAGAAACAGGACTTTACAGTCAAACTCGCTTATAGTACACACAGCGCTGATCCGAGGGCAGCGGCTGTTACGCGATATTGGAACAGATAACGCTATCAACCCAGTTTCAGCTTCCAGTTCGAGATAAGTCTTTGATAATCCTGTGGGTAAGCTTGCCTTTAACAAGTTAAAACGAAAGATTGTGATAAAAGTGCCGCTGAGGTCTTACGTAAGTGTGATCAAGTATTGTTTCAATAGTTTGTGTGAGCTCCTATATCTATACTTTCCGAATCGCTGTGAAGTCTGTGACGCACTGTACGTTTTATGGTGTCTTGCATTTCCTTTCCCTGATGGAGCGAGGGCACAATCATACACACATCAAAAAAAGTTTTGCATCATCCTGAAAATAGGAGTTCACCGTGGATATTGTATCACTAATACAGTCCCTTTGTTCAGAGGTGTCACTACACCCGCCCAAAGATGTAAACAACCATGCACGAGCAGCGCCTATTAGACGGAGGGGGTCCGACAGACGATCAGTTCCAGTCATTCCACCAGGAAGGAGGTACACGGCTCGTGTTGTCTGTAGTTCAACCATGTCTAGACGGTCAATACGGCGGTTCGATCGCTTCCGCATTGTTACTTTGTGCCAGGAAGGGCTCTCAACAAGAGAAATGTCCAGGCGTCTCGGAGTGAACTAAAGCGATGTTGTTTGGACATGGAGAAGATACAGAGAGACAGGAACTGTCGATGACGTGCCTCGCTCAGGCCGCCAAAGGGCTACTACTACAGTGGATGGCCGCTACCTACGGATTATGGTTCTGAGGAACCCTGACAGCAACGCCACCATGTTGAACAATGCTTTTCGTGCAGCCACAGGACGTCGTGTTACGACTCAAGCTGTGCGCAGTAGGCTGCATGATGCGCAACTTCACTCCCGACGTCCACGGCGAGGTCCACCTTTGCAACCACGACACCATGCAGCGCGGTACAGATGGGCCCCACAACACGCTGAATAGACCGCTCAGGATTAGCATCACGTCCTCTTCACCGATGAGTGTCGCTTATGCCTTCAACCAGACAATCGTCGGAAACGTGTTTGGTCAGGCTGAACGACTTAGACACACTGTCCAGCGAGTGCAGCAAGGTAGAGGTTCCCTGCTGTTTTGGGGTGGCATTATGTGGGGCCGACGTACGCCGCTGGTGGTCACTGAAGGCGCCGTAACGGTTTTACGATACGTGAATGCCGTCCTCCGACCGATAGTGCAAAGATATCGGCAGCATATTGGCGAGGCATTCGCCTTCACGGACGACAATTCGCGCCCCCATCGTGCATATGACTTCCTTCAGGATAACGATATCGCTCGACTAGAGTGGCCAGCATGTTCTCCAGACATGAACCCTATCGAACAATCCTGGGATAGATTGAAAAGGGCTATTTATGGACGACTTGACCCACCAACCACTCTGAGGGATCTAAACCGAATCGCCGTTGAGGAGTGGGACAATCTGGGCCGACAGTGCCTTGATGAACTTGTGGGTACCACTGTGTACAGCAATCTGGACCACCACCTCTGAAGGTCTCGCTGTATGGTGGCACAACATGCAGTGTGTGGTTCTCATGAGCTATAAGAAGGGCGGAAATGATGTTTATGTTGATCTCTATTCCAATTTTCTGTACAGGTTCCGGAACTCTCGGAACCGAGGTGATGCAAAATTTTGTTTGGTGTGTGTAGTTTGTATTCCTCTGTGCGAGCTGTTATTTGGGTGATTTTAACTGCACACTTTCTCCGGAGCGGATACGTAGTGGACTGAAGAGCCCCAGATATGGCTCTTGAAGTTTTCTGTGCAGTTTCACGTGAAATGTAGAGGCCTTACTTCGAGTGTCTGCAGTTCACAAGTATTTTGTATGCAGACAAGCATCCATTTTCCAGCATCCTAACAACGCCATTTGCGTAGCCGACAGCTGAGTCTATATGGCGTTCCACTTCTTATATCCCACTCCCAAATAGATGTATGACATGAGTAACTTTAGTGGTGACTCAAAGTCCTGTAGTTAAAGTATAAGAACTAATTGTAAGTTTTTGCACGAGACTCGAATTTTTCGAGAACTAAGTGGATATTTTTACGATTTTCACAGCACATAATTTCCTCGTAGACAAACGCGAGGCACTCTGACGTCTGGTCGTACCACTGAATACATGCCGCGGACGTATGAAGATCAAATACCATTGATCTTATGTACGTTTCCCCAAATGACTTCTGTCGAATTTTATCATAGTATCTCCAACACGCACCTGATCAGTTTCCTCGCCCATTCTTATTTGGCGTTTCACCGCTACTGGCAGTGACATCGACGGGAAGTTAAGGTCTAGTCTCGCTTCTTCCTTCAGGCCTGGCATTATGGAATGCCATGTAAGAAACGCCCACCTGGAATTTACGACACCGAGCGAACTATCATATAATTATACAAAAGTTAGACATCTGAAAAATGTACGGACGTTATGGGTCGCCTTTTTGTTGTGGTTATCAGTCCGAAGACCGCTTTGCTGCAGCTCGCCATGCTAATCTATCGTGTGCAATCTTCTTCATCTCTGCGTAACTGCTACAACCTACATCCGTTTGAACCTGCTTACCGCAGTGAATACTTGGAGTTCCTCTACAGTTTCTAGGAGAAACAGAACCACAACTTACTAGATATTTCTGTTGAGACAAGAGCAAGAGAAATTTTATGACTATGGCAAGCAGTTTAATTAGCTATACATTAATTTTAAAGAAGCATACGACAGTATAGACAGAAATTACGTTCTCCAAAGTACGTGAAATTTTAGAATCCTACTGAAATTATTGAGGTGGTTGGAAATGAGAGCGACAGTTTGCAAGGTCAGAATAGAACAAAGGTTGTCAGGAGAGTTTCATGTATAGAGGGTGTAAGTAGGCTGTTTAGGTTTTTTTATTGATAACGCCACCTCAGTATGAAAATCACCGGCTGTGCCGTGTGCAGTCTGTGGCTGCTTTGCATTGTTATAATACTCAACCATTGTAGTGTTAGGCAGCTGGCTGTGAACAGCGCGTAGCGCTGGGCAGTTGGAGGTGAGCCGCCAGCAGTGGTGGATGTGGGGAGAGAGATGGCGGAGTTTTGTAATTTGTCATGATATCAAGGTAAATACATTGTTTGTTCTCTATTAACATCTTTCATTTGCTAACTATCCCTATCAGTGGTTAGTGCCTTCCATAGTTTGAATCTTTTATTTAGCTGGCAGTAGTGGCGCTCGCTGTATTGCAGTAGCTTGAGCAGCGAAGATTTTTGGTGAGGTAAGTGATTTGTGAGACGTATAGTTTAATGTTAGTCAGGGCCATTCTCTTGTAGAGAATTTTGAAAGTCAGATCGCGTTGCGCTAAAAAATATTGTGCGTCAGTTTAAGCACAGTCAAGTATAATTGTTCAAAGGGGACGTTTCATATGTCGACCCTTAGCCGAGGATACCTCACTGGAATCTTCTGATTTTTTCTTGTAGTTTGTGTAATTAGTGTAGATTTTGTTTATTGCTAGCGCGTAATTGTAGAGAGAATCTCCTTTGTAGTTGCAATCTTTCATTGTTGTACAGTAAAATAGCTGTGGCATGCATGTAGATTTGCACCAAGTATTTCGCAGCTGCAATTAACTAGATATTATTTTCAGTGTTATGTTAATGTGTTCTCTTATTTTTGCTCTTCAAATTGTGTTTTTCTGTGTTGTCGTGTGAAATACTGTGACAATAATGGCGTGTGAAAAACGTAACACTAGGCTCCAAAGTAAATTGAGAAATGACAGCGAAGACGAAAGCAGTATGTTAGCGCCGCAGAGTAATGAATTAACTAATGTTAAAAGTAGTAATTTGGTAACTGTGCATAGGGAAATGGAGCGGGCGGCAAACAATGGTGTAGACAGCGAAACAATTAGAGAACAGGGAAGCATTATCGATCGGTCGGTCGGCAACAGCTCGCCTCAGGAATCCGAAATGACAGGACACGATCTCGCAAATACTGTAGATTCAGGATTTGGGTCCTCACCGTTTTCTCAAATAAGTCAAGACACATTTTCTGCTTGTCAAAATGTGAATGTTGCCGGTGCAAATGCACTGCCGAAAAGCGTAGAGAAACAGATTCCAGACACTAACACATTATTATTGCAATTAATGCAGCAAATGAAACAAAATCAGAGTCAAACACAGCAACAGTTAGACACAATGGAACAACACCATAGACAAACACAGCAACAGTTAGATGCAATGGAACAAAATCTTCACACCACGCTTGAACAAACACGTGAAGATTTAACTAATGAGTTACATCACATTGAATCGAAATGTCAAAAAGTCTGTAATGACGTAAAAACACAAATTTGTGAGCATTTCCAACCTATTTTTTCGCGGCATGAAAATGCACTACAGAATCACGAAGCAGCCATAAAAGAACTGCAAACTACTGTTCACGAAAATCATGAGACCTTGCAAGCTAAATTTGACTCAGTTGCATCTACCGATTCGGTTACGCAACTTGCAAAAACTCAGGAAAACTTAAAGGACACAGTAGATACTCTGAAACTTGGTTCAGAAAAACACACTGAGGAAATAAGTACACTATCGGAGAAAGTAGCCGAACTTTCGGATCAGTTCACTAATTTATCTACGAAGGTAGATGATAATCTGAATGACACAAAACCGGTAGTCTTTAATGACACAGAAGAGAGCGAACAAATTAGGAAACTGAAACAAAATCTGAATCAACACCAAAGAGAAATCCGGGAAGTACAAGATCAGCTGACACAGGTAATACAAGAATTACGTATTTCAGAGGACACTCGCGCCCCAACACGGGAAGAGGGACATAGAAATACGGAACAACCACAAAATAATAACACAGGACACTTCGGAAATTATGAAAGAAATTGGCAAGGCACACCGAATTTTGAGATGGAACCGCCGACACGACGTAACAATGACCGATATGCGACTCGCCGACATGATGACTTTGACTATAAGCTGTTCATTACTACACGTAAATTCAAAACGTTTAAAAATTCTGCCAACGACATTCATCCACAAGCGTGGCTCCATCAATTCTCTCATTGTTTTCCCCCCAACTGGTCATTAGAACACAGATTAGAATTTATGTGTGGCTATTTAGAGAATGAACCAGCTGTAAGAATGCGTTCGGTCATTCATGATTGTCATAGTGAAGGATAATTTTACCATGCCTTCCTCTCAGCATATTGGTCTCAAGCCACACAAGACCGAGTAAAACATGGCATCATAATGATGAAACATTTCGAACAATCTGAATTCTCCAGTCTTGTGAAATATTTTGAAGACATGTTGCACAAGAATCAGTACCTGTCAAACCCATACAGCCCCTCAGAACTCATCCGCATTTGCTTAATCAAACTGCCTGAACATTTGCGACATATTATTTTGGCAGGACGTTGCAAAGACGACATTGAAGCATTTCAAGGACTCTTACAAGAACTGGAAATTGACACTGACAATCGCGGAACGCACGAGCACAACAATTACAGATCACATCCGTCGCAATTCCGCGATGAAAGACATAATAACTGGACGCGACAAGGCTATTCTCACAACACGAATCGTGACCGAAACAGACACCACCCGTATAACAACCGTTGGCAGAGTAGTAATAATTACAGGGAAAGATCACCTCTCCGCGGTAATGACTATCACAGAGACAATCAGAGAAACAGACAATATGGGAACCAAAACAATTATTATTACGAGGGACAGAATAACTTTAGACGCAATGGTCCAGCGCGCAGTTACGATTCAGGGAGAAATTCTCCACCACTTAACCGACAAGAAAGAAACCACAGAAACTACCGACATGACGACAGACGATGTGATCGTAACGACAGACCTGAATTGCATCAGAACTGGCGGGATTTAAATAGGGCAGGGCCCTCTCGCCACGGTGAATTTGTAGAAGTAAGGGCTCCAAATCCCAATAACGACGCGCGACAACAAAGAGACAATAGGCAATGACTCACACCGCTGGCAGCCACAAAACGTTCTTATGACACTAACGACGCAGCTGCCGTAGCTAGTAATTACGTAAAAATGGAAGACATTAGGGACATCTTACTCCAAGAACACGACGTAAAACATAACAACATTGCATATCCTGTGATTCACATTTCAGTAAATGATGTAAAATTTACGGCAGTACTTGACTCTGGCAGTCCCATTTCAGTAATTAGTGAAACAGCTTTTAGCAAATGCAACAAATCGAACGATTGCCCCACACTTCCGTTACGTAAGATTAAATTACAAGGTGCAATCTTTGGAAAAAGTGTAGATGTACGCCAACAAACCTACTTAGAATTCTTTTGTCAAAGACACAGCTTCTCTATGAACTTTCTTATTGTTCCATTATTGTCGACGGAAATTATACTGGGAGTAGACTTTTTGAATAAATACAAAGCAATCTTAAGCTTTCACGATGCTGAAATAAGTTTAGAAAAAGAAGGTAAGTCAGTAGCTTTGAATTTTGAAGATTGGCTCTCAAACCATGACGAAGAAATTAATCGGCTTTACCTCCTGTTAGACAACAGTTCGGAATTTTCTACGGAACTTGACGCTAACAATCACTCTGCAAGTACTGACAGGGGTGATATCGACGGCGCATTTGATACTAATGAGTTAATTCAGAATAAAATTCAAACAATTGAGAATTGTAATGACACTGATAGGCAGGACCTTTTTGAGATTTTACAAGCACATTCCACAGTTTTTACTCATAAAACAGGAACAATCAAGGGATTTCAATACCAATTTCGTGTTCGTGAGCATACTAAATTTTGTGTTAGACCATACGTAATTCCGGCGCATTATAGGGACCGTGTTAGAACAGAAATACAATCTATGCTTGACGAGGGCATTATTGAGCCTGCAGTAAGCTCATACAACAATCCATTACATGTTGTTGAGAAGAAAAATGGATCAATCAGGCTTGTCTTAGATTCGAGACAAATTAATACTATCATTATTCCTGAAACAGACAGGCCGCAAACGTTGGAAGAACTTCTTCAAAATTTCAATGGTGTAAACGTGTTGTCTTCCATTGATCTCAGATCCAGCTTTTATCAGATCGAACTTCATCCAGAATGTAGAAAATACACAGCTTTCCTTTGTTTCGGCGTTTGTTATCAGTTTCGGAAACTTCCTTTTGGTTTGAACATTTCTTCAGCAGCATTCATTCGCGGGCTAAATTCCATATTACCTGAGTTCTTAAAACGTCACATTACCTTATATGTGGACGATATTCTAACAGCAGAAGCTTCATGGGAACAACATAATCGTATCCTCAACAGTTTGTTACGTATTTTTGCAGAATCTGGAATTACAGTTAACTTGGAAAAGTCTGAATTCGGTAAGTCAAAGGTGAGGTTTTTGGGACATATTATTTCTTCTGAAGGCATTCAGCCGGATCCTGAAAAGTTAGAAGCAATCAGAGCCATTCCAGTTCCATCCACAAAAAGACAAGTCCGCAGTTTTCTAGGTCTCGTAAATTTTTACCGTCGTTTTCTGAATATGCAAATCCTTGTTACACCAAAACTTTGTTCTCTCACTGGAAAAAATACTATTTGGAACTGGGACGAAGAAGCACAGTTGGAATTCAATTCTTTGAAAGAATCGCTACTTAACGCGCCAATTCTAGCTCATCCAGATCTGTCACAAGATTTCTGCCTTAGCACGGATTCTTCTAAAGTCGGTCTTGGTGCCCATTTATTTCAAGAAGCCACAGAAAATGACACTACTGTTCAGAAAACCATTGCTTTTGCTAGCCGAGTGCTAACAAAATCTGAAAAAAATTATTCCGTTACTGAATTAGAAGCTTTAGCTATCGTTTGGGCATTTAACAAATTCCGTTTCTTTCTTTCTGGTAAGCACGTAAAAGTATACAGTGATCATCGTGCATTACAATTTCTTATGTCTTCAAAATTAAATCATGACAGGTTAAAACGTTGGGCATTGTTTCTGCAAGAATTCCGCTTCACAATAGTCTACATTCCCGGCAAGGAGAACATTGTTGCGGACGCACTGTCTCGCGCACCGGCTGGGCTTGAGAAAAGTAACACAGAAGGCAACCTCGAGAAAAATTTCAGTATTCTTTACATTCAGAAAGTCGCCTTTGAAAACTTCATCACCACATCTTTAAAGGACATTGCTCATGAACAAGATAAAGATCCGATTTGGAAAGACATCAAAAGCAAATGGCATGAAAAGACACACACACAGATTCGGCATTATTATCTGGTTAGAAACAACATACTGTTCAAACGCTGCACTGTTGATGACAAGCTATGGGTACTTTGCATTCCTGACGATTTTGTTAATAAGCTCATTTGGTACATTCATTTCAGCTACGCACATTTTGGTCCACGAAAATGTTATCATATTCTTCGAACGACTTGTTATTTTAACAATATGGAAAAGAGAATTCGAAGAGTCTTGTCTATTTGTAAACTTTGTCAAAAGGCGAAACCATCTACTGTCTCACATTGTGCTCCGTTGTTTCCTATTGTTCCTTCTAAATTAAAAGAATTTGCTGCAGTTGATCTATTGGGACCCCTTGTCAGAACATCGAATGGATTTTCGTACGTTCTAGTCGCTGTTGAACTTACTTCCAAATTTGTTTCTTTCACTCCGTTACGTAAAGCCACTGGACGATCTGTATCCAACGCCTTTGTTAAAAATTTCTTACGTGAAGTTGGCCACGTTGCTAAAGTCATTTCAGATAACGGACCGCAATTCAGATCTGCTGTTTGGTCTCGCATGCTTCGCAACCATAAAATCAAACCTGTTTTTATCTCTTTGTACTCACCACATTGTAACCCCTCCGAACGGATTATGAAAGAAATCAATAAGCTTTGCAGACTTTATTGTCACAGAAAGCATCAGCATTGGGACAGATATTTACACTTATTTCAAAACGTGCTGAATGAAATGCCTCATGACTCCACTGCTTTACCACCTACTCTTGTGCTGAAGAATGAAAAACCACCGAACAGAATCAGAGAACTTGTACCTTTCCCGAATACACGTAAACTTCGACACAAAGACATAATTGATTTGGCTCTTAAAAATATAAAATCTGCAGCAGACAAAAGGAGAAAACTACATGGAAAAGCAAATGCAAAGAAATTGTATATGGGTCAGAAAGTTCTCATTAAAGCTCATTCATTGTCACATAAGAAGAAACACTTGAGCCACAAATTCTTTCTAGTTTACGATGGACCTTACAGAATCCGACGTATACCACATGATAATTGCGTTGAAGTTGAAACTCTGCGTACTAGGAAGAGTAAAGGTTTACACCACATTTCACATGTAAAACCGTTTATTGAAAGATAATCTGCTTTTTTTTAATGCAACATTTTGGTTTACTTGCAAATACATTATGGATTCAAGGTGGTTTCTGAGAGATACCAGATGATACAGTGGTTAGTTTATGTGACAGCTACACGATGTTATCACGACGCTACTAATGAGTGACAGTTTACAATGTTGCTTTTGAGGTGTATCTGTTTTATATTTGCACAGTTTTCTGAATTCTTCTGGAAAGTAAAACATGTTTTAGTAGTAACTTTTGTGGTATAGCAACAATGAGGCAGCCTTTTCCGTAGCACAACAATACGTTACAGCACAGTACTTTCTTCATCACAACAATAAGCGTGATAACTAAGATATCTATACGCAAAGCATTTCACTTTTGTGTATCATCAGGTAAGTACATTGACTTCTGCAGAACTTAGCTTTCGGAGGACGATAACTACGAGACTTCCACAGACATTATCTTACAACATGACGCACAGTTTAGCGCTACAGGACACGTATTTGAGTGATTAATTTTGTACTTAAAACATTTATTTTTAAAGATTTTTGAATTACAAAGAAAGTTTTCCGAGATACATTTCATTCCATTGATGTAATTTGTAACACCTGAGGGTATAATTACATTTATCCTCAGGGGGGTACACACTTACTTTGTGTACCATGTGTTTGGCGAGCACAAGGAGCCCTAGCTAATATGGTATTTGCTTATACAACTTTACACATCGGTACCATATTTCTCTAACGCACAAATTACACAGCTATCCGATTATTTAACAAAGAAACAAACATTTATTTTACCACATCAATGACAGATGTTTACGCAATTACGCAGTTGGATACCTTCACACTTATGAAATTGTATTTTCTCTGTACTTTGTGAAATGCTCATATTTTTTTGGAACCATTGTGATACTATGAGAGCGTTGAATGATGTATTTGGTATGGGATCATAATTTTTAAAGTACGTTTGAGGTAGATAACACTTTTGAAATGAGCAGAGAATTTTTTTTAGGTTTTGAAACTATTGGAGGAAGCTACGACGATTTTGAGATTTGACTGAGGTGTTATGATGTTATTTTTACGACGACGATGTGTATTATGTTGTTGAGGTATGTTTATGATTAATAAGCTAATGTTATATGAAGAATTTGATTATGCTATGTATCTAATGATGAAGTATTGAAGAAGCGTCGACGAATTTGTATATGTGTAATAAGGTAAGGAGTAATGAGTAGCGGTTAGGAACTCTGCCTTGTGAAGACGTATGTTGGAAACCGAGAATCGTACTTTTAGAATTATGAAATGTGTGTAAATGCGTGAATGTATCACAATGCCGACGAAAATTTTTTGGACACTGTTATATTCATGGGATTTTGTTTTTACAGGTTTGCAACGCTAATTCTTGACCTGTGAAATATTTTTATTTAAGACTGCCATTGTAGCGGAAACTGCTGTCGTAAATATTTCCAAAGTTAAGTGACCACCTGCACGTAATACGTCGTGGGCACACAGCTGTGTCAGACACCTGGGCGACAGCCGCCCGAACAAAAAAAAGCCATTAGCCTTCCAGGGGCACAGGTAGAAGAAAAAAGAGGCCATTATAATCGCTATTGACGTTCCTTTGTAGAAAGCATCGCAACGTTTCACGGCTATTGTCGTGCTAGTTGAGAGAAATGCCATATGGCGACAGAAATGCCTAATGAAATGACGAGAAATATTTTTACATCTGCACACCTGATTACGACAAGCGTCTTTCTACGAGAGTTAACTTATGAAATGTCACATGACTATTGAATGATATTTTTATGCTTTGCCTTTCATAGTTGCTTATTTCATTTGATATTTAGTTTCCAGCTGTTTTGCAGCATGGGTTTTATATTAAAAAAAAAATTATTTGCTAATGTGAACACTTTCTGTCAACAGATCTATTAAATAATTATTTTATGACCCATATTCTTCGAAATAGGAGCTCTTGGAATGGAAAGAACAATAAGAAGGGACTAATAACAGGAACTGCATACATAATTTTCTTTTCTAGTACTTAGGAATCTTTTGTAGAATTAGTTTTTGTGGTGCACCACTTTAATTACTTAGACATTAAGATGTGATTATACATTTCCCTTATCTGCATTGTTGTCTTTACTGTAATATTTTTCTGCTTGAGCGTTGTCATGTTTAGATATAATTTATTGCTTTTGCTTCTGCTGTTTGCCAGGCATAATGTTACTGAATTTGACTTTGTATTACGCTGTTAAGCCAGTTTTACTAATGATTATTTTATTGTTTGCTGCGCATTGCCTCATATTAGTTGTAATGTTGAATTGCTTGGTAATTTAGATTTACTGTAGCTTGCTTTGCCAGTTTGAAATTTTTGTCATTGATGTTGATTGTTTTATGTGATGCTGCATTGCCTCGTCCCTTGGTATATATATCTGAGCTCAGTAGATTTAAGTTAGCTTAAGAGGGGGTAGACTATATAAGAAACTAACTATGATGAATTGGAAGCAATGCATTGACAAGGTATATAAAAAAAGGATTTGGGCCTAAATGAGTATTGTACAATGACCCATATTTATTTTGAAAGACTTATGGTTGGAATACAGAAAAGAGGTACAGATAGGACTTTTTGGGAATAATGATGAACACAGGGAGATCTCCAAGAACAAAAAAGGTTTTGTTCGCACAATACTGCAGTACCAAAAGTTACACTGAAAACGAACCCTATCCATTCCTTTTGTGTCAGCCCTCTATGTGTTTGTGTACCCTTGTGTATTTGTGTTTTTTCCTGTCTTTATGTGTTTAGCTGATTAGAGCTATGTTGTAGAATTTTTCTAATACTATGTTATTTACTTGGTAAATTCTGTTTTGTTGCTCGTATGTGGAGGTGATGTTTCAAAAGTTATTCTGATCTTTATGTAAGTACTTATGTCATTATTTTTGTAACACTGATGTATATGTTTATTTCTATTCTTTTGTAAAGCCCCTATTACTACGAATGTTATCTCTACTATTATGTTTTAATGATGTTTTCTGTACCCTTGTAATTGTATTCTTATGTTATAAAATTGTAATTGACACCAGGTCATCAAATTAAGTAACTTGTAAGTTACATTTCACTGCACACGTTTCTGTTGGTCATAGTATATGGACAATATGTGAGAAGTAGGGAGTGATAGTGTTTGCATGTGATTTAATGATTCAGCAAGGGACTGGATAACAGCATTGCTGGTTCTGAGGACAATTCCAAAAACTTTGTGAGTGCACAAGTGGTGGTTATGGACTTGCTACATTATCCGCAAGACTCTTCGATGGTGATTGTGCACCTGCACAGTCACAACAGATGGTTGCTGGCCATCTCTACAAGGACTACAGTGGGTCTGCACCTCTGGTGGCCCACCAGTACCGTCATTTCTACAAGGACTACAGTGGGTCTGCACCTCTGGTGGCCCACCAATACCATTATTTCTACAAGGACTACAGTGGGTCTACATCTTTGATGATCCATCAATACCATTATTTCTACAAGGACTGCAGTGGGTCTGCGCCTCTGGTGGCCCACTAATACCATAATCTCTACCAGGACTACAGTGGGTCTGCTCTGTGATGACCTACCAAACGATATTCTTCAAAACTTCGATAGACTACGCTGTGGGTTTGCTCTGTTGTGGCCCATTACGTGTCAGCATGTCAAGAGTCAGCACTGTCTTTCCGTTGGAAGGACAACGATACTTCTTCAAGACTGCATGGAAATCCACTACGTCTATGTGCATTTTCTTTTACTGCTCAGACTTTGAGAAAAACACTGCAATGTGATGAATGATCAGGACTGTCTTTATGGACTGTGAGAAAATTTTAGCTTTTGACCAACATTGTATCAATAAGTGTGTGCATTTGATTTCTTAGTTATTGTAATTATGAAAAATTTTTTCAAATCTGTATTGGGCACTGCCCAACCCATTTTGTAAAATTTTTTGTGGGGAGCATGGGGGCTATGTAAGTAGGCTGTTTAGGTTTTTTTATTGATAACGCCACCTCAGTATGAAAATCACCGGCTGTGCCGTGTGCAGTCTGTGGCTGCTTTGCATTGTTATAATACTCAACCATTGTAGTGTTAGGCAGCTGGCTGTGAACAGCGCGTAGCGCTGGGCAGTTGGAGGTGAGCCGCCAGCAGTGGTGGATGTGGGGAGAGAGATGGCGGAGTTTTGTAATTTGTCATGATATCAAGGTAAATACATTGTTTGTTCTCTATTAACATCTTTCATTTGCTAACTATCCCTATCAGTGGTTAGTGCCTTCCATAGTTTGAATCTTTTATTTAGCTGGCAGTAGTGGCGCTCGCTGTATTGCAGTAGCTTGAGCAGCGAAGATTTTTGGTGAGGTAAGTGATTTGTGAGACGTATAGTTTAATGTTAGTCAGGGCCATTCTCTTGTAGAGAATTTTGAAAGTCAGATCGCGTTGCGCTAAAAAATATTGTGCGTCAGTTTAAGCACAGTCAAGTATAATTGTTCAAAGGGGACGTTTCAAGGGGGCTGCAGCAGGGAGATGTTATCTCTGCATACTCTTTAACTTAACACTATAGAAGGCAATTCGGAATTGCCAGCAAAGCTGAGGGAAACAATATTTAACTGTAAAGTCCAGCTGGTGACACACGCTGACGATATAACATTAATTGCGAGTATTGTCACAGCTTTCAACGATTCTTATGTTGCGTTAGAGAGAGCGGAGCGAAAGTTAGAACTGGAAGTGAATGTAGGCAAAACAAAGTATATGTTCGTGGTAGATGCTGGTAAGGATAGGAAAGAGGTTTCAGTAAAAATAAATTGGAAATTATATCAAAAAGTGGGAGCGTTTAAGTATCTAGGTTCGACAATAACAGCAGATAATATGACAGCAATAGAATTCAACAAATGATAGCAAGTGGAAACCGATGATACTATTCCTTGTAGAATATATTCAAATTCAGAAATGTTAGCAGCAAATTAAAAATCAAGATACCGGGTGATCAAAAAGTCAGTATAAATTTGAAAACTTAATAAACCACGGAATACTGTAGATAGAGAGGTAAAAATTGACACACATTCTTGGAATGACATGGGCTTTTATTAGAACAAAAAAAAAGTTCACAAAATGTCCGACAGATGGCGCTGGACAGCAAAACGTCAGTGACTGCTACCGTGACGGATGAGAGGTACGCCGGTATGTTACAGAATCGCATCATCCCCAGCCTGGCTGATAAACACCTGCTGGAACGTACGATGTTTATGCAGGATGGCGCTCCACCCCTTATTGCTAGACGCGTGAAAGATCTCTCGCGCGCGTCGTTTGGTGATGATCGTGTGCTCAGCCGCCACTTTCGTCAAACTTGGCCTTCCAGGTCCCCAGACCTCAGTCCGTGCGATTATTGGCTTTGGGGTTACCTGAAGTCGCAAATGTGTCGTGATCGACCGACATCTCTAGGGATGCTGAAAGACAACATCTGACGCCAATGCCTCACCATAACTCCGGACATGCTTTACAGTGCTGTTCACAACGTTATTCCTCGACTACAGCTATTGTTGAGGAATGATGGTGGACATATTGAGGATTTCCCGTAAAGAACATCGTCTTTACTTTGTCTTACTTTGTTATACTAATTATTGCTATTCTGATCAGATGAAGCGCCATCTGTCGGACATTTTTTGAACTTTTGTATTTTTGTGGTTCTAATAAAACCCTATGTCATTCCAAGCGTGTGTGTCAATTTGTACCTCTCTATCTACATTATTCCGTGATTTATTCAGTTTTCAAATTTATACTGACTTTTTGATCACCCAGTATATCTGACTACACTCATGGAAAAATATTACAGCACCAAAAAGGAGTTGTGCTACATAAAAATAGTTGGCAGCCGTGTTTCTACATCTGAAAGATGATGTCTATTAAAATTTCGCGCCAGTCGCATTAGAACGACGCTAGTAGCACCACTATGAGGATGCAAATAAGATTTTGCTTTAAATACACACTGTAACAGTCGCGAGCGTTAGTTACCTTTGAGACTGGACGTGGTGAGTTGATGTTAAGGAGACAAAGACGCTATTATTAACATTTCACTGAGTTTGAACAAGGTCGTGTAACAGGGCCACGAAAAGCTAGATGTTCCTTCTGTGATATTGCAGGAAGACTTGGCAGAAATGTAGGCACTGTACACGATTGTTGGCAGGCGTGGTCACGAGAGTGTATGGTCAGAAGAAAACCGGACTCCGGACAGACACGTTGCATTACCGAGAGGGAAGACCATCGTGTTTGGCGCATGGCATGCATCTGCTGCAGCAGTCTGAACAGCAGTTGGTACCACAGTCTCACAACGAACTGTTACAAACCGGTTACTTCGAAGACAACCCGAGCCAGACGCCCTGTTCATACGAGAGCTCATTGGAGAACACACTGCAGGTCTTTAGTATTTTTTGATGAAAGCTGGTTCTGCCAGTAATGGCCAGTTGAGGGCCTGCAACCAACTTGTCCGCGTGCTAGACGCATTGGACTTAGACCTGGAGCTATGGTCTGTGGTGCGATTTCGTATGACAGCAGGACCAGTCTCGGGGTTATCCCATGCACCTGACTGCAAATTTGAACGTGAATCTGGCGATTCGACCTATTGTGCTGCCATTCATGAACAGCACTTCAATAGGGGTTTTCCAACAGGATAAAACTCGCCTATATACCGCTGTTGTAACACAATATGCTCTACAGAGTGTCGACATGTTGCCTTGATCTTCTCGATCACCAGATCGGTCTACAATCGAGCACATATAGAACATCATCGAACGTGATCCACAAACAGCATAAACCGTCCCTGTACTTACGGACCAAGTGCAACAGGCATTGAACTCCATCCCACGAAGTGGCACCCGGCACCTAAATAGCACAATGCGTGCACGTTTGCTTTCTTGCATTCAAGATTCTGGCGGTTATACTGGTTATTAATGTACCAGCATTTCACATTTGCAATTGCTTATCTCGCGCTTACATTAACCTGTGATCTTGCAGTGTTAATCGCTTAAGTGTGTTACCTAGACAAATGCATTCTCGAAATTTCACTACTCTACATTAGTTATTTTTTGGTGTTGCGATTGTTTCCCTCTCTGTGTACTAAGACCTTTAGGAATGTATGGATCGGAATGATGGGTGATGATTACAATGGAAGAAGGTGGAAACTGAGATTAGAAAGGAAGGTTTTGAGGTAGATATTTGGGTCCGAGAGAAAGGAAGAAATCTGAAGGATAAGAACAAAAGCAGAACTACAGACGCTTTTTGAAAAGATGAATATTGCAGGGAAAATCAAGCAAGGACGAATGTGATGGGATGGCCACATACAGATAATTCCAGAAACTCGAATGTTAAGAAAGTGTTTGCGGGAAAGCACAACGAGAGAATAAAAAAGAGGAAGTCACAGGAAGATGGCTTGAAGGTATGTGAGAGAATCTCAAAGCAATGGGAAGCAGGAACTGGAGAATGAAAGCGATAGACAGAGGCGAATAGAGACTGCTGACAGAGGAGGCCAAGGTTATACAAGGACTATTGCGCCGACTGGTAAGTAAGTAAATTAAATGTTTCGCCGTTCAGCATATGGTTCCGAAATCTCTGTCTAGCCGTTATATAATTTAACTGAAATCTTCCGTTGCCTCCAGGTCTCTGTTAGGTAAACAGTCTTTTTTCATGCTCCTTAAATTAAGTGTTATCAGTGATTAAATTATGTTCTGTGCAAAATTCTATCAGGATGCTTCCCTTGTTATTCCTTTTCTCCAGTCCATGTTCTCCGACCATTTTTCCTTCTCTTCCTTTTCCTACTTTCGAATTCCAAGCTGCCATTGCAACACAATTTTCGTCTCCCTTAAGTATCTGCATAATTTCTTTTAGCTCATAATACATTCTTTCAGTTCCTTCACTATCTGCAGAGCTAGATGGCTTATAAACTTGTACTAGTATGGTGAGTGTTGGCTTTGTGTCTATCATGACTACTATAATACATTCCCTATGCTGTCCATAGTAGTTACCCATATTCCTATTTTCTTATTCATTATTAGACCTACTCCCGCTTAGCCCCTATTTCATTATGTATTTATAATCCTCTTCTATAAGTTATGTTCTTGCTGTCATCGCGCTTCACTATTTCCCACTGTATCCAACTTCACCCTATCCATTTCTCTTTATAAATTCTGTAACTTACGGTACCTACTCGTTTAAGAGATGTAATATTTCTTTCTCTCACCTGTAGAACACAATTTTGTGTTCTTGTGACATCATCCTCCTGTGTAGTCCCTGCCTGGAGATCCGATTGGTAACTATTTTATCTCTAGAATATGTTACCCAAGAGGATGACATCATCGTGTAACCATAGAGTAGAGATGCACAGAATCAGGAAAAATAAGGGCTATAGTTTACGCATGCTTTCGGACATTCACAACAGCAATATACCAAAGCCATGTTGGCCAGTATCACGAGGACAGATCAGTCAAATATCCAGACTGTTGCCCCGCAGCTACTGGAGAGACTGGTGCCCTTCGTCACAAACGACAGGTTATTACAACCTCTCCACAGAGTCCCCACGGTTGTGGTTGCACCTGAGGCACAACTATTCCTTAGGGAGCAAGTCATCCCACTTTGTCACGGTCCATCTTCATGACGGGGGAGGAGGGCAGGACGCTTGTACGAAAGAAGAGTAACTAATCTTTCTGTGCTCTTCTCTGGCTAATGAACTTACTTCAGTTACTTGAAGAAATAGAGTAACTAGACTATTTATGTGTAGCATGATTTTATGCGAAGGTGCTTTTCGGGTTTTCATTCATCCCTATTGAACACAATACAGTAATAGCTTCGCCAGCACTACGTTTTTGTCGACTGCATTTTGAATGCTGCAGCTGCCCTGAGCAAAATAACAAATTGTTCAGCTACTATGTTTACCGAGGTGCACTTCGTTTTATTCCATGACTTGTAGTTCCTATTTTCGCATTTATTTGCATAGTACACACACTTTAGCTTCACTAATGCACCTGTGCAGCACAGCATTCACCATGTGGTTGACTTATGCGTTTGTAGGGATTTCTGGTGACAATGCTCACAGGAAGGTGCAGACAGCAGATAAATGCTATTAACATGCACTTTATTGATAAATACAGACATGCAAAAAAACGAGTGTTTATGACACGATCGTAAACAACAAACTGAAAGCATCAGAGAGGCTAAATTAGCTGCCAAAGAGTTTTGTTTTCCCGCACTTTCGTTATCGATAGTGAGGTCCCCACAGAGTCCCCTCCCCCCGCCACCCGCCACACCCACATCCCAGAGTGCTGAGCACTGGCGCAAGGTGGTCGCTGAAGGCGCAGCTCCTGACGTCGTCTTCGCGCAGTCGCGCATGACCAACCATATCGTGGTTGGCTGCTATGTAGGGCACGACTGTGCCGTTTCTCACAAGGGAACCTCCCCATCGCACCCCCCTCAGATTTAGTTATAAGTTGGCACAGTGGATAGGCCTTGAAAAACTGAACACAGATCAATTGAGAAAACAGGAAGAAGTTGCGTGGAACTGTGAAAAAATAAGCAAAATATACAAACTGAGTAGTCCATGGGCCACATAGGTAACATCATAGACAATGTGAGCTCAGAAGCGCCGTGGTCTCGTGGTAGCGTGAGCAGCTGCAGAACGAAAGGTCCTTGGTTCAAGTCTTCCCTCCAGTGAGAATTTTACTTTCTTTGTTTTTACATCGTTATTATCTGTCCGTTCGTTCATTGACGTCTCTGTTCACTGTAATAAGTTTAGTGTCTGTGTCTTGCGACCGCATCGCAAAACCGTGCGATTAGTAGACGAAAGGACGTGCCTCTCCAATGGGAACCGAAAACATTTGATCGCAAGGTCATAGGTCAACCGATTCCTCCACAGGAAAACACATCTGATATATTCTATACGACACTGGTAACGGAATGTGCGTCACATGACAGGAATATGTTGTCGACCCACCTAACTTGTACACTTGGCGAATGGGTAAAAAGATTCTTCTACCTTGCCCGATTTAGGTTTTCTTGTGGATGTGATAATCAGTCCCAAAAAGTGATGAAAACACAATAGTTTGTCACATAAACTGAAAATAAAAAAATTAAACTTTTCACTCGATGGAGGATTTGAACCAAGGACCTCTCGTTCCGTAGCTGCTCACGTTACCACGAGACCACAGCGCTCCTGTGTTCTTAGAATCCTTGATGTCGCCTATCTTCGCATGAACTACTCAGTTTGTATATTTTGCTTATTTTTTCACAGTTCCATACAACTTCTTCCTGTTTTCGCAATTGATCTGTGTTCAGTTTTTCAAGGCCTATCCACTGTGCCAACTTATAACTAAATCTGAGGGGGGTGCGATGGGGAGGTTCCCTTGTCAGCAAGAAGCGAAGAGAAAGAATGTAACGTTGTGATCCTCGTTCTGACTTAATACAGGTGATAATGGCTGAGGCAGGGAGGAGGTCGATAGGGGGCGACCGTAACTGCAATGCATTGAGGGTATTGAGTCACATTGTGGGAGTGCTGCGCTGTGGAGGTGTGATGTCATCAGTCTCCGCTTTCAAGCTTGTAGACAGGTGTCATTTCATAGGAGCCTTGATAATCAGGAAACCGTCGATCGATAACCGTGACATAATGGCCGCAGATTCGACATCGCTGGGAAGTTCGTAGCAGAGAGTGAACTGTCTGGAAATAAACCTGTCATTCCTCTTGCTGATCTTCTACTAGGTATACATCAGTGTCATACGAAGTCTCACCTTGAACTTGCTGTTGGCATTCACAATGTTTGATGTGCTATCGTAATCTGGATTGATGTGAGTGGAGACATCAGCCTGAGCAGTGCCTATGCCAGTTTCGTCGCTTGTTTTAGCGGCTTACAGTCAGTCTGTTGCCAGTCTGCACACTTTGTGGCTGACAGGCAGACCTTATTTAGCATTAATCTTATGGACAGTGTCATATATAGTGCTTCTTGGTTTAAATTTCCAATGAATTGTCTAAGAAACTTGGGGGGCACATGTGGGGGAATGCATGCATACTGTTAGCAAAGTTCAGCATACTGACTGTTTCTGTGGTGATTCTTGCAGTGAAGAATGCCCTGATTGTATGTCTGTGTCGTCTGCTGACACTCAGGCGGTTGCTGTCACAATGGTCTCCTACAGAACTGTCTGTGGATGTCGTGGCAGACGACCGTTGATACCGGGTACTGACTCTGTACTACTGGTCTGGCTGAGGATACCTTGTGCCATGTCCCAAAAGAGATGAAAGCGATGGAGAAAATCCGCGCCCAAGATCGGTTCTTGAAGATCAGTGACCAAAACTACCATGGAAATTTCTCGCATAGGCCGAGGCCACAGTGTGTAAGGCAATTCTGAAATGTTTGATGTGAGTATTGTTTGTAGCTCGCAGTTGGATGGCCGGCATTGTAAACCTCATTGGTGAGCTCTCCCTGGGAATGGTGCTCACTTCCTAGCCAGTGTCGATTACGATGTATTGATTTGTTGAGTGGTCTAACACATACAATCTGCTTCTATCGCTCAGGGATGGTGAAAAACTAATTTGGTCCACCTGTCTGTGTTGTGGGCTTCGTTGCGTCCTACGATTTGGATCACATCTTGCCTTTGGGTAGTTGCACTGCGTGGACAAGTTGCTTGCCTGGTCGCCGAAGCGGGTATGAAAATAATGCAGCTGCAGTAGTACTGGCTTGCCTGTTAGTGGAATGTTGTTGTGAGACGAGGGTGTGGCTGTTGTGGCTAGCCAAAAGTTAGTACCATCGTGGTGGGGGTTAGTTATGTCACTCTCATGAATGTTCAGAGCAGCTCGGTTGCTAGCAGTAGCGGATAGCGAGCTGCATCAGGAATGTACTGGCAGAGGTCATTGTTATCTGGCACATCGCATGTTGTTGTTGTCGCAGGATTGCAAAAAGTTTGTTGGCCAGGAGTAATTTGCTTTCCATTGGATCGTTTTCCTGTGAGATTACTGCCATCTGTATCTGTGGCTGAAGTTCGATGAGTCATAGCATCCAAAGTGTGATGTCTGGAATGAGAGATGAGGTGAAAGACGTACAGAGATGTATCCAAAGCTGAGATACCGTTCTACTGCCCAGCTATTTCTCGTAAATTACTTGTCACAATTGTTACTCTGCTGTCTTGCTGAGCCAGTGAAGCAAATCTCTTTGGAGGCACCATATCTGCCGTCAGTTGGAGGTGCTAGTAGGACTTCGCAGATAATAGCGACACGCTCTTCTGTGTTAATTGACAGGGCAACGAATTTGGAAGTTTTTTCAAAGATGCCTTGGCTCTGTAGGATGAAGTCAGTGATCATGAACCATGTTGCTGGGTTCAAATGGCTCAAATGGCTCTAAGCACTATGGGACTTAACATCTGAAGTCATCAGTCCCCTAGATTTAGAACTACTTAAACCTAACTAACCTAAGGACATGACACACATAAATGCCCAAGGCAGGATTCTAACCTGCGACCGAAGCAGCAGCGCGGTTCCAGACTGAAGTCCCTAGAACTGCTCGGTGTTGCTGGGTGTTCTGGTTGAAATAGCGGTAGTGTTGGATGGAAACTGTTGTATATATGCTTCGCAGAAATTTCGTTCTTGATGTGCTGGGTCAGTTAGTCCTAGAACAGCGCTGAACGGGATCCCTGGGCCATGCATGATTCAAATTGCATCCCTAGAATCTTCTTGCATGGCCCAACAAACTGGATCCCACTTGAGGTTACAAACTGATTCAACCGGGTTGTGCATGATGTGGAAGGAAAGCCACACAAGATGATGCTGTGTAGGTCTGAAGTATTTGGTGGAAAATTGCCTTGTTGGCATAAGGAAAGATTGCACTCATCACCGAAATCAGTGAGGACGTTGGAAGTCATTGCATATTGTTCATGCACATGCTTATTACTCTTGTAGTCAATGGTATGACACGGTAGAATGTCACTTTCACGTTCCATGTAGACTGACCTGGGCTGTGGAAAATATTATGCGAGTCACTGTGGGAGTCACAGTGTTGTACCAGCGATTGGGGAACAGCTCCATTACCGAAGTGAACACAATGTGGCGAAGTACACTATTTATTTATTTATTTAGCGTATGGCTCGTAACATCACAGTAAAAATTACAGAAACAACACGATTTAAGAAAAATCACATATGTATAAACAGAGCAATAAATAGTTTGTATATAAGAACACCGCCAATTGTAAATGTACACTCACAGAAGAGCAATCACAAGCAGACGTCCAACTTAGATAATAAACAGTCGATTGCCTCTTGGGTCGCCATTAGGAAATCCCGTGGGTCACCCTCGTATGCCCTTAGTGGGCATTCCTGAACGATGTGCTTGACCGTCTGTCTCTCAGCGCCACAGTCGCAAGCGGCCGAAGGAAGTTTACCCCATCTGTGTAAGGAGTCGGCGCATCTCCCACAGTTGGTTCTGATGCGATTAAGAGTTGACCAAACTTTGCGAGGGCAATCAAATCCTTTTGGTTTACTAAAGATGCATGGCATACTGTGGCAGTTTACTGCTGTTCTGCTCTCCCATTCCTCTTTCCATCGGTCATTTATTTTAAAGTTGGTTTGATGCAGAGCCTGTGCGGTCTTTAGTGGAGGATGCCTAGACCGGAGTCGGTTTTCTTGGATGTCGTGAGTATCTTCATGGATTTTTAATTGAGGGTTGGTCAAGATTTTTTGAAATTCTCTAACCAGAGCGTGTTCACGGCGCAGGTTAGGAGGGGCTATGTTACTGAGAACGGGCAGCCACACTGTAGGAGTTGGCCTGATTGTGCCTGATATAATACGCATTGTTGCATTAAGTTGGCTATCTACCATGTGTGTGTGTTTGCTGTTGAGCCACACTGGGGCACAGTATTCTGCCACTGGATACACCAAGCCAAGTGCGGATGTTCTTAAGGTAGATGCTGTGGAGCCCCAAGTGGTGCCACAGAGCTTCTGAAATATGTTGTTGCGTGTTTTAAGTTTCGCTGCAGTTTTCGTCAGGTGTTCTTTGAATGTTAGTGTCCTATCTAGGGTAACCCCAAGGTACTTTGGGTGTTTGTTGTGATTTAGTAATTTCCCGTCTAGATAGACTTGTAGTTCTCTGTTGGCCGTTTTGTTGTTCAAATGGAAGGCAGATACTTCCGTCTTTGTAGCACTAGGTTGTAGCCTCCATTTTCTAAAGTACTCGCTGAGAATCCCTAGGTCACTCGTAAGGATATCTTCGGCAGTTTCTATATTTCTGTGGGCTGTTGCTAGAGCCCAGTCGTCAGCATAACCAAATTTGCGCGATCTGGTTGCAGGCATGTCAGCGATGTAAAGGCTGAAAAGAAGGGGCGCAAGGACAGAGCCTTGTGGGAGTCCATTATTGAGTTTCATCTGTTTACTTCTCTCATTCCCCATTATTACTTGGAAGGTTCTATTTGACAACATATCATCAATGAGGTTGGTTATCTTCTTGCAGGGGACGGCACAAATTAATTTGTACGTGAGCCCCTGTTTCCAAACTGTATCATAGGCTGCTGTTAGGTCTATGAATGCTACAGCTACTTTATGTTTCTTCTGGAACCCCGCCTCTATATATGTTGTCAGTGATAGGACTTGATCTGTACAGCAGCGATATGGACGGAATCCTGCTTGTTCGATAGCGATTTTTTTGAATATAGTCTGGCCTATTCTGTTGAGGAGCAGTCTTTCTAGTAATTTACAGGTATAGACCATACTGAGAAGGGCAATGGGGCGGTAACTCTCTGGTCTATCGCCTGGTTTACCAGGTTTCAGGACTGCGATGATCTTTGCTCGTTTAAGTGAGGGAGGTATGTTACCCACTTGGAGAATGTCCGTAAAGAACTTAGCCAACCATTGTTTTGTGTAGGCTCCGACATGTATGAGGCACTCAGGGTGGATACCATCGAAACCCGGAGCTTTGCCTGATTTAACCTTCTTCAGGGCATTGGTAACCTCCTCGATGCGAATATCTGATGAATATTCTGAGTCCATTGCACGGGTCCTTTTTAATGGTGGTGGTTGTTGTTGGGATGTTTAAGGGGGACTAAACAGCTAAGGTCATCAGTCCCCCTTTTTAATGTTTTTAAGTCTTTCTTCACTTTTGTTGTGTGCTTTCTATTTCGTGGGGCTCTAGACACAGAAACTATGCGGGATGCAACCTTGTTGGGAGATATTTCGTCCTTTCTATGTTCAGGTGGATTTGCGCCTCCAAGTTTACGCACTAGGGACCAGGCTTGTCGGCTTGAGTTTGAAAAGTCTAGATTTTCAACAGTATTCTCCCATTTTTGCCGTCTAATAAAGTCGATGTTATGTAATAGTTCATCCGCTATTTCCCAGTCCCCATTCTTGAGGAACTCCGCGTACAGGTCATCGCATATCCTTGTCCAACCGGGAATTTATTTTTTGAGGTACCCTCTTGGGATCGCTGTTTTCGCAGAGCTAATGACCGCTCCCACAAACCTCTCATAGCTCTTGCTGGTTGGAGGGATCCAGCTCAAGGTATAATCAAGTTGTACAGAGAATTTTGTCCAGTCAGCTTTTGTAAAATTCCACCTTGGTCGAGGGTAAGACCTTATTATCGGGATGGATACACCGATATTAATAAGCACAGGGCGGTGCTGGCTATGAGGGAAGTCCGTCAGGACCCTTCTAGAGGCTGTCAGTGGTTTATCGTTTGTATCCCTCGAAACAAAGCACAGATCCGGGTTATAGTCGCAGTTCCATGCGGCTGATCTGAATGTCCCTCGGTCCTTGGCATCAAAGACCAGATATGTATTTTGTTCCTCGGACCAATCGACCAGCATGTCTCCATTGCTATCATTCGTACTATATTTCCACATTTCGTGGTGACTATTATAGTCCCCAACGTATACGCTTGGGTGTGGGTGGATCTTTATCACTTCAGCTGGCCATGTAGTAGCAGGAGGTTTATAGATGTTAGTTACTGTAACTTCTCCTATTTTGATGACAACTTCATGGATATCATTTGCAATGGAGGCTTCAACTGGAAAGGCATCCTCTATGTCCCCACGCACATATGTCGCAACGGCATAGTATCTGTCATACGTGGCTCCAAGAAGATCATATCCCAGAATCCTTCCTCCAGCTTCAAGTTGGACTCTATTTTCGGCATGAGTTTCCTGTATGGCTACCAGGTCAATGTCGTTATCGTGTAAAATTCTCTGCAATACATGACATTTTGCTCTACTTATGCCCTCAATGTTGAAATGGCAGATTCGGATGCATGGTCCGAGATCCTTTGTCAGTTGGTCCCTAAAAGGACCGTTGTATGTATCTTGCATAGCGCTTTGTCTGTCGTTCTGTTTCACTGTGATGTGGGGCAGGAATTCTTCGTTTGGTCTGCCGCCAGTTGTGTTAGTTCATTTAGCGTTACCCAGGGTGCACCACGTGGAGGCGAACTAACTTTACACCCCGAAGTACACTTATTATATTGTATTGGCTGCTGTAGTTCTTTTCAGAGTCCGTACTATAGGGATTCACTGGTAGGAATGCTCGCAGAAAGACGCAGAAAGCGGGTAAATACTATTAACATGCACTTTAATGGCGAAAACAGACATGCACAAAAAATTTTGTGCACGATTCACTCATATACAACGAACTGAAAGCACGAAAGATATTCTTAACTTATAACTAAGGTCGTATTACAAGTTTCTTGTACATTGTCACATGATTATAGATGTAATATCGTCAAATATATGACAAATTTGTGCATGAATGTATTCTGAACTGTTGTCAATGGAATTTAATATCAATAGTTCAGTATCTCATTGTGTGGGTGATGCACGCAAGAAGAGAGATGTGTCCAGGTGACCAAGAACAATAGGACTTTATTACTGACACAGAAAATGCACACTAACGTTAGGGTCTGAATAGCAACTGAACAGGCAAGTGCTGTGCTCTTTTGAATGTCTATGTCAAACTTGTGAACTGGAACTGGAACACTCGCAGTACTGGAGAAGTCCAACTGAAGACACATGGGTGGCGCCCTGTAGAGGAAAGGTGGATACACTACTGAAACGAGGAGGCACTTGAGACAATCATGACTGGTAACATCTGTGGCCGGCCACCAGGGTAGAGTGATGTAGATCAGAGACCCAGAGTAGAGGTGTAGCTTGCAGTGAAGTTGCCATTTGAAGAAGAAAGCAAATACATGAGATGAGTGTAACCAATACACTGATGAAAAGAAACCTGGGAGAGGAAGCAGGACTCGAAGGATGTTGGTTGCACACTGACACAGGCAGAAAGGATGGCTGAACCATGGGCAACATGTCCAGAGGGAACAAGATGTGGTCAGTAGAGATAACAGAGGCCAGAGTGCAGTCACCTTCGGACCAAGAAGGGGTCACAAAGAGGACAGTAGTGGAAAGCACATGAAGCACAAGGGAGGTTCTGTGGAGGAGATGTCAAGTGGGTTAGTGGCATGCAGGCTGGGAGCATGTGGGATAGCAGCATGCTGGCTGGCAGCAAGGAGGATGTGAGCTGTGCTGAAATCTGAAGAGGTGCCAGGGCTAGCAGTGAGGGCACCACTGGGCTGGAACTGCAAGAAATGTTGGAGCCAGAGACAAGGGCACCTGCAGTGCAGGAGTAGGCGTGGCAGGAGCTGGTGGCACCACAGTAGAATATGTTGCAGCAGGAGGCATTGCAGTGGGAGGCGCTGGATTGGGAGGTACCAGATCGGAAGATGCCAAATGGGGAGGAGCCATGTTAGGAGGTGCCAGATAAGGAGGCACAGGATCGGAGGCGATGGATTCGAGGTGTCAGACCAGGAAGCGCCAGATCCAATGGCACTGGAGACAGTGGAGCACATCATGCAGAAGCCAGCAGGGCCTGTGGCAAAGGAGCCAGTGAGGCCCATGACATAGCAACTAGTGGGGGCTAGGGTGCAGGAATTAATGGAGGCTGAGGTGCGGGAGCTGATGGTACAGGAGCTATCAGTTCAGGAGCAGGGGGGAATCGCAAATGAGGGCCCACCAGTGTGAATGGCTGCAGAGTGTGATACTTGGGATCTCAACCTGCATCATCATACAGATAGTTTCAAAAAGTCGATCACACCACTGGGGAGTAGTAGGGCAACAAGGAGATCAGTGCAGTTTGTTAGTGCAGGTTGCCTACTTCAAGGGCAAGTATACGTTCAGGGCCAAACCTATTGTTCTCTTTTGCGTAACAGGTCCTTAACCAGTTGTTCTGCTATGAGTGTTATGACCCACTGGGGGTAATTTATTCTTCCAAGAACCCCTCACCCCACCTCCTCCTCCCCCCTCCCCTCCTCCTCCACCACCCCTCTGGGAATGCCAATTGCCAAATGCAAGCACACATTTGATGTCAATTTGGTCGACTAATTAATTAAATTGATCAATAACCCCTCACCCTCTAGGAAATTGCCCAACCCTCCTCCTCCCATCCCCACCGGTAAATTGGTGGGAAAAAGATTCAGTTGATTCGCCACTTGGCGGGAAATCGATTGCAATGTGTGGAATGTGTAAACAATTCAGACAATATGTGGGACATTGTTTAGTTAAACGATTTATAGGATACAAGGCAGTGTTTGGAATATAGTTTATTTATTTAGTTAAAGAAACTGGTGGGAAATCGACTGAAGTGTACGGAGTAATGTTAATTTGAACATTTTGAGGACAACGCGGCAGTATGGAATGTTTAACAGTTGCGGAGCTTTTTTCCGATCATGCAAGGAATATCGTCAATATAACTCAACTGCACGAAATTACACTGTTAAAAATCTTTCACAGCGACCTCAAGGTTGGACAGTGAACAAATAACTGATTATTTTTCCATGTGTTGGGCTAAAAAGTTGATAATTCCCTGCAAATAATATAATCATACTAAAAATGAGCGGTCTTGAGAGATCTTTAATGCGATTTATCATTAAAACTGTGTATTTTCGTAATATGCAAATACAAACACAAAAACCTGGCAAACTCAGAAATCAACATGTCGGCTGCTCTATGATCTCGTGTTTTTCTTCTGTTTGCTCCAGTGTAAATGCCTATTCGAAGGCACAGGTATGGATGGCACACACTAGCGAATACTTGCGCATCGTCCATACGAATGCGCATTCGCTCATATTCGCCTGTGATCACTTCGGTGTAAAGAAGGCTTTCGGTGTAAATGGGAGCACGAGATGTGGTATTGTTACTTTTACAGAATGAAGGATTGACTGCCTACATGAGGAACATCAAGGCTTGCGACATTAGAAGCATAAAAAGCCAGAGATCAGACTTGTTGAGGAAATAAGTGTGTGTACGTCAAAAACTTTAAAGGGCAAGAATTGCTCGACAAAGAAGCCTTCAGTGAAATCAGGCGTAAATATGACAATACAGGTATTCAGATTAGGGCACCACCTGAAGTATAAAACGAATCGTTTCACTTAATACGTTCGTTCTCGGGCTTGTACTATTTTCCTCTTCTGAATGTTTATCGTATTTAATATGAATATAGGTTTCAGATAAAGATGTGAGTAGCCTGTGCTGATTGTTACTGGTGAACTGAGGAAAATTTGATTCCTTGAGTTTCAAAGATACAACCCGACAAACCAGAGGAAAACAGAAAACCCATACTGTTGGCGACACTGATTAGCGACAATCTCGCTATGTGATTATTGTGTTGTTTAAGCATGGAGTGTGGGAGTAGGACTGTGTGGATGTTATGTAGGAAAAAAATTACAAGGACTGCGTAAAATATATGATAGTGATGTTGATCTTTCAGAGCGAGTTTAGTAATTGTTAATGACTGTAAGGAGTCCATAGTCTGCTTTGTTGCGATCACAGCAGCTGAACTAGGTTAAGTTTATCTGTCAAAAATTAACTTTTTTGTTTTTAAACAGTTTATTGTTCTTTCTGCGAGTTTATTATTGTTTTTATGAACACTGTGTACGTCACAGTAAATTATTTTCTCGTCGTGAATGAATATATTCATACGATTCATGATTATGTAGTACACTTCCAGGTGAGAAAGGGGCGGTACTCGTCACCGGTAGTAAGGCCTAATATTCAGGAATGCATTCCTATGGAACGAAGCTAAATATATCCGCGATATTTTTCTATTAGTATAAGTTTGAGAACCAGTCTTGGTACACGAATGTAAACAAATTGATTGTATATTGAATTTGCAGACAGTAGCCTCCGTATGACAGCCTCACTTATTTCGTTTTTAGTGGATGTTGCTGTGGTTCTCTATGGTAGCGTTTAATTCGAATCAATAATTGAAGTTGGATCCCCTTTATTAGAGGTTGTAATGGTGCAGTGTGTCTATTATGATTTTCAGATATTTTATGAAAAGTATCTCAGACAGAATTTGTGACAGGTCGGTTTATTTTACAGCTTTATCAAACATGGCTCCTCCCCCGATTGTAACCGGAATTTCCCCCAAAGAAGGACCTCCAGGGACGAGAGTGACACTGAGAGGAGAATTTCTTGGAACCAGTCCCACAGATCTCATTGGTGAGTGACAATATTCTGTATCATTATTGTTGTAGAATGGTAATACAATCATTAATTGGTTACTTTGTGTAGATGGTACTCCCTAGCATAAGAGCAAAAAGGTGTAACTAAAGCATTGTGATAATTTTTGCAAAATGTATGGTAAGAGTTAAGCAGTGGATCTTCCTACCATTTATCATAGTTTTTGTAAACAATCTACATCAAAATACTTGTTGGGGACATGTTAGTTATGTATTACACATCGTTACGTTGATAGTTCTAATTCTTTATAAATAAAAGTGTGTTATGTATGGAGTGAATGTAGATCTCATGTTATGCTGGGGTTCAGTGAGCTACCACAACCAAGATTTTGAGAGGGGACAGTATCACGCTCCAACCACAAGATAGAATAAATGCATAACTGAGCAACAACTGATAAACAGCTAACTTGGTGTAAACTTACCCTCTCAGGGTATCCTAGTGAGTGGGATTTGTATGTATTTTTAATGATGTCGGCTTTTGATTTCCAGCCAGGTGCTAGACTGCATAAATATGGCTGATACAGCTTATCAGGTTTAGTGAGTGGGTTATATATGTATTTTTTGTTGTCAGATTTCCATTTCCAGCCAGGTGTGAAACAACATTAATAAGGCAGGCACAGTCTGTCAGATTTGCTGAGTTAGGTCTCACTGTCAGCGTGTAGGCTGTGATATGAGTGTTTGAGTTTGTTATAGTGTTTAGGTTTTCCTAGAAAATAGTTTAGCCAACAAAGCCAAACATTAGTGTGCTTATCACTCAAATATCTTTCTTCATAGCACTATTTATTCAAAAAAACCATACGTTCCCCCCTTCACCTGTAAACTCATGCTGTAAGCCTTGTCTTGTTCTCCTTCTTTATCTTTCGTCTCATTATGCTCTGTAATGGCTTTCAAAAAAATGGTTCAAATGGCTCTGAGCACTATGGGACTCAACTGCTGAGGTCATTAGTCCCCTAGAACTTAGAACTAGTTAAACCTAACTAACCGAAGGACATCACAAACATCCATGCCCGAGGCAGGATTCGAACCTGCGACCGTAGCGGTCTTGCGGTTCCAGACTGCAGCGCCTTTAACCGCACGGCCACAACGGCCGGGCTAATGGCTTTCAGACTGAATATATAGACACACACACAGGGTGATTCACGAAGATATGCAAATATTTTGTTATTCTACAAGAAAATCTAAAGAAAACAGTTTATATAAACATAGGTCTGCAAATGTTTAGTTATGGAGTTACGGTTAATGAAAGATTTTTCCTGAAATTCAGCAACTTCACTAATATTAACCCATCACAGAACTGTACAAGGTTAAAGTAAAGCACAAATTCCGTTTATTTTGTTGTTATTGATCTGGTGAATATAATAAAACATGCCCCAGACATGAATCTGCTGTAGTTTCCCAGGACATCTAGAAAAGCAAAGAAATAATTTCATATTAACGGAATCTTCCGTCAGTTCTTGGTAGAACAACATTATAATAATAAATGAATAGCACCAGTTTGCTTTTGTTCTACAATATTATTAAATTTCGTAAAAATTTTTAATTTATTAACTACTTGGCCCAATTTGTTTTTCAAACTCCAGACAATCGTAAAAAGTTTTCAACAAAAGTTGTAGAGAATTTAATTTTGGAAACATGATGGTAATAACGTTAACTGAAACTGAATGAATGTGTCAGGTGTTCTGCTTTTATTAATATCATAGCACATGTAAATTCATGTTAAACCGGAAAAAACAAAGCTCATTGTTAAGGAAGTTGTACACTGTACATACAGTTTCACAATAAATGTTCAAAAATGTCTCCACCAAGTTCATTGCATTTAACTGCATGTGTATGAACAGATTCTGTAGCTCGTTTCAGTTTCACAAGTTTGTCTGTTAACTGCAGCCATAGCATTACCATTACATTGCCATAAATAAACACCACATCGGCGTATTCCTCTTGTAAATTTGAAAGGCATCCCTCTTTCACAAAAAATCGACAAACTACAACAGTTACTATGTGGTTTCACTTAAATACACTGTTGTTATTATGTTCTTTCACTGAACAGTGCAGAAAACTAACTCATTTCAAGGTTAGGAAGTGACAGAAACGATTCACTAATGGTTGCCAACAATGACCTAAACATCTCTACAGTATTAATGGAAAGTAAACAAATTTACTTGTATAATAATCTTTGCTTCTCTGTATGTTCTGGAAAACTACTGCAGATACACGTCTGGGACATATTTTATTAGATTCACCAGACCAATAACAACAAAGTAAATGGAAATCATGCTTTTCTTTAATCTCGTATGCGATGGCTTCAAATTAGCAAAGTTAAATTTCAGGCAAAATCTTTTATTAGCTGTAACTCTTTAACCAAACGTTTGCGGACCTATGTTTACACGAACTCTTTTCTTTAGTTTTTACTTGTATGGTTGTACACAATTTCGTAATCCTTCTAATTGCGTATGGAGGTTTTTATTGAGTTTTTTATGCATGTAGTCATCTAGTTACATTTGAAATACTTTTTCAGGTCTTACAATATGTGGATGTGACTGCCAACTGTCTGCCGAATGGAAGTCACCCAACAAAATCATTGCACGATCTGGACCAGGAAAAGGTCGTGGAGACATTATTGTTACTACCCGGTCTGGTGGAAGAGGAACATCTACTGTGCAATTTAGAGGTATGTGTGCGTGAAGTGCTGAGCATTGTGTCTTGTGTTTGTTTTTGTTAAGGCACTTGCTCTTTACAGTGTCTTGTGTATTGTCTATATCCTTCCAAGATCTTTTAAATTCTTTCAGGTATTGCTTACAAAGCAATTATGAAATCTCTTCATTGTAATAATTTTAGTTCTTATATTTCCATTTTCTCAGTTGCTATTGCTGATGTAAAATAAGTGTCATTTATGTCAGTGGAACACTGGGACTTATTTATATTGTACTCTGACAGAAAAACCATATTTTATAACTAACAATTCACTCAGGAAATTGTTTCGATCTAGTCTCTTCTCTTCTTTATGATGTTTTAACACGTAACACTATATTATTTGTTATTTAGTGCAGTTCAAACACAATGTTATTATGAGGGTTTTCATGCTGTGTTGAAACAATGAGAACCTCTCAGCACTCAGATCACACCAGTCCTTGAGATGACCACATTTGAAGAAGCACTCTCTTCTCCCTAGCTTCAGCCACGTCAGTGTTGTCGTCGTCGTCGTCCTCCTCCTCCTCCTCCTCCTCCTCCTCCTCCTCTTCTTCAGTTATCAGATGGGTTTGATGCAGCTCTCCACGCTAGTCTATTCTGAATAACTACTGCCACCTACAGCCATTTGAATCTGCTTAATTTATTCATCATTGGTATCTTCCTTCAATTTTTACTGCCCGCACTTAACTCCAAATACCAAATTGACAAGTCTTTGGTGCCTTAGTGTGTGTCCTGTGAACTGATCCTTTCTTTTAGTCAACTTGTGCCACAAATTTCTTTTCTCCTCAGTTCACTGCAGTACTTCCCCATTTGTTATTTGATCTACCCACCTGATCATGAGCATTGCTCTGTAACACCAAATTTCAAAAGCTTTTTTTTTTTTTTTTTTTTTTTTTTTTTTGTCTGAACTGCATATTGTCCATGTTTCATTTATGTACAAGGCAATATTCCAGACAAATACCTTCAGTAAAGACTCCCACAGGTAAAGTTATATTTGGTGTTACCAAATTTCTCCTTTTAGAACTGCTTTCATTGCTGTACCCAGTCAGCATTTTATATCCTCTCTGCTTCAGCTATCATCATTCATTTTGTTGCTCAAATAGAAAAACTCATCTGAGGCTACTTTTAGTGTCTCATTCACTGATCAGATTCACACAGCATCATCTGGTTTAATTCAACTACGTTCCATTACCATTGTTTATCTTCTGTTAATGTTCATCTTACAACGTCTTTTCAATAGATTATCCAGTCCACTCAACTGATCATCCAAATCCTATGCCTTCTCTGACAGAATTACAATGTCATTAGCAAACCTCATACAAAGGCTGTACCATAGGTACCCAACCCTATGTATAAATAGTGGTTGTTGTACCAATCTTATAAAGCCTGAGTTTGAAGTGTGATGATGCTACATAGTTTAGTATTCGTTTGGCAGCCATCAGTAGTGAACACCGACATGAATTTGTAAATGTAGATAAAACTGGTCATCGTTGTGGAATACAATAATTTTTATTTGAAAGTTCATAGTCAAAATAATATTAAAGATGAGCTAGATTATATGATGGGAGAGTCTGTTCCTTCATTTACTGTCAACAAAATGTTGGATAGCAGAGTTTAAGTGAGGTCGTATGAACTGCCAAGAGGAGCACTTCATTGATGAACCAAATGAATTGACCACGTCAGAAATTGTGGAGAAAAGTCTCAAAATACTGTTGGATGACTGTCGGCTGAAAATGTGTGAGCTAGCAGACATCGTAGTTATTTCACAAAACTTGACAGTAGAAAGTCCAGGTAGGAATATCAACATTTATGAAAAGGATAGATTGCTACTCATTGTAAGGATTACATGTTGACTTGCGTACAGGCACAATGAAAAGACTTTTACAAACTCAACTTTTGGACAAAGCTCTTCCAGAAAAGAGAGGAAAATGCACACACACATTCACACAAGCAGGCACACTTCACACACGTGACTGCTGTCTTCAGCCATTCTGGGCAGACTGCAAAATGTTGTGTTGAACAAAAGCTGGATGTGGTAGGGAAGACAAAGGAATAACACAACATAGGTGGGGGGGGGGGGGGGGTGTGTGAGAGGAGTGCTGTCTGGTGGATTACACAGGGATTAGAGGGTGGCAGGGCAAATCTGCCAGGTGAAGTCTTGGGAGACTTTGGGGAGGGGGGAGCAGGGAGCAGAAGAGGAGGGGTGCATAGGTGGGAAAAAACTGGTGTGTGTAACTTCCTGGCAGATTAAAACTGTGTGTCCGACCGATACTCGAACTCGGGACCTTTGCCTTTCGCGGGCAAGTGCTCTACCAACTGAGCTACCGAAGCACGACTCACGCCCGGTCCCCACAGCTTTACTTCTGCCAGTATCTTGACTCCTACCTTCCAAACTTTACGGGAGCTCTTCTGCGAACCTTGCAGAACTATCACTCCTGAAAGAAAGGATACTGCGGAGACATGGCTTAGCCACAGCCTGGGGGATGTTTCCAGAATGAGATTTTCACTCTGCAGCGGAGTGTGCGCTGATATGAAACTTCCTGGCAGATTAAAACTGTGCCCGACCGAGACTCGAACTCGGGACCTTTTTACAAACTCAACTTTTGGACAAAGCTCTTCCAGAAAAGAGTGTCTCGGTCGGGCACACAGTTTTAATCTGCCAGGAAGTTTCATATCAGCGCACACTCTGCTGCAGATTGAAAACCTCATTTTGGTGTGTGTGTTGGCAGATAGTAGCACACATTGATGGTGAGGGGACACGAATTGGGATGAGATGTAGGAGGAGGGGGTCAGAAACTGTTGAGCTGAGGATGTGGGGGCAATAGATTATTATTGGTTGAGGATGGGATAATTTCAGGAGAGGAGAATGTGTTGTAAGGATAACTCCCATTTGCACAGTTCAGAAAAGCTGGTGGTGGAAGGGAGGATAACATGGGGTGGATTGTGAAAAAGACATTTAAGTCAAGCATGTTGTGTTCAGCTACATGTTGTGCCCCAGGGTGGTCCACTTTGCTCTTGGCCATGGTTTGGTGGAGGCCATTCGTTCCCTGTGGCAGGACTGGAGTAGGAAGTTGTGGATGGGCCAGGTCTTGCATCTGGGTCTTTCACAGGGATGTGATCCACCTAACCACCACTTTACCTCCAACCTGGCCTCACAATCCATCCCCAAGTCCCTGCCTTGGAGCACCAGCCTTTCAGTAGAAAAAGGATGACCATGCACAGCCTCAAAGCAGATCCTCATGTAATCATTGTACTTGTAGACAGAGGTTCCAGCATAGTCGTTGTAAATCGCAATGACTACGTGGCAGAAGGCCTCTGCCAATTGCCGTACTCCTCCACTTATAAACTCTGCCAGAGTGATCCCATCCCAGAAGTCCAGCATAACCTCCGATCCGTGCTTAAAGGCTTGGGTCCAGGCTGCCCCTTTGCAGCTGGTCATTGTGTCCCGCTGAAAGAATTTTGGTCCTCATTGCCCAACACCTCCCCCAATTGCCCAAAATCTAATGTCCCACATCAAAGACACCAACCATTTCTTTCACCAGTTCCCATCCCTTTACATCCTGGATCGCTACTCATCACTGTTGACACCACTTCCCTATACACCAACATCCCTCACGCCCATGCTCTTGCCCCTGTTGAGCACTACCTCTCCCAATTTCCTTTAGGCTCCAGACCATCGACTCCATTCCCCATACATCTAATTTTATTCTAACACACAACTACTACTCCTTTGGAGGGGAAGGTATGCAAACAGATATGCAGCACAGCCATGGGAATCCACATGGCACCCTCCTATGCCAACCTCCTGAATCCATTGTGCCATGGTCCTGGATGTTGGCCTCCTCCTCTCTGGTGGCTCTATCCACACCTCTGTCCACATTAAACCAACCAACAGCACTGGCATTTCAACAGCTGCCACCCTTCCACACCAGAATATCCTTCCCATACAGCCTTGCCACTTGGGGATGGTGTATCTGCAGTGAGAGGAAATCCCTTGCCCAGTGCACTGAAGTTCTCACAAAGGCCTACTATTTCCCAGACCTAGTCGGCAAACAGACTTCCCATGTTGCATCCCCACACACTCCCAACCCTCCCACCACACCTAAGAAACAGCTACAAAGGAATGTCACTATACTGATGCCTCTTCTTTAGTCTGTTTCTTCTTCTTGTTTATCCCGGCTTCTTGAGATCTCTTGTGAAGAGACACAATACAACACGTTCTGTAGTGGTGTAGAAAAACCAATGAAGTTACACGATAGTTAATAATTTAACTTTTGAAACTGCCGGTTTATTGGCATTTATGGAAAGAAAAACACTCTCAGACTCTCAGCAAACTTAGTGTAACATTTTGTGTGTGTAATGGGCCTTACTATGTCACAAATCATTCTAATGAATGAATTAAGCTGCTTTACAGTGTTGCTAGGCAATGTAATCAACAAAGTGATATGTGTCTCAATTAAAACTGGACTTCGATATTTTGAATAAACTTTCAGTTCATTTTTTTGTCAAAATCGGAACTTGGCTCAAAATGAATTTCCAACTTTGTGCATTTAGTCCAAACGCATTTGCAACTATTGTACACAATTTACTGGACAGCTCAATTGTGCACTGGCGTGTAAAGTATTTCAAATCGAGCGCGCAGTTTTCAGTTTTCCCTAATGGGCTAAACGACTCTCTTGTAATAACGTGATGTGTCTATCTCACATAACTTTTAAATGAAACTGGATTTACTCTCTATTCGGGTCAAGATGACAAAATAAAATTCACCACATAGGTTAGAGAACTATTCACGAGCACTTTTGCACTGCATGTGATAACTTGTTTCATAGTAAAAGCCGCACATAAATTCACACTTTTATAACAAATTTTGTGCCCCTTGCATTGCTACACCACCTTTGTTACTCAATACCATGCTGGACTGGGACAACTGAACCACATCCTTCCACAGGGCTTTGATTGTCTGTCATCATGCCCTGAAATAAGAGACATTCTACCCAAGATTTTTCCCACCCCTCCTAAAGTGGTGTTCTGTCGCTCATCCAATCTCCACAACATCCTAGTCCATCCCTATGCCAGTCTCAAACCCAGCCCCTTGCCACAGGGATCATATCTCTGTGGAATACCCAGGTGCGAGACCAACCCAATCCACCCACCCAGCACTTCCTATTCCAGTTCTGTGAAAGGCTTATCCTACCCCATCAGAGACCAGATCACCTGTGAAAGCAGCTACATCATATACCAGGTCTGCTGCAGTCATTGGTATATGATATAGCTGCTTTTTATATTGGTATGACTACCAACCAGCTGTCTACCAGGATGAACAGCCGCTACCAAACTGTGGCCAAGAGCAGAGCTAAACACGCAGCTGAATGTAAAATGCGTGATTTCTATGACTGCTTCACTACATGACCCATCCGGATCCTCACTTCCCTGCCAGCTTTTCTGAATTGCACAGATGGGAGTTATTCTAAGAATACATTCTATACTCGTGAAATTATCCCAGCATCAACCTTTGGTTACCTACTGTCCCCATGCCCTCTACTGAACAGTTTCAGCCCCCTCTGTCCTATCACTACCACCCTATTCACCTCCTTTCACCCTCATTGTGTGCTCATCTCTGCAAGCATCGCCATCTCCCCCCTCCCCCCCCCCCCCCCCCCCCCCCCCCCCCCCCCCCCCCCCCTCCCCATGTACCCTGCAATTCCTCCCCTTTTGTGCCCCACTCCATATTGCTGCTTTTGTTCAATAGGCCTACAACAGTTGCAGTCTGCCCAAAGCGGCTGAAGATAGCACTGCTCTGTGTGTGTGTGTGTGTGTGTGTGTGTGTGTGTGCTCCTTTCTTTTCTGAAGAAGGGTTTGGCCAAAAGGGCAGTTGTAATAGCCTTTTCATTGTGTCTGTCTGCAACTCAGTTTGTCATCTTTATGGTGACTAGCAATCTATCCTTTTCATAATTGTTGACAGAAAGCTGTGTGCAAGTTGAGTCCTGGGTTTGGACAATAGAACAGAAGTGGTGTCAGGAGGATGTTTCAGTTGCATGTTTGGGGATGTTTCACTGCAATAAAACCACATTTTGTGTCAATTCATAACCACGGATGGAATATGGGTCCATCACATCACACCTGAGATGAAGGAACAGTCAGAACACTGGATTGAAAGGATAAAATTGGCTCCAAAGAAGGCAGAGACAATTCCATCTACTGGCAAGGTTATGGTTTCATTTTTTGGATTGTGCATGGGATAATTTTTTTGATTATCTTCAGAAAGGAAAAACAATCAAAGGTGAACATTTTCTGAACTTATTGCAGTATTTTCTGAACTTATTGCAGTATTTTCTGAACTTATTGCAGTATTTTCTGAACTTATTGCAGTATTTTCTGAACTTATTGCAGCATTTGACTGATAAAATCAAGCAATTGCATAAAAGCAAGTTATATTTTATTGCGGCAATGCAGCAGTTCACAAACCCATTATTGCCATAGCGAAAATCAGTGAGTTAAATTTCAAATTGCTCCGTAATGCACTGTATTCTCCAGATTTATCCCCTCCAATTGTATTCTGTTCCGCGCTTTAAGAAATGAATGGCTTGGCAAACACGATTGCCAAGCACTTTGCTGAGCACTATGCTCACACCTCTGCATCAGAGAATTACTCCCCAGCCTGTCACACTCTCAAACGGCGGATGGAAGGGAAAGTCTTCTCATTCACTGCATGCCACAGTGAACCCTATAATGCCCCATTTACATGGGCTCGACACAGCTCCTGGGCCAGATCGGATCCACAGTCAGATGATTAAACATATCTTCTCTGACCACAAGCGACATCTCCTCGTGATCCTCAACCAGATCTAGTGCGATGGCGTCTTTCCAAAAACCTGCTTGATGTGGATAGCTATTGGCCCATCAGCCTCACCAACATTCTTTGTAAACTGCTGGAATGTATGGTGTGTTGGCAGTTGGGTTGGGTCCTGGAGTCACGTGGCCTACAGGCTCGGTGTCAGGGCAGTTTCCGCCTGGGTCCCTCTACCAATGATAATCTTGTGCCCCTTGAGTCTGCCATCCGAACAGCCTTTGCCAGACGCCATCACCTGGTTTCCGTCTTTTTTGATTTACTACATCGTATCCTTGTCACATTATATGAGTGGCATCTCCGAGGCCCGCGCCCAATTTTATCCAGAATTTCCTGTTGCTTCGCACTTTCTGGGTCCAAGTTGATGCCTCCTATAGTTCCCCCCACATCCAGGAGAATGGGGTCCCGCAGGGGCCGGTATTGAGTCTATCTCTATTTTTAGTGGCCATTAACAGTCTAGCAGCAGCTGTAGGGCCGTCTGCCTCACCCTCTCTGTATGCAGACGACTTCTGCATTTCGTACTGCTCCACCAGTACTGGTATTGCTGAGTGGCACCTACAGGGAGCCATCCACAAGGCGCAGTCATGGGCTCTAGCCCATGGCTTCCAGTTTTCGGCCGCGAAATTCTGTGTTATGCACTTCTGTCGGTGTAGTACCGTTCATTCGGAATGTGAACTTTACCTTAGACTCACTGTAGTGGAGACATATAGATTTTTAGGACTGGTTTTTGACACCTCACCTTTGTCAGGTAAGTGGAAGTGCTGGCAGCACCTCAATGCCCTCTGCTGCCTGAGCAACACCGACTGGCGTGCAGATCACTCTACGCTGCTGCAGCTCTACAGAGCCCTTGTTCAGTCCCACCTTTACTATGGGAGTCTGGTTTATGGTTCGGCGGCGTCCTCAGCATTGCGTTTACTCAGCCCAGTGCAGCACTGTGGTATTCGACTAGTGACAGGAGCTTTTAGGGCAAGTCCTGTGACCAGTGTCCTGGCGGAGGCTGGAATCCCTCCATTGCAGGTCAGGCGTGCACAACTTCTCGCCAGTTACGTTGCACACATTTGTAGTTCTCCTGCGCATCCAAATTACTGTCTTACAATTGTAGTTCATGTCCGATCCCTTTTATCTGAACCTAGCGTTGTTAACCTTTACCGCCTATACTCGAGGTCCATTCGCGTACACCTCCATGGTGTACACCTAGGCCCCGGATTCGCCTGGACATTTCACATGGTCCAAAGGACTCAGTTCACCCCACGGCTCTCTGCTGTCACTTCCCCTCAATTATTGGTGTGTACCGAGGCCATGAAGTGGTTTACAGTGACGGCTCAATGGCTGATGGTCTCGTCGGCTTCGCTTATGTCTGTGGAGGACATATTAACAGTATTCCATGCCCGATGGGTGCAGTGTTTTCACTGCAGAGCTGGTGGCTACATCTCAAGCTCTTGAGCACATCTGTTCATGCCCTGGGGAGTCGTTTCTTCTGTGTACTGACTCCTTGAGCAGCCTACAAACTATCGACCAGTGCTACCCTCGTCATCCTTTGGTAGAGACCATCCAGGAGTCCATCTATGCCCTAGAACGGTCCGGTCATTCAGTGGTGTTTGTGTGGACTCAAGGACACGTCAGAATCCCAGGCAACAAACTTGCTGACAGGTTGGCCAAACAGACTACACGGAAACCGCTTATGGAGATTGGCATTCTAATCACTCGCCTGCATTCAGTTTTACGCCACCAGGTTTTTTGGCTTTGGGAGACGGAATGGCATAGTCTCAATATGCACAACAAACTGCCTGCCATTAAGGAGACTACGAATGCGTGGCAGTCCTCCATGCGGGCCTCTCGCAGGGACTCAGTGGTTCTCTGTCGGCTCTGCCTTGGCCACACTGGGGTGACCCATGGCTACCTCCTGCGCTGTGAAGACCCGCCTCAGTCTCGATTCGGCACCCAGTTGACAGTGGCCCATTCATATTCTGATGCACTGTCCCACTTTGACTGCCCTGCGACAAAATCTTCGGTTACCGGACTTGTTGCCACTAATTTTATCTGTCAACACTTCATCGGCTGATTTAGTTTTATGTTTTATTTGTGAGGGTGTGTTTTATCATTTGATCTAATTTTGAGCGCATGTACTTTGTCCCTCTGTGTCCTCCAGCCTCGTGCTTTTTGGATGGAGGTTTTAATGTGTTGCAGAGTGACTGGCTTATCTTTTTTATTCTCATGGTCAGCCAGCCATGGTAATCTGTTTTGTCGTTTTAAATCTCTTCTACCTGTTTCTTGCATTTCTGTGGTTTTCTTCTCCCCTTTTGTTCATTTAAGTGTTTGCTGCCCTTCAGTCGTTCTTGTGGTTTTTCCTTTCTCTCTGTTTTGTGTTGTCAGTCTCACTTGTTTCATTCTCACCCTTGTGGCATTGTTTTATTCAGAACAAGGGACCGATGACCTAGCAGTTTGGTCCCTTCCCTCCTCTTTTAAACCAGCCAACCAATCATGACTGACTCGTATATCTTCAGTCTAGTTTCTGTAGAAGCTGTGTTTAACAATTTGCTCCCTACGTTTTATTCCTGATACCTGCAGAATTTCAAAGGGAGTAGCCCCATCAACATTGTCAAAAGCTTTCTCTGAGTTTACAAAATCTGTAAATGTTGGTTTGTCATTTGTTAACCTATCTTCTGGGACAAGTTGTATGGTTATTATTGCCTTGGGTGTTACTACATTTCTCCAGAACCCAAACTGAACTTTCCTAAGGTTGACTTCCATCAGTTTTTATATTCTTCTGTAAATGATTCATGTAAATATTTCTCTACCATGACATATTAAACTGATAGTTCGACAATATTCATGCCTGCCAGTACCTACCTTCTTTGGAATCATTACGTTCTTCTTGAAGTCTGAGAGTATTTTGCCTGTCACATATATCTTGCACACCAGGTGGAACAGTTTTTTTGTGGTTGGGTCTCCCAAGGGTCTCAATAATTCTTAGTGGATGTCATCTACTCCAGGGCCTTTGTTTCCAGTAATATCATTGAGAGCTCTTTCAAATTCTTCTCAAAGTATGATATTTCCTATCTTGTGTTTCCCACCTACTCCTCTCTTTCTATAATGTGGCTTCATGTTCATTTTCCTTGTAGGGCCCTCTACATATTCCTTTCACGGTTCCCTACTCTACTTAGTATTGGGTTGCCATCTGAGCTGTTGATATTCATAAAGTTGCTTCTCTTTTCTCCAAATATCTCTTTAATATTCTGATGGGCAGTATCTACCTCTCCCCCAGTTATGTGTGCTTCTGAAGTGTAGTATTTATCCTCTATCCATTCCTGCTAGCCGGTGAGCACTTAACACCAATTTAATTTTTTAGATACCTGTATTCCCTATCAGCTGATTCTTTTGCTCTATTTTTATGTCTTCACCTTTCATCAGTCAACTTCAGCATCTCCTGTAATATCAAGGGATATGTAGTAGACTTGTCTTTTTACCTATTTGATCTTCTGCCTTCGCTATTTCTTCTCTCAAAGCCACCTATTCATCTTCCGCTGTGTTCATTTCCCCTGTTTCAGTCAAAAATTGCCTGATGCTCTCTATGAAATTCTCAACACCCTCAAGTTTTTAGAAATTACCTTGGTCCCATCTCCTTATTTCCTACCTTTTCTCAGTTTCTTCCGTTTTAATGTGCAGTTCATAACCATTAAATTGTGATGAGAGTCCACACCTGTGCCTGGAAATGTCTTGCAGTTTAAAATCTGGTTTCAAAATCTTTGCCTTATCATTATGTAATAAATCTGAGTGCTTCCAGTGCCTCCAGGTCTCTTCCACATGTACAGCCTTTGTACATGGTTCTTAAACCAAGTGTCAGTTATTATTAAATTATGCTTCTTTAACTTTTGCAGTTATTGAGTTCCAGTTACTCATCACAATTAAATTTTCACCGAGTGAGGTGGTGCAGTGGTTAGCACACACTCGTAATAGGTAGTATGACAGTTCAAACCTGCATCCGGCCACCCTGCTTTAGGTTTTCCTTGATTTCTCTAAGTTGCTTCAGGCAAATGCTGGGATGGTTCCTTTGAAGGGGCATGACCAACTTCCATTCCCATCCTTCTTTCACCCAATGGGACCGATGACCTCACTGTTTGGTCCCCTCCCCCAAATCAACCAACCAACCAGTTGAGGGTCCTCAATTCTCTGCCTAATGTCTTTTGATCCATCATGCATTCTTTCAGTCTTTTCACCAACTGCAGAACTAGTGGACATACGAAGTTTTACTATTGTCTTGGGCATTGGCTATGTGTCTGTCTGTGGTGCAATTATGTGTTCACTATGCTGTTCATAGTAGCTTACATCTACATCCACATTCATACTCCGCAAGCCACCCAACGGTGTGTGGCGGAGGGCACTTCACGTGCCACTGTCATTACCTCCCTTTCCTGTTCCAGTTGCGTACGGTTCGCGGGAAGAACGACTGCCGGAAAGCCTCCATGCGCGCTCGAATCTCTCTAATTGTACATTTGTGATCTCCTCGGGAGGTATAAGTAGTGGGAAGCAATATATTCGATACCTCATCCAGAAACGCACCCTCTCAAAACCTGGACAGCAAGCTACACCGTGATGCAGATTGCCTCTCTTGCAGAGTCTGCCACTTGAGTTTGCTAAACATGTCTGTAATGCCATCACGCTTACCAAATAACCCTGTGACGAAATGCGCCGCTCTTCTTTGGATCTTCTCTCTCTCCTCTGTCAACCTGACCTGGTACAGATCCCACACTGATGTGCAATACTCAAGTATAGGTTGAACGAGTGTTTTGTAAGACACCTCCTTTGTTGATGGACTACATTTTCTAAGGACTCTACCAATGAATCTCAACGTGGCACCCGCCTTACCAACAATTAAATTTATATGATCATTCCACATCAAATCGTTCTGTACGCATACTCCCAGATATTTTACAGAAGTAACTGCTACCAGTGTTTGTTCTGCTATCATATAAGCATACAATAAAGGATCCTTCTTTCTTTGTATTGGCAATACATTACTTTTGTCTATGTTAAGGGTCAGTTGCCACTCCCTGCACCAAGTGCCTATCCGCTGCAGATCTTCACGCATTTCGCTGCAACCCTCCAACGCCGCAACCTCCCTGTATACCACAGCATCATCCGCGAAAAGCCGCATGGTACTTCCGACACTATCTACTAGGTCATTTATATATATTGTGAAAAGCAATGGTCCCATAACACTCCCCTGTTGCACCCGAATTCCTGTTTTCTTACTTGCTATTAGACTTACTCCTGTATTACTCTTATTTAGTTTTGTGTGTATAATCCTGTATTCATTTGACCAGAAGTCTTGTTCTTCCTACCACTGCACTTTACTGGTTCCTACTGTATCTTACTTCAACCTATCCATGTCCCTTTTTAAGTTCTCTGATCTCTCTACACAGTTATGATGTCTTAACATTCCAAGTTCTAACCACTAGAATGCCAATTGTGTTTTTCCTGGTGGTGGTATCCTTAGTTGTCCCCACCCAGAGATCCAAATGGGGATCTATTTCAGCATTGGAATATTTTACCTTAGATGATGCCATCATTTAACCATACAGAAGAGCTGTATACCCTCAGAAAATTAACAGCTGTAGTTTCCCCTTCCTTTCGGCATGCTGGAACATCTTAAATTTCTGTGTTGAAGCTTAAATGTTGTTGAGCATTAGTATCATATAATGATTTCCCCAACAGTTAAATGGTTAGTCAGCCACATTTTTGTTGGCTAATAACTTTGACTAGCTTCTGTCCCTGCTTCCCGAGTTTCATTGCAGTGCTGCTTCCAGTGCCAGTGCCTCTCTCTCTGTACATTCCCTCCCCCTCACCCCCCTCTCCATCTCTCCTGTCTCTGCTCATCTCTCTACACCCATTTCTGTCTGAATGTAATGTCCAATAGCTCTGTACATCTCCTGCAACATTCCCCCCCCCCCTCTCCCCCCAATTCTCTTTATGCATAACCTCCTCCCATGTCCATTTCCATCTGAATGTTTCTTAGAGTGTTGTGTAAAAATTTGTAATGAATTGGTTAAAAACTTGGAGAGTTCTTGGCAACAGTGTTTCCCCTTTATATATTACATGCATTTATATATTATGTATATAACTGTCACACAGATTTTTTGTTATGAAAACATGTAACAGCAGAACTGTCAAACTGACTGCAATTTTTTCTGTTCTTTTTCATACTAAAAATACTGTTGCCACCCACAGTTACAAACACAACTAAAGAAAAAAGTTAACCAGATCAGTTGAGCCTTTCTCAGGTGATGATGATTCACAGTTGATTTTAATTTTTGACTTTTCTTGTGGATTTTCCAAAAATTTCCTATTGTAAAAACCTTGTCTTGACAACTGCGAACACAACAAAGACAAAAATCAACCAAATCTGTTGAGCCGTTCTTAATTGATGATATTTCATACATGTGGCTGTTGAAATCTTAAAATTTTTATCGTACAAAACTTGTCGTGACAATAACGAACATAACAACAAGAACAAAATCAGTTAAACCATTTTCAGGTGATAATCTCCATTTGTGTGGCAGTTGATTTTTTATCTATATAGATTAATGCAGATCTCACCTTATTCAGTGGCTTGCATAATATTTTAAATGATTCATGTAATATAGATTCACTGCATTGACTTCACAGACCTCTGTGCGAGAATTTTAATGAGAGGCAAAATTAGTTGCATGTGGTGGTTGGTTTCTTTGAGAACCAGTCAACTCATTTTTCATATCTTGTAATTCAGGTTCTATGACTTCACCTACACAACCACTCAGATCTGATTTATTGCATGATATACTGTTACATTAAAATTCATTTGGGTCTGTGACTGTGTCACACTGTAGTAGCTACAGTTGCAGCTACTATTGTGGGCAACAGAATAGGAAATATTGGTAGTTTTGTTTAGATCTTGACTCAGCAAACACCGGTAACAATTTTATTTGAAACAGTCTTGGACTGCAGAAACCTATTCAGCTAAGAGTTACTGTGTACCATTCTCACCTTTAATTAAATGTCATTGTAGCTTCTCTGATGAGCCTTGCTGTTGCAACATCACCTTGTGTGACATTTTGTTGCCTAACAAGGTTAAGTGTTGGACGGTATAAATGTGCTAATGGAAAGTTCTTGCTGGAATATAAATAATGGGAGTAGTAAATATAACAGACTTTGTATTTGAGGGGTTTAGTAGTCATTGGATGCATAAATAAGACTGAAATCATTGCCAAGCTTTCAGGTGATGCCCTTAAGACTAACTAGTACAGAACCAGTAAACCCCCATCCCCGGTTCTTCAAAGAATCTAACTCCCATGTACAAAACATCATATCTCCAGGTACATTCAGTTCTATATGAGGATGCTGGCTGCAAAATGTGTTGCAGGTAGAGTAAGTGTTGCAAATAGAGTAAGTAGTAAAGACATAATAAATTAAAACATCATGGCAGATGCTGCATGAACAGTGAAAATGCATTAAGCGATAAAATTTTTTTCCTTTCAATTTTATTTTATTTTATTTATTTTTTTTTCGGGTGATGCCAATGAGAAAAAGTTTTGTAAAGGTTTTGGGTGATGCCAATGAGAAAAAGTTTTGTAAAGGTTGGAAATTATGTGTAGAATGTGTTGGAAGTCTCTAAATGCTCTCATTCTCAAATACCAAACAAATGAGTAATTAGACTCAAGATATATAAATAGTTCTTAACAGCAGTACTTGTCTAACCATATCAAACCTTTAACATAAGATCGTAGCTCTTCATGCATGGGTTGTGATAGCCTTTCAAATTCAGTCAGTAACTATATGAAAAGTAGAAAATCAAATTTTTGTTGCCTCCAGAAACCATTGGGTAGGCAATCTGCAAATGGGACCAAGCCTCAGGTTAGTCATTTAGCAATAAAGATACACACACTGACACATACTTGTTTAGTTTCATTGTTCTGGCGAACCACATTTGTCTTGTCTCACTGGAGGTGGGTCAATGGTTTCGGTACACGGAAGGCTGCAAAGTTGTTACCAGTGTTGTCAAATTATCAAGAGCCCAAGAGTCCTACCGATTTTTGATCCCTTCAGTTATTTTTCACAATATGTGTTTTTGTCATTTGTATATATAGGTATCGCACTTGCTGCAAAAACTGTCAAACTGGGTCACAAGTAACAACAAGAAATTTGGAAATAATACGCATTATCAAGTAAATATCACTTGATATCAATAGTTTTAAAAATATCAGATTTCATTATTTAAACCTGAATTGAAAATATTTGAAATACATCCTGGTGATTTAAATTCTTTAATAAATGAGTGAAAAATCTATTTTAAAACATCTTTTGGTGTGGCTCCAATCAGAGTTTTTAACTTCACATTGTGCCTTCTGTCTCACAATAGGTGGGTCCATCTCATCCAGAGGTCTGAGTGACTGCCCTTCCTTTCTAACCCTTTCCAATCTCTTCCACTTTATTCCCTGAAGAAGAATGTAATTGTTCTGAAAACTAGGAATAATTTTTTTGCTTGTGAATATTTATATTGGCGGTACTGTAATTTTATCTGCTGAAAGTACTGGTAAGCCGTTCTGTCTCTTTGTAATTTTATAATTACCTCAAGTGCACTTCCTTCAGAGACAAATTTAGGTTACATCGTTTCTTTCCCTTTGTAATCCTTGTAACAGTTATTTTCAATTTTCACATTTAGAACTCTTAAGTAATTGTGTAAACAGACACGAGACTCTGCTGCCCATCGCTGGTTTCAGTCGTAGGTTTGCTGCTGGGTGTGAGGAAGAGGTTGGTGGGGGTACATCTATGGATGGGTCCTGATGACAGAATAATAACATTTATTGAACAACTGCAATACATTGGTTATTGGCCCTCTGGGTGGGGTTTGCTTCTGCTCCTAATATTCTCAGCAGTGACGAAGGTGGCTGGCTGATGCTCAGACGTGCACCCGCTGAGGTAACTGTAGCTGCGCTGGCATAACTGAAACCCGCTGTCTTTGCAGTGGTGCTACGGCCTTGCTGGTTTGTACCATGGAGACTGGAACCATGTGCTGTGAGCCTCTGCTGTTCGATAGAATATTCTGTCCTCTGTGCAGGACTACTTTTATTTAGCAAACCACTGACAGTCCTCCATTCAGTTATGTCACTGCCTGTGCATTCCATAGCATGTACCTTACAGTTGAGTCCATCTGCATTAGTGTGCAACCTTCCTGGGTAATATACTACCTCACAATCAAATTCGCTTAACCGCACCCAATTCCAAAAATCACTTCAAGCATGTCCTTCTCTGTAGTGGTATAATTTCATTTAGCATTATTGAGCTGCTGTGAAATACAGGGTGAGTCACCTAACGTTACCGCTGGATATATTTCGTAAACCACATCAAATACTGACGAACCGATTCCACAGGCCAAAGGTGAGGAGAGGGGCTAGTGTAATTGTTTAATACAAACCATACAAAAATGCACGGAAGTATGTTTTTTAACACAAACCTACGTTTTTTTAAATGGAACCACGTTAGTTTTGTTAGCACATCTGAACATATAAAAAAATACGTAATCAGTGCCGTTTGTTGCATTGTAAAATGTTAATTACATCCGGAGATATTGTAACCTAAAGTTGATGCTTGAAACCTCCGATGTTCAGTTGCGTGTTGTAACAAACATGGGCCACGGTCGGCGAGCAGCTTCTGCAGGGACATGTTTATGATGACGACCGTGTTTACGAGTGTGGCTGTAGTGCACTGTTGTGGTTTGGTCTAGCTGTCGCAGTGTCCGCATGTAGCGCTTGCTGCTATTGTTATTCTGCATTTGTCTCCGCACGCAGACCAACTGTAGTACACCGTGTTACCAGATGTCTGTGATAGTGTAGTGTTGTAGGAACTGTGACCAGGGTGTATTCGAACTCTGAAAAGGCGGAGATGATACTCATCTATGGCAAGTGTCGACGAAATGCAGCTGAAGCCTGCAGGGTGTATGCAGAACGGTACCCGGACAGAGAGCATCCAACATGCCGCACATTGCAAAACATCTACCGCCAACTGTATGCAACAGGTATGGTCGTAGCACGCAAACGGGTCCGTAACAGGCCCGTCACAGGAGAAGCGGGTGCAGTTGGTGTGTTAGCTGCTGTTGCCATGAACCCACACATGAGTACACGGGACATTGCGAGAGCCGGTGGACTGAGTCAAAGTAGTGTCATGCGCATACTGCATCGTCACTGCTTTCACCCGTTTCATGTGTCGCTACATCAGCAGTTCCATGGTGATGACTTTAATCATCGAGTGAAATTCTGTCAATGGGCATTAACAGAGAACGCGTTGCAGTTCTACCTGTTTACCGATGAAGTGGGTTTCACAAACCATGGGGTAGTGAATCTACGGAACATGCATTACTGGTCCGTGGACACGCTGGCTCAGACAGGTAGAGCGACAGCGACCGTGGACTGTAAATGTATGGTGCGGAATCATTGGCGACCACCTCATTGGTCCTCACTTCATTGCAGGGGCCCAAACAGCTGCAACATACATCGCGTTTCTACAGAATGATCTGCCAATGTTGCTCGAAAATGTCCCACTGGAAACGCGTCGACGTGTGTGGTATCAGCATGATGGTGCACCTGCACATTCCACAATTAACACTAGGCTGACCCTTGACAGGATGTTCGACGGGCGTTTCATAGGACGTGGAGGACGCATAAATTGGCCAGCCCGTTCTCCTGATCTTACACCTCTGGACTTCTTTCTGTGGGGTACGTTAAAGGAGAATGTGTACCGTGATGTGCCTTCAACCCCAGAGGATATGAAACAACATATTGTGGCAGCCTGCGACGACATTACACCAGATGTACTGCGGCATGTACGACATTCATTACGCCAGAGATTGCAATTGTGTGCAGCAAATGATGGCCACCACATTGAACATCTATTGGCGTGACATGTTGGGACACACACTATTCCACTCCGTAATTGAAAACGGAAACCATGTGTGTATGTGTACCTCACCCCACATGGTAATGTACATGTGCGTCAGTGAAAAAGACCAATAAAAAGGTGTTAGCATGTGGACGTAATGTGCTGTTCCAGTCTCTTCTGTACCTAAAGTCCATCACCGTTCCCTTTGGATCCCTATGTAATTCGGTGCTCTCCGATACACACGATCGAACAGCGGAGGAGTGGTACTCAAGCGTCAACTTTAGGGTACAATATCTCCGGATGTAATTAACATTTTACAATGCAACAAACGGCACTGATTACGTATTTGTTTATATGTTCAGATGTGCTAACAAAACTAACGGGGTGCCATTTAAAAAACCGTAGGTTTGTGTTAAAAAACATACTTCCATGCATTTTTTTATGGCTTGTATTAACCAATTACACTAGCCCCTCTCCTCATGTTCGGTCTGTGGAATCGATTCGTCAGTATTTGATGTGGTTTACGAAATATATCCAGCGGTAATGTTAGGTGATTCACCCTGTATATGCAATAGGGTGTCCTGTCCATCTACTTTGAGACTCAAAATAACCCTTAGCACAAAAGTGCTTGAATCACAAGAAAGAATAAATGGGTTTTCAAAGCCCGGCTAGACAAAAACGGGACTAGATGTCAACAGATCTTTTAACTTCTGGAACGCCATCTCTCACTAAGCTGCCCAGTGAAACTTCAGTCCTTTCCATAGCAATTGCATGAGAGGTCTTGCAGTTTCTGCTAATTTTGGAACATACCTACAAGGTGTGGCTAGAAAAAAACCGGACTAGTACTGGTGAAACAATAAAACGAATGCAATAAGGCTGAAAGTCGCGTGGCCTGTCACGTGACTCTCGCTCCGCCTACTGCTCGAGTTTCATCTGCGTCCTGCACTCAGTCTGCCCGTGGCGTCTGTTTTAAGTAGTTGACGTTTTGTCTGTGCGTCGGAAAATGTTGAGTGTACAGAAAGAACAGCGTGTTAACATCAAATTTTGTTTCAAACTAGGAAAATCTGCAAGTGAAACGTTTGTAATGTTACAACAAGTGTACGGCGATGATTGTTTATCGCGAACACAAGTGTTTGAGTGGTTTAAACGATTTAAAGATGGCCGCGAAGACACCAGTGATGACACTCGCACTGGCAGACCATTGTCAGCAAAAACTGATGCAAACATTGAAAAAAATCGGTAAACTTGTTCGACACTTTCCTTGTCAACTCCTGTTAACTCAGACACTGCTCTGATTGTTAAACGGCGATCTTGTCGAACAAGTTTACCGATTTTTTCAATGTTTGCATCAGTTTTTGCTGACAATGGTCTGCCAGTGCGAGTGTCATCACTGGTGTCTTCGCGGCCATCTTTAAATCGTTTAAACCACTCAAACACTTGTGTTCGTGATAAACAATCATCGCCGTACACTTGTTGTAACATTACAAACATTTCACTTGCAGATTTTCCTAGTTTGAAACAAAATTTGATGTTAACACGCTGTTCTTTCTGTACACTCAACATTTTCCGACGCACAGACAAAACGTCAACTACTTAAAACAGACGCCACGGGCAGACTGAGTGCAGGAGGCAGATGAAACTCGAGCAGTAGGCGGAGCGAGAGTCACGTGACAGGCCACGCGACTTTCAGCCTTATTGCATTCGTTTTATTGTTTCACCAGTACTAGTCCGGTTTTTTTCTAGCCACACCTCGTATGGTAAAAATTCGTGAGCCCCAAATGAAACTACGATTCCTTTACTACCCTGGTGGGTGTTGGAAAATTTTGAAAGGCCTCAACTAGCTTTGGATCGGTATGAATTCTATCCTGCCCTGTAATGTGAACCAAATACTGAACTTCTGGCAGTACAAAATGACATTTCTCTAAGCTCAATGTTAACGGTGCAGTGCACAGATGATCAGACACTTTGCGCAATTACTCCAAATGTTTTGGAATATCCTTTGAATACACGATTATGTCATCCAAGTACACTATGCAGTGTTTTATTTTTAATGCATGGAACACACTATCCAACACATGCTGAAAGATTGCCGGCATGTTTTTAAGTCCAAAAAGTGTGCAGCAAAACTGAAGGTGTCCAGTCAGTGTGGAGAATGTCCAGTTGGTGTGGAGAATGCAGTTTTTGGCCAATCCTCTGGTGTCACTGCCAACTGGTGGTAATCACTACGCAAATACAGTGTTGTGAAATACTGACACTGGCACAAGTTGTCCAGTGTCTCTGTTATATGAGGCATAGGATATGCATCCGACACCTTTTTCTGTTTGAGGAACTGGTAATCACAACAGAAACATTATGCTTTGCAACCATCTAGTGTTTTTTTGCTTACAATTACAATGGGAACATGCCAAGGACTGTAGCTAGGTCCTGTGATGCCATCTATAAGTTGCTGGTCTATAAACGCTTCCATAATCAGCTGTAAATTCCTTGGAACTCAATATAGTTGTTTGTTGATGGATGCCTGATTTCCAGCAGGAATTTGGTGCTGAACAAGCGGATTAAATAATGTCTTGTACCCACTCAGTAGTTTCTCCACTAATGATCTGTGCTGTGCTTTAAGATGTGCTACCTTACTCCTTAACGCTAACCAGTTGACAGACCTCTCCAACATTGTGTGATGTGCTGTAAAATCATGGTCTAGTTCATCCTCGTGCAACACTTGTAAATTTGCAACCAGGGTACCCTGTGGCAACTTTACTGCCTTGGGGCCAATATTACCAATACTGACAGGTGTTATCCTCATGCTGTCCGCCTCCTGAACGTAGCACACACTATATTGAAGAAAATGACTAACTGCACCCAATACCTTGTTATCTGCCAAACGGTCGGTGATACGCAACGAGTTCACTGGCAGGTCAGAACCAACATCAGTACAGACTATCTTCCTGTAACTTTCAGTATGCGATCCTGCGAATTGATCTTAAGGGACCTTGTACACAGTTATATTTGTTTCCCCTGGCCATGGGGCAGACCTTGTGACAATGAAGGTATTCCAGTTGCAGAGCCTAGCTGAAACAAAGTTCCATCCAATTCTACCGTATGCCATTCCAAGTCAGTTATGGCACAATGTGCACCTAGGAAATCGAATCCGAGAACATCATCATACCTACCGCTAAACGTGGGAGGAACTTCTGCAGTCACGTGGAAGTTAACCTCCCCCACTCAGAACTCCAACATTCCAGCATTGAGTGAATTTACACACCCTCCACCTACACAATTTAACGTCCAGCATGTTGCACTTAACCCATTTGCTCCAAATACTTGCTTATTTGCAACCAGTACCAGAGAATCGGTATCCAACTACATTTTACATAGTTTACCACTGCTTTCTTAAATGTGTCACACTTAATGGGAGTGAGGTACAATGGACACCCTGCCCGCTGTGCTGTTTACCTGCTGCCCATAAGATCTACACTGTGATTGAAACTTCCATTGTTGCTGATATCTGTTATGGCGTTGCCATTCCGAGTGACCAATTTTCTTAAAATACCTGCAATTTTACTGTCTGCAGTCTCTTTGTACATGACTCTTTTGTCCACACCAAAAACATTTGATGTCCATACTATACATTCACTTGACTTACAATGACTCAATTTCCTCTAATGATGATGCAATATTCATTGCTTCACTCAAATACTTAGGAAATTCTGTACACAACTTTCTTGACATTTCCAAAAACTGCTCTGCTTCCCACAAAATTACTGAGTTAACCCTGTCATCGTCCGTGAGCTCTTAGGTACCTACATTGATTTTACGAATACGGTTGGTGAAACTTTCAATTGATTCATCCTGCTTACGAAAAAACACTGGTAAGTTGAAACTTCCTGGCAGATTAAAACTGTGTGCCCGACCGAGACTCGAACTCGGGACCTTTGCAGAAGGACCTGGCAGAAGTAAAGCTGTGAGTACCGGGCGTGAGTCGTGCTTCGGTAGCTTAGTTGGTAGAGCACCTGCCCGCGAAAGGCAAAGGTCCCGAGTTCGAGTCTCGGTCGGGCACACAGTTTTAATCTGCCAGGAAGTTTCATATCAGCGCACACTCCGCTGCAGAGTGAAAATCTCACCCTGGTAAGTTGTTCCCAACAATATTGTGCCATGTTCTTCTTCCAATATCTATTAACCCTTCCTAAAAATCCTCAAATGTTTTAGCCTCCCTCAGATTCTTATTACACATAATGTGCTCTAGCATATCTTGTTAATTTCAATCTAGCAACACATAATAAATGTTCCGTACCCCATTCACCTAATTTGTTGGCTGTAGCCAAATTGTCAAAAAAGATAAAAACATCTTCCCCCAGTTCCCCAGAAAACAGGGTAATGCCATCCAGAGTGGGTGGGTTGGGCTGTCACTGCTCCCTCTCTGCTGCTCTGGGCTTATTTACCTCTAGCTGTAATTTATCTACCTGATACCTAAATTGCTCAATAATCTCAGCAGCTGGAAGTTCCTTCACCATGACTACAATTTAATCAAGAGAAAAGTATATCCAAAGAACACAAAAATTATCCTGGCAAAAGACAGGGAAAGGGACAACCCAACAGGCTCGAAACTAAAATAATTGAAATCTGCGCTTACTTCCTTTGCTGCTTGGCACACCGTTGCTGTAGGTGCTCCATACTGCTGACTTCTAATTCCATGAGGTCCGTCCTCCTTGATGCCTCAGCAGTCTGCCTGACTTTGGCGTTATTTTTTGCCTGAGTTCCTGTTGTTTTTGCCATATTCAGTGTCTTTTTTTCCAAATTCAGCTTTTTTCTGTGAAGTTTGGTGCTATTTTTTGCCAAATTTGATATTTTTTGCCAAATTCAGTGCATTTTTCCTAAGTTCTGAGTTGTATCCCACCACCAATTTTGTGTTGTCCCCCCACCCCCGACCCCTCATTCTGTGTTGTTTATTGCCAATTTCTGTGCCATTTTTTCAGGTTCTGTGTAATTTTTGCAAAATTGGATTTTTTGCCAATTTTGATGCTATTTTCCTCATTACATCAAAGTTTGTTCCAAGAGAAATGAAATGTCATTTTAAGATTATGCATGAACCTCAGCCTTGAGGAAATTAGACATCAAAACACCGTTTTAATATTCAATAACTACGGATTGTGAACATCAGTAAACTACCATCCTTAGATTTATAACATTTTTATACAGCAAAATTATGAATTTAGTGACATATTGTAAAAATTGCCAATTTTGCTAAAAACTGCTAACTTCACGTTATTTTCCATGTTATATTTTTTGTGAAATCTTCTTGTCCCTGTATATGAATAAAACCACTCCATTATTGTGCTTACTTCTATAGTAATATTATGTCCTACACAGGTTATCATGAGACAATTGGTCCTTTGAAAGAAAGTGCCGTTTGGGTTGAAGAAGCTCCACTTCGGACACTCGTTTGGGGGAGAAGATCACTTTCTCCAACAAGTTATCAACAAGAAGATCCGTTAGGTCTATCTGTTGAAGAAAATGAGTAAGTTAATAGATTAAGTGTTCACTTATGTCGGTCTTCTAATTAAACAAATAAATGTCTCATGTCTTGCTCAACCTTTCAGTAAAAAATTTCCTGAGGATGACCTTCGAGAGCTATTTCCTGATGGATCGGGTGATCTAACATCAGAGCAGTTTGTAGCTGCTTGGTTTCTTCTTGAAAACCACCATGCAACATCCTTTGAAGATTTAAAGGCTGGCCTCGCATTTCTGCGACGGAAAGTTGATGGGCAAAAAGAAGGACAACTTTCATTTTTGAAAGTGAGATGCACTGCTTAACATGAAGTTTTAAGTAATGTACTGTATTATGGTAAATATTTGTTTGCAGAAATTTGCTGAGATGGTAATAGAGGTTATGATATCTGCTAATTTTGCTTTTGTACAGTTCACCAAAGATTTCCTTCAGGGATATGGTCTTGAGTGTACATAGTAAAGAAACTGTGGATACTGACTGTGGTTGCAAATTATGCTTTACTTTGGTATTGTGAGTTTGAATTTGGTTGGAGCATACTTCTTGCCATCCAGATTTACATTTCCATAGTTTCCATATTTCAGTTGCAGTGAATTCAGAATGGCATCCAAATTACTTCTCTATCGTTGTTTCCTGTTTCCCCTAAACGTATGTTCCATCGTGTAAGACCTTGTCTTTAATGGGACACAAAACATTAATCTTCCCCCCCCCCCCCCCCCCCCTTTTTTTTGGGTGTAAATGATCTTCATTAATGTAGAAAAAATTGCCATTATACTTTGATTAAATCTTGAACATCAAAGTATTTTCCACAATATATTTAATATACTTTGTCAAGTTATTGAATCCATGTATACCCTTCCATGTGACAGTATGGAAGCTCATATATTAACGCCCTTCTGCATTCTGAAAATAATACCCCTGCTAAAAGACCCTCGCTCCCCTAAAAAGAAATATTAATATTCATTAGCAAATAGAAACTATCAGAATAAACTAGTTTCTTCATTTTTAGATCATCTATACCTGCAGTCATGCATACTTCACTGTAGTATAACAAAGGTATTTTTGTACAGATTGTGCTTAATTTGTATTCCTAAAAACTGAATAGTATCTATTACTTGCAACATTGGCATATCACGTTATCTGTACCTCCAATTTTGAGGAAGTATTTCATGTATTTAATATATGGTTTGTCGTTCTACTTGTGCTTGTCCCTTCTTAATTTCGCATATTGATTGATATGGTGCAACGCATCCTCAAAAAGTTTCAGAATTATATGAGCACGGAAACTGGAATCTTTCTCCCCTCTAAAAGTTGCTAATGAAATAATCAGTGAAAATAATCAGTGTTTGAAAATATGTTATAGATAGGTAAATAGTTTACTCACCAAGCATCGGCAAGAATAACACACAAAAGATGTGGAAATATGTGAGCTTTTGGAGCCAGTGTTGCCTTCTTTGGACTCGCCAAGCTTTGGCAAGAATAATAGACGAAAGATGTGGAAATGTGTGAGCTTTTGGAGCCATTATCACCTCCTTCTGACAGAAGGGTTGAAGGAAAAGGAAGAAGGATGCAGGAAAAGAGGCTGGTGAAGTTTGAAATGGGAAGAGTTACAGAAAAGTTGCCCAGAATCGTGGGTCAGAGGAGGCTTACTAGATAGGATGAGGAGGAGAGACTGTTTGTTGGTGTCTGCACAAGATGGGATTAAAAACCTAAGAACTGAGAGGTGGAAGGTAGGCTAATAAGCTAGACAGAGATTACTGGAAAAAAAATCATGAAAGCATCAATAAGAATGGAAAGTTAAGCGCATTATATGTGATGGTCAAGTGAGTAGGACAGGGAAAAATAGAGAGACTGAAAAAAAAAAAAAAAATATATATATATATATATATATATATATATATATATATATATATATATATATATATATATATATATATATATATAGGAAAATAAATGGGAGTGAAGAAAAGGAACTGATAAAGAAGTTCTCAGACTGCAGACATTAAGATAAATTTAGGCCAGATTGTTGGCGAGAACCAAGCACATGTTGTAAAGTCAGTTTCAACGTGCATAGTTCTGAGAAACTGGTGTCAGGAGGGAGAATACAGATGGCAGTGTGATGAAACAGGCACCAAGATCACGCCTATCATGTTGTAGTGTGTGATGTGCTCTGGTGATACAGTGGGGACTGCTCCAGGGGTGGCAGCTGTAGGGTAGGGAAATGGGTGCAGGAGTAACATGGGGTATGACCTGGATATTACAGAGATTAGGGGAGAGGGATTGAAGAAAAGCTGTTCTAGAAAGGGGTGGGTGAAGTATCCCAGCCCATCTAACGTTTGGTTACTGTGTATAATGCACTTAACTTTCTGCTGTTATTGACTCTCTCACGATATTTCTTCAGTAATCTCTGTATTGCTTATTACCCTACCTTCACCCTTAAGTTCTCATGTTTTCAAACCTCATCTGGTGGAAGTGCCCCTACAGGTATTTTTTTATTCTCATCTCGTCCAGTAAGTGTCCCTTTACCTGGGGTTCTGGGTGTTTTTTCTCTAACTTTTGGTATTTCCTAAACCTCACTGGTCCTTTTCCTTCATCCCTCTTCCTTTCCTCTCAACCCTTCTACCAGGAGGAGGAGCCATTGACTCTGAAAACTCAGACATTCCCATTTCTTTCATGTGTTTCCTCATGCAACTTCTTGGTGAGTAGCTTTTTTGCCTGTCCAATGACAAAATATGGACTTCTTGCTTAGAGGCATGGTTTTTGATTGTATAGAATTTTAGAGATTTGTTTTAAATATTTCAGCAGCAGCAGAGCACAGTAGTCGTATCAGCAAATATTTGTTGACCTACATAGACTTACCAAAAACATTGGAGGACTCTTCAGAAACTGTTATGTTTGTTGTTGATTCAAGTGCACTGATAAATGAACTCTACACTACCATACTACAGAAAACCAAGAGAAAAATAGAACATACATTCAACAAGCTGATAGCAAATAGCTTAATCCTAATAAAAATGTTGTTCCGTTTTTACTGTTTCATAAAAGAAACTACCCTATAACATTCAATTACATTGCTTATCCATAAAGTGGAATACATTTTGGAGTAGTTCAACATGATTTGTTGTCTTGGTGCCTGAGATTTCCAAATTTTCTGAAGTAAAAATGAAATAATGGAAAGGGGATGGCACCATAAAAAGGGTACAACTGTGATGCTGGGACTAAGGAACATACATTTTGAAGTAATGAACCATTCTGAGAGATAATATCTGTAGTTCAGGAGTTCATTTTGAAAAGGCAGGTGGTAGCTTAAAATTCAGATCCCTTCCATTGACATTACTCTGAATTATGACACCTCTTGTGTTGTGATTAAAACAGACTTGCTGTAGTATCACAAATTTCTGACTTGTGTAAACAAGCTTTTTGTCATTGTAATTCCGCTGAATGAGGTGGTGCAGTGGTAATACACTTGAATCTGCATTCAGGAGGACAGTGGTTCAAATCATCATCCACTCCTACTAATTTAGGTTTCCCATGATTTTCCCAAATTACTTAAGGCAAATGCCATGATGGTTTCTTTGAAAAAGACATAGCTAGTTTCTTTCTGTCCTATCTGAAGCTGGGCTGGTGCTAATTACTTAGTTGGTGCTGGGGCACTAAACTCTAATCTTCCTTCCTTTGCGCTTGCTTCAGGAGTAAGTGAATTGTTTATAAGAAAAGTGAACTTTTTGCAAATTCATTGTAATGTTACTGTCATTGTAGAAGGTATATCTATTATGATCCATTTCCTCCCTCCCTCCTGCCCTCTCTCCCTCCCTCTCTCCCTCCCTCCCTCCCTCCCTCCCTCCCTCCCTCCTTCCTTCCCTCACTCTCCCCCTGTGTGTTCGGAGGTTAGAATAGTCACAAGGTATTCCTGCCTGTCGTAAGAGGTGACTAAAAGGAGTCTCCCACTTTTCAGCCTAATACATTATGGTCCCCTCTTAGGGTTTGACCTCCACACTTTCCAAATTTTCCGAAGTGCAGGATATTTTGGGAAGGTGCATCTTATATCCCTCGTGCATTAAGATCTGCACCCACTATTGTCATGGCGCTACAACTCCGTCAATATTCTAGCTATTTGGGTGAGGACACCTTAAGTGGTTCATAATCTCCATCCATTGTCTGCTGTCCTTTTTTGCCTCCATGACAGTACTGAATTCCTAAGTTCGCAGCATCCAGCACGGTAGCCAGTCCTTCATAGAGGGGTCATCTTGTGTTCTCTTGGTCGTAGCCCCCTGACTATGCAGGGGTTGCACTACTGATGCCTGAGTTGCAATCTCCCCATGTATGCCAAGGAGTAGATGCTCATTGTCTTTGTTTGGGGCATCGGAACTCCCGGCAGTGACCATCACGCCAGGTGGCCTTTGCTGTGGCTGGGTGGGCCCCTTGGGCAGAGCCACTGATTGCAGTGGGTGGCATCAGGGCTTATTACCTGCAATGAAGTGGACCAAGTCATCTTTTGTTGGGTACCGATTGGCCCCAGCCATCTCTAATAAAGGGAAGGTTGAATTCAATGCTGTGGAGTATGACTCTAAATCGTTCCCCTCCTTAGCTACACAATTGGAGGAACGTAGGGCTATGGAAAGCAGAGAGCCACATTCACCTTGTTATTTAGTATGCAGCAGAACTGATGGGGACTGCTATCTGGATACGAAGCCTCTATTTTCTGTTGAACCACTGGAGAATAAGTTTGGGGAAGTGACAGCACTGTCCAAAATGCATGATAGTTCATTCCTGATTCAGGCTGCATCACCAGCCCAGCCCTGAACATTACTCTGCTTGACAAGCTAGGTGATATTCCTGTTTCGGTCACTCCCCATAAAAGCCTCAATGTGGTACAGGGAATTATGTCTCATCACGACCTCTCGTTGCAGCCCAATGATGAGCTACATGCCAGTTTAGAATGATGGGGCATTCATCTCATCTGGCACTCCTATAGGGGCCTGAAGATAATAGGGTTGCCACCGGTGCCTTTGAGAGTGATTTGTTACCTGAAAAAGTGAAGGTGATGGTATACCATTGTGATGTCAAGCCATACATCCCTTCCCCTTTGTGGGCTTTAAGTGCTAGAAGTTCGGACACGTCTTCCCGGTGCAATTGCAGCACCACATGTTGAAACTGTGGATGTCCACTGCAACTGAATACCACATGTGCCTGTCCTCCCACCTGTGTCAACTGTGGAGAGCACCACTCCCCCGGCTCGTTGGACTGCACAGTACTCCAAAAGGAGTGGAAAATTATGGAGTACAAAATCGTGAACAGGCTGCCTTACTGTGAGGCTAAGCTGAAATATGAAAGGTTGAACCCTGCTCGATTGCTATCGACTTATGCTGCCGCTATGGTAATGTTGCTGTCATTGATGCCATTACGCTCCTTGTCCAAGCTTTCTCCAATGGGCCCTCAGGGCTGCCATCTTCATCCCCCCTTCCAGTGACTGGGGGAACCTCATCTTCTGTTGCTCAAAAGCTTTTACTTGGTGACCACCTCTCCCACAAATGCTGGGGACATCATGCCTCCCCCCTCCCCCCTCCTCTTCCGTTGGAGAAGCAACAGCCTCCTCCAGCTCCTCTTGCATGGAAGGTGTCCTTTGGTACTCTACCTTCCATGGTCTCCCCCCGTGGTAAAGTGGAGGCCAGCCTGTTGTTGAAGAGCTTCACAGTCTTCCTCTGTCCCTGAAGCTACTTCAGAGAAGCCCTCCCATCAAGCCCCTAAAGAGCAGTGAGAGGGCAAACTGACAAAGAAGAAGTCTGTTAAGGAATGGGAGACTCTGGTGGTCCCCACACCACCACTCCCTAACACTTCCACGTCTGAGGACGAGCTGGAGATTCTGGTATCCCCGGAGGACCTAGATTTCACTGAAGCCTCAGATGGAATGGTATTGGATGCGAGCAATCAACCAGTGGTGGCAGGTGACCCTGAGGTGTAATCTGCTTCTTTGGTCCCTTCGTGCCTTCCCAGATGACGGAAAGCATCATCCTTCAGTGGAATTGCTGCAGGTTTTTCTCCCGCCTCGCTGAGTTATGACAACTCTTGAGTGTTACGCCTGTTTTTTGCGTTGCCCTTTAGGAAACCTGGTTTCCTGCAATGCAGACCACCATCCTTAATGGCTATCAGGGGTACTACAAAAACTGTACTGACTGACCACATGTCAGGTGGAGTCTGTAGCAAACCTGTGCTGCTTTAAACACCTTTAGAAGCTGTGGCTGTTAGGGTGAGGACAATGCAGAAAATTACCGTCTGTAACATCTACCTTCCTCCAGATGGTGAACTGCGGCACCATGCATTGGGTGCATTAATATCCCAGCTCCCCCCACCTTTTCTACTTCTGGGTGATTTTAATGCCAATAATCCTTTGTGAGGTGGATCCAAGATTACTGGCTGTGATAAAGACATCAAGGATATACTAACTCAACTCGACCTTTGCCTCCTCAATACAGGTGCTCCCACTCATTTCAGTGTGGCATACAGCACATACTCGGCTATTGGTATCTCGGTTTGCAATCCTGGAATTCTCCTGTCTATCCACAAGGGAGCTCAAGACAACTTGTATGGCAGTGACCACCTTCCACTCTTCCTGTCCCTCCCTGAGCATCATTCATCTGGACGCTTGCCCAGATGGGCTCTTACCAAGGCTGACTGCGACACTTTCACTTTCGCTACCACTATTGAATATCTGTTACATGGCAACATCAATGAGGTGATCCACACCATCATTACTGCCATTGTTGCTGCAGCTGAATTGGTAATCCCTTGTTCCTCAGGTTGCTCCCGGTGGAAGACAGTGCCTTGGCGGTCGCAGGAAATTGCTGCAACCATGAGAGACCATAGGCGGTCCCTCCAACATCATAAGTGCCACCCATCCCTGGGGACTCGCATTCGGGAGGACGACGGTTCAATCCCATCTCCGGCCATCCTGATTTAGGTTTTCCGTGATTTCCCTAAATTGTTTCAGGTGAATGCTGAGATGGTTCCTTTGAAAGGGCACGGCCGATTTCCTTCCCAATCCTTCCCTAACCCGAGCTTGCGCTCTGTCTCTAATGACCTCGTTGTCGACGGGACGTTAAACACTAACCACCACCACCACCATCCCTGGGGTACCTCATTGCCTTCGAACAGCTCCGTGCTTGGGTCCGTCAGCTCACCAAACAAAGGAAGCAAGAATGTTGGGAATGATATATCTCCACAATTGGAACAGAAACATCTTCTTCCCAGGTTTCAACCCAGCTCAGATGCCTTAATGGATATCGGACCCCTGCAGGTAGACCTGGAATATCTACACATGGAGCTGCATATACCAATCCAGGCATAATCGCAGCGTGTCTTGCTGAGCATTATGCTTGCACCTTTGCATGTGAGAAATACCATCCCATCTTTCATCTCCTGAAACAGCAGGTGAAACGCAACATCTTGTCTTTTGCTCCATGCCACCCTGAGCCACATAATGCTCCATACAGTGTGTGGGAATTTCTCAGTGCCCTTGCTGATTGTTGATTGTCCTGACACATCCCCTGGACCAGACAGCATCCATTCCCAAATGATCAAATATCTGTCATTGGTAGAGGTCTGCGCGGATAAGAAAAGTGCAATCCGCATCCGCAACATTCTAATCCGCAACCGCATCCGCAGCAATTAACCTGCATCCACAAGTTCCTTATCCACATCCGCATGTATTTAAGTTTTGAATGAGTAATTAATAGTAATAGACAGTAGTACTTCGAATTATCGTATGTAATGACATAGTTATTGTTAGGGTGCCATTTCTGCGACAACTTAACTACTTTTTATATATACTAAGATGGTGTCTGTTCATTTGGACATGTCTGAAAGAACAGATACCATCGATAACCATGCAGCTCATTAGAATGAAATTACAAAGAAATGAACACCCTTAGTTGCTTACAGGCGTTGACATACGCCAGCGGGGACAGATGAAAATGTGAGCCCCGACCGGGAGTTGAACCCGGAATCTCCTGCTTACATGGCAGACGCTCTATCCATCTGATGGTAGACAGTGGGCAGGTTTGCCACCCAGAGAGCACTTCACAGGCCACACAAAAGACACGGTCGCAGAAACGGATTAGGCGCAGGTCTCTTGGGTACAGCTACGTCGGTCGTAGCCAGGGGCTGAGGACAACAGACATCCGCTCTACCCGGTCCCTGCAAGATTCCAAGAATGTCAACAGACTTGAAGTTTTCAACTAACATTGCAACATACGTACTGGGCAGATGCCTTGCTCATTATCCGCAGATGACCCGCGGATATCCGCACCGGTCGCGATTTTATCCACCAAGTAACAAATACCGCGGATATCCGCATCTGCGCAGAGCTCTAGTCATTGGATTACCAGGACCACCTTCTTGCCGTTTTCAACCGCGTCTGGAGTGATGGCGAATTCCTGTTGCAGTGGTGGGAAAGTATCATTGTTCCAGTGCTAAAACATGGTAAGAACCTGCTAGATGCGGGTAGCTATCATCCTATCAGCTTCACCAGTGTTCTGTCCAAGCTGCTTGGACGTATGGAGAGCCAGCAGTGTTGTTGGCTCCTTGAGTCTTGAGGCCTTCTGGCTCCATCCCAGGGAGGTTTTAGTCAAGGTCAGTCTACCACTGACAACTTGATCTACCTGGAATCTGTCATCCAAATGAGCTTTTCCTGGTGTCAACACCTTATTGCCATCTTTTTCGATCTGTCAAAAGCCTACAATACCACTTGGCGACACCACATCCTTGCTACTCTGCACGAGTGGGGTCTCCGGGGCTCGCTCCCGATTGCTATAAGGAACTTTTTGTCGTTCAGCACTTTCAGAGTTTGACTTGGTGCTTCACACAGTTTGCCCCACGTTCAAGAGAATGGGGTTCCTTAGAGCTCTGTACAGACTGCCCCACTCTTTTTAATTGATATTAATGGTCTCACAGCAGCAGTGGGATCCTCAGCCTCCCCTTCTTATATGCTGACGAGTTTTGTATTTCCTTGTGCTCCTCTTCTATTGGTGTGGTTAAACGTTGACAGCAGGGAGTCATACAAAAGGTGCAGTAGTGGGCACTCACTCATGGCTTTTAGTTTTCAGCTGCCAGACTTGCGTCATGCACTTCTGTTGTTGTCGTACTGTCTACCCACATCCAGAACTTTACCTCAGTCACCAGCTACTTAAAGTAGTGGAGACTTACTGCTTTTCGGGACTGGTCTTCAACGCCATTTAACTTGGCTTCCACATCTTCATCAGCTTAAGGAAAAGTGCTGGCAGCATCTTAATATTATTCGATACCTGAGTGACACCAACTGGGGTGCTCATCGCCCTACAATGCTGCAGCTTTTTGAAGCCCTTGCACAGTCCCGTCTTGACTATGGGAGTCCAATGTGTGGTTCAGCATTGCCATCAGAATTGCAGCTGCTGGACTCTATACGCCACTGTGGAGTTTGGCTTGGGGGCTTGGGACAGAAGCTTTCCGAATGATTTCATGCTTCCTCATGGAAGCTGGCATTGCTCCTTTGCAGATCAGGTGACAACAACTGCTTGCGAATTGTACTGCGCACATTCATAGTTCATCTCATCATCAAAATTACTGTCTCCTTTTCCCTAACACAGTGATCCATCTCCCACAACGGCGACCCAGATTGGGGATTCCAAATGCAATCTGTGTCCAATCGCTTGTTATTGTACTGGACACTTTACCTCTACCACCTTTCCTGTGGGTCCATTCAAGTACACCTCTATGATCCATGCTTCGGCCACAGCTTTGTCTGGACCTATCGTAAGGTCCAAAAGGCTCAGTTCTGCTGACAATTTTTCTCTCTTGTTGGTGATTTCAAGGGCTCATAAATAATCTACGCTGATGGCTCGATGGTCGATAGTCACATTGGATTCGCTTGTGCCCGTGCTGGACATACTGAACAGTGCTCCATGCCAGATGGCTGCATTGTTTTCACTGCAGAGTTGGTAGCCATCTCTTGCACTCTTGAGCATATCTGCTCCTACACAGATGAGTCCTTTGTCATCTGTAGTGACTCCTTAAGCAGCCTACAAGCTCTTGGTCAGTGCTTCCCTCACCACCCTTTGGTAATGACTATCCAGGAATCTTTTTATGCCCTTGGAAATAGTGGATGCTCAGAGTCCTTCATTTGGACCCCAGGAAATGTTGGGATCCCAGGCAATGAACTCGCTGACTGCTGGCCAAACAGGCTACTGGTAAACTAACTCTGGAGACTGGCCTGCTGGAGACTGATCACTGATCGGACTTACACTGTAAAGTTTTTGGGATCTGGGATACTGAATGGAGCTTCCTCAGTACACCAACCAAACTACACTATGTGATCAAAAGTATCCGGACACCCCCAAAAAATACGCTTTTATATTAGGTGCATTGTGCTGCCACCTACTGCCAGGTACTCCATATTATCGACCTCAGTAGTCATTACACATCGTGAGAGAGCAGAAGGGGGTGTTCCACAGAACCCACGGGCATTGAACATGGTCAGGTGATTGGGTGTCACTTGAGTCACATGTCTGCATGTGAGATTTCCACACTCCTAAACATCCCTAGGTTCACTGTTCCCAATGTGATAGTGAAGTGGAAACGTGAAGGGACACTTACAGCACAAAAGCGTACAGGCCAACGTCGTCTGTTGACTGACAGAGACCGCTGACAGTTGAAGAGGGTCGTAATGTGTAATAGGCAGACATCTATCCAGACCATCACACAGGAATTCCAAACTGCATCGGGATCCACTGCAAGTACTATGACAGTTAGGTGGGAGGTGAGAAAACATGGATTTCATGGTCGAGGGGCTGCTCATAAGCCACATATCGTGCCGGTAAATGCCAAACGATGCCTCGCTTGATGTAAGGAGAATAAACATTGGAGGATTGAACAGTGGAAAAACATTGTGTCGAGTGTCGAATCATGGTACACATTGTGGTGATCCGATGGCAGGGTGTGGGTATGGTGAATGCCCGGTGAATGTGTGTAGTGCCAACAGTAAAACTCGGAGGCGGTGATGTTATGGTGTGGTCGTGTTTTTCATTGTGTGGTCTTGCACCCCTTGTTGTTTTGCATGGCACTATCACAGCACAGGCCTACATTGATGTTTTGAGCACCTTCTTGTTTCACGCTGTTGAAGAGCAATTGGGGGATAGCGATTGCATCTTTCAACATGATCGAGCACCTGTTCATAATGCACGGCCTGTGGCGGAGTGGCTACATGACAGTAACCTCCCTTTAATGGACTGACCTGCACAGAGTCCTGACCTAAATCCTATAGAACACCTTTGGGATGTTTTGGAATGCCGATTTCGTGCCAGGCCTCACCGACCGACATAGAGACCTCTCCTCAGTGCAGCATTCTATGAAGAATGGGCTGCCATTCCCCAGCAAACTTTCCAGCACCTGATTGAACTTATGCCTGTGAGAGTGGAAGCTGTCATCAAGGCTAAGGGTGGGCCAACACCATATTGAATTCCAGTATTACCGATGGAGAGTACCATGAAGTCATTTTCAACCAGGTGTCCGGATACTTATGATTACATAGTGTGTTGCAGAGGCGCTTGCTCATCCTTTTTTCTTCTTGTGATCAGCCATCACCAGCCACCTGCTATATTCTTTTAATACTCCTACTGCTTCATTCCTTTTTGTGCACTTTCTCACCTTTTCTCTTGCCTCTTTTATTTTCTCCATCAGTGTGTTTTCCAGTTAGTTTTCCGTCTTTTTTACTTCCCAGACTTTTTTGGGGAATGGTTTTACTGTGTGACCTGTTTGAACATGGAAAATGGGACTGATGATCTGTAGTTTAATCCCTTTCTCTCCAACCCAACCAACCATCCAAGCTCCCTTTCTCCCTCCATCATATTTTTGGTGGCTACTGGTTCTGCTGATGAGCACAGAGATGTCGTGACTGACAGTAAATGAACTTTCCTTGGGAGATTAGTATAAATTACTCATAGTACCCTATAGCAAAATGTCATTTGTGCCTTGCTGCAGAAGCTAGTATGATTGCAATACATGTAATTATAAATCATATAACCAAGAAATTTATGCCACAGCTTGATAATATGTTAATTTCTTTTTGTTTCCAGACAAATGTTGGCTCTGTAATGGAGCAGTTAGATACTCTGATGGTTTTGAAGGAGAAATTTGAAGCTGACATGAAGGAGTTTGGTCCTGATCAAACAGCCACAGTCGAGAAAGCTATTAGAGGTATGAAAACCAATGAGCTGGCAAGTTAGAACAACAGTTCATTAAAACGGTTAACACTAGAAAGTTTTTGTGAAGTCACGTTGCATGACCCAAGAAAAAAAGTATGCAGTGAGATGGTCAGATGATCACCCCTGCCCCTCCAAACAAATTTTCTTGACCTTTCTATGTAGCAGCAAAAGCCTATTATTTTACATTGATCTGTTCAAGTGAAAAATCTTTTACTGTTAATAATTGCACTTACTATCTGTTTTGCCTTAGTGCTAAGATCTGCTTTCATTTCAAGTGCAAGTCCAGTTTTCCAGAAATGTTTTATAATATTTCAACATTTATATGGTTTGTGCACTATAAACACTGATTCTTGCTGTATTCATAGTGCTCTGTAAGCTACCTGTGAATGGGAAGATTCCAAGAAAGTTCATCAAGCAGTGCTGAAGTAAAGTTTGATGAACCTTAGATTCTCAAATTAAGTTGCTTCAATCTGGATGTTTCTAATTTGAGCATAACTTTTATACTAGAAAACTTGTTTGCCTTAAAGGGTGGAAAAAAGATGCTTTTGTAAAGGAAAAAAAAGTGTAAAGAAAGTCCATAAATTATTCTCCTACTTTATATTCACTAAATATTGTGATGTCTCAAACTCCTTGAAATTGATTGTGGTTGAAATTTTCTGTTTCTGTATAGTGTCGGTGGAAGAAGCAAACAAGTTGTTCGAAGATGTTCTTGCTCGCAGAGAACGTGCTGATGCCACTCGAAATGCTCTTGGTGTCTTGCAGAGGTATAAGTTCTTGTTCAGTTTACCAGTGAACATTGAGCGTAACATACGGAAGGGTGAATATGAAGTTGTCATCAATGATTATGCAAGAGCAAGAAACTTATTTGGAAATACAGAAGTCAATGTGAGTTCTTTAAAGCACTATAAAATTAATTTACTATTTTAAATAAATGCTTCATGAGGCAGAAATGAAAATTTAGTTGTGACTTTTTGAGATAGGAGGAACTATGACAGCAGAGTCGGTAGGCAGAGGAAATACATATTGTATTATTAAACTTTTATTATATAAAGAATAATGTCTTCTCAGGAGAATAGACATGTGGAGCATGAGAAAAGGTGAACATTAGACATGCAGATTAAGCAAGAAGAAGAAATTGTTTGAAGAACAATTATCACAAACATGTCTCTGTATCTCAGTGAGTTGCACCCCACCCCCAATAGCTCAAAATGTAGTGTATAACAACAATGGAAATTCCTGAATGGAATAATTCATAAAATGGAGAAAAGGCAACCACTCACCTGTAGCAGATTAATGTGAGACACGTAGAAACACTCAACAGAAAATGGTACTTTCATCAGCTTTCGAGCTCTTTGTCTTTCTCTAATAGGAGTACACAAATTCACACACACACACACACACACACACACACACACACACACACACACACACACAACCACATGGACAAAATACACATCCATCGCTGTGGGACCTTCTTGCTGTTGGTGAGTGCGTTGTTGTGTCCATGTGGTTGTGTGTGTTAATGTGTGTATTCCTACTAGATAAAGAGGAAGAGCTCGAAAGCTAATGTAAATACTGTTTTCTGTTGTGTGTTTCTATGTGCCACACACTAGCCATCTATAGGTGAGTGGTTTCCTTTCCTTCATTTATTGTAAAACTACTTGTATGTTCTTCTGTGTGGCTATTAAAAAAAGTCTTCTGTGGTTATTTTATCTCTTTGGATGACGAGCAGGTACTTCTCCTTTGCCTTTTATAGTGGCTTGGTGCCAATTTTCTGTTTATATGATGTGTTAAAATATCAAACAAGTCACACTGGATAGTGAATTTGATCAGGTATCTTATACCTTGCTTGCTTTCCTCAATTACATTTTTTACATGTGATGGTGTCTTTGCAGCCTGCCTATTAACCTATTTTGTGGTCATCCTCAACATGCTTATTTTTTTCTGTGTCAGACTAATAGTTACTATTTCTTACAAACATAAACATCATCAGTGGAATTTTGAGTTCTAATATACAACATAAGAGTATTGACACTTATGTCTAAACAAAAGTGAATCTAAGGCTTTAATGCAGTCCAGTTGCAAACACTTTTGTGAGTTGGAAACACTGAATTTTATGATTAGCTGAAGAATGAAGAAACTCCATCCAAACAGGCATCGGGAGGTACAATGGTACCGAGCGACTGTTGTGTCATACTCAGCTGATAGGTGTATTGGATGCAGGTATGGAGGGGCATGTCGTCAATACACTACTCTCCCAGTCATTGTCAGTTTTCGTGACCAGAGCTGCTACTTTTCAATAAAGTAGCTCCTCAACTTGTCTCACTAGGGCTGAGTGCACTCCGTTTGGCACAGCACTTGGCAGATCCGGACGGGATCACCCATCCAAGTGCTAGCCAAGCCTGACAACACTTAACGTCAGTGATCTGACAGGAACCTGTATTACCACTGCACTGAGGCCATTGACTGAAATGTAGAGTTGACCTGTAAATACAGAAGAATAATGATTGACCACCTTTTATTCTGTTATGTTTTTCACGTGATTAACAATGGAATAGGATGCATAAATAATGGTATACTCTGCTTAGTATATTTTTCACAATTTATTAATATTCTGTCTGTCGTGACATGATAGATGAAATTTTGATGTTAAATATTCTGGTTAAATATGTTTGCTTTAAGTATAATCTTTTAAAAAGGGGCATTTACAAACATTTCCAAGTGAAATGGCTTTTCAGTGGTCTTTGCTAACTAACCTTGTAATTTTACTCTTTCCTTTTCTGGAGAGACAGTTTGTGCTGCTTATGGCTTCTGTTCTCATAATTGTAGAATATTTCCACCAAAACAGTGTTCGTGTGTGGACATTGTCATTGCCGTTTCTTGGAGTAGTGGGAACCAATTTCACATAACTCAAAGACAGATTAGTGGCCTAAGGCCAAATCGTTAATGTGTTTTACCTTTACAACATCCAGCTGATTAACTTGAGTGTTGATGTGCTGATTTTTTCTACTATGAGTTCCATATGGATGTTTGTAGTATATTTAATTGTTGCTTTACAAACCAATTTCACATATGATTTATTAATCACATCAGGAGACTCAAAGCAAGATTTACAGCATTTTTGAGTCTCAAACAATGGAAAATCCAGGATGGAATGTAACAGTATTTTGTAAAGGGAAGTTGCTACTCACCATATAGCGGAGATGCTGAGTTGCAGATAGGCACAACAAAAAGACTGTCAAAAATGAGCTTTTGGCCAGTGAGGCCTTCATCAGAATTAGACGGCAAACGCACACATACACACTCACGCAAACGCAACTCACACACACACGACTCAGTCTCAGGCAACTGAGGCCACACTGCGAGCAGCAGCACCGGTGTGTGATGGGAGTGGCGACTGGGTGGGGGAAAGGAGGAGGCTGGGGTGGGGAGGGGGAGGGATAGTAGGGGAGGGGTAGTGAACAGTATCATGCTGTTGGGGAGCACTGAGGGACGAGGTGTGAGGTGGAAAGAGGGTAGGGCAGCTGGCAGCTGTGTGCAGTCCGGAGGTTAGACGGAGGGAGCGGAGAGTGGGGGGGAGTACAATGACTAACAAAGGTTTGTATATATTGCAGGGAAAGTTCCCACCTGCGCAATTCAGAAAAAGCTGGTGATGATGGCAAGGATCTATATGGCTCAGGCTGTGAAGCAGTAATGGAAATGAAGGATGTCATGTTTGGCAGCGTGCTCAGTAACAGGGTGGTCCACTTTTTTCTTGGCCACAATTTGTCGGTGGCCATTCATGTCGACAGACAGCTTGTTGGTTGTCATGTCCACATAGAATGCGGCACAGTGGTTACAGCTTAGCTTGTAGATTACATGACCGATTTCACAGGTAGCCCAGCCTTTGATGGGATAGGTCATGTTTGGGACCGGGCTGGAGTAGGTGGTGGTGGGAAGATGTATAGGACAGGTCTTGCATCCAGGTCAATTGTAGGGGTATGAGCCATGAGATAAGGGGTTGGGAGCAGGGGTTATGTAGGGATGGACAAGTAAATTGTGTAGGTTCGGTGGAGGGCAGAATACCACTGTGGGAGGGGTGGGAAGGACAGTGGGCAGGACATTTCTCATTTCAGGACACAATGATAGGTTGTCGGAACTCAGGCAGAGAATGTAATTCAGTTGCTCCAGTCCTGGGTGGTACTGAGTTACGAGGGGTATGCTCCTCTGTGGCCGGACAGTGAGACTTGGTGAGGTGGTGGGAGATTGGAAAGATAAGGCACGGGAGATTTGTTTTTGTACAAGGTTGGAAGGATAATTACGGTTTCTGAAGGCTTCAATGAGATCCTCAGTATATTTTGAGAGGGTCTGCTCTTTACTGCAGATGGGGTGGCCATGGGTGGCTAGGCTGTATGGAAGGGACTTCTTGGTATGGAATAGGTGGCAGCTGTCAAAGTAGAGTATTGTTGGTGGTTTGTAGGTTTGATATGGACAGAGGTACTGATGTAGCCATCTTTGAGGTGGACGTCAACATCTAGGTTCGTGGCTTGGTTTGAGTAGGACCAGGTGAAGCAAATGGAGGAGAAATTGTTGAGGTTCTGGAGGAATGTGGGTAGAGTGTCCTCACCCTCGATCCAAATCACAAAGATGTCATCAGTGAGTCTGAACCAGGTGAGGGGCTTCTGGGTTCTGGGTGTTTAGGAAGTATTCCTCTAGATGGCCCATTAATAGGTTGGCATAGGATGGTGCTATGTGAGTGCCCATAGCTGTATCATGGATTTGTTTGCAGTAATGCCTTCAGAGGAGAAGTAATTGTGGGTGAGATTATTGTTGGTTGTGACAACTAGGAAGAAAGCAGTTGGTCTGGAATCTGTCGGGTTTGGGAACGGTAGTGTTCAATAGTGGTAAGGCCTTGGGCATTGGGGATGCTAGTGTAAAGGTAGATGGCATCAATAGTGACGAGCAGGGCATTGTGTGATAAAGGGACAGGAGCTGTGGAGAGTCGGTGGAGGAAATGGTTGGTATCTTTTATGTAGGCGGGTAGGTTCCGGGTAATAGGTTGAAGGTGTTAGAGCAGAGATTCTCTCAGTGGGCGCACAGTAACCAGCCACAATGGGGCATCCTGGGTTGTTAGGTTTATGGATTTTAGTAAGCATGTAGAAGGTGGGAGTGCAGGATTGGGAGGGTTGAGTAGAGAGATGGACTCCAGGGAGAGGATCTGGGAAGGGCCTAGGGATTTGAGGAGTGACTGGAGATCCTGGACTTCTGGAATGGGGTCACTTTGGCAAGGTTTGTAGGGGGATGTATCTGACAGCTGATGGAGTCCTTCTGCCAGATATTCTTGCAGTTCAAAACAACTGTGGTGGAGCCTTTATGCACAGGTAGGATTATAAGATCAGGATCAGTTTTAAGGTGGTGAACTGCAGTTCTTTTGGCAGGTTAGTTTGCAAGTTGAGGGGCTTGAGGAATGATGGTGAGGCAAGGTTCGAGGTTAAGAAATTCTGGAAAGTTAACAGGAGCTGGTTTGGGGGCAGTTGGGGTGGACCACGGCTGGATGGAGGAGTGAACTGAGTTAGGCAGGGTTCAGCATTGGTCTTTGATTGAGTCTGATTGGCAAGGTTGGTGGCAAAAAAGTGTTTTCACTGTAGGAACCGGGAGAAGGAGAGAAGGTCTTTAACAAGTCCTGCATGACTGAATTTGGGAATGGGGCAAAAAGTGAGGCCTTTGGAAAGGACTGATATTTCTGTGGGGCTAAGACTCCCAAAAGAAAGGTCCATGACTGTGTTTCGGATCTGTTTAGGTTCTGGACTCTGTGTAGTGGTGGGAAGGAGTTTTGGAGGGTGTGGTAAATGTAGTAGTTTCATGAGACGGGGTTTGCCTGTTATGAGGGGACGTGGAGGAGGTTTGGGGGTTGGTGTAGAGAGGGTGGACAGTGGTACTCCAAGGTGGGAGTAGGAGGTGAGCAGGGTGGAGAGCTTTTTGAGGTGGCATTGTGCGTGTTGCTCGGATGGAGAGAAGGTACCTGCCCCCCCCCCCAATCCCCACCTCTCTGCTCCCTCCTCCGTCTAACCTCCCGACTGCACACAGCTGCCCTACGCTTTTTCCACCTTGTCCCTCCGTGTTCCCCAACAGCATGTTACTGTTTGCCTTGCCTACCCTACTATCTGCCCCCCTCCCCCTCCCCACCCCAGCCTCCTCCTTTCCCCCACCCAGTCACCACTCCCATCACACACCGGTACTGCTGCTCTCTGTGTGGCCTCAGTTGCCTGAGACTGCAGTCATGTGTGTGTGAGTTGCATTTGCGTGAGTGTGTATGTATGTGTTTGCTGTCTAATTCTGATGAAGGACCTGCTGGCCGAAAGCTGATTTGTGACAGTCTTTTTGTTGTGCCTATCTGTGACTCAACATTTCCACTATATGATGAGTAGCAACTTTCCTTTTTACAATATTGTTACATGTTTGAGTATCAGTTAGAAATAACCTCATTGTGCTCCCTCTTTAGCTTAGTGAGTAAATAGTTACTTATTTAATTCTCAAAGTGAATCAGTGAGCGTGTACCGGGATTGTGCAGTTTATTTTCATTGTATGTGTTTTAGGCCCCAGAAATTTTTATATAAAAAGACTTTTGAAATTGGCATTCCCAACTTTTCTATTACCGTCTTGTCAGCTGCCACCTTTACAAATAACAGTTTGAAACAATGGCTTGTAGTAATCCTGCACCTCATCAGCCAGAACCTTTTCTTTCAAATCCTCTAGTGGTTTTAAAGGACACACAGTACCCAGAAATGTAATGCCAGTCCTGTCCTGTCCCAGACTAATAGTCAGCTACCAGTGATGTCAAAAAGCATACAAGTGTTATGCAAATTGCCAGATGCACCAAACAGTAAATTCTCTTCTACCACTGAAATCAAAAACTCAGCATTATCTCTTCCAATCTAATAATTGTTTGACAGTAACTGTAGTACTCTGAAAGAGCTTGAAAAAGTTTTCTTAGCTATGTGTGTGCAATGTGACGAGAAACATACACTGATGAGCAAATTTGCAAGATAATTGTCAGCATCACAAGATTAGAATTGTGCTACAGAGGTTTGAGGAGCATAATAGTGAACTCGTGTTAATGTCTTGGTCACCAGTTTTGCCTAATCTGAACCTGATGAAACACGTCTGGGGCTCTGGAAACCTAACAAAGACTAGTCGAATCCTTGCTATGCAGAATAGCTACCATGCTATGTTCCAAAAGTTGACCAGCACACTGTTAAGCAGGTGGTCATAATATTTTTGCTCTTCATTGTTATATGCAGTTCAGAACTCTGATTTCTGTGCGAGTTAGTACTATCATATTTTTGCATAACATTGTAACTCCAAAAGTTCAAACTTCTTGTGCAGATTGCTTGCACCTGAAATTACATTAAATAACGTTCAGTCAGTCTGCAGCTTGCAGTTCTGGCGTATGAATGATAAGGGTAGCAACATTATTAAAATGAAAACATAGAAGTCATTAAACTTAACACTAATTTCAAATATTTCACCATCAGGTAGTGAGTTCTAGATTTGACAGACAGACTCCTAATCTTTAAAATCCTGTCATATACTGGGCTGAAAAATTAATAAACATCTCATCTCTTAAATAAACAAAGAATAATGAAATATTTGCATTTAGTGTCTGTACCCAAATTTTTCATTATATTTACAATTCAGTAATATTATGTGCCACTGAATCAAACTTTTTATCTTTAATTCATTAAATATAGTTCTTCAACAAAATGTGGAAATAATTTACCATACACAAAACTCCTCACTTCGTTAAACAGCTGCTATTACTGCAGCTCTCATCACCTTCTTTACTTAAGACTATCAACCAGAGCCTCAAAATTGGTAATTGTGTAGTAAAGCTCAATACGTAATTCAGTTACTTAAGCATCACTTGACTTTTACAGTACAATTCATTAACACATTGGTAATGAAATACAAAGCAATATTCATTACCTCTGACAGCAATAAGAAGTTAGATAGGGAGAGATTGTGTTTTTTTCTCCGGTTTTTATAGAATGGAAAAGGCAAAAAATAACTTTCATTTACATCGTCATCTTTAGTTCAGTGATAGTAACTTAATTGTTTTATCATAACCTACTCAGTTTCATGACATTTCGTGACACAAACAATTTGTTCATCGTGCATTCATGGTTAATAGGTGCAACCAGCCACACATGCCACCTCTATCTCAGCATGCAAAACCAATGTAGTACTTGGTGAAGTTCATAGCAGTCAGATAGCACTGGCATTCTCTCTTGCATATTTCATGAAAAATAAAAATAACAGGCAGCTCTCAGTACATACTCTTAATGAAAAATATGAACTTTGTAGTATGCACTACTATTCTTCATGTGTGATGAATACATCTGCACAGGAACAGATGCTTTGATTATTTACTGGATTTATATTTTGCCTGATTACTTTTTTATTTGCAGATTTTTAAGAAGGTGCTTGTTGAAGTTGAGCAGCGTATCAGTGGTCTACGAGAACTTTTACATTCCAAACTTCAAGATATGCCTGCTTCTCTGGAAGACCAAAAAAAGATTATCAAGTATGACTACTTCATTTGAGGATTCATTTCAGAATATTAAAGAATCAATAAATAACTCATTATGTTATTCTCTTTATGTTAACTAGAAACTTGGTGCATCTGGAATCAACGGGGGATCCAGCATGGGACTGCATTTCAAGCCATTCATCCTACATCTCTAAACAGCTGAATGCTTGCAAGGATGAGCATATTGCATTGGAAGCTGCTTGTGGTGATGAATCAGGTTAGATGCAAACAGTATGCAATACATAGTTGTAGCAGTAAGTGTGGTAGAATGTTTATTTTATAAAATTAGCCCTTTTTGCAGCTAAATAGTTAATGGTATGGTATCTTGTATCAGAAGGAAAATTCACATAAGGAAACAATAAAATTGAGAGACAGACTTGCTATCCAATACTTCAGAAAGTGCAATGTCAGTGCTGCTGATAGGCACATAAAAAATACAGGATACTGTCCTAGCTTTTGGAACTAAATAGTTTGTCCCTTGGGGATGAGAGTGGAATAGGTTGGATCAGGTTAAAAAGGAAGGGTGGCTCTATCAGGTCACAGGATGAGAGGGATCTACCTGTTCTGAGGATGAGTGGGGAACTGTCTATTTTTCTTCATTTTGAAAGGTATAGAACATTACTCAATTGAATAGTCTTTTCAGTGAATAAAATAATGTTTTATTTTTATAAATACATTCCCTTGTATTTTAATGAAACCTAACTAGAAAAGCATGCCTCAAAAACCTTCCCAGGTGGTAGCTCTTTTGCATCCTGCTGCATATGTGCCATGTTGTGACAAAATAGCCTAGTCCAAAGATATGCTCTGTCAACTGTATGTAGCCAGTTGATGATTGAGAGCAACAATACCATTAACTGCATTTGGCTTCTTAATACTACTACAATATCTATTGCAAATCATAATTACTTGAGACCGACATTGGCAATTAGAGAGTTAATAAGGAGTTTTAAACAACCATTTAAAATTGCAATTGTCTCTACTTATTCAGGATAACATTTCTTTTGTTGAAAGCAAATAACATTTGAGTAAATTATATATTTCTGGTGTCTGGCAGGATTGAAAATTCTGTTTGTGGAATATATCAGTGAAAGGTTTGTGTACTGGTAGCGAGTGTTCCTGGAGTCGTTCCCCACACCATCTGACATTGACAGCTAGGTCAGTGATCAAAATGTGCATAAAAATGTTTCCATCCTGACTGGGCACCCAAAACCATACTATTTATCAATTGTAACAGGAAAACCCCACAAATCTCATGATTATTGAGTAGTTTTTGTACTCATAACAAATTGAGTATTTTAGAAGAAATTTATCTGGTATTAGCAAATTTTAGACTGGAAAAATTAAGATTAAAGATTTAGCCACAGAGAACTACCAATAGACACATCTTTGATAATCCTCAGCCTTCACTTTCAGTTTACGGTAATAATGCAATTGTAATCATTACAGAGGTGGCTTGGTGGGCAAGTCTCATCAGTTCTGGGATGTTTTTCTGTCACTTATTATTTGTTTCACTTCTGGCAAAGAGTTGTTAATGTGAAAAATACCAAATTCCACTATGGTTTGCAGTCAAAGTTAATTTGTAAGTTCTCCTTAACTGATCGAATAAGCCAGTTCAGGACATACAACATCTAACAGGACTGTGCCCAATAGCACACTGCAGTGTTCAAACCAACCTTTAGGTCACAGGCAGCTTTACTGCTTAATCGTTACAGGAGGAGGTCAAATATTTTTGGTCTTCATTTTTATGGGCTGCTTCAAAAACAAGTTTAATGGTTATGAACTAGTGGTTAAATGCAGTATCAAAACTTCATGTGAAACAAAATTTCTGACTTTCTGTTGTTCTGCAGTGAAAAAAAAAGAGAACTTACACCTTAATGAAACTTTTTGCAGCCAAACATAAATCTGGCAGCCATCACTCAGGATCTACAAAATACAACAAAATTAACAACTCACCACAGAATCAGGACTGGCAGAGTTCAGTCCCCCAGAGAGTACTTTTTGTCGAGGAACTGACAGAGACT